>NC_084728.1:0-689375 GCF_033807575.1 Cydia pomonella
GGGTTTGGAGATGTTGTCGCATCATCGTCGTCCCCTCCTCCGCGCAATCTTAAAACCAATCCGTATGCATCGATGTCCAGTAAACATTTGCCATGGTCGTTTGAGTCCGTCCTAGAGTGGTGTGCCCCCCCAGAATACGGTGGGCGGCATGTCACCACAGCGCGGGCACTTGCCCGTTCTGTGGTGACACAGAGGATTGGAACCTCCTGGGGTAGTTTATTCCATTTCTGGCCACTCATTTTGTTTGCTATTTTTAAAGGGGTATGCTCCCCTTCTGACGTTTGGGACTGGGCTCCCCCCAGCCATGCATCCCATCGGCACGCCAGCCACACCTTAGGATTGGGGTTTTTTTATAGTGGTAAACTCCACGTGACCCTCCTCTCAGTGAGAAAGGTCCTCGGTCCGCTCAGTGCGGGTTACGAGTTGCCCGACGGTGGCCGTAGCCACAACATCGCGCCAGGTGGACTAAGCCACATATGGCAGCTCTTGGTTATGAGCGCCAACTCCGTCCCAGTGGGACCTGACGTCTCGCACTGTGCCCTCTGCTAGTTTCAGAGGGACACGCGGAGCCGCCCCCCGTGTGCTGCTCTTAGTCTGGCCCCTCTCCTCAGGCCTGTCCGGCTTGGGAGGCCCTATCCGGCATAGCCCTGAGGGTCGTTGGAGCACGCAAGCCCCTTCACCACGGCAAGGTGACAGCAATCGAAGGGGAACCTAACCTAACCTAACCTTTTTTTTTTTTTTTTTTTTTTTTTTTAAGAGGGGAAAATGCATTACGCATACCACCGAGGCGTTGGGACGGGCCCCGGTGGTTATGTGGGACTCCCTACCCATGGTTTACCCACTAAAAACCCCTCTATTTGCCGCCTCCACGCTATAGGGCGAGGCCCCAGGGACGCCAGAGCACGCTTCCGCGACCTCGCCAGCGGCCATCCGGACTCCGGACCCGGCTCAGGAGAGTTGTGTAGGCCTCTCTGTCCTCCTCAGTGGGTGCGTCCTATGATGCACCCATCCGCGCAGGGACCATTGTGTAGGCGACAGGCGACCCGAGCCTACCGCCCACAGGTACCCCTATGGGGGAAGCCGACGGTCGTAAGCCAACCGCCGCCGCCCCACGCGTTTGCGGCGCATTGGCTGGGAGGCCGGATCTTCCTCCCTACCGCGCTCGGCCGCCTCCTTCTGCGTCATCACGACCCTCGCAGAAGGAGGCTACCGCCTTCCACGATCTCTCACCGCCTACCATGGCTTCCACCACAGCTGGCAGAGAGAGATCATTTCCGACTACGGCCACGAGTGCGGCCCGCTGCTCAGCCCACGCGGGACACACCGCCAGCGTGTGTGTAGCGCCGTATCTTCGGCGTCGCCGCACTCGTGGCATTCTGCCGTCGGTTCCCGTCCTGCCCTCCTAGACAGGTACCTCCCAAAGCAGCCATGCCCCGAGAGGACCTGTGTAAGGTGGAAGGAGAGGAACCCCTCCTTTCGTCCGACCCACCTCTCCAAGAAGGGCCGGATGGCCTCAATGGTCCAGTGGCCCGCACTCGGGGGCCTCCAAACTCTCCTTCCACTTCTGAAGGAGCAGTAGGCAGGAGTCAAGCCTCCACTGCCTTACCTCCTCCAGAAGTGGTTGAATTCCCCTGGCCCGCGCCTCGGCGACACGCCAATAAACGTCGGCCAGAACCTCAGCGTCTAGGTGCCAGGGTGGAGTCCCCGCCAGCACGCAGGCTGCACCATGGGAGACGGAGCGGTATGCCCTCGCTAACCTGACTGCCATGACCCGCTGCGGCCTCCGCAATTGGGCTTGGTTTTCGGCAGTCAGGCAGTCGGCCCAGATAGGCGCCCCGTACAGAGCCATCGACCTCACCACTCCCGCGTACAGCCGCCGACAGCCCACGTTTGGCCCCCCCAACGTTGGGCAGGAGCTGACTGAGCGCCGACGCTGCTCCAGTCAGTTTGGGAGCAAGGGCTTTGAAGTGCTCCCGGAACGTCCATCGGCTGTCAAGGACTACGCCTAGGTAGCGCATTGTCGGTTTGACAGCGATGGGCCGCTCCCCCCACTTGTAGGATGGAACCCCTCGGAGGGCCCTTTCGGGGCCCGTGGAAGCACAGGGCCTCGGACTTGTTCAGGGCCACCTCTAGCCCTAACCTCCTGATCCGAGCGACGACTGACGCCACTCCAGCCGTGGCCCGGATCGATGCCTCCTTGAAGGTGCTGCCACGGGTCATCACCAGGGTGTCGTCAGCGTAGCATACCACGCTGACCCCCGGCAGGTTGCCCCCCCGTAGCACCCAGTCATATCCGATGTTCCACAGGAGGGGTCCCAAGACCGACCCCTGTGGAACACCGCACGTCAGCTCCTTCTCCTTCCACTCGCCGATTGCTGGGTACCTGACGGCTCTATCAGAAAGGTAATCCTCTACTGTCTTCCGCAGGTACTCAGGCACAGCATGGTGCCGTAGTGCCTCCTTGATAGTGGCCCAGGGTAAGGAGTTGAACGCGTTTGCGATGTCCAAAGACACCGCCAACACCACCTTACCCCGGGACACTGCTCTGTCCGCCAGGGTCCTCACCTGCGCAATAGCGGCAATGGTTGACCTGCCCTGACGGAACCCGAACTGGTGGTCACTGAGGTCCGGTCCTACTCCGACGAGGTGCCGAACGAGTCGAGCAGCCGCCACGCGCTCAAACAGCTTGCTGGCCTCGTCCAACAGCACTATGGGTCTATAGGCCGAGGGCGAGGCTGCTGGTCGCCCCTCCTTTCGCAGTAGGACGAGTTTCCCCGACTTCCACGGCCGAGGAAACCGCCCCTGCGCCAGGCATGCGCTGAAGAGCGCTCTCATGCGCGGTTCGAGTGGGCCCAGGGCCAGAACCCAGGCTCGACCGGGAATTCCGTCGGGGCCAGGGGCAGTGTTTTTGGCTCGAAGCCTTAACACCGCAGCCCCCAGTTCCCCTTCCGTTACTTCCGGGGCGCCATTTGTATCTGCTACCCTACCTGTGGGGGGTGGCATATGCGGAGGTGTATGACGTTCCCTCGTCGGAAACAGGGCGTTGACCACTTGCTCGAGGAGTTGAGGCTGCAGACTTTGCGTGAGTGGTGGTGCCCAGGGGCGAAGCTTGCGCCTCACCATCTTATACGGCCTCCCCCACGGGTCGCTGTTTAGAGTCTCCAGCATCTCCTCCTCGGCTTGGTCTTTTGCCCTGGCGATTGCCCCCTGCAGCAACTTGGTGGCCACCGAGTATGCGGCGTATAGGCGCTCCTCCTCGGGCACGTCTCGTATGCGCCGCCTCCGGCAGTGTGTGTACCGGCGTCTCGCGGATACGCAGGACTCGCGTAGCTGCGCAAGTTCAGCGGACCACCAGTACACTTTTCGCCTTGGGAGAATCGGGCCGACACGCGGCATGGCCGCGTCACACACCTCCACCATTGCACTCCCTATGGCCTCCGCTTCCGCGTCTACCTCAACAGGGTCCTCGGGAATCGGCAGCCAGGCTTTCACCATGGCTGCCTCTTCAAATACATCCCGGTCCAGTCGTTTGATTGCCCAGCGAGGGCCATTTTCTCGCCAGGGTCGCCCCAGGCCGCTCGGGTTGGCCGGAAGAGTGGAGATCTCGAACCGGATGTATCGGTGATCCGACAGCGTCTCCACATCCTCCAGCACCTCCCAGCCTCGAACACAGCGCGCCAGGGTAGCGTTGGCGAATGTGACATCCACAATGGAGCCGCCCTGTTGCCGCACGCACGTGTTGGATGACCCTCGGTTTAGGACAATCAGCCCAGTCGAAGTAGCCCACTCCTCCAGTTCAGCCCCAAAGACGTCTGTCGCCGGCGATCCCCAGGATTTGGACTTGGCGTTAAGGTCGCCAGCCACAAGCAGCTTGCCAGGGCGATTTCTGCCGATCACCGATCCGACCTCTACCAGAAACTGTTCGAATTCGGCCAGGGATCGGTTCGGTGAGAAATACGCACCAACCACCATTGTGTCGCCAATCCATGCCGCGACATAACCGTGGCCCCTTTCCACTCTATGAAGAGGCAGAGGACCGGCGGATGAGTTGGTGACAATGGCCGCCAGCCTATCCAGGTCACCGGCCCAGTTGTCCCTGGGTGGGACGGAATAGGGCTCGGCAATGATCCCAACCCCAATCTGCCATTCCGCCAGGCTTTGGGCCAGCAAGTCCTGGGCTTTGGCGGACCTGTTGAGATTCGCCTGAAGTATCCTTGTGGCCATCTTAGTCCTCAGTCAATGTTGGCTCCTCCTGTACCGCGTCCACGATGGCAGTGGGTGGGTGGGTCGGCTGCGAGGGGGCTCGGGAGCCATCACTAGCCGTGGCCTTCCGCCTTTTAGGTGGGGCGGAGCAGCTTTTGCTCCCTACCACGTGACCAGCGTCTTTGTTGGCAGCCGCACAGATGGTGCAGTGAGGCGTCGCTGAGCACTCCTTCGCCTTATGTCCTGTCTGACCACATCTGAAACATTGATCAGACCTATCTACGGCGGAAGGGCATTTCGCCTTCACATGGCCTGCTTCCAAGCACCTGTAGCACCTTCGAGGGCGAGCATCAAGTACTTTGACCTGCGCTGATACCCAGCCCACCAGCAGTCTACCCGCTACAGCTACTTTTTTGGCGGCTGCCACTGGGCAGCGAACCCAAACCGTGCCTAAGCTCCAGGGGTCCGCCTTAATTTCGCCCACTTTGACGTCCCGGTCTGGACAACCTCCGGCTTGAGCTATAGCTGCGGCGATGTCTTCGGCTGCCACCGAGTCATCTAGCCCAGATATCCGAAGTTCGGTGCATTTTGTGGGCCTCGTCACCCGAACCTCCTCCGGGCTAAATAGAAGGCTAAGCTTTTCAGCCAATCTGTCTGCCTTGGGTCCGCTCTCTGCACCCGGCACCTCAAGCATCCGTGCACCGGTGGCCGCCACCTTGAACCGGACTGACTGAATCTCCAGCTCAGCAAGGTTCACCTTTTCTTTTGCCTCTGCGATCAGGCTCTTATAGGTCATACCCTTCTCCTCAGCCTTAGGCTGCAAGGATATGACAACGGCTGTGGAGCGAGGTGGCCGTAGCTTGCGCTTGCGCGCTGTTTGACCCTTCGGTCGCGCTGGCACTGGACCTTGCGGCTCACTTTTTTTGGTCGCGGCTGGTTTAGTCTTCCGTGGAGCTTTGGGAGCGTCAGCTGCTTGGCCCCCGGCCGTCTTTTTGGCCTTTCTCCCTATCGCCTTCTTCCAACCATCCTGCAGAGGAGGAGTGGGCGCAGTAGGTGCAGTAGAAGCCTGCGGTATTTTTCTAGCTGCCTCCTTGGCAGCCAGGCTAACTTTTTTGCGCTTGTTTTTTGTTTTTGCGCTCTGTGCTCCTTCACGGTGGGCGGCCTGAGACTCAGTTCCCAGTTTCGTCTTCGTTGCCGTCGCTGGATCTAGTGGAACAGGGGTGGAAATCAAATCTTGGCCACTTGTTCCCGTAGGTGTCGTCTGTTCGACCCACCGGTCAGAGGCCAGTGATGGTCGCATCCTTGGCTCGGGAAGAAGGCGACTTTCGATGCCTGCCAGTCGAGCGTTGAGCATTTCCCCAAATTGAGCCTGGCTCGTACGCAGCGCTTCTGTCACGATCTGTTTAATTTCCGTGTCAGTGGCCACGGCTGGCTGGCTGCGTATTTCTTGCACTTGCCTACGCAGCTCCGCCAGCTGGCAGGTAAGCTGTGCGTTTGCCGCCTCCAAGCGCGCAACCTCTTCCGTCGCAGTGCGTGCTCTCAGCACTTCGAAGGCGTCACTGATGGTCGCTACAGATTGATTCAGGAGCTTTTGGTGCGTGCCCTTCAGGTGACCTGACGTAGCGATCACGTGTTTTACTGCACTCAGAGCATCCTTGACCTTGGATTCGGTCGCCACCATTGTTTGTGCATCCTGGCCGTGGCCAGGTAGTTGCCCACTTTCCCGGCGGTCAGCTCTCTCCTTCGCCGCCTCTTCGGATGACGCAAGGAAGGACATCAGCGCCTTCTCCGACTCGAGCTGCTTGGCTTGCGCTTTTTCAGCCCGGAGCTCAGCCTTGAGGAATTTCCTAGCCCCAAGTCGCGTGGGTGTGCTAGACCCGTTTTGGGACTCGCGGTCGCTCTCGGAGCTTGGGGTCCTCTCGCCAGCCGCTCGTTTTTTCCCCCTTTTGCGCCAATACTTACCGGCGGGGTGGCCTCCTTTAGATGTCCCCGTTTCTACACTAGCGACAGAAGAGTCGGACTCCAGCAAACGAAGGGGTCCGACTGTTGTGCTCGCGTGGGGACTCGGATTCACTTTGTCGATGCGCTCCAGTGAAACCCGACACTCTCGCACTGTTATCGCAACAGACTTCTCTGTGTGCACCTTCGGGGCGCTCGTCTCCGCCGGGACCTCGGAGTCACCGATGTCGGCGTCCGATTCTCGGGGGGAGAAGAATTCTCCCCCACTGGGCAGGTCACGGCTGTCCACCCTTGTGGGGGAGAAGAACTCCTCCCTCCCAGGTGAGAGGATGGCCTCCGCGGCACGAGCTCTCCTCCCACAGAACACCCTCGTGGGGATTGGTGTGGGAGTCCGCACGTATTCTAGCGGTCCCACGGGTGCCAGCTCCTCTCCGTCCTCGCCATCGGGGACGGCATGGCTTATAAAACGCCCTCGGTTGTCCCGGACAGGGCGGAATTCCACCGGTGGGGGGTTTGGAGATGTTGTCGCATCATCCTCGTCCCCTCCTCCGCGCAATCTTAAAACCAATCCGTATGCATCGATGTCCAGTAAACATTTGCCATGGTCGTTTGAGTCCGTCCTAGAGTGGTGTGCCCCCCCAGAATACGGTGGGCGGCATGTCACCACAGCGCGGGCACTTGCCCGTTCTGTGGTGACACAGAGGATTGGAACCTCCTGGGGTAGTTTATTCCATTTCTGGCCACTCATTTTGTTTGCTATTTTTAAAGGGGTATGCTCCCCTTCTGACGTTTGGGACTGGGCTCCCCCCAGCCATGCATCCCATCGGCACGCCAGCCACACCTTAGGATTGGGTTTTTTTTTTATAGTGGTAAACTCCACGTGACCCTCCTCTCAGTGAGAAAGGTCCTCGGTCCGCTCAGTGCGGGTTACGAGTTGCCCGACGGTGGCCGTAGCCACAACATCGCGCCAGGTGGACTAAGCCACATAAGGCAGCTCTTGGTTATGAGCGCCAACTCCGTCCCAGTGGGACCTGACGTCTCGCACTGTGCCCTCTGCTAGTTTCAGAGGGACACGCGGAGCCGCCCCCCGTGTGCTGCTCTTAGTCTGGCCCCTCTCCTCAGGCCTGTCCGGCTTGGGAGGCCCTATCCGGCATAGCCCTGAGGGTCGTTGGAGCACGCAAGCCCCTTCACCACGGCAAGGTGACAGCAATCGAAGAGGAACCTAACCTAACCTAACCTAACCTAACCTAACCTTTTTTTTTTTTTTTTTTTTTTTTTTTTTTTTTTTTTTTTTTTTTTTTTTTTTTTTTTTTTAAGAGGGGAAAATGCGTTACGCATACCACCGAGGCGTTGGGACGGGCCCCGGTGGTTATGTGGGACTCCCTACCCATGGTGTACCCACTAAAAACCCCTCTATTTGCCGTCTCCACGCTATATGGCGAGGCCCCAGGGACGCCAAAGCACGCTTCCGCGACCTCGCCAGCGGCTATCCGGACTCCGGACCCGGCTTAGGAGAGTTGTGTGTGCCTCTCTGTCCTCCTCAGTGGATGCGTCTTATGATGCACCCATCCGCGCAGGGACCATTGTGTAGACAAGACAGGCGACCCGAGCCTGCCGCCCACAGGTACCCCTATGGGGGGAGCCGACGGTCGTAAGCCAACCGCCGCCGCCCCACGCGTTTGCGGCGCATTGGCTGGGAGGCCGGATCTTCCTCCCTTCCGCGCTCGGCCGCCTCCTTCTGCGTCATCACGACCTCACAGAAGGAGGCTACCGCCTTCCACGATCTCTCACCGCCGACCATGGCTTCCACCACAGCTGGCAGGGAGAGATCATTTCCGACTACGGCCACGAGTGCGGCCCGCTGCTCAGCCCATGCGGGACACACCGCCAGCGTGTGTAGTGCCGTATCTTCGGCATCGCCGCACTCGTGGCATTCTGCCGTCGGTTCCCGTCCTGCCCTCCTCGACAGGTACCTCCCGAAGCAGCCATGCCCCGAGAGGATCTGTGTAAGGTGGAAGGAGAGGAACCCCTCCTTTCGTCCGACCCACCTCTCCAAGACGGGCCGGATGGCCTCAATGGTCCAGTGGCCCGCGCTCGGGGCCTCCAAACTCTCCTTCCACTTCTGAAGGAGCAGTAGACAGGAGTCAAGCCTCCACTGCCTTACCTCCTCCAGAAGTGGTTGCATTCCCCTGGCACGCGCCTCGGCGACACGCCAATAAACATCGGCCAGAACCTCAGCGTCTAGGTGCCAGGGTGGAGTCCCCGCCAGCACGCAGGCTGCACCATGGGAGACGGAGCGGTATGCCCTCGCTAACCTGACTGCCATGACCCGCTGCGGCCTCCGCAATTGGGCTTGGTTTTCGGCAGTCAGGCAGTCGGCCCAGATAGGCGCCCCGTATAGAGCCATCGACCTCACCACTCCCGCGTACAGCCGCCGACAGCCCACGTTTGGCCCCCCAACGTTGGGCAGGAGCCGACTGAGCGCCGACGCTGCTCCAGTCAGTTTGGGAGCAAGGGCTTTGAAGTGCTCCCGGAACGTCCATCGGCTGTCAAGGACTACGCCTAGGTAGCGCATTGTCGGCTTGACAGCGATGGCCGCTCCCCCCACTTGTAACATGGAACCCCTCGGAGGGCCCTTTCGGGGCCCGTGGAAGCACAGGGCCTCGGACTTGTTCAGGGCCACTTCTAGCCCCAGCCTCCTGATTCGAGCTACTACTGACGCCACTCCAGCCGTGGCCCGGATCGACGCCTCCCTGAAGGTGCTGCCACGGGTCATCACGAGGGTGTCGTCAGCGTAGCATACCAGGCTGACCCCCGGCAGGTTGCCCCCCCGTAGCACCCAGTCATATCCAATGTTCCACAGGAGGGGTCCCAAGACCGACCCCTGTGGAACACCGCACGACAGCTCCTTCTCTTTCCACTCGCTGAGTGCTGGGTACCTGACGGCTCTATCGGAGAGGTAATCCTCTACCGTCTTCCGCAGGTACTCAGGCACAACATGGCGCCGTAGTGCCTCCTTGATAGTGGCCCAGGGTAAGGAGTTAAACGCGTTTGCGATGTCCAAGGACACGGCTAACACCACCTCACCCCGGGACACTGCTCTGTCCGCCAGGGTCCTCACCTGCGCAATAGCGTCAATGGTGGACCTGCCCTGGCGGAATCCGAACTGGTGGTCGCTAAGGTCCGGTCCCACTCCGACGAGGTGCCGAACGAGTCGAGCAGCCACCACACGCTCAAATAGCTTGCTGGCCTCGTCCAACAGCACTATGGGTCTATAGGCTGAGGGCGAGTCTGCTGGTCGCCCCTCCTTTCGCAGTAGGATGAGTTTCCCCGACTTCCACGGCCGAGGAAACCGCCCCTGTGCCAGGCATGCGCTGAAGAGCGCTCTCATGCGCGGTTCGAGTGGGCCCAGGGCTAGAACCCAGGCACGACCGGGGATTCCGTCGGGGCCAGGGGCAGTATTTTTGGCTCTAAGCCTTAACACCGCAGCCCCCAGTTCACCTTCCGTTACTTCCGGGGCGCCATTTGCATCTTCTACCCTTCCTGTGGGGGGTGGCATGTGTGGAGGTGTGTGACCTTCCCTCGTCGGGAACAGGGCGTTGACCACTTGCTCGAGGAGTTGCGGCTGTAGACTTTGCGTGAGTGGTGGTGCCCAGGGGCGAAGCTTTCGCCTCACCATCTTATACGGCCTTCCCCACGGGTCGCTGTTTAGAGTCTCCAGCATCTCCTCCTCGGCTTGGTCTTTTGCCCTGGCGATTGCCCCCTGTAGCAACTTGGTGGCCACCGAGTATGCGGCGTATAGTCGCTCCTCCTCAGGCACGTCTCGTATGCGCCGCCTCCGGCAGTGTGTATACCGGCGTCTCGCGGATACGCAGGACTCGCGTAGCTGCGCAAGTTCGGCGGACCACCAGTATACTTTTCGCCTTGGGAGAGTCGGGCCGGCACGCGGCATGGCCGCGTCACACACCTCCACCATTGCACTCCCCATGGCCTCCGCTTCCGCGTCTACCACAACAGGGCCCTCGGGTATCGGTACCCAGGCTTTCACCATGGCTGCCTCTTCAAATACTTCCCGGTCCAGTCGTTTGATTGCCCAGCGAGGGCCATTTTCTCGCCAGGGTCGCCCCAGACCGCTCGGGTCGGCTGGAAGAGTGGAGATCTCGAATCGGATGTATCGGTGATCCGACAGCGTCTCCACATCCTCCAGCACCTCCCAGCCTCGAACACAGCGCGCCAGGGTAGCGTTGGCGAATGTGACATCCACAATGGAGCCGCCCTGTTGCCGCACGCACGTGTTGGATGACCCTCGGTTTAGGACAATCAACCCATTCGACGTAGCCCACTCCTCCAGTTCGGCCCCAAAGACGTCTGTCGCCGGCGATCCCCAGGATTTGGACTTGGCGTTAAGGTCGCCAGCCACAAGCAGCTTGCCAGGGCGATTTCTGCCGATTACAGACCCGACTTCGACCAGAAACTGTTCGAATTCGGCCAGGGATCGGTTCGGTGAGAAATACGCCCCAACCAACATTGTGTCGCCAATCCATGCCGCGACATAACCATGGCCCCTTTCCACTCTTTGGAGAGGCGGAGAACCAGCGGATGAGTTGGTGACAATGGCCGCCAGCCTATCCAAGTCACCGGCCCAGTTGTCCCTGGGTGGGACGGAATAGGGCTCGGCAATGATCCCAACCGCAATCTGCCATTCCGCCAGGCTTTGGGCCAGCAGGTCCTGGGCTTTGGCGGACCTGTTAAGATTCGCCTGTAGAATCCTTGTGGCCATCTTAGTCCTCAGTCAGTGTTGGCTCCTCCTGTACCGCGTCCACGATGGCAGTGGATGGGTGGGTCGGCTGCGAGGGGGCTCGGGAGCCATCACTAGCCGTGGCCTTCCGCCTTTTAGGTGGGGCGGAGCAGCTTTTGCTCCCTACCACGTGCCTAGCGTCTTTGCTGGCAGCCGCACAGAGAGTGCAGTGGGGCGTTGCTAAGCACTCCTTCGCCTTATGTCCAGGCTGACCGCATCTGAAACATTGATCAGACCTGTCTACGGCGGAAGGGCATTTCGCCTTCACATGGCCTGCTTCTAGGCACCTGTAGCACCTTTGGGGACGGGCATCAAGCACTTTGACCTGCGCTGATACCCAGCCCACTAGCAGTCTACCCGCTACGGCTACTTTTTTGGCGGCAGCCACTGGGCAACGAACCCAGACCGTGCCTAGACTCCAGGGGTCCGCCTTAATTTCGCCCACTTTGACGTCCCGGCCTGGACAACCTCCCGCTTGCGCTATTGCTGCGGCGATGTCTTCGGCCGCCACCGAATCATCTAGCCCAGATATCCGAAGTTCGGTGCATTTTGTGGGCCTCGTCACCCGAACCTCCTCCGGGCTAAACAGAAGGCTAAGCTTTTCAGCCAATCTGTCTGCCTTGGGTCCGCTCTCTGCACCCGGCACCTCAAGCATCCGTGCACCGGTGGCCGCCACCTTGAACCGGACTGATTGGATCTCCAGCTCAGCAAGGTTCACCTTTTCTTTTGCCTCTGCGATCAGGCTCTTATAGGTCATACCCTTCTCCTCAGCTTTAGGCTGCAAGGATATGACAACGGCTGTGGAGCGAGGTGGCCGTAGCTTGCGCTTGCGTGCTGCTTGACCCTTCGGTCGCGCTGGCACTGGACCTTGCGGCTCACTTTTCTTAGTCGCGGCTGGTTTAGGCTTCCGTGGGGCCTTGGGAGCGTCAGCTGCTTGGCCACCGGTCGTCTTTTTGGTCTTTCTCCCTGTCGCCTTCTTCCATCCATCCTGCCGAGGAGGGGGAGTAGGCGCGGTGGATGCAGTAGGAGCCTGTGGTATTTTTTTTGCTGCCTCCTTAGCAGCCAGGCTAACTTTCTTGCGCTTATTTTTGGTTTTGGCGCTCCGTTGTCCTTCAGGGTGGGCGGCCTGAGACGCAGTTCCCAGTTTCGTATCCTTTGCCGTCGCTGGACCTAGTGGGACAGGCGCGGAACTCGAGTTTTGGCCACTCGTTCCGGTAGGTGTCTGTTCAGCCCACCGGTCAGAGGACAGTGGTGGTCGCATCCTTGACTCTGGAAGGAGGCGACTTTCGATGCCTGCCAGTCTAGCGTCGAGCATGTCCCCGAATTGAGCCTGGCTCGTACGCAGAGCTTCTGCCACGATCCGCTTAATTTCCGGCTCGGCGGCCACGGCTGGCTGGCTGCGTATTTCTTGCACCTGCCTACGCAGCTCCGCCAGCTGGCAAGTAAGCTGTGCGTTTGCCGCCTCCAAGCGCGCAACCTCTTCCGTCGCAGTGCGTGTTCTCAGCACTTCGAAGGCGTCAGTGATGGTCGCTACGGACTGATTAAGGAGCTTTTGGTGCGTGCCCTTCAGGTGACCTGACGTAGCGATCACGTGTTTCACTGCACTCAGAGCATCCTTGACCTTTGATTCGGTCGCCACCATTGTTTGTGCATCCTGGCCGTGGCCAGGTAGTTGCCCACTTTCACGGCGGTCAGCTCTCTCCTTCGCCGCCTCTTCAGATGACGCAAGGAAGGACATCAACGCCTTCTCTGACTGGAGCTGCTTGGCTTGCGCTTTTTCAGCCCGGAGCTCAGCCTTGAGGAATTTCCTAGCCCCAAGTCGCGTGGGTGTGCTAGACCCGTTTTGGGACTCGCGATCGCTCTCGGAGCTTGGGGTCCTCTCGCCAGCCGCTCGTTTTTTCCCCCTTTTACGCCAGTACTTACCGGCGGGGTGGCCTCCTTTAGATGTCCCCGTTTCTATGCTAGCCACAGAAGAGTCAGACTCCAGCAAACGAAGGGGTCCGACTGTTGTGCTCGCGTGGGGACTCGGATTTACTTTGTCGATGCGCTCCAGTGACACCCGACACTCTCGCACTGGTATCGCAACAGACTTCTCTGCGTGCACCTTCGGGGCGCTCGTCTCCGCCGGGACCTCGGTATCACCGATGTCGGCGTCCGATTCTCGGGGGGAGAAGAATTCTCCCCCACTGGGCAGGTCACGGCTGTCCACCCTTGTGGGGGAGAAGAACTCCTCCCTCCCAGGTGAGAGGATGACCTCCGCGGCACGAGCTCTCCTCCCACAGAACACCCTCGTGGGTATCGGTGTGGGAGTCCTCACGAATTCTTGCGGTACCACGGGTGCCAGCTCCTCCCCGTTCTCGCCATCGGGGACGGCATGGCTTATGAAACGCCCTCGGTTGTCCCGGACAGGGCGGAATTCCACCGGTGGGGGGTTTGGAGATGTTGTCGCATCATCCTCGTCCCCTCCTCCGCGCAATCTTAAAACCAATCCGTATGCATCGATGTCCAGTAAACATTTGCCATGGTCGTTTGAGTCCGTCCTAGAGTGGTGTGCCCCCCCAGAATACGGTGGGCGGCATGTCACCACAGCGCGGGCACTTGCCCGTTCTGTGGTGACACAGAGGATTGGAACCTCCTGGGGTAGTTTCTTCCATTTCTGGCCACTCATTTTGTTTGCTATTTTTAAAGGGGTATGCTCCCCTTCTGACGTTTGGGACTGGGCTCCCCCCAGCCATGCATCCCATCGGCACGCCAGCCACACCTTAGGATTGGGGTTTTTTTATAGTGGTTAACTCCACGTGACCCTCCTCTCAGTGAGAAAGGTCCTCGGTCCGCTCAGTGCGGGTTACGAGTTGCCCGACGGTGGCCGTAGCCACAACATCGCGCCAGGTGGACTAAGCCACATATGGCATCTCTTGATTATGAGCGCCAACTCCGTCCCAGTGGGACCTGGCGTCTCGCACTGTGCCCTCTGCTGGTTTCAGAGGGACACGCGGAGCCGCCCCCCGTGTGCTGCTCTTAGTCTGGCCCCTCTCCTCAGGCCTGTCCGGCTTGGGAGGCCCTATCCGGCATAGCCCTGAGGGTCGTTGGAGCACGCAAGCCCCTTCACCACGGCAAGGTGACAGCAATCGAAGGGGAACCTAACCTAACCTAACCTAACCTAACCTAACCTAACCGAGTCGCGCAAATTTCGCCGTCACTTGCGCCACGTTTTCTTACGCTCCGCGCTCGAAAAATCGGTTAAAATAGGTTTTTTCGCGAGTTTCTTAAAGTGCGATACACCGTTAGAAGCGCGTTAAAAAGAACAATAGAGTGGTGAAAATCAGTGGAAATCGGATGTAAACACAGTGAATAAAGTGGAAAGAACGTGTTTTTTGGAGGTTAGGAAATTTTCGGGAGCTCATAACTCCCGAAAACGATCGACGACCCCACAATATTCAACTGTGGAAATCATCGCCTGGACGAGCCCGACCCTCGGAGACCACTCCCGGAATTTTCCGGTGAGGATCCGAGGAGAAAAGGACACAAAAACAACTCCCACGTGGTTGACTTTTCAGCCAAACCAACCCTGAGGCTGAAACTGGAAACAGAGTCACAAAGCAGAAGACCAGACAAACCCGGGGACGTATCGGGCACAAAAATAGGACAACAGGTACGTGCAGTGCAAGTGTCATACAGCTGGGAAAAAACTATAGACATTTCCAAAGCTAAATAGACAATAATCAAAACCGACGACGTATACTTTTTACAGTGGAAATAAATAGTGTGGACCCTTTTACTAGCATATAGAACTTATTGGAATTTTCCGGGACCAAATTCGGGGAAAAAAGTGCTTTCTAGACCAAAGGTGTGTTTAAACCAACCGCAAAGATAAAGTTGTCGTGCCCTCAGCTTAGCAACCCCTAGGAACACAAAGTGCAAACCCCCAATATAGGTTCCCTGGACCCATAGGAACAATAAACTATCGGGGTAAAAACCACCCCGAGGAGCGATTGAGCCGACAAACTCTCACCTGCGGTTGTTGAAAAACCACCCCAAGCCCCTGGAGGGTGCACGGAGCATCGCGCGGACTACAGAAGAATAACATCGTGTAAGGACACTCTTCCTCCACACTGGTGAATTATTTGGACATTTTTAGTTTAAGGGTTGAATTTCTGTGTATTTTAGTGTATAACAAGGCGGAGGACGCCATAACGGAATAAAGTTGTAAACCCCAAAAATAGGGGAAGGAGTGGAGCTAGCCCGAAAATAACGTCGGCGCAGTTCTCTCAACGAGAAGCGATCTTTGGGTCAACGAACCTACCAAAGACCCAAAAAACCACCCCCGAGCAAAATTTTTCAAAAAACCTGAAAAATCTCGGATTTCCGAATTTTTCAGGTTCTCAAACCGACCTCGGCCATAATATACAGGGTGAGTTCCACCCCCTAGCACTTTTTTCCGGACTTCTGGCGCCCTCCTAACCCCCGAACCAAGCCATTGTAGCTGGCAAAAAACTACCCCTCGCGCTGGGACCCTTGCCGAGAGGAACCAACCCAGGGAAAAAATCCCCCGACACCGGGGCCGGATAGAAAAACTTTCCCCCCACTAGCTCCCACCATCACGGTTGAAATCGGACCACCCGTTTGGAAATAAATCCCCCTTTTTCAAAATTCAAAAATTCAAAATTAAAGGTAAAATATAAGATAGTTTAGATAACGAAATTTCGGAAAACATCAAATAACTCAAAAACGGTGCGTCCTAGGACAAAAATAACGAAATTTTGACCCCCCTCCCCAAACCCCACCCCCCCTAACGGGCAACCCTAGTCCCTTCGAAACCTTGAGACCCCCCCTACCTTCCCCCAAAATCCCAACCCCCTACCCCCACTTCCAGACAACGACCAACCCAACCAGACCCCTGGGGTGCAAAACCTTGAGCGCCGACAACACAGGAACCAGGACAGCTAGGAGGGTGGGATTTTCGGCATCGGCATCGGCGCGAGGGACTCTACCTGGAACAGTGGAAATCAGCTCTACATAGAGCCGAAAAGGAAAAAATTGCGTTTTTGCCCCCCCTGTCGAACTGGGAGACACCCCAGGCACCTACTCGGCCCTAGGTAGAGACTGACAAAGTTAACACGGACTCTACATAGAGCCAAAAAATTAAAATAAGCTAAGACAAAAAATTGCTTCTCTCTGGTAGATGAGGTAGTAGACAAGGCTCCAGGTAGAGCTATATTGGTAGAGTCGAAACTCTACAAAAATTATTTTAGTTTATTTTTATTTTAGACATAAGTAGATTAAATAAATAGATTAAGTAGACTTGTCTCGCTAGACGACAACCCTATAAACAAGAACGCCCCCTTTACAGGTAAAGCTCTAATTTTAAGTTTATTCACTTGCCATATTCCCCAAAATTATAAAACTTATACAAACCTTGACATAGTGTAAGTGACTGTGCTGGTCCCTATTGACCAACATAGCCTCCAACATGCTGCTCGGTAGAAGTCCTACCAAACAGACCCGGGGTTCAGATCCCCCCAAACAAACCACCCCAGAGAGGAGCGTCAGACGCAGTATTGGAGAGTGGGAAATGGGAAAAGCGGACTCCGCCAACCCAAAGCCCTCTCCCGCAAAGGCCGCGCCAGCAATGGCGTCTACTACAGTCACAAAAACATCCAAGAGGCCTCCGACGGAGCCCACTGCACCGGGTCTGCCGGCGTCGCAGGGAGCCGTGCGGAGGCTGGCGGTTGATGTGATAAAGAGCCCTCCTACGATAGAGAAGTACGCGAACCGGACAACGGAAGCAAGAGCATGTCTGACCAGAGCAAAGACGCAGCTTGGCGAAGCGAGGAATCTTAAGACCGACATAAAGATGAGCGTCACCCAGGCAGTTGAGCGCCTTTACCAGCTAGTGAAGGAAGCCGAACTCGAAAAGGGGATAGTGGGGAACAAAGGGGCTCCGAAATCGGCTATAGAGAAAACCAGCCCAAGCATGACACCCCAGGAAAACAAGGACTCCGAGTCAATACTTTCAAGGTTAGAGATGCAGACAAAGCTCATAGAAGAAAACAGCAGAAAGATGGACGAAATTAAAGCATCTATGGAGACCCTCTCGAGCCCTGAAAACCAAAGGCGGATGATCGAAGAGGTGACGACAGCAGTGTCTTACGCCAGCGTGACAGCAGGACTGCCGAACGTGGCCTCAAAAGCGAGACCAGAAGTAAGGAACACCCTACACACTATTGTGGTCACCTCAAAGGATGAAAACGAGACCGGCGAGGAGGTCCTCGACAAGGTGAGAAAGGCGGCGGATGCGAAGGAAGGATGGGTAAAAGTGGAAAGGGTAAGAAAGGCGAAGGATAGAAAAATAGTAATGGGATTCGGAACAAAACAAGAGAGAGATAAATTCAGGGAAAGACTAGAGAGCAAGGGAGCCAACCTCACCGTCGAGGAAGTGGAAAACAAGGACCCGCTTTTGGTTCTGAGGGATGTGTTGTTAATACACAGCGACGAAGATGTCTTAAAAGCCCTCAAAAACCAGAACAGGGAAATTTTCCACGGCCTGGACGACGAAGAAAGCAAGATGGTGGTAAAATACAGACGCAGAGCACGAAACCCTCATACGGGGCACATCGTGCTTAGCGTCACCCCCAAGGTATGGAGAAGGGCAACCGATGCTAACAGAGTGCGTGTGGATCTACAGAGCATCAGGGTCGAAGACCAGTCCCCCCTTGTGCAGTGCACCAGATGCCTGGGCTATGGACATGGAAGACGTCTTTGCAAGGAGCAAAACGATCTATGTAGCCACTGTGGAGACCCACACCTTAAAACAGAATGCCCAAATTGGACGCTAAACGAACCGCCATCTTGCCGAAACTGCGTAAGAGCAAAGATGGACCGCTGCGACCACAACGCCTTCAGTAGAGACTGCCCAGTAAGAAAAAAGTGGGACGCCCTAGCAAGGGCTTCAGTTGCATACTGCTAAAGTTGACAAAGGGACCTATAGCTATAAAATCACAGCACACAGATACTACCTAGCGCAAGCCAACCTCCAACGTAGTAAACTGGCAACAAACGAGCTCTTACTTGAGGCCAAACCACGAAAAATAGCAGTCGCATTGCTCCAAGAGCCCTATGTAGGAAGGGAGAAGGGTATGAGAGCACATCAAGGCGTACGGATCTTCCAAGATACAACAAACGAGGACGGAACCGTCAAGGCGGCAATCGCAGTTTTTGACGCAGAACTGGATGTAGTCCAATGTCCGGAACTCACCACGAGAAACACTGCTGTGGTGAAGATCCGCACAAGCGCCTGGACAATCACACTGGTGTCATACTACTTCGAGCCGGACAGACCAATGGAACAGTACTTAGAACAAATAAAAAGAGTGGTTAATGCATGCGGCTCAAAAAATGTCATAGTTGGTGGTGACGCGAATGCAAAGAGCATCTGGTGGGGAAGTCCAAATGAAGACCTTAGGGGCAAGCAGATGAGCGGGACCATCGAGGAACTAAATTTGCAAATCCTCAACACAGGAACCACCCCGACCTTCGACACCATCAGGGGGGGCAGGAGATTCACCAGCCACGTCGACATCACTGCTTGCACTGCGGACTTGCTGGGGCGTATTGAAGATTGGCAAGTCACCGACGACCTCACAAGCTCCGATCATAATGGCATTAGATTCGGCATAAACATCCAAAGATCACGCGGAGTTAACATACACAGGACAACACGTATATACAATACACGAAAAGCAAGATGGGATCAATTTAATGATAAACTGACCCAGACTATGCAGAACACAAACTTTACGCTAGAACACATAGAAAACATACACACTATAGAACAAATAGACAGAACGGTAAATACACTCAATAACACAATTACGGAAACATGCAACTCCGCTATACCTAAACTAAAAAACACAAAGTCACTTACCATGCCGTGGTGGTCCGATGAGCTCGCTGACATGAAGAAGATGGTCGCCACTTGCAAACGCCGAATAAGGAACGCAGCGCCGGTCCGTAGAGAAGCGGTGGTAGCACAATATCTGAAACAAAAAGAGACATATGAAATCGCAGTAAAAAATGCACAGACGGATAGCTGGAGAGACTTTTGCACCAAACAGGAAAAAGAGGGTATTTGGGAAGGAATATACAGAGTCTTGGGTAAAGCAACAAAAAGGGAAGAGGACCAAATGCTGAGAAATGGTGATGAGCTTCTGGACGCAAAGGGATCAGTGGAACTTTTGGCAAAAACGTTCTACCCCGAAGACAAAGAGGAAGGAGAGTCGGAGGGACAGGGTCATATAAGACGAAAAGCTGAAAAGGTAAACGAGCGGAGTCATGCTGAGACTCATGACCCACCGTTCACCCCCTATGAGCTGAAGATGGCCCTAGAGTCCTTCAACCCAAAAAGGCACCAGGAGATGACGGCTTTACCTCGGATATCTGTACCAGAGTGGTGGCCTGCGCCCCAGAAGCTTTCTTGGCACTAATAAATAAATCCTTAAAACTCGGTCACTTCCCAACAAAGTGGAAAAAAGCAACGGTGGTCGTATTGAAGAAGCCTGGGAAAGAATCCTACACCACCCCAAAGTCCTACCGGCCTATCGGGTTGCTGCCGGTACTGGGGAAGATTTTTGAGAAAATGTTGGTGGCCCGCCTCAGATATCACCTCTTACCAAGAACCAGCGAGCGCCAATACGGATTTGTCCCACAAAAGAGCACCGAAGACTCCCTCTATACCCTAATAAATTACATAAGGAAAAAATTGGACAAAAAGAAAATAGTGACACTGGTGTCTCTAGATATAGAGGGGGCCTTCGACAGTGCCTGGTGGCCTGCGATCCGTGTCAGGCTTGCTGAAGAACAGGTACCGGTGAATCTGAGAAGGGTCTTCGATAGCTACCTCAAGGATAGGACAGTGGGAGTAAGGTATGCGGGGGAAGAACATAATAGGGAAACCAGCAAGGGATGCGTACAGGGATCAATAGGGGGGGCCCATTTTATGGAACCTCCTTTTGGATCCTCTGCTAAAACAGCTTGACGAGAAACGGGTGTACTGTCAGGCATTTGCAGACGACGTGGTCATGGTGTTCGAGGGGGAGACGGCACTGGAGATCGAGAACAAGGCAAATGCCGCGCTCAGCCATGCGTTGGCTTGGGGCGTCGAAAATAAGCTTAAGTTTGCACCCTTAAAAACATGCGCCATGGTGATAACCAGAAGGCTGGTTTATGACGAACCACGCCTTAGTATGGGAGGGGTGGGCATCGCGATGTCCAGGGATGTCAAAATTCTCGGCCTCACCATCGATGACAAACTAACCTTCAATAAACACGTCGCAAGCATCTGCAGTAAAGCACTCAATAGATATAAGATGCTGGCCAGAACCGCCCGTGTAGGATGGGGCTTACACCCGGAAATTATTAGGCTAATATATACAGCAGCAATTGAACCAACTATCATGTACGCAGCAAGTGCATGGGCTCCTGCCGTGAAAAAGCTGGGAGTCATAAAGCAGTTAAAAGCGGTTCAAAGGGGTTTTGCACAAAAGTTGTGTAAAGCATACCGTACAGTCTCCCTGAATTCAGCGCTACTGTTATCCGGATTGCTCCCCCTAGACCTCCGAGTCCGTGAGATGGCTTCATTATATGAAACCAAGAAGGGAGCCCGTGCTCCAGTGGCGCTGGAGGACAGAGAGATCGAAGCTATGACACCAGCCGTAAAAGCACCACATCCGGCAGAACGGGAAGAAATTACCTTCGAACGTATATGCGGTGAGGAGCAGTACCAAGATTGTGAAAAGCTGCAAATGCGGATATACACGGACGGCAGCAGGATTGATGGTAAGGTAGGCGCGGCGCTATCCATATGGAAGGACGCCAGCGAGACCAAAGCCATCAAACTTGCACTGTCCAGCTACTGCACAGTATATCAGGCCGAACTCCTGGCCTTAAATCGCGCGACAAAAGAAGCAGAAAGGGCTACTGCTGCTACCCAAATCGGAATCTTCAGCGACTCAATGGCGGCATTGCAGGCCACTGTTAACCCGAACTCTCGACATCCCCTGGCAGTCGAAAGCAGGGAGATGATAAAGCGCTGTAAAGACCAAAATAAAAATCTCTCCCTCTTTTGGATCAAGGCACACGCTGGACTGCCGGGAAATGAGAGAGCGGACGAGTTGGCGAAAGCGGCTGCTCTGAAGTTAAAGAAAAGTCCCGACTACAGTATGTGCCCCATATCTTTCGTGAAACGAAACCTGCGGATACAGACCATGAGTGAATGGAACCAACGGTACGTGACGGGAGAAACGGCCTCGGTGACAAAAACGTTCTTCCCTGACGCGCTGGCGGCGTACAGGGTAGTAAAGAAAATGAAGGTTGAGGCTGAAACCACCCAGCTTATGACAGGGCACGGCGGGTTCTCCTCATACTTGTACCAATACAAGTGTAAGGATAACCCATCGTGTACCTGCGACCCAGAAGTCGAGGAGACAGTGTTGCACTTGGTAACTGAGTGTCCAATATTTGCCAGGGAACGATTTAACATAGAGCAGGAAATGCAAATTG
Organism: Cydia pomonella; assembly: GCF_033807575.1. Taxonomy (NCBI): domain Eukaryota; kingdom Metazoa; phylum Arthropoda; class Insecta; order Lepidoptera; family Tortricidae; genus Cydia; species Cydia pomonella. The sequence continues at coordinate 21,518 of NC_084728.1, forward strand.
AAATAAGACCGCAAAACCTAGCAACTATAATGTTAGGTACAGAAAGAAAATTGTTTATAGCATACTGCAAAAAGGTAATAAATATTGTTCGCAAAAGAAATAAATAAAGAGCACAAGCAAATATGATAGTCACATATTTTGACAAATATAGGGGAACTGTCATAAAAAGAAAATGAATATGTACATAGTAGATAAGAATATGTAAAACCTTACAATAGAAATAAGAAGTTAAAAATGTAATTAGCATAAGTAAATAAAACATTAATAAAAAGTACTGAAAATACCCACCTCCAGAAATCCACCCCCCCCACCCCTAAAGCATCCCCTCATGCCTGTTTTATTTTATTGTCAACCTAGAAATATGAATAAATATAAAGCTAGCTGAGAATCCCACTCAGAAAAGTATAAAAGAAGATGAAAGAAAGAAAGAACAAGTATGTAGCATAAAAGTACGAGAAGCATAAAGAGAGAACTGGAATGAAAGAGAAACTAGGAAACCCAAAGTCTCCGATAATGTTGGAGGAGCACAGTAATAAAAAAAAAAAAAAAAAAAAAAAAAAAAAAAAAAAAAAAAAAAAAAAAAAAAAAAAAAAAAAAAAAAACCTAACCTAACCTAACCTAACCTAACTTCCGCCGTGTGGTGCCGGCGTTAGAATAGCACCACCCCATCTCGTCCCGTGGGTGTCGTAAAAGCCGACTAAGGGAACACCGACGGATGGGCAGCAGCGTCCGTCGTGTATTGTCATTAACAACTACTGCGGTCCCAACTCGTTAAATCAACACAAAATTCCAAGAATAAACCCCCATAAAAATCAAACCTTATCATTTCTATCATCTTCAATCCGCCGTGTGGTGCCGGCGTTTAGAATAGCACCACCCCATCTCGTCCCGTGGGTGTCGTAAAAGCCGACTAAGGGAGCACCGACGGATGGGCAGCAGCGTCCGATGAGAATTTTATCAATAACTACTGCGGTCCCCTTTCGAATAACCAACTTAAACCAAACAAACATATCATAACAACCCTAAAACAAATCAAGCAAACCTACCTTCAAAATAAAATCTCTACAACCTTCAAAATCATCTTATCTTCAACAAAAATAACAATTCTCGCAACACAAATCTCAAATAACCAACTCACGAATATCAACTAGGGCCCATGGTCGCCCGTACTCTATGCGGGGACCATGGGTCTATTTAAACTCACAACAACAACGCCGGGTCTTCAACTCGTGCATCACCATTGCCTTTTGACTGATGGTGATGCCGGACCCGGCATCGCATAAATCAATAAAAGCATTTCGCAAATGTCATCACGGACACAGGGTCGCCCGTATCATTAGCGAGGGCCCTGTGTCTTCAATTGACACTATCAAACCTATTAAAAAAAAAAAAAAAAAAAAACCTAACCTAACCTAACCTTTTTTTTTTTTTTTTTTTTTTTTTTTTTTTTTTTTTTTTTTTTAAGAGGGGAAAATGCGTTACGCATACCACCGAGGCGTTGGGATGGGCCCCGGTGGTTATGTGGGACTCCCTACCCATGGTGTACCCACTAAAAACCCCTCTATTTGCCGTCTCCACGCTATATGGCGAGGCCCCAGGGACGCCAAAGCACGCTTCCGCGACCTCGCCAGCGGCTATCCGGACTCCGGACCCGGCTTAGGAGAGTTGTGTGTGCCTCTCTGTCCTCCTCAGTGGATGCGTCTTATGATGCACCCATCCGCGCAGGGACCATTGTGTAGGCGACAGGCGACCCGAGCCTGCCGCCCACAGGTACCCCTATGGGGGAAGCCGACGGTCGTAAGCCAACCGCCGCCGCCCCACGCGTTTGCGGCGCATTGGCTGGGAGGCCGGATCTTCCTCCCTTCCGCGCTCGGCCGCCTCCTTCTGCGTCATCACGACCTCACAGAAGGAGGCTACCGCCTTCCACGATCTCTCACCGCCGACCATGGCTTCCACCACAGCTGGCAGGGAGAGATCATTTCCGACTACGGCCACGAGTGCGGCCCGCTGCTCAGCCCATGCGGGACACACCGCCAGCGTGTGTAGTGCCGTATCTTCGGCATCGCCGCACTCGTGGCATTCTGCCGTCGGTTCCCGTCCTGCCCTCCTCGACAGGTACCTCCCGAAGCAGCCATGCCCCGAGAGGATCTGTGTAAGGTGGAAGGAGAGGAACCCCTCCTTTCGTCCGACCCACCTCTCCAAGACGGGCCGGATGGCCTCAATGGTCCAGTGGCCCGCGCTCGGGGCCTCCAAACTCTCCTTCCACTTCTGAAGGAGCAGTAGACAGGAGTCAAGCCTCCACTGCCTTACCTCCTCCAGAAGTGGTTGCATTCCCCTGGCACGCGCCTCGGCGACACGCCAATAAACATCGGCCAGAACCTCAGCGTCTAGGTGCCAGGGTGGAGTCCCCGCCAGCACGCAGGCTGCACCATGGGAGACGGAGCGGTATGCCCTCGCTAACCTGACTGCCATGACCCGCTGCGGCCTCCGCAATTGGGCTTGGTTTTCGGCAGTCAGGCAGTCGGCCCAGATAGGCGCCCCGTATAGAGCCATCGACCTCACCACTCCCGCGTACAGCCGCCGACAGCCCACGTTTGGCCCCCCAACGTTGGGCAGGAGCCGACTGAGCGCCGACGCTGCTCCAGTCAGTTTGGGAGCAAGGGCTTTGAAGTGCTCCCGGAACGTCCATCGGCTGTCAAGGACTACGCCTAGGTAGCGCATTGTCGGCTTGACAGCGATGGCCGCTCCCCCCACTTGTAACATGGAACCCCTCGGAGGGCCCTTTCGGGGCCCGTGGAAGCACAGGGCCTCGGACTTGTTCAGGGCCACTTCTAGCCCCAGCCTCCTGATTCGAGCTACTACTGACGCCACTCCAGCCGTGGCCCGGATCGACGCCTCCCTGAAGGTGCTGCCACGGGTCATCACCAGGGTGTCGTCAGCGTAGCATACCAGGCTGACCCCCGGCAGGTTGCCCCCCCGTAGCACCCAGTCATATCCGATGTTCCACAGGAGGGGTCCCAAGACCGACCCCTGTGGAACACCGCACGTCAGCTCCTTCTCCTTCCACTCGCCGATTGCTGGGTACCTGACGGCTCTATCAGAAAGGTAATCCTCTACCGTCTTCCGCAGGTACTCAGGCACAGCGTGGTGCCGTAGTGCCTCCTTGATAGTGGCCCAGGGTAAGGAGTTAAACGCGTTTGCGATGTCCAAAGACACCGCCAACACTACCTCACCCCGGGACACTGCTCTGTCCGCCAGGGTCCTCACCTGCGCAATGGCGTCAATGGTTGACCTGCCCTGACGGAACCCGAACTGGTGGTCACTGAGGTCCGGTCCTACTCCGACGAGATGCCGAACGAGTCGAGCAGCCACCACGCGCTCAAACAGCTTGCTGGCCTCGTCCAACAGCACTATGGGTCTATAGGCCGAGGGCGAGGCTGCTGGTCGCCCCTCTTTTCGCAGTAGGACGAGTTTCCCCGACTTCCACGGCCGAGGAAACCGCCCCTGCGCCAGGCATGCGCTGAAGAGCGCTCTCATGCGCGGTTCGAGTGGGCCCAGGGCCAGAACCCAGGCTCGACCGGGGATTCCGTCGGGGCCAGGGGCAGTGTTTTTGGCTCGAAGCCTTAACACCGCAGCCCCCAGTTCCCCTTCCGTTACTTCCGGGGCGCCATTTGTGTCTGCTACCCTACCTGTGGGGGGTGGCATATGCGGAGGTGTATGACGTTCCCTCGTCGGAAACAGGGCGTTGACCACTTGCTCGAGGAGTTGAGGCTGCAGACTTTGCGTGAGTGGTGGTGCCCAGGGGCGAAGCTTGCGCCTCACCATCTTATACGGCCTCCCCCACGGGTCGCTGTTTAGAGTCTCCAGCATCTCCTCCTCGGCTTGGTCTTTTGCCCTGGCGATTGCCCCCTGCAGCAACTTGGTGGCCACCGAGTATGCGGCGTATAGGCGCTCCTCCTCGGGCACGTCTCGTATGCGCCGCCTCCGGCAGTGTGTGTACCGGCGTCTCGCGGAGACGCAGGACTCGCGTAGCTGCGCAAGTTCAGCGGACCACCAGTACACTTTTCGCCTTGGGAGAATCGGGCCGACACGCGGCATGGCCGCGTCACACACCTCCACCATTGCACTCCCCATGGCCTCCGCTTCCGCGTCTACCTCCACAGGGTCCTCGGGAATCGGCAGCCAGGCTTTCACCATGGCTGCCTCTTCAAATACGTCCCGGTCCAGTCGTTTGATTGCCCAGCGAGGGCCATTTTCTCGCCAGGGTCGCCCCAGGCCGCTCGGGTTGGCCGGAAGAGTGGAGATCTGGAACCGGATGTATCGGTGATCCGACAGCGTCTCCACATCCTCCAGCACCTCCCAGCCTTGAACACAGCGCGCCAGGGTAGCGTTGGCGAATGTGACATCCACAATGGAGCCGCCCTGTTGCCGCACGCACGTGTTGGATGACCCTCGGTTTAGGACAATCAGCCCAGTCGAAGTAGCCCACTCCTCCAGTTCAGCCCCAAAGACGTCTGTCGCCGGCGATCCCCAGGATTTGGACTTGGCGTTAAGGTCGCCAGCCACAAGCAGCTTGCCAGGGCGATTTCTGCCGATCACTGACCCGACCTCTACTAGAAACTGTTCGAATTCGGCCAGGGATCGGTTCGGTGAGAAATACGCCCCAACCACCATTGTGTCGCCAATCCATGCCGCGACATAACCGTGGCCCCTTTCCACTCTATGAAGAGGCAGAGGACCGGCGGATGAGTTGGTGACAATGGCCGCCAGCCTATCCAAGTCACCGGCCCAGTTGTCCCTGGGTGGGACGGAATAGGGCTCGGCAATGATCCCAACCCCAATCTGCCATTCCGCCAGGCTTTGGGCCAGCAGGTCCTGGGCTTTGGCGGACCTGTTGAGATTCGCCTGAAGTATCCTTGTGGCCATCTTAGTCCTCAGTCAATGTTGGCTCCTCCTGTACCGCGTCCACGATGGCAGTGGGTGGGTGGGTCGGCTGCGAGGGGGCTCGGGAGCCATCACTAGCCGTGGCCTTCCGCCTTTTAGGTGGGGCGGAGCAGCTTTTGCTCCCAACCACGTGACCAGCGTCTTTGTTGGCAGCCGCACAGATGGTGCAGTGAGGCGTCGCTGAGCACTCCTTCGCCTTATGTCCTGGCTGACCGCATCTGAAACATTGGTCAGACCTATCTACGGCGGAAGGGCATTTCGCCTTCACATGGCCTGCTTCCAGGCACCTGTAGCACCTTTGGGGGCGAGCATCAAGTACTTTGACCTGCGCTGATACCCATCCCACCAGCAGTCTACCCGCTACAGCTACTTTTTTGGCGGCAGCCACTGGGCAGCGAACCCAAACCGTGCCTAAGCTCCAGGGGTCCGCCTTAATTTCGCCCACTTTGACGTCCCGGTCTGGACAACCTCCGACTTGTGCTATTGCTGCGGCGATGTCTTCGGCCGCCACCGAGTCATCCAGCCCGGATATGCGAAGTTCAGTGCATTTTGTGGGCCTCGACACCCGAACCTCCTCCGGGTTGAACAGAAAGCTAAGCTTTTCAGCCAATCTGTCTGCCTTGGGTCCGCTATCTGCACCCGGCACCTCAAGCATACGTGCGCCGGTGGCCGCCACCTTGAACCGGACTGATTGGATCTCCAGCTCAGCAAGATTCACCTTTTCTCTTGCCTCTGCGATCAGGCTCTTATAGGTTATACCCTTCTCCTCAGCCGTAGGCTGCAAGGATATAACAACGGCTGTGGAGCGAGGTGGCCGTAACTTGCGCTTGCGCGCTACTTGTCCTTTCGGTCGCGCTGGCGTTGGACCTTTCGGCTCCTTTTTCTTAGTCGCGGCTGGTTTATGCTTCCGTGGAGCTTTGGGAGCGTCAGCTGCTTGGCCCCCGGCCGTCTTTTTGGCCTTTCTCCCTGTCGCCTTCTTCCAACCATCCTGCAGAGGGGGAGGAGTGGGCGCAGCAGGTGCAGTAGAAGCCTGCGGTATTTTTCTAGCTGCCTCTTTGGCAGCCAGACTAACTTTTTTGCGCTTATTTTTTTGTTTTGCGCTCTGTGTTCCTTCACGGTGGGCGGCCTGAGACTCAGTTCCCAGTTTCGTCTCCATTGCCGTCGCTGGACCTAGTGGAACAGGGGTGGAAATCGAGTCTTGGCCACTTGTTCCCGTAGGTGTCGTCTGTTCGACCCACCGGTCGGAGGCCAGTGATGGTCGCATCCTTGGCTCGGGAAGGAGGCGACTTTCGATGCCTGCCAGTCGAGCGTTAAGCATTTCTCCAAATTGAGCCTGGCTCGTACGCAGCGCTTCTGCCACGATCCGTTTAATTTCGGTGTCAGTGGCCACGGCTGGCTGGCTGCGTATTTCTTGCACCTGCCTACGCAGCTCCGCCAGCTGGCAAGTAAGCTGTGCGTTTGCCGCCTCCAAGCGCGCAACCTCTTCCGTCGCAGTGCGTGCTCTCAGTACTTCGAAGGCGTCACTGATGGTCGCTACAGATTGATTCAGGAGCTTTTGGTGCGTGCCCTTCAGGTGACCTGACGTAGCGATCACGTGTTTTACTGCACTCAGAGCATCCTTGACCTTTAATTCAGTCGCCACCATTGTTTGTGCCTCCTGGCCGAGGCCTGGTAGCTGCCCACTTTCACGGCGGTCAGCTCTCTCCTTCGCCGCCTCATCGGATGATGCAAGGAAGACCGTCAACGCCTTCTCCGTCTCGAGCTGCTTGGCTTGCGCTCTTTCAGCCCGGAGCTCAGCCTTTAGGAATTTCCTAGCCCCGAGTCGCGTGGGAGTGCTAGACCCGTTGTGGGACTCGCGATCGCTCTCGGAGCTTGGGGTCCTCTCGCCAGCCGCTCGTTTCTTCCCCCTTTTACGCCAGTACTTACCGGCGGGGTGGCCTCCTTTAGTTATCCCCGTTTCTATGCTAACCACAGAAGAATCAGACTCCAGCAAACGAGGGGGTCCGACCTCTGTGGTCGCGTGGGGACTCGCATTTACTATGAAGATGCGCTCCAGTGACACCCGGCACTCTCGCACTGGTGCCGCAACAGGCTTCTCTACGTGTGCCTTTGGGGCGCTCGCCTCCGCTGGGCCCTCGGTATCACCGATGTCGGTGTCCGATTCTCGGGGGGAGAAGAATTCTCCCCCACTGGGCAGGTCACGGCTGTCCACCCTTGTGGGGGAGAAAAACTCCTCCCTCCCAGGTGAGAGGATGGCATCCGCGGCACGAGCTCTCCTCCCACAGAACACCCTCGTGGGGATTGGTGTGGGAGTCCGCACGTATTCTTGCGGTACCACGGGTGCTTGGTCCTCTCCGTCCTCGTCATCGGGGACGGCATGGCTAAAACGCCCTCGATTGTCCCGAAGAGGACGGAACTCCACCGGTGGGGGGTTTGGAGATGTGGTCGCACCATCCACGTCCCCTCCTCCGCGTAACCTTAAAACTAATCCGCATGCATCGATGTCCAGTAAACATTTGCCATGGTCGTTGGTGTCCGTCCTAGAGTGGTGTGCCCCCCCAGAATACGGTGGGCGGCATGTCACCACAGCGCGGGCACTTGCCCGTTCTGTGGTGACACAGAGGATTGGAACCTCCTGGGGTAGTTTTTTCCATTTCTGGCCACTCATTTTGTTTGCTATTTTTAAAGGGGTATGCTCCCCTTCTGACGTTTGGGACTGGGCTCCCCCCAGCCATGCATCCCATCGGCACGCCAGCCACACCTTAGGATTGGGGTTTTTTTTTATAGTGGTTAACTCCACGTGACCCTCCTCTCAGTGAGAAAGGTCCTCGGTCCGCTCAGTGCGGGTTACGAGTTGCCCGACGGTGGCCGCAGCCACAACATCGCGCCAGGTGGACTAAGTCACCTATGGCAGCTCTTGCATAGAGCGCCAACTCCGTCCCAGTGGGACCTGGCGTCTCGCACTGTGCCCTCTGCTGGTTTCAGAGGGACACGCGGAGCCGCCCCCCGTGTGCTGCTCTTAGTCTGGCCCCTCTCCTCAGGCCTGTCCGGCTTGGGAGGCCCTATCCGGCATAGCCCTGAGGGTCATTGGAGCACGCAAGCCCCTTCACCACGGCAAGGTGACAGCAATCGAAGGGGAACCTAACCTAACCTAACCTAACCTAACCTAACCTAACCTAACCTTTTTTTTTTTTTTTTTTTTTTTTTTTTTTTTTTTTTTTTTTTTTTTTTTTTTTTTTTTTTTTTTTTTTTTCGTTGGAAAAATGCTTTATGCATACCCACACACCCGGGGGTGAACATGTGGGTTATGTGGGACTCTGCAAAAGGCGCCTCTACCCACTAAAAAAAAAAAAAAAAAAAAAAAAAAAAACCAACGGTATGCCTGCGCGCCGCCAATGGGGCGTGGCCACGGGATCTCTTAAGTACGCAACCGTGACCACGCCGGCGCCGCCCGCCACTACCACATGCGGCGGGCCCTTCTCCTGGGGGGGCTTGAGATGGCCTTACCCCTGCCTCCTCAGAAGGCACGTGGGCATACCACGCGCGCCTTCTCTGCGAGGTCTATGTAATGGGCAGCGACGCCCCCGCGCCGCTGCCCAGACCTCTCTAGGTGGGGGGGAGGAGACGGGCATACGCTCTCCTCCGGGCCCCTGCGCGCTTGCGGCGGATCGGGTGGGCGGCTGGGTCGGCCTCCCGTTCCCTCTCCGCTGCCTCCTTCTGCGACATTACATTCTCGCAGAAGGAGAGGACCGCTTTCCACGACCTCTCGTCGGCAACCATAGCCTTAACTACGGCTGGCAAGGAGAGGTCGTCCCCCACCACAGCCACGAGGTCGCGGCGCTGCCCCGCCCAGGCTGGGCATTCCTCCAGGGTATGCTGCGCCGTGTCCTCGGCGCAGCTGCATTGGTGACACTCGGCCGTCACCTCCCGTTTTGCGAACCGGTGCAGGTAGCTCCCGAAACAGCCGTGACCCGTGAGCACCTGCACCAATCGGAAGGTTAACGAGCCCCGCTCTCTCTCCAGCCAATCTTGTAGGACCGGCCGGACCGCCTCGACAGTCCTGTGTCCTTCCTCGCGTCCAGCTAATTCTTCCTCCCATTGGAGGACGATGGACTGCCGGACGAGGAGCTTCTGCATCTCCAATTCCCTGGGCGCAGGATGGTACTCCTGGAGCCGGAGGTCCCTGCGCCACTCGTACAGAGACGCTTGGGCCTCCGCTTCCAGATCCCAAGGAGGCGTTCCTGCTAGCAAACACGCCGCATCATATGAGGTGGTGCAATACCCCCGTACGACGCTGATGGCCATCGCCCTCTGAGCCTTCCTCAGCAGGGCGATGTTTTTGGCCACCAGATTCCCCGCCCAGATTGGCGCCCCGTACAGGGCCATCGATCGCACCACCCCCATATAAAGACGGCGGCTCGCAAGCTCCGGCCCCCCGATGTTGGGCATCAGCCTCTTCAGTGCGGCCGATGCTGCCATTAGTCGGGGGGTCAGGCGGACAAAGTGCTCGCGGAAGTTCCAGCGGGAATCAAGGACGAGTCCAAGATATTTCATGTTGGACTCTACCTCGATTCGAGTGCCACCAACGACGATGCTGGATCCTGCAGGTGGCGCCTTCCGGGCAGCGTGGAAGCAGAGCGCCTCAGACTTGTGCAGCGCCACCTCCAGACCCAGCATCGTTATGCGCCTCACCACCTGTGCTACCGTCACGGTGGCGAGGCGTGCCGCTTCCCGGTACGAGTCCCCCCGGGACGTGACCAGCGTGTCATCTGCGTAGCAAGTCACACTTGACCCCGGGAGAAGCTCCCCCCGCAGCACCCAGTCGTACCCAATGTTCCACAGGAGCGGCCCTAAGACCGAGCCCTGTGGAACACCGCACGATGTCTCCCACCTTGTCAGCCCGCCGCCCCGGACCGGATACTCCACACACCGCTCCGAAAGGTAGGCCCCAACTATTTGGCACAAATAGGGGGGCACCTTGTGGTATTTCAGTGCCTCCCTAATGCACGACCACGGCAGGGTGTTAAAGGCATTGGCGATATCCAAGGACACCGCCAGGAGGACCCCACCGTGGTCAACCGCCTCATCCGAGAGGGCTTTGATGCGCGCGACCGCATCTACGGTCGACCTACCCTCTCGGAATCCAAACTGGTATTCGGACAGGTCAGGTCCTACTCCCCGGAGGTGCTTGACGAGGCGGCAGCAGATGATACGCTCGAAGAGCTTGTCAGCCTCGTTGAGCAACACAATCGGTCGGTAGGCTGATGGAGAGTCTGCGGGACGCCCATCTTTTTTAAGGAGGACGAGCCGGCCCGTTTTCCAGATGGTCGGAAAAACGGCCGGACTGTAGACAGGCGTCCAGCAGCCCGCGGAATCTCTCCCCCAGGGCCCGCAGCGCCAGAGCCAGGACGCGTCCCGGGATCCCATCTGGACCCGGTGCCGTGTTTTTAGCTTTCAGCTTCATCACGGCTGCGTCTAGCTCTGCCTCCGTTACCGGAGGCACCCCGACTTCCGCAACCTCATACCCTACGAGCTGATGGGAAGGTGGCATTGCTGGAGGCTGGTGTTCCGGTCTGTTCGGGAACAAGTTGGAAACAACCCCCTCCAGCAGTCGAGGCTCGAGACTCTCCGTCAAGGGGGGGGCCCAGGGGCGTAGTTTGCCCCTGACCGCCTTGTACGGCCTCCCCCATGGATCTCGGTTTAGCGTCTCGAGAAGCTCCGCTCTGGCGCTCGCCTTCGCCTCGCAGATGGAGAGCTGCAACGCCTTGACCGCCTCTCTATAGGCGCTGTACAGCTGCGTCTCCTCTTCAACGTCTCGGGTCTGCCTTCGTCGGCGGGACCGTGTGTACTGACGTCTCGCCCTGTTGGAGCGGTTTCGAAGCTCTTCGATTTCTCGGGACCACCAGTACACTTGACGCTTCGGAGGGCGTTGCTTGGCTCGTGACATGCCTGCGTCACAGATCTGTGTCATGGCTTCTTGAATGCAGGCTGCCTCCTCCTCGACTTCCACAGGCCCGGAATATGTTGCCCAGGCTTGGACGAGGGACGCTATCTCCACCGCTTCACGATCTAGGCTGTTCAGGGCCCATCGAGGGGAAGAGGTCGCAGCACGACCATCCGGACGACGATCCGTGCCTGTCGCACCTCCGGAGGACGTGGAAACATCAAACCGGATGTACAGATGGTCTGATAATGTCTCCACTGTCTCTAGTACTCTCCAGTCACGGACACGGGTCGCGAGTGCCGGGGTCGCGAACGTGACGTCCACAATGGACTCTCCCTGCCAGCGTACGCAGGTGCTGGCCGACCCTCGGTTCAGAACCGACATGCCGGTCATCGTCGCCCACTCCTCCAGAAGGTCTCCACGAATCTCTGTCGCGGGACAGCCCCAAGCCGTGGATTTGGCATTGAAGTCTCCCGCGACAACTATCTGGCGCGGTTGGATCTGCCCAACAAGAGCCGCTAGATGGCCGAGTAAGGCTTCGAACTCGGGGACTGTTCCGTTGGGGGAGAAATATACCCCGATCAGGACGATTTCACCCCAGAGGACAGCCACATAGCCTTGACCCCTTGCCAAGGTGGAAGGGGGCGGTATGCCCTCTGCCCCTGCCTTTGTTATAATGGCCACCACGCCATTCAGGTCCGCAGCCCAGTTGTGCCTAGGAGGGACATAGTACGGCTCGGCGACCACGGCGGCATCTATCGACCACTGCGCCATGGACTGCAGGAGGAGATCTTGAGCCCCGGGGCAGTGGTTTATGTTCGCCTGGAGGACTCGATTAACTGACTCTGTCATTTTGGAGCGTTGTTAATCGGGCCCTCGTCTACAGCCGGAGGCTTTGACGCTCCAGGGGTGTCTGGTTTGCCGGACTCCTTCCGGAACACGCGTTTCGGGGCTTTGGCCCCCGTCGTGCAGGTACTGCTGCCGGCACTGTGGTCGGCAGGTTTACTCGCTGCAGCGCACAGAGTGCAGCGAGGTGCAGCGGTGCAGTCCCTGGCCAGGTGGCCGGATTTACCGCAGCGGTAGCATTGGTCGCTGCGGTCGATTTCTGAGGTGCACCCCTTCCTAACATGGCCAGGCAGCAGGCAGCGGTAACACCTCAGGGGACGAGACTCCAGTAGCTTCACGTTAGCCGAAGCCCAGCCGACCAGAAGTCGCCCCTCCGCGACTTTCTTGGCTACTGCTACGGGGCAGCGAACCCACGCTGTACCCAGGCCTGTTGGCGTGCGGGAGATCCGGCCAACACTCACTGCCTCTAGGGCACACCCTCCACCTTTCGCAACGGCAGCGGCGAGCTCGTCCTCTGAGACCGAGTCATCCAGGCCGGAAATGCGCATCTCCGCGCATTTTACTGGCCTAGCTATCCGGACGTCGGCCTCATTCAGCGTCTCCCTCAGCTTGGCAGCAAGGGAGTCTGCTTTGTCGCCGCTGGTGGTGGCTGGGCCTGGGATCTCCAGGATTGCTGCCCCTGTCACTGCCCTACGGAACCTCAGACCGTTGATCCCGAGCCCGTCCAGGGAGATTTTGGACTTGGCCTCCCTAATCACCGTTTTATAGGTGACGCCCCTCTCTTCTGCTCCCATCTGAAGGGTGAGGACTACGGCTGCTGACCGCGGGACTCGCAATTTCGCCTTGCCCTTATTGCGATCCTTCCCTCCTTGTGCTTTCCGCGGTGCCGCCGGCTTTTGCGCCGTCGCAGTCGTCGCTGCTCCAGCGGCAGTCTTCTTTTTGTTCTTCTTACCCCGCTTGACCACAGTCGTCCAACCCTCTTCAGAGGCAGACCGAGGCTGCTGGACTTGGGAAGCGGGGCCAGGATCACTTGTAGGAGGCTTTTTGAGCCCCTCCTTCTTTTTCTTCTTCTTCGCGGTCCGCTTCGCCCCCGGTGGGTTGGTAGGAGCTGGGGTGCGACCGCGGGGGGAGCTTCCTGCTTTGGAAGGCGTGGGACCAGTCGACGCCTGGGTAGGTTGCTGTGGAAGCAGTCTCTCCTCCAAGGCGCTCAACCTTGCACCCATCATGGCACTCACCTTGGCCACAATGTTGCGCTCTAAGTCGCCTTGCTCCCGAGCAGGTGAAACCTAACCTAACCTTTTTTTTTTTTTTTTTTACATGGGGAATGCTTTTACGCATACCGCCGGGTCGGAGGATAAACCCGGACGGTTATGTGGAACTCAGGGCTGTACAGAGGCCCCACTATCCACTAAACCCCATGGTGTCCTCTCGCCGCTATGGTTGCGGGGTTACGGGGAAGCTCGCGCAATTCGTCCGCGACCCCGCAGCGGCTATCCTGACTAGGATCCGACGCATGGTTAGTGCCGTCTAACCGATCATCTCATTGGAAGCGCTTCCGGGACACGAGGTCGCGCTTACCATCTCGGGAGCCAGCATCGTGGGCGGGAACGCCCCCATGTCCACCGCCCGCTAGCTCTCATTAGGGCGGCAGGTTCCGCTCATGGGCGGCACGCCTGCGTCCTGTGCGGCGGCGGCGCATCGGGTTAGCCTCGGCCAGGGCTTCCCTTTCGCGCTCGGCCGCCTCTTTGTCTCGTATGACGTGCTCGCAAAACGTGAGCACAGTCTCCCACGCTCTTTCGCTGCCCAGCATGGCCCGAACTACGGCTGGCAGCGAAAGGTCCTGCCCTAATTGGGCGACCAGTTCTTCTCTTTCCTCGCCCCAAACTGGACACTCAGCCAGTGTATGTTGGGCCGAGTCTACGTCGGCTCCGCATTGGTGACACTCCGGAGTCGGTTCACGCTGGGCAACCTTGTGCAGGTAGCTGCCGAAACAGCCATGCCCCGACAGTACCTGCGTTAGTCGGAAGGTAAGAACCCCGGAGCGTCTTTCAACCCAGTCACGGAGGACTGGGCGAACCGCCTCTATAGTGCGAGAGCCAGCACTCGGCCGTTCCAGCCGCTGCACCCACATCTCCGTCGCCTCCTCTAGCAGCTCTGTGCGCTGCTTCGCCACCTCCTGAGGTGCTTTCGGGTCGCCCCGGGCCCGCGCCTCCCCGCGCCACTGGTACAGCGCCGCGAGGGTTCTCGCATCCAGGTCCCAGGGCAGAGAACCGGCCAGCACGCACGCGGCCCCCGCGCTCACCGTGCGGTACCCTCTGATTACTCTCAGCGCCATTGCCCTCTGCGGTCGTCGCAATTGGGCCATGTTGTGGCTGCTGAGAGAATCCGCCCACACTGGGGCACCGTAAAGCGCCATGGAGCGCACCACACCCATATACAGGCGGCGACATGAGGCCATGGGTCCACCCAGGTTGGGCAGAATGCGCCCAAAGGCCGCCGCTGCGCGTAGTAATTTGGGCGCCAAACGCTTAAAATGAGCCTCAAAGTTCCACTTGCTGTCAAGCAAGACGCCGAGGTAGAGTAGCGTCGGCTTGACAGCAATTGGAACGCCTCCCACAATAATTTCTGCGCCGCCTGGAGGAGCTCTTCGCGGGCCGAAGAAACAAATGGCCTCGCATTTCGTTAGCGCCACTTCTAGCCCTAGACGCCGAATTCGGGCCACACACTGGGCAACTCCCGCGGTCGCGAGCACAGCTGCGTCGCGGTAACTGGGTCCTCTGGCCGTCACGAGCGTGTCGTCAGCATAACACGTGACGTCCACTCCACGCAAGTTTTCCCCCCGTAGGACCCAGTCATAACCTATGTTCCACAGGAGTGGCCCTAGGACCGACCCCTGCGGAACTCCGCACGACATGCTCCGTCGACTCCAGTCTTGTCGCCCTGGCCAGACTACGGCTCTCTCGTTGAGGTAGGCGGCTATAATTCGCGACAAGTGTGGGGGCACCTTGTGATAGCGCAGGGCCTCCTTTACGGTTTCCCAGGGCAGGGTGTTAAAGGCGTTGGAGATGTCTAATGACACCGCCAAGACAATCTCGCCCTGGGACACAGCCTCCTTGGCCATCGCCTGAAAACCTAACCTAACCTAACCTAACCTAACCTAACCTAACCTAACCTAACCTAACCAAAGCCTTGCGAAACTAACTAAATACTACCCGAATTTAATGAAACTCGGAATAAATATAAAGCTAATTAAGCCCGACCTTTTGGTACCATCCCCACCTCCGGCACCCTTCTGGTTCCGGAGATATTCCACTTTTTCTGTTTTTTCGACATTTCTTCAAAATCTTCAAACTTAATAAATTCATAACTTCTCAACCACTACTCCGATTTTCTTCCTCCTTGTGTTTTCTATTGTCAAAAATTAATCTCCTTTTAGTTCTATATCAAATTCATTAAATTTCTTAATACTTTTTGAAAAATCTACAATAAACACTTTTTGGCCTTTTAAAATTTTCCTCTTAAAAATTCATAACTGAAACATTTTTAGACTTAAATTTTTTCTGATTACTTCTTCTAATAGACCTTAATAAACGTCATCTTTTGCTATTTGTCGTATGTCTTAGCGACTTCCCATCGCCAAGATATTTCAATTTTTCTTTTTGAACTTTTAAGTAAATTCACTTTTGTTGACTTTTTAAATTGTAATTGGTTTCACATCTTTGATTTTTGTCTAGTTTTATCTTTTGTGTAATCACATCTAATTTGTAAAGTAGTTTCAGCATCGTAATTTTCACCTTAGCTTCAATAATTATCAAAAATGAGCTTCGAAAGCCTAACCAATCTGGATCTTTCGGAAAACTTCGGAGATCTCTTCACCACCACACTGCCGGGCCCCTCTGCCCAGCAAGCACGTTCTCCGTCGCCAGCGCGCGACAACATTCACCCGGTGTTGGAGCTGATCGACGAGTTAGCCGGCGATCTGGAATTCGAGTGTAAGCAGATCCTCGAAAACCTGGAGACTACCAAAACCCATCGCAGCATAACTGTTGAGAATAAGAGACAAATTAAAATCTCTGCACAAAATGTCCCGGCAATATTCGCGAGTTACGCCACACAGATGCGTGCGCAAATCCGGGGCATTTTGCTGCAGACACCTACCCCTACAGACCAGTCGTCAAAAGGGGTCCAAACCGACCCTGATGACAGACCTCCTGAGCCAGCGCGTCAGGATATTGTAAATACTGTGCAAGCGCAACTTGACCAGATTCGCGAGGAGCAGAAGGCCCTTGGCGAACTGGTCAAGAATGCGATCGGCGGAGTGGAACCGGGCAGCTCCGTCGAAATCAGACGCCCGACCTACAGCGAAACTCTGCAAAAACCCGTGCAAATTAAACACACGACCTACCCTGCACTTGTTGCAACGGTAGAATCAGCAACTACAACTGCTGAGGCCATGGGCACTCTGCGGAGCAAGATTTCGTTCAAAGAGCAAAGCTATGCACCTAATAAAATAAAACCTCTCACAAATAAGAAAATCCGCATCGAATTCGAAACTGAAAAACAGCGTGACGAAACACTGCACAGGCTTACCACCACCACAAACTTAAAAGCCGAGCCGGCCAGGACCCTCTCACCGATGGTGATTCTGAAGGGGATATATTGATGTGATAAAGAGCCCTCCTACGATAGAGAAGTACGCGAACCGGACAACGGAAGCAAGGGCATGTCTGACCAGAGCAAAGACGCAGCTTGGCGAAGCGAGGAATCTTAAGACCGACATAAAAATGAGCGTCACCCAGGCAGTTGAGCGCCTTTACCAGCTAGTGAAGGAAGCCGAACTCGAAAAGGGGATAGTGGGGAACAAAGGGGCTTCGAAATCGGCTATAGAGAAAACCAGCCCAAGCATGACACCCCAGGAAAACAAGGACTCCGAGTCAATACTTTCAAGGTTAGAGATGCAGACAAAGCTCATAGAAGAAAACAGCAGAAAGATGGACGAAATTAAAGCATCTATGGAGACCCTCTCGAGCCCTGAAAACCAAAGGCGGATGATCGAAGAGGTGACGACAGCAGTGTCTTACGCCAGCGTGACAGCAGGACTGCCGAACGTGGCCTCAAAAGCGAGACCAGAACTAAGAAACACCCTACACACTATTGTGGTCACCTCAAAGGATGAAAACGAGACCGGCGAGGAGGTCCTCGACAAGGTGAGAAAGGCGGCGGATGCGAAGGAAGGATGGGTAAAAGTGGAAAGGGTAAGAAAGGCGAAGGATAGAAAAATAGTAATGGGATTCGGAACAAACAAGAGAGAGATAAATTCAGGGAAAGACTAGAGAGCAAGGGAGCCAACCTCACCGTCGAGGAAGTGGAAAACAAGGACCCGCTTTTGGTTCTGAGGGATGTGTTGTTAATACACAGCGACGAAGATGTCTTAAAAGCCCTCAAAAACCAGAACAGGGAGATTTCCACGGCCTGGACGACGAGGAAAGCAAGATGGTGGTAAAATACAGACGCAGAGCACGAAACCCTCATACGGGGCACATCGTGCTTAGCGTCACCCCCAAGGTATGGAGAAGGGCAACCGATGCTAACAGAGTGCGTGTGGATCTACAGAGCATCAGGGTCGAAGACCAGTCCCCCCTTGTGCAGTGCACCAGATGCCTGGGCTATGGACATGGAAGACGTCTTTGCAAGGAGCAAAACGATCTATGTAGCCACTGTGGAGACCCACACCTTAAAACAGAATGCCCAAATTGGACGCTAAACGAACCGCCATCTTGCCGAAACTGCGTAAGAGCAAAGATGGACCGCTGCGACCACAACGCCTTCAGTAGAGACTGCCCAGTAAGAAAAAAGTGGGACGCCCTAGCAAGGGCTTCAGTTGCATACTGCTAAAGTTGACAAAGGGACCTATAGCTATAAAATCACAGCACACAGATACTACCTAGCGCAAGCCAACCTCCAACGTAGTAAACTGGCAACAAACGAGCTCTTACTTGAAGCCAAACCACGAAAAATAGCAGTCGCATTGCTCCAAGAGCCCTATGTAGGAAGGGAGAAGGGTATGAGAGCACATCAAGGCGTACGGATCTTCCAAGATACAACAAACGAGGACGGAACCGTCAAGGCGGCAATCGCAGTTTTTGACGCAGAACTGGATGTAGTCCAATGTCCGGAACTCACCACGAGAAACACTGCTGTGGTGAAGATCCGCACAAGTGCCTGGACAATCACACTGGTGTCATACTACTTCGAGCCGGACAGACCAATGGAACAGTACTTAGAACAAATAAAAAGAGTGGTTAATGCATGCGGCTCAAAAAATGTCATAGTTGGTGGTGACGCGAATGCAAAGAGCATCTGGTGGGGAAGTCCAAATGAGGACCTTAGGGGCAAGCAGATGAGCGGGACCATCGAGGAACTAAATTTGCAAATCCTCAACACAGGAACCACCCCGACCTTCGACACCATCAGGGGGGGCAGGAGATTCACCAGCCACGTCGACATCACTGCTTGCACTGCGGACTTGCTGGGGCGTATTGAAGATTGGCAAGTCACCGACGACCTCACAAGCTCCGATCATAATGGCATTAGATTCGGCATAAACATCCAAAGATCACGCGGAGTTAACATACACAGGACAACACGTATATACAATACACGAAAAGCAAGATGGGATCAATTTAATGATAAACTGACCCAGACTATGCAGAACACAAACTTTACGCTAGAACACATAGAAAACATACACACTATAGAACAAATAGACAGAACGGTAAATACACTCAATAACACAATTACGGAAACATGCAACTCCGCTATACCTAAACTAAAAAACACAAAGTCACTTACCATGCCGTGGTGGTCCGATGAGCTCGCTGACATGAAGAAGATGGTCGCCACTTGCAAACGCCGAATAAGGAACGCAGCGCCGGTCCGTAGAGAAGCGGTGGTAGCACAATATCTGAAACAAAAAGAGACATATGAAATCGCAGTAAAAAATGCACAGACGGATAGCTGGAGAGACTTTTGCACCAAACAGGAAAAAGAGGGTATTTGGGAAGGAATATACAGAGTCTTGGGTAAAGCAACAAAAAGGGAAGAGGACCAAATGCTGAGAAATGGTGATGAGCTTCTGGACGCAAAGGGATCAGTGGAACTTTTGGCAAAAACGTTCTACCCCGAAGACAAAGAGGAAGGAGAGTCGGAGGGACAGGGTCATATAAGACGAAAAGCTGAAAAGGTAAACGAGCGGAGTCATGCTGAGACTCATGACCCACCGTTCACCCCCTATGAGCTGAAGATGGCCCTAGAGTCCTTCAACCCAAAAAAGGCACCAGGAGATGACGGCTTTACCTCGGATATCTGTACCAGAGTGGTGGCCTGCGCCCCAGAAGCTTTCTTGGCACTAATAAATAAATCCTTAAAACTCGGTCACTTCCCAACAAAGTGGAAAAAAGCAACGGTGGTCGTATTGAAGAAGCCTGGGAAAGAATCCTACACCACCCCAAAGTCCTACCGGCCTATCGGGTTGCTGCCGGTACTGGGGAAGATTTTTGAGAAAATGTTGGTGGCCCGCCTCAGATATCACCTCTTGCCAAGAACCAGCGAGCGCCAATACGGATTTGTCCCACAAAAGAGCACCGAAGACTCCCTCTATACCCTAATAAATTACATAAGGAAAAAATTGGACAAAAAGAAAATAGTGACACTGGTGTCTCTAGATATAGAGGGGGCCTTCGACAGTGCCTGGTGGCCTGCGATCCGTGTCAGGCTTGCTGAAGAACAGGTACCGGTGAATCTGAGAAGGGTCTTCGATAGCTACCTCAAGGATAGGACAGTGGGAGTAAGGTATGCGGGGGAAGAACATAATAGGGAAACCAGCAAGGGATGCGTACAGGGATCAATAGGGGGGCCCATTTTATGGAACCTCCTTTTGGATCCTCTGCTAAAACAGCTTGACGAGAAACGGGTGTACTGTCAGGCATTTGCAGACGACGTGGTCATGGTGTTCGAGGGGGAGACGGCACTGGAGATCGAGAACAAGGCAAATGCCGCGCTCAGCCATGCGTTGGCTTGGGGCGTAGAAAATAAGCTTAAGTTTGCACCCTTAAAAACATGCGCCATGGTGATAACCAGAAGGCTGGTTTATGACGAACCACGCCTTAGTATGGGAGGGGTGGGCATCGCGATGTCCAGGGATGTCAAAATTCTCGGCCTCACCATCGATGACAAACTAACTTTCAATAAACACGTCGCAAGCATCTGCAGTAAAGCACTCAATAGATATAAGATGCTGGCCAGAACCGCCCGTGTAGGATGGGGCTTACACCCGGAAATTATTAGACTAATATATACAGCAGCAATTGAACCAACTATCATGTACGCAGCAAGTGCATGGGCTCCTGCCGTGAAAAAGCTGGGAGTCATAAAGCAGTTAAAAGCGGTTCAAAGGGGTTTTGCACAAAAGTTGTGTAAAGCATACCGTACAGTCTCTCTGAATTCAGCGCTACTGTTATCCGGACTGCTCCCCCTAGACCTCCGAGTCCGTGAGATGGCTTCATTATATGAAACCAAGAAGGGAGCCCGTGCTCCAGTGGCGCTGGAGGACAGAGAGATCGAAGCTATGACACCAGCCGTAAAAGCACCACATCCGGCAGAACGGGAAGAAATTACCTTCGAACGTATATGCGGTGAGGAGCAGTACCAAGATTGTGAAAAGCTGCAATTGCGGATATACACGGACGGCAGCAGGATTGATGGTAAGGTAGGCGCGGCGCTATCCATATGGAAGGACGCCAGCGAGACCAAAGCCATCAAACTTGCACTGTCCAGCTACTGCACAGTATATCAGGCCGAACTCCTGGCCTTAAATCGCGCAACAAAAGAAGCAGAAAGGGCTACTGCTGCTACCCAAATCGGAATCTTCAGCGACTCAATGGCGGCATTGCAGGCCACTGTTAACCCGAACTCTCGACATCCCCTGGCAGTCGAAAGCAGGGAGATGATAAAGCGCTGTAAAGACCAAAATAAAAATCTCTCCCTCTTTTGGATCAAGGCACACGCTGGACTGCCGGGAAATGAGAGAGCGGACGAGTTGGCGAAAGCGGCTGCTCTGAAGTTAAAGAAAAGTCCCGACTACAGTATGTGCCCCATATCTTTCGTGAAACGAAACCTGCGGATACAGACCATGAGTGAATGGAACCAACGGTACGTGACGGGAGAAACGGCCTCGGTGACAAAAACGTTCTTCCCTGACGCGCTGGTGGCGTACAGGGTAGTAAAGAAAATGAAGGTTGAGGCTGAAACCACCCAGCTTATGACAGGGCACGGCGGGTTCTCCTCATACTTGTACCAATACAAGTGTAAGGATAACCCATCGTGTACCTGCGACCCAGAAGTCGAGGAGACAGTGTTGCACTTGGTAACTGAGTGTCCAATATTTGCCAGGGAACGATTTAACATAGAGCAGGAAATGCAAATTGAAATAAGACCGCAAAACCTAGCAACTATAATGTTAGGTACAGAAAGAAAATTGTTTATAGCATACTGCAAAAAGGTAATAAATATTGTTCGCAAAAGAAATAAATAAAGAGCACAAGCAAATATGATAGTCACATATTTTGACAAATATAGGGGAACTGTCATAAAAAGAAAATGAATATGTACATAGTAGATAAGAATATGTAAAACCTTACAATAGAAATAAGAAGTTAAAAATGTAATTAGCATAAGTAAATAAAACATTAATAAAAAGTACTGAAAATACCCACCTCCAGAAATCCACCCCCCCCACCCCTAAAGCATCCCCTCATGCCTGTTTTATTTTATTGTCAACCTAGAAATATGAATAAATATAAAGCTAGCTGAGAATCCCACTCAGAAAAGTATAAAAGAAGATGAAAGAAAAAAAGAACAAGTATGTAGCATAAAAGTACGAGAAGCATAAAAGAGAGAACTGGAATGAAAGAGAAACTAGGAAACCCAAAGTCTCCGATAATGTTGGAGGAGCACAGAAAAAAAAAAAAAAAAAAAAAAAAAAAAAAAAAAAAAAAAAAAAAAAAAAAAAAAAAACCTAACCTAACCTAACCTAACCTAACCTAACCTAACCTAACCTAAATGTCAAAATGTCAAAATGTCAGTAACCTAACCTAACCTAACCTAACTGTGGAACTGTCAGAATGTCAGATTGTCAGATTGTCAAAATGTCATTTTGTGTCAAAAAACTGTCAAAATGTCATTTTTGTCAAAAACTGTCAAAATGTCATTTTGTGTCAAAAAAAAAAACTGTCAAAATGTCATTTTGTGTCAAAAACTGTCAAAATGTCATTTTGTGTCAAAAACTGTCAAAATGTCATTTTGGGTCAAAAACTGTCAAAATGTCATTTTGGGTCAAAAACTGTCAAAATGTCATTTTGTGTCTAAAACTGTCAAAATGTCATTTTGTGTCAAAAACTGTCAAAATGACATTTTGGGTCAAAAACTGTCAAAATGTCATTTTGTGTCAAAAACTGTCAAAATGACATTTTGGGTCAATAACTGTCAAAATGACATTTTGGGTTAAAAACTGTCAAAATGTCATTTTGTGTCAAAAACTGTCAAAATGTTATTTTGGGTCAAAAACTGTCAAAATGTCATTTTGTGTCAAAAACTTTCAAAATGTCATTTTGTGTCAAAAACTGTCAAATTGTCATTTTGTGTCAAAAACTGTCAAAATGTTATTTTGGGTCAAAAACTGTCAAAATGTCATTTTGTGTCAAAAACTGTCAAAATGTCATTTTGTGTCAAAAATGCCATGTCACTATGTACCAAATATGAACATACAAACTCTATAAACTCACCCATAATTACGTAAAATCGAATTTCTATGAAAAAAGGGTCAAGTGTGAGTCGGATTTCACTATTTCCATACAAATAATTCATCGACGCCGCATAAACAGGAATAGCAATGTTTTATGAAATCTCGCAAATTTAGGACGCTATATCTCGGAAACGGTAAGAGATAGAGCAAAATGGACTTCAGATTCGGGCATTCAGATATTACGTTAGTAATATCGAAATTTAAGCAAATGTATAGATAGAATTTTTTTCAGAATTTTTGGACAACTTTTTTTTTCAGTTTTTGTAAGTGTGAGTCTTATCAGCACAATGTGAGCAAGGTTTTTGACATATGGCCTGTACATAGTGGCCTCTTTCTTCTAGTCGCCTCAAGAGTGGGTCGAGGAGGAGGTTCCACAGTATGGGCCCGCCTATCGATCCCTGAACACAGCCCTTTTCCGTTCCCCTTTCTGCCCTCCTGCCCCCATACCTCACCTCCACCTTTCTATCCTCAAGGTAGCTGTCAATTACCCCGCATTCACCCTATTTTTGGAACATATGATCTAGCAATTTTTCCCCATCTTTTGAGCCTATCCCGACCTCCGGGACTCTTCTAGTTCCGGAGATATTCCCATTTTCCTCTTTTTCTGACAATCTTCAAAAATCTTTAACTTTCAAAAATTCATATCTTTTCTCCTAACTGTCCGATCTCCTTCTTTTTGGTGTCTATCGCTTCCTTTTAATTGTTTCTTTATATTTCTTAACAGATTTGGTACATTTGGACATCTTCTTCTTGGAAAATTTTCTAAAATCACATTTTGTTATTTAAAATTTCGTCCTAAAAATTTATTGTTCAAAACTGGTCGCATTTAATTTTCTTTTGATTATTGTTACTTATAGTGCTTATTTAGCGCTATCTCTTCATATACTTGGTCATCCTTACGATCGACCCGTTCACTCGGAATTACACATTTTAGTTTTAAAACTTACAACAATTTTGCTTTTTCTGATTATAAAACTCTATTTAAGGTTGAATTAGTCTTTAAATTGTTTCACATTGTATTTTTAATTTTATCTTTTGGATCCTACTCAAAATTCTTGCCTTAATTTAAATATAATAAATTTGACTACACAATGAGTGCAGAAAACTTAAATTTACTTGACCTCGATGCTGTACGACTCGAGGATCTATACTCCACACCGCAGAGCACATCAGCCCAGCGAGACCACGCAGTGGAAGCGTTGCCAGCACGTAACGCCAACAATCACCCTATCATGGATCTCCTCGAGGAGTTCAACGGCGACCTGGAGCACGAAATGAAGCAGATCTTTGAGAATATTGAAACCTCCAAAACCCACAAAAGCGTCACCGTCGAAAACAAACGCTGCATAAAGGTCGCCGCTCAGAATGCCATGGCCATTTTTAAAGTCTACACAAAAGAAATCCATGGCATCCTGAGGAAAGAGGCACTACCACCCGCAAATATCAAATCAATGAGTGTACAAACCGACCCAGACGACGGATTACAAGACCGAGCACGGGACGTTGTCGAGTCGGTCCAGTTGCAGCTAAACCAGATTCGCGAGGAGCAGAGAGCCCTTAGCGAACTGGTCCAAAACTCCATCAGCGGAGTAGAGTTGGGCTACACCGCTGAATCTAGACGCCCAACATACAGTGAACAACTTAAAAAACCTGCTGCTATCAAACCCAAATCTCATCCCGCGCTTGTCGCGACGATTGAGAACGCAAATTCAACTGCTGATGCGATGGGCACCTTACGTACTAAAATCACATTTAAAAATGAAAACTTTGCCCCAACAAAAATAAAACCGCTCACGAACAACAAAATAAGACTAGAATTTGACACTGAAGACCAAAGAAACACAACACTGCACAAACTCAACACAGCACAAATCAAAGCGGAGCCTGCCAGGACCCTATCACCGATGGTGATTCTGAAGGGGATCTATAAGGAGACCTTAAAGGATGAACTTACACAGATTATACTCTCACAGAACCCATCGGTGAAGGCTACCCTCGGCGAAGGGGAAACGCTGCAATTATCCTTCGTAACAAATAACAGGAATAACAATTTGTACAACGCGGTCTTCAGATGCCAACCCACCACATGGAGAGCCATTATGGAACTCGGCCGGCTCAACATTGAGCACCAACGTGTGCAAGCCTCGGAGCAATCTCCATTTAAGCAGTGCCTCAGCTGCTTGCAGTTTGGGCACACTCGTGTCCACTGCAAGTCAGCGGTGAAACCTTGCTCACATTGTGCAGATAAGACACATACTTACAAAAACTGCCCTAACAAACTGTGTATACTGTTCAAACTTGGTAAGTAGATGAATTCTAACAAAGTTTGCAATAACATTAATAAATAAATATTGATCGTCACTCTTACACAGGTCTTTTTAGTTGCCAAAGCTAACATGTGGCTATAGTTTTCACAAAAAAAAAAACACCAGATTTTTAATACCAAGACTTTTACACCGTTAATCCAAACCCTTTAACAAGCTTTAAATCTATAAAGCCATCATATTGGTGAAACAAACCGCTTGGCCATTTCACTGATGCAGTGATGTTAAGGAGTAAATGGCTTTTTTATTTTATGGATTTATATATGAATAATAAGGGACTGTACCTATAACATTATTATCTGTACTGTACTGTCTTTGTGACAGTAGTTATGACCTGATTAAGTAATTTGTGTAGTTCTTGACAAAACTACTCGACACCGGTTTTGTAGGGATATTTTCCGAGATTTCTCGCCTTGTGCAGTTGTAGCCTTTGCCTTTATTAGTTATTTCTTTAGGACACACCAAAAAATATATTGTAACGCGAACTTTCACTGGTACTTTCCCAAATACATCAATAAGCTATGTTTAGTTCACATGGAGCCTACTAGAAGGCGTTAGTAGTTCTCTATACCAATGTAAACATTAAGGATATTTTTACCTTTCCTGTAGCTTTAAAATTCCGAAACCTTGTGTTTTGTGTTGCCTAGATTTTTATGAAAACTTAACAAATGTGTAAATCAAGATTAGTGAAACCTAGTCAACCTACTATATAGTTCATCAATAACTAACTAGATGGCGCTAGTAGTTCAATCATTACTATTTCATGTATTAATCTTTAAAAAATACAGAAAATGCGAACCTTACTCCTGGCGAACCTGCAACAAAGCGTTCAGGAGGAGTTCAGGAAACTTAAAGGACCATGAATGGCATACATCGGAGAACTACCAGGAGGTAATTTTCAAGAGAAAACATAATAATAGCTGTGTTCCGCTATTTAAAAAAATACTTATAATGCCATTTGTATGTTAAAAAAAATTGCAAATTTGTGAAAACTCACCAACGCTTTCTCATACTGCGAAACGGGATTACTCAAAGACAGACCCATCATAAAACTATGTTTCGTATGCATAAAGTTTCCAATAAGGACATGTACGAAAGAAACGTATACAATATGTGCAATAAGATTTTTAACCATTACAAATGTTTTTATTGCATTAAAAATATTTCGATTTTAATGAGTCACATATCCTGCAGTATGTATCCCATCAAAAACATTTTCATGTAAAATGTTTAAAGACGAAAAATAAGGCTCGCACTGTCAAAAAGTTATCAATTCTCTTGTAGAGCCAAGCTTCTAATTCTACAAGCCCTTCACAAACTTTACACAGTCGAAATATTGTCAAACTTTACACCTTAGTCGGCTTGGCCTTGCAAAAAAATACACATTGTATCTGAATAATTTGTTACGGTTGAAATCGTAACTTCAATTTCGATATTGGTTCGAGAATTGCCTGGGTACCCTTGGTGCCATCTAGCACTATGAGCTTGCAAAGCGTTGTTAGTTTGCAGTTTGGTCAATTCTGTGTTCAGCGCCATCTATCCGGGCTAACAGGAACTCGGTCAGATTGCGCTTGGCAACATTAAGCATTTGCCATAATTTTCGCTTAACTTCTATTTGTTTAGGCTTTGGTCTTTTAAAGAAAAGAAAGTATTAAGACTAAATATTCTACATTGTGCTTCCCTGTTCTTCTATATTTTTATTTTCCTTGAATTTAACTATTTTTTGAGCAAATGCGCTATGTGTTATCGCGATTTTATCGCACACCGGGGAGAAGCCTCACACCACACGTAGCAAACGTGCAACGAATGGGCGCCGGTAATCGCGTGCCGTCAGGCGAGTCGTCTGCTCGTGATTTATATGTTGTTGATATACGTGTCTGAAGCACAACCGGGTCTCTATTGTTTCCCATAAAGTTTTAAGTCATAATGTATTGTTTGTCCGCATTTTCGTTAGTCATAATTTGGTTTTTCTCAGAAACGCGTAACTTTTCAGGATTGCCATAAAACAAACCTAACCTAACCTAACCTATCTATAGGATAATCTAAGGAAATTCCTGAAAAGTTAACGGTTTCAGAGTTATGACTAATGATAATATGACTATCATTACATTATGACTTTCAATAATTATGTCAAACAAAGGGATCCGAGCACAACCACTTCAGGAAACGCAAAAAAGCAAAGCATGTAGTAAAAGTTTTCACAGATTTATGCAATTTGAAAACCCATGAGAGAACAGATAAAACGAGAAAGTGGTGAGAAACCGTGCGTCTGCGAAATATGTAACAAGGGCTGTAGAGATTTAACCAGCTTTAAAAATCATAAACGAGCGCACAAAAAACCGTATTTATACGGATTTTCGTCATTGCATAATATGCATTGCATTTGCATTGTTTGTGAGAAAGGGTTTACAATAAACTTAAGCAATTCAAAGAATATTACGAAGCTAAAGGCATGTGCGAAAATATTTTCTTAGATTACATATGAAAAGGTTACGTTCACGACGAAATATATTAAAGTTTGTATCGACCTGACTGACTGACAATCTCCTCCGCTCGGCATTGTAGAGTGCCGAGGATACTGCGGCGGCAGGACCACATATATTACATTTGGAGGTGTAAACGGTCCCCAATGTTAGAGTACTTGGCCTTCTATTGCCGAGTCCTCTCCAAATAGGTATGAAAGCTCCCCGGTCGGACAGCAGCCGGCCGGAGCGGCAACACGGCGCCGCGCCGGAGTACACATACACTGGTCGTGTTCCGTCTTATTTGGGCCCGGCCACAAGTCCACGGCGCGTCAACGCAGAAATTTGCGGCGACGCGGCGTTCTTCGCAAGCTTGGTGTTCTTCGCAAACTTTTGGCACGGAATAAATGCTATCTTGTCACGTAAGAATAACATTTCCAGTTCGCTCAGTGAACCAAATACTTCCGGATTCAAATACTATTCGACTATTGTCGTACAAAAGCAGGCTTTCTAACCGTGCACACGCCGAGAAAGTTCCCTCATTTATTTTTGTGAGTTGATTGATACTCAGGTCTAAAAAGGTCAACTCGGACGTGTTATTTTTTAGGCCCAGGGGGCCTACCGCGAAAACCGAAATTCACAAATTGCGGGGATCTTTCTCTTTTACTCTTACTAAGACGTAATTAGAGTGACATAGAAAAATGCCCGCATTTGACGAACTTCTATTTTCGCGGTTATAGCCAAGATTTTGTAATTTTGGGACGGAGCGGAAGCCGGGTCGGCGTAAGTAAGGCAAAAAACATACCTCCCATACAATTTATCTTTTATTACGTAAGGAAAGCCATTAGGAATTGCAATCCGGTCCGGCGCATCCGTTAATCTTGCCGAATCCAATACTTTTTAAGAGTTTCCGGATCCGGTTGATATCACCCTAATACAAATCCGTCCGATTTGTAATTCCTGAGGTCATTCCTAAGAGCCGTGTCACCGTGTGTATGGATAGAGCTCAGAATACTTAAGCTCGCCATTTTTCGATGTTTAAGCTTCTCGGGACAGACTTTACTTGGTACTAAGTACGTAAAATTTACACTCAAACCACAAACAAAATCTCGCAATAACATATACAGCGCCCTCCAGCGGCGAGTAGACCAACGCTCTGCATTGCATACCCAATGCAAAAACAAAACACAATTACCAAGCACCATGCCCAGATGGCGCTACTGACATGATTTACAGGAATTTGAAGAAAAATTTGTAGCCACAATAAATTGACTCAAATGGCGTTCTAAAAATTTTAATAATGTATCGAAAGATGGCAGTAAATTTACTGTGGCTATAAAATTAACTTTGACAATCCACCTCTATTTCAAATTCTCCTTGGCCGTACGTACAGTGCCGCCCGCGGCAAGTAGAGAAGAGAAACAAACTACTTATTATAGGATTTAGCAGTGAGTCTAGATGGCGCTAGAGAGGTTAGTTATTAACATATTTCATTTTTATTTTAGTTGTTTTTTTCTGAATGTAGTGTTATATGGAATTATATATTTAATGATAAAAATTATTTGAATTATTGCAGTAATAAGGTAAAAAATAGCTCAAAGCCACGAGCTTTATAAAATGCATTCCTTTTGTTGATTTTATATTTTTTTGTAATTAACTAGAGAGCTCTCGTATCTTTCAAAAGTGTACCGTAAACTGTACCTATACTTTGCTCCCCGCTGGCTCCAACAGTTATGAGAGTTTATACCTATATGAAAATGAAGATGATTTATTTCATAAATGTTAGGTACACATATGACAAACAAGGTTGGGTCTTCCTAGTAGGTAAGATATACCTGTGTCAGGAAGTCCCGCTCCTCCATAATAAACAGTGGTTGTTTGTAACAATTATCATATCTATAACTTAAAAATTAGAAGTACTTATTACTAATTACGACGACAGAGCAGTTGTAGTAATAATAGCCTTACGGCATAAATACTATAAATAGGAACCTGTTGTTGGGTGCGTCTGTGTGTGCGTGATAGTGATTGTGAGATTGTGTATGTATTTGTGTGCATGTCTCTCTCTCTCTCTCTCTGTGTGTGTGTGCGTGTGTGTGTGTGTGTTTATTTAGCATAGATTTACAATTAGTTAAGGGCAAGATTAAGTAGAAGTTCAGTGTCTTCATAGCTAAGCATCTTCAACCATTCCACTACGGTTTGTTTACAATTATATATTCTCTGTTCGTATATATTAATTTTCACATCTATTTTGTTGTAGAGGTATGCGGATTGTGTCTTATACTGCATTTTAGCAAACCAGGATTTATATGTTGTGAGTGGGGCAACAATGTTCATTTATTTATTTAAACTTTATTTATTCGCCATTTGAACTCTTTATGTATTACAATACATGAAGAGTGCAAATGGCGGACTTAATGCCAGAAGGCATTCTTTACCAGTCAACCATGAGCCAAACCGAAGGATCCTAATTGGTGCAGGCTCAGAATACAGAGTAAAATGACAAAAAAATTATATAACAAAATTATATAAAATTATACGTACATAAATAATATGATATATAAATATACATACATACATATATAAATATATACCCATTGTGAAACATCATGAGGACGACCTTTGACCCTTGTCAAACAGATGCTTGCGCAACATGCGCTTGAAGGAGAATTTGTTCTGGGCTTGTCTCATAGAGAGAGGAAGATCATTCCACAGCCGGATTGCCTGAATGTTGAAGGAATTCGACATGAAACCTGTACGATGTCGAGGGACAATAAGTTGAAGGCTACGGGAGGTTCGGAGCTCGGTGCCGGGGCGCGGAGTAACAAATTTGAAATGGGAATGAAGGTAATCAGGGGCTGAAGGATCAAATAAAATTGAAAACAAAGTGCAGAGAATACGCAAGGATCGACGTTCACGAATAGGGAGCCAGTTAAGTTTTTTTGCGATAAGCGGAGATTTGCATTTAAGTGAGATTTAACATTATATGAACATTGATGTAGTATAATGTAGGTATATGAAAATCATTTAAGTGTTACAACATGAACATGATAGTAACAGTCCACTTTAAATCGGCATATACAATATCAAAACTGCAATTTTTGCATGCTTGCTGTACATAATTTTTAATAATGTCACCGTACCATTTAAAGACCAACTTAAAATATGAGCAACTATTATTATATTATAATCGGGGTGTTGTGTTTGCCATAACAATGTTAGGTTACCAACTTTCGTCGGAGTTACTCTTTTTAATAGTACAAACTTTCTTTGGCAGTCGGGTATGGCGTGGTATGACGCCAGGACGCCACGCTTGACCAGTAGACCCTGTGCGTGGGCTTAGGTAGGTGGCCGGACTTTCTCATTACTAATTATATAATTAGGTATGTAAATGAATATTCTCGTAAAGCGTAGGTTTAGGCGGTGATGTGTCAAAAAGTCTTCCACGGTTATTTACATCTCAACACCAACTCATTACACAAAATAATAGACGACTTCACCTTCTAAAAACTGAACCAAATGGTGTACTGAAGAAATTTCACCAAGCCCTCCGGGGCCCAGGCCGGAATCGAACCGGCGTCCTCAGCTTACGTGGCTAATTACCACTAGGCCACCCGGCCACGTTCTTTTGTTTCCACAAATATTTTTTTATATTTTATTTAGTGTAGGTACAGTCAGCATCAAAAGTAGCGGATCAAATAACGCTTCATTCTGTAAAAGCTTAACAAATAGTGATGTTTTTAATATAGAACAACTAAAACTGTAAAAAGATATACTTTTGAACGCGAATTTTAGATATTTATGCTGTAACAATATGGCAGGACGCAGAACTTAAAGGGATGGTGAGCAGGTACCTACACTTTTAACTACCGGTGGTGTTGGCTTCCTTCCGCTATCGATTGTTATCAAAGAGCCCACACCGTCTCGCTCACTGATCCGATACACTATTTTAGTCCCTATATTAGGTAGTATACTAGTATACGCTAAAAATAAAACAAATAACAATACATTTAACATCTTTGAAAATAGAAACAAGCAGGTACAAAAATAATTGATATTTTCACTTTAACATTAATTAGTTTGTAACATCTAGTAGAGTTAATTATACACTAGTCACATGTAAATCACAAAACGACAGGATCGAGAGGATGCCCGGCCCCAACGAGGCCTCCGGGGATGAGATAAGCCGCCGATACGATACGGCTGAGGCTGCTGCTTTAGTTTAAAATGTGCTTCTCAGCCTAAGGCCACACATAACAGAATCACTTGTACGTGCGTAGAACATAAAACGTATAAATTATAAGGGTAAATGTCCCCACCCGTCATTATATGTATCAAATAGTAAGTATACCACTACATACATTGTATTCCTATTATTTAGGGTTGCATAATTAAATAAATCGCTATTTTTACCTTTCCGATGTTTCAACCGGCTCATTGCACCATCCGTTGAAAAGACAACTATAACTACATTCAGTTTTTTTTTAATTAGGGGAGCCATGTGGGAGTGATGTGGGTTCGCGCTCGACCGCTCACAGAGCTGACTAGTATTTAAGAGGGCGCCATGAGATGAACTGCAAGTGATGTCAAAACTGACACCAAGTTGAAAAGTTCTAATGAGGCCAATTCAAACTTACATTGTGACAACAAAATGATATCTTAATGAGGTCAGACGGACGTGTATTTCACTCGTATTTGTTCGTACATGTATTGGCGCGAGCGAAGCGCACTGGCGACTGACATCGTTTAGATATCACTTTTATGTCACATTGTGAGTGTTTGCCTCCTCGGCCGGCAGTCACCGCTCGGACTATCGGGCCACGTGGGCGGGCGGCAGGGCGGGCGGGCGGTTAGCCGAGGGCGCGCATATATACGGCGCACGGCGCGCTCCGCCACACTGCTCCTACCACCGCGACCTCGAAAGGACTACGTACCACAGGTGAGTACCAGAACATATCCTACTTAAGTAATGATAGAAGATGTGGAACACAAATTTTAATTTATATTTATATCCTAAAAAATATTAAAGCGGTCAAAATAGATGTGTCGTGTAAGGTGTAGTTACCATTTTGTCAGAATAGGCTAAACAGGGGCTATTACAAGCATAAGGGAGTACCTTCACAGCGCTTTGTACTTACATTTTATTTACTAAGAAGAGAACATTTTTTGCAATAACTTAAAAACGGCTGGACCGATCATGTTCGCTTTAGTTTTCATTCAAAGTATTTATTAAGCTTTTGTTTGACGATTTTTTTCATGGACCCAAGGTTCAAAAGTTATAGGGACACATATTTTTTCTTTTGGAGTAATTATTTCCGAAAATATTCACTTTAAAAAAATTAATGTTAGCGACCGTTTTGAAAGACCTATCCAACGCTACCCCACACCATTGGGTGAAAGTCAACAGGAATAAAAAAAAATTAAAAAGATTGATAATGATTGTGTTTACTTTAGTTAAAAATTAATACTAAAATTTCGTTATTTACCTATTTCTCGAAGTCTGCAGCACGCGTTGATGTCTTTAGTGAATGAACCGAGTTTAACGTGATTAAAAGTTTTACGTACCTAAATAAATACTAAGCATATATTATGCAATGAAAAATAAATAAATTGTAACTTTCATCAACAGAAAAAGTACAAAAATCTCGACGCCATTTTTAATATTTTCATTATTTCTTATTCAATTTACGTAAAATCTTATCAACCAAATTTAACTAACATGAAAACCTTTTTAATTAATCTTTACCAGTGAACATACCTAGACCTAGGTCCCGGGTGCGACGTGAATAACACGCGCAAATAATTAGAACATATTATATTGGTTAATCATTTTTAAAAATTATGAAGTATTTAGATTTTCTCTTTTTCATACAAATGTTTGTATAAGCAGTTCCGACATAGTTGATTACTACAAGTAGTTTAAATTTAAAATAGGCCGTTGAGGAATTGTACCAAGGATGCTGTCGGCATTTCCTGGTTGTATCGCAATGCTGATACGTTGTGCGAGGAAGCCGCCAGCTCTTCGGTCACCAGTTACATCAACCAGACGCTTTGCAGTTTCTGTAAAAAGCTTGTGCGCGCTGGGACCCCATCGACCTAGAGTTTCAAATTACTTAAATATTATTTTCAATGTAGGTACACTGTCTTCAATGTGTTTGGCGTTGCATGTCACGCCTTGAACATAATAAAACTTATTTAACTTAGAATAATATCAAAACACAGGTAAATTTTAAAAGTCGCTGAACAATTTTTGGTCAGCTTGAGGAATACAGCCTACACTACAGTTTAATTAATTGCTCTTTGAAATGAAAATCTCCCACTTTTCAAATAAAAGTGTAGACCGTTCGGTTTCATCTTTGATTTCACTAGTGTTTAATATTTAATATAATATTTTTTTTTGTAAAATGAAAAATAATTTATTATAAAATTAAGGCCATGAAAGTTGTCCTTCCATAATATTGAGTGAATGCGCCGTTCTTTAATGAAAGAACAAACAAATAGGGATATCAAATGTCAGCATTGAGCCATTACTCTGTAAAGAAAGGGTTACTACCGCTTTTTTATCTATTTTATCATTTTATTGGAATTAGAAAAAAACTTAAGTAAATTTGAGTTTGAATTTTGTCAAGAAATAAATATAAATGCATATATTATGTTTTAACATCTTGCATTGCCCGTAACAGTCTCAGTGCAGCCACTGTCCCGATAACTGACTCCTTCATTTCAAGCAATAGAGACGAACGAGTTGTCAATTATTGTAACTCTGCTGAAACACTGGGACGTCGCCTTACTTACAAAGTGCGTACAAATATCTTACACAATCTTATAATACAGCGTACAGCATTTTATGCGTGATATGTGATACTGTTCTAATATCTACGTGATCTGATATGTGATACTGTTCTAATATCTACGTGATCTGATATGTGATACTGTTCTAATATCTACGTGATCTGATATGTGATACTGTTCTAATATCTACGTGATCTGATATGTGATACTGTTCTAATATCTACGTGATCTGATATGTGATACTGTTCTAATATCTACGTGATCTCATATTGGCACTACCCGTTCATTGTTGTAAGTTATTGCTTCCTGCTACCCAAAGGTTGTCTGGAAGAGATCGCTTTATAGCGATAAGACCGCCTGTTGTTACCTAATTGTCATTTGTGTTCTCTTTGTATTCTCCTTTCAATATGTGGTGTACAATACAGAATATTTATTATTATTTATATTCATTTAACAAGAAATTCAAGCAATGTTCCGGGACGATGGATTTAATCTCAAACTAACTCATCTTTACCGTGATTCTGATACAGGATCTTTGTTAAAATAGAACGTAGTTACTACTGGTACAAAGGTGCCTTATTACCTAGGTTAACGTGAGAGAAAGAAATAAAAGAAACAAATATATTTCGTTAGCCAAGCACATTTCTTCACCGGGATTCAAACCCACGAACACCTTCATAGACAAGTAACCCGGCTAAAGTTAGTGTTGTTATTGTTGTATTTATAGCCATTATAGCGTTGATTGCGTGAGATGAGGCGCGGCAGGCAGGGGTCGTGTAATGAGCGCGCAGCGAGCCGTGCGCCGTGCACCGTGCGCCGTGCGCTGCACGACCCTGTTATTGTTATTGCACGACCCGCGCGGGCCACGGGCGACTGGTCGGGACGATACGTAAACAGACTTTGTACGTAATGCCGCAAAGGGCAGAGATCAATTTTATTTCAATTATGTTCTTACTAACATACGTGTTCGGATGAAAATATATTCTTATAACATTTTAATAATTATGTCAATTCTATACCGTATTTAACCATTAATTTCCAAATTCAAACAATCATTGAAATCCAACGGCTTCCTCCTTATATTTTTTTATTTTATTTTATAGTGTGACCAAATTTACGAAAGTTGGTGTCTATGTTAATCGTTAGGTTAGGTATAAATCATAGAAAATGACCTACTTCTTGTATAAGGCCCCGTTAATTTTTTTATTAAATTAAATTTGAAATAATCGAACTATGTAAACCTGGCCACTAACTTTCCGTAACAAAACAAATGTCAGTTAATATTATTGCATTATTTAGATAAAAATAAGAGCGTTTTCACATAGTCCGATCCGATATCGGGTGTCGTATATCGGTCCTACATTCGATATTGGGTGTCGGATATCGGTCCTAAATTCGATATCCGATCGGACAAGGTGAAAACGCTCTAAGAACGAAGTGAAATCGGTCGCCTTTATTATAAGTAAGTGCAGTCTCTTAAAAGGTGCCTTATCGCGTCGCGGCGACACACGTGTCGTGTCCGTGGAAGTTCACTAGAAAGTACCTATTTTAAGTTGTACACTAAACTTGTTTTGAACGATGTCATTATTTTTGTTTCCGTTCCATCACCATTTCATAGACTTTGTATGAAGGTAACGGAATAGAAGAAACGAAAAATGTATTGTTTTTCTCCTTTTAAAGCTCGCGAACATAAAATTTCCAAATCTGGAAAAAAAATAGCATACAACTTTAAATAAAATGGACGAAAAGCGATGTTGAACCTAAAGAACTAGCATGATTAACAAGCATTTGTACCGAGTACCTGAAGTGTACCAAGTCAATTGTCGCGCATTTCCCTTGGTTCCGGCCCACAATTCCCACAAATAAAGGTAATGTCGTGCTTCCCGGCCCGCCGGTAATGATCGCTTCCGGACGCCGACAACACAACCGTTTCCGGCCGCTTCACTTTTTACTTTCAATGGGTTATAAGACGGAAGACCTTTAGACACTTTAAGAGAAAGAATGATAATGTGTCGGCTTGGCAATCCATTGAGAGTCTGAAATACGAGTAGTATGAATGAATTGTCTGTGGTTTACCAAAAAGTACTTGGATATAATAACAGTATTTATTTGTTATTTAGCGGCCTTCTAGCCTAGTCGGTAGTGACTGACCCTGTCTATATACTCTGTATCTTTAGATATTTAAATAAAAGTAAACAAACAAATTGTAATTTTTTTGGGTAACCAATCAAATACAAACAGCCTGGATCTGTTACTGACTGAACGACCTGACTTTAACCTACATTATTTGATCATGTACTTAATGATTTCATCTACCCTCAACTGGCTTAAGGGGCCATTTGAGGGTAGTTTTGTTTAATTTTATTTAAACATCTACAGATACAGAGTATACAAATCAGAAATTCCCGGGTTCGAATTCCGGTAATGATGATGGATCGATTACCGTCGTCTAGTTCCCACAAGACAAGCCTAAAGTATTATAATACTAAATAGGCAGCATTCTATTGGGCAGAAGTGGGTTGTAAATTGGCCAATCAATAACCATGAAACGAACTGTCAGATGTGAAAAAGAGTTTCTAATCCGACCAAGCTAACTCTGCAAGACCTAATGGCGAAGTGTGGCAATGTCATCAATGATGTCAAATTTCTATGTAAATATGACCTTTATAATGAAAGATTCACACTTGCTGTATCATCCGGACCAACGGATGCTTAGATGTAGACTATCTAACACAACTCTAGTTAGAGTAACCTACGTCCTGCCTGTACCTTACTATGTATACCTGAGAACCTAAGATAGACAAATTACCTACTAAAATCGGCCAAGAGCATGTCGGGCCACGATCAGTGTAGGGCTTCATAGTTACCATTCTGTCCAAATAGGTCAAACGGGGGCTATTACTAAGTATTACAAGCATAAGGGAGTACCTTTGCAGCAGCGCTTTGTACGTCTTTTTACTAAGAAGAGAATTTTTGCAATAACTTAAAACCGATTGCAATTGGACCGATCATGTTCGCTGTAGTTTTCATTGACAGTATTTATTAAGCTTTTGTTTCATTATAAAAATGGTTTTTGGAGACCCTTATTCATTTTAAACGACATATCCAATGATACCCCAAACTGTTGGGCCAAAGCAAATAACTAAAAAAAAGGTTTTGTATGGGAGGTACTCTAAACATTTTTTATACTTTTTATTTTACCCTTCCGTCGCAATGCATGATCCTTGCCAAATTGCAGCTTTTTAGCACCAACGATCACGGAGCAGCGAAGCCTCGGACAGACGGACGGACATGGCGAAACTATGTATAAGGACTTCTATTCTAGGTGACTATGAAATCCTAAAAATGAATGAAATAATACAAATGCGTTTATTTCATTTGCAGTATTTTTTTCGTCACAGAATCACGTGAACAAGATGATCGACTTTCAGCAACCACCCTCAGAGTTCGTCCTCTTTCCCATAATGTTTGTTTTAACGATCGTCAACTTCTGATGCGAATTATATACCGATATGTTAATGATATCGAGCTTATTCAGAAACGTCAAATATGATGGATTGGATAACTTATTTGATTTCAATAGTACCTACGTTAAATTTTACCCCTAAAATGGTGGTGCTGTGGGGTAAGCGAAAGCGAGATATCAAACTGTGAAAATCGCTAATATCTACTAAACTAAAAGCAATCGAATTTAAACTAATTTTTAGTATAAACTAGAAGCATTTTCTGAGTACTGTGACGAAGCGTTGCAGTAGCGTAAGTGTTGCGAAAGTATGAAGTGCTTCTGGATTTAGTAAATACAAGTGGTTTTAAAAATTACCCTGTAGGCTGATGGGGCCGCTACGATAAAGTCGATAAATAAAAACATTGCAAACTTTCGCTGTACAGTAGTTTATAATACTACCACATTTATATAGATACGGGAAAAGCACGGGATATATTAACAAGGAAAAGCTATTTACACATATAATTTACGAAAGGTGTGGAAACGAAATATTTGTTGCTAATTGACAAGATAAATTTGCACACATAAGCAAAAGTCGCGCGCTGACAGCAGCATCCGTACCGGCCAGGCTGGCAGCACGCGCGCAGCACAGAGGTTGGTCCGTCGCCTACATACCTCACTTTAATCCGTACCGGCCTGGCTAGCAGCACGCGCGCAGCAGAGGTTGGTCCGTCGCCTACATACCTCACTTTCATCCGTGCCGGCTAGGCTGGCAGCACGCGCGCAGCAGAGGTTGGTCCGTCGCCTACATACCTCACTTTCATCCGTACCGGCCAGGCTGGCAGCACGCGCGCAGCACAGAGGTTGGTCCGTCGCCTACATACCTCACTTTAATCCGTACCGGCCTGGCTAGCAGCACGCGCGCAGCAGAGGTTGGTCCGTTGCCTACATACCTCACTTTCATGTGCCGGCCAGGCTGGCAGCACGCGCGCAGCAGAGGTTGGTCCGTCGCCTACATACCTCACTTTCATCCGTACCGGCCAAGCTGGCAGCACGCGAGCAGCGCGCAGCACAGAGGTTGGTCCGTCGCCTACATACCTCACTTTCATCCCTACCGGCCAGGCTGGCAGCACGCGCGCAGCACAGAGGTTGGTCCGTCGCCTACGTACCTCACTTTCATGCCTACCGGCCAGGCTGGCAGCATGCGCGCAGCAGAGGTTGGTCCGTCGCCTACATATCTCACTTACATCCCTACCGGCCAGGCTGGCAGCACGCGCGCAGCACAGAGGTTGGTCCGTCGCCTACGTACCTCACTTTCATCCCTACCGGCCAGGCTGGCAGCATGCGCGCAGCAGAGCTTGGTCCGTCGCCTACATACCTCACTTTAATCCCTACCGGCCAGGCTGGCAGCACGCGCGCAGCACAGACGTTGGTCCATCGCCTACATACCTCATTTTCAAATTTACCCCAATGCACCGTCCCTAATGGGAGAAAGGCGACCATTATTAGTAATAATATATAGATATTGACTATGACATCGCCATTTTTCCTCTATAGGCTCGTTATTCGACGCAAAACCCTAAAACAACGCTAGTTAGAATAGACGAGTCTCGTTATGATTTGTATCATGTTTACCGTCTGTGAATACGCTCCGAGCGAGCGAAGACTTTCAGGCTTAATTTCGTCTCCCGACTTATAACAGTTATAACATATGCCAATTAATATTTTGCCCTCTGGGGACAGGGACATCTGATTCTGTCGTATAGTATATAATATGTGGCTTCATTTGATATTTTAATATTAGGGAACTTGGGAAATGAAAAATAGTTATGAAAGTATGCGTACAGAGATATTTTACCTAATATTTCAATAGCTGCTCTATTTAACTTTTCATGTGTTTCACTAAAATGTACTGCCGGTAACTAAACACATAAAGTACCTTAAAGAGATACATTTTATTGCTCGCTTAATATGAAATCAATATTAAGATCTACAGTCACACAAAAAAGCTTCTGTTAACCCAAAAGAAAAGTGAAGGTGCGTTACGAGAATAAGTTTAACCGCTATGTCCTATGTGTGTGTGTCTGTCTGGCATCTTTATCTCTTAAACGAGTGAACCGATTTGGACGTGGTTTCTAGCGGTGGTTCTTAGACATGTTTTATCAAAATTAGTTCATTCATTTCTTTTGTGTGTTGGGGGTTTTGAAATCTTATACCTTTAAACGAGCAATTCTTGTATATATATATTTCGGGGATCTCGGAAGCGGCTCTAACGATTTCGGTGAAATTTGCTATATGGGGGTTTTCAGGGGCGAAAAATCGATCTAGCTAGGTCTTATCTCTGGGAAGACGCGCATTTTTGAGTTTCAATACATTTTCCGAGCAAAGCTCGGTCTCCCAGATATTGTAATGTTATACGAAGTCAACTGTACAAATCTAAATTTAGACACGAACTGTCCATTCCGAGCTGAATCATCGCGCATTTTACAAGTTCAGGTAGCACTCCCAACTGGTCCTTCCTGAGTTAAATGTACCTTCAATACTGACCTATATAGCTATAGAGAGGAACAATAATAATTTATTGGAATAGAAGGTAGGCGAGTTGTTACAGTCGGTCATCCTGCCCGAAACGAGTCCCCTCGTTTGTACTAATTATTAATATACAAGTTCATTACAATAACATTACTATTGTTATAACTTTTCTACTATTTGAAATAATAATATAACATTAATAAGAGAAAAATAACCTTACATACAGTACAATTACATGCGTGTAGAGAACATTAACCTCAGTATGCTGCTGTCAACAACTGCTGCTGGATCAATGAGCTTCAATTTGAATATAAGTCCAATAATTAGGACGAGCATAAGGTATACGACTAAACAATGACAATATTTTATTATTCAACAACTACAAATTAATCAAATAACTTAATTAATGGAATCATGTGTCATAATCACAACTTTTTTTAACAGGGTTTAATAAATGTCATTTCAAATGACATAACTAAATTAATCAAATCACTTAATTAAAGGTTCATCTCTATTGACCAAACAGAACCGTGTAAGAGACATCTCTAATGACTTTTTTAACCTAATTAATTTTTATCAGTACTTAATTCCTTTTACTTTAAATAGTTGAGTGAGTGATAAAGTTACTTCTGTTGTCTGTTGAAGGTTGTCGTGAGTGCCCATCATGTCGTGGTGGGTGTGGTGCGCCGCCGCCGCGCTCTGCGCCTGCGCGGTCGCTGAAGAAAAACGCGCCGAGAGTAAGTCACTGCAATATTATTAGTTGTAACGAGTGACCGACACGTCGTGAGTGACCATCATGTCGTTGTAAGCACACAAAAACATAACACGTAATCGGTTTGTATTAAACTTACGAATAAATAGAACTCAGCAAACACAGATCCATTAGGACATAAGTTAGCTGACTAACGCCTACATGCCTCACCTGCCATAGGGACATTTATGTAGTACACACAATAGGCAAATAAATGATATTCTGATTGTGATCATGTCGTGCTGAGCTCGCAGAATGTATATAAATGACTTTCTGTACTACAATTCTCGTGATACGTAATGTAAGAGTCTAGCGACGCAATCCTAATCCTGTACATAAGTAGGTATATACTATTTCTACATAGAATTTTTAGTTAGTTTTATTTTAATAATTAAATAATTTCGTTTTTAATCTTTTTACAAGCTTTTAATTAACTTTCTCTGTTAGTATGTTAGTGTGGGTCAACAAATCTTGGAAGCTAAATATGACCCACTTCTCGATTTCCGATTGAGCTGAAATTTTGCATACATATGTAAAGCTGATTATAATTAAATATTGTGATGACATCGAGCTGATCTGATGATGGTGACAAAAGGTTGCCATGGAAACTTTGTGATAAAACAAACTAGGTAATTTTGTTTGGGATTGTTAGAATTGCCTCGATAAATATTAGTTGCCCGTAGAAAGAAAATACAGTCAGCGATAAAAGCTTTTTGCCAAAAGGTTATTTGAATTATGTTGTTGCAGTGTCTCCCCTCCCGTTCGTCCTTGGATCACGCTATGGCCGCTCACCGGGCCCGGCCGGCGCGCCGCGTCTCCTCGCCCCGAGAAATGATAGGTAAATATTAAGTGTAACACTTCTTCAGCGAGTATCCTCCCTCCCCTTCGTGCTGTGACCACGCTACGGCCGCTCCCCGACCCCGGCCGGCGCGCCGCGTCTCCTCGTCCCGAGAAATGATAGGTAAATATTAAGTGTAACACTTCTTCAGCGAGTATCCTCCCTCCCCTTCGTGCTGTGACCACGCTACGGCCGCTCCCCGACCCCGGCCGGCGCGCCGCGTCTCCTCGCCCCGAGAAATGATAGGTAAATATTAAGTGTAACACTTCTTCAGCGAGTATCCTCCCTCCCCTTCGTGCTGTGATCACGCTACGGCCGCTCCCCGAGCCCGGCCGGCGCGCCGCGTCTCCTCGCCCCGAGAAATGATAGGTAAATATTAAGTGTAACACTTCTTCAGCGAGTATCCTCCCTCCCCTTCGTGCTGTGACCACGCTACGGCCGCTCCCCGACCCCGGCCGGCGCGCCGCGTCTCCTCGCCCCGAGAAATGATAGGTAAATATTAAGTGTAACACTTCTTCAGCGAGTATCCTCCCTCCCCTTCGTGCTGTGATCACGCTACGGCCGCTCCCCGAGCCCGGCCGGCGCGCCGCGTCTCCTCGCCCCGAGAAATGATAGGTAAATATTAAGTGTAACACTTCTTCAGCGAGTATCCTCCCTCCCCTTCGTG
Source organism: Cydia pomonella (assembly GCF_033807575.1). Lineage (NCBI taxonomy): Eukaryota > Metazoa > Arthropoda > Insecta > Lepidoptera > Tortricidae > Cydia > Cydia pomonella. Next base: position 63,924 of record NC_084728.1, read on the forward strand.
CTGTGATCACGCTACGGCCGCTCCCCGAGCCCGGCCGGCGCGCCGCGTCTCCTCGCCCCGAGAAATGATAGGTAAATATTAAGTGTAACACTTCTTCAGCGAGTATCCTCCCTCCCCTTCGTGCTGTGACCACGCTACGGCCGCTCCCCGAGCCCGGCCGGCGCGCCGCGTCTCCTGGCCCGAGAAATGATAGGTAAATATTAAGTGTAACACTTCTTCAGCGAGTATCCTCCCTCCCCTTCGTGCTGTGATCACGCTACGGCCGCTCCCCGAGCCCGGCCGGCGCGCCGCGTCTCCTCGCCCCGAGAAATGATAGGTAAATATTAAGTGTAACACTTCTTCAGCGAGTATCCTCCCTCCCCTTCGTGCTGTGACCACGCTACGGCCGCTCCCCGACCCCGGCCGGCGCGCCGCGTCTCCTCGCCCCGAGAAATGATAGGTAAATATTAAGTGTAACACTTCTTCAGCGAGTATCCTCCCTCCCCTTCGTGCTGTGACCACGCTACGGCCGCTCCCCGAGCCCGGCCGGCGCGCCGCGTCTCCTCGCCCCGAGAAATGATAGGTAAATATTAAGTGTAACACTTCTTCAGCGAGTATCCTCCCTCCCCTTCGTGCTGTGATCACGCTACGGCCGCTCCCCGAGCCCGGCCGGCGCGCCGCGTCTCCTCGCCCCGAGAAATGATAGGTAAATATTAAGTGTAACACTTCTTCAGCGAGTATCCTCCCTCCACTTCGTGCTGTGACCACGCTACGGCCGCTCCCCGACCCCGGCCGGCGCGCCGCGTCTCCTCGCCCCGAGAAATGATAGGTAAATATTAAGTGTAACACTTCTTCAGCGAGTATCCTCCCTCCCCTTCGTGCTGTGATCACGCTACGGCCGCTCCCCGAGCCCGGCCGGCGCGCCGCGTCTCCTCGCCCGAGAAATGATAGGTAAATATTAAGTGTAACACTTCTTCAGCGAGTATCCTCCCTCCCCTTCGTGCTGTGACCACGCTACGGCCGCTCCCCGACCCCGGCCGGCGCGCCGCGTCTCCTCGCCCCGAGAAATGATAGGTAAATATTAAGTGTAACACTTCTTCAGCGAGTATCCTCCCTCCCCTTCGTGCTGTGATCACGCTACGGCCGCTCCTCGAGCCCGGCCGGCGCGCCGCGTCTCCTCGCCCCGAGAAATGATAGGTAAATATTAAGTGTAACACTTCCTCAGCGAGTATCCTCCCTCCCCTTCGTGCTGTGACCACGCTACGGCCGCTCCCCGACCCCGGTCGGCGCGCCGCGTCTCCTCGCCCCGAGAAATGATAGGTAAATATTAAGTGTAACACTTCCTCAGCGAGTATCCTCCCTCCCCTTCGTGCTGTGACCACGCTACGGCCGCTCCCCGAGCCCGGCCGGCGCGCCGCGTCTCCTCGCCCCGAGAAATGATAGGTAAATATTAAGTGTAACACTTCTTCAGCGAGTATCCTCCTTCCCCTTCGTGCTGTGACCACGCTACGGCCGCTCCCCGAGCCCGGCCGGCGCGCCGCGTCTCCTCGCCCCGAGAAATGATAGGTAAATAATTAACTGTAACACTCTTCTTCAGCGAGTGTTCCCCCTCGCCTTCGTGCTGTGATCACGCTACGGCCGCTCCCCGGGCTCGACCGGCACGCCGCGTCTCCTCGCCCCGAGAAATGATAGGTAAATACAGCAAATACTTAGAAATAAAGGAAGAATGGGACAAACTCACTCTCTCGGTGAAGTGTGCGGAGTTGGAGGGCGTAATAATATCACGAAGCAATTTTAAACATATTATTAATTATCTTTACAACATCAATGATACGTCACACCACTACATTGGGCGAGACTCGAATTCAAGATTCTGGGATACCAGCCAATCGCTCGGCCAACTAAGCTACCGAGACTTACTGGAAGACAGCGAATATTAACTACCATATCCACCTCAGGGAGGCCCGTAGCGAGAGTATCGAATCATTTCTAAGTATTCATGTCTCATTTGCAGACGTTTCTGCTGAATACAAATTGTAAATGAGTTAAACACCTGTTATTCTTACCGTCTTAAATTACCTAACCTAGAAAAGATGGTAGTCAATATTAAAATTGACATGTTTATGTTTAATCTTTTTTGTTTAGTTATGACACTTATGACTTATTAGGGTTCCGTACCTCAAAATGAAAAAAAAAAACGGAACCCTTATAAAATCACTCCTCCGTCACAGGCGTCACTGCCTATTTGTTCGGAAACAAATGGACTAATTAAGTGTTTGGTACACAACATGTCTGTCTTAAGTCTGTGACTCAAAGACCACATGTGACGTCAATAAATAAATTTTAAACATATGAGCCACTTATGAGGGGTGAATGAGAAAATGAAAAAATAAGTTTTGCTAACTATATCGTGTTCGTTATATATCAAATGAAAGGGATCATTGTAAGAATCTCAAATATATTTACATATATACGCGCCAGACATAACTGATCTCACTTGTGTGCCAGGTTCTTCATGGGCAGCCGCTACGGCAAGCGGTCGGAGCCGGACAACGTAGGGCCAGGCACGACACACGTGCGTCCGCTGCTCTGCGAGTACACGGGGGTCCCGCAGCTGTACCGCTGCGAGCGGGCGCCGCCTCTAGACACGAGGTATGTTCGGAGACGGCCATCGTAGGTCCGGACACGATACACGTCTCCTCTGCGACTACACGGGGGTCCCATAGCTGTACCGCTGCGAGCGCGTGCTGCCTCTAGACTCGAGGTATGTTTGGAGCCGGACATCGTAGGTCCGGGCACGACACACGTCTCCGCTGCTCTGCGAGTACACCGGGGTCCCGCAGCTGTACCGTTGCGAGCGCGCGCCGTCTCTAGACACGAGGTATACCGATCGTATCGGAGCCCGGCGTAGAAAGAAATAGACATCATTGCAGTAAGTAGTAACGTTATAAGTTACAACTGCAACGCTGTTTCAGTAGCCATCCGAACGTTACTACTCTTTCTAACATGCGCTAGCAGCTAAATAACCTAATCTTCAAATGAACTCCCCTCCTCGAGGGATTGGAATTTGCATCTAATTTTTACGTAAGATCCGAACTGAGGCAAATAGCAGGTCCATTCCAAGGCCGTAAAACTGACAATCGTATATTGTAGCGACAAACACCAATAGAATAGTAAAACTGTATCGGAATGATCGATTAAACTAAAATAAGTGAAGTGATCATTTTCATAGTATTTATTTTTAATATTCATAAATAAATTATAATTTGCCTAATATAAACGATATTTATCTTTATCTTTAAACATTTTTCTATCCACAGGAGAGGCTCCGACGAAGGCGTAGAAGACTAATCCCCCTGCCGACCCCGCTCCCCGCACCTCACGCCACCATTCGGCTGGCTGACTCTTACATGTCAGAACGAATCATCGCACTCTCTCACACAACTGAACGCATCAAATGAGCCCATACAACATACATCATACACTTTGGGGTTACTAGTGGCATGCCGGACAACTCAAACTTTACCTTAAGTAATTACAGTGCACCATCGTGCATTTTACAAGCTTGGTGGCTCATGAGTGGAAGTTGACCCAAGATGTTACGTGGGTAAATCAGTCAGATGGTGGCGGAATCATGCGACTGGTGGCTCCTGGAGTGATCTGCGCTAGGATAGTTAATATTAGATAATAACCTTTTCAAAACCCAATCCCTGGTGTTGCAAACCGCTCGCTTTCTCAAGTTAAAAAAAAGTATAAAATGTGAAGTAATCTTTATACCGATTATAACTATTATATAAACTAAATACTACAAGTTTCTACATTTGTATGTGGCATTAAAAATGTAGTCATGTAAAATTGTAGACGTTCACCAAAAGGTCATATAAATATATTAACAATAATTATAACGTTCTATTTAATATGTTACTCGTGCTGCATTTTAATTTAAAAATTCCGAGACGTCAACTTGACACCCGTGGTGCACATACTTACATGTTGGTGCACACGAGACGAACTGTTATTAATTTAACAGTTTTACAGTTAGAATGGAAGTAGTTGTATTTAAGAGTAAGTGAGCGCTCGTGCGGGGGCGAAGGCTGGGCGCTCCCGGCGGCTGCGGCGGGGGTTGGGGGTTAAAGGGGTGGGTCCATGGTTGGTTGCTGTTGTCTTACTGTTGAACTGCATGTTTACTGTGGTTTTTAACTAACTGGATTTTCTAAAACTATTATGAATGACTAGATGTAGTAGGTAAAATCGCAATATGTATGCCGCAAACTTTGTAATGCGCCTTCGATGAAAAAATATTAAATATTTTATTTAATGTATTTAAAGTATCTTAAATTTTAAGATACTTTCTAACAAATATTCGAAACATATACCAAGACTAGAATCTCGCTTCGCTCGGTCTGAAATATACATGAACATTATTTATATAAGCAAGAAGTGACCAACGCATGGTATGTTAACATTAACTCTAAGTATTATTAGGTTAATTATAAGTATGATGTTAGATACTTGTTATTATAAATAATACGGGCGGGCGCCGCGGCCATCGTCTCTCCTTGTTTCGCAATATGACTTGTATATGTTGACTCTGTCGATGGCCCGGCGCGCGTCCGCCGACGGGTCGCAGCCTCGACGTTGCGGCAGCGACGCGCCGGCCGCCCAATGGAAGGACTCTGCAAATATTTAAATAAACCGGAATCAAACCGTACTGTTTGTTTTCATCACAAAACCATCCTGTAGATATGCCATACAAACTATCGAGCACAAAAACAACATTGTACATTCTGTAAGTTTCCGAAGTAAACTTTTAACTTGAATGTACAAGTTGCGAAGTTGCGGAAGTTTCCAAAAAGATCTCGGAAATATTAGGTAATTTTCACAGGAAAGAAGGAGGCTTTCCTCCCGACCTCCCGACGGTTTTGCCTGGTAGCTAAACGGTATTATACTTTGAAATTTTGCCCCCTCTTCATATTGGGCATCTTCCATATTTAATAAAAATAAAATAAAAGTATAATACTTCCAATGTGTCTGGGTTAACGTTGTTTATAATTATAATTATTCCAAATTTTAAATCGTTAGTTTTTTTTTTCTTATACCACGACGGTGGACGCCTGCAACTCCAGAGGTGTTACATGCGCGTTGCCGACCCTTTAAAAACCTGTACACTCCTTTTTTGAAGAACCCCATACTGTAGATCCTCGGGAAAACCTCGGAAGGGAGCTCATTCCACAGCCGGAGCGTCCGCGGGAGGAAATTCCTCTTGAACCGCACAGTACGCGACCATTTAGGTTCTAAGGTGTGAGGATGAACACCCTGCCGACGGCGAGCGGTTTGGTGATAGAAAGTGGTCGTTGGCATCATGTCAAACAATTCCTCAGAGCACAGCCCATTGTACAAGCGGTAGAACACACACAAGGGGGCAAAGTCTCTCCTTAGACTTAAAGGTTCAATACCGCTTGTGAGTTTGGGATCGTCAACGATTCGCACAACGCGCCTTTGGACTGAGTCAAAGCGTCCAAGCTGGCATGCAGGTGCTCCTGCCCAAAACTTAAGTGGTTCTCGAGATATTTAGCAAAGTGACAGACAGACAGACAGACAGACGGACGGAGTCGCACCATAAGGGTTCCTTTTGTACCTTTTTGGTCTTCTTCTTTAATTTAAGAGCAGGGCAGGACTCTTGTCGGTGCAGCTTGATGAAGCTTGTCTCCACCTTGGTCGATCCGAAGCCAGCCCTTTAGTGTCCTGGTACGACACGGCTCCTACATGCTCCTTTACTTGGCCCAAATAACTTTTTGTTGGTCTTCCCCTTCCTCTCCTTCCATTTATTTTCCCTTCTATAATGTTTCTGATGAAACAGGTGGCCGATTCATTCTTCCTCTTCTATTTCTAATAATGCTCATGAAGCGTCTCTTTTCCTTCACTCTTTTTAGGCCGGCTTCATTGGTTACTCTTTCTGTCCAACTTATTCCTTCCATCCTTCGCCAACACCACATCTCAAATGCTTGTAAATATTGTTCATCTCTTTTGTTTATAGTGTCCATGTCCCACATGCATATAAAGCGATAGACCATATGTATGTCTTCATAAATCTCTTCCGTATGTTTAAGGATAATACGTAATTTGAATAGGTTTTTCTTCTTATAGAAAGTCTGTTTAGCCATTGCAATTCTTGCTTTTATATCTGGAGTACATCTTGAGTTTTCTGTTATGATACTTCCCAAATATTTGAAGTTCTTGCATTGTACGGAACCCTAAAAATAAAAATCATACAAAAAGCTACCGTCCATCACATTTTTGGGGACAAAAGACAACGAAAAGAATTTTGAGCCCAATAGTGGTCTCTGCCATGATGACTCGGCACGTGGCGTTGTACAGTCTGCATCAAAAGTAGCGGATCAGACCACGTGTCAAGAGTACCTATCTATCGACCAATCTCTAATGCCTTAAACCATTCGGCGCTAATCACAACACGTTGTCGTTTTTCCTCTACAAAGCATTTCCGTTACATACCGGGAAACCCATATTATCGACTACGACGTAGCGTGTTCCGACCATAGCTCAGCGATGAATGTGTTAAGAGGAAAAGGGACGGTCGCTTGTCCATATAAACGAAGTCCCCATTTTCCTTTCTGGATATTGACATTATGGAATATAATGAACAAACGGGGCATAGCCATGATTAATATACCTACATCAAATTATATAAATATTTTTATATTTTAATTTATTTTTTTACGTATTAATTCGAAATTTAGGAGCCAAAAAACCGACTTTAAAATGCTCATAACATAACTCTTATAATAATAAAAAAAAAAAAATATCAAACGTAGGGGAATAGCTGTGGTTAATTGATATACTTACAACAAATTGTGTCAACATAAAAAATAGTAGCGGATGTAAAGCGGATGTAAACATTCGCTATTTTTTTTATGTGATAGCAAACGAGCAGACGGGCCGCCTAGTGCTGGCTGTACTAGTATGAAGACTGTCAGCCCGTCACCGTTTGTTCATGTATGAACGTACACACATTATACACGCATCTTGTCAACTATAAATCTACTCGTGTGGATCTATAATCGAGCCGCAGGCTCATAGGATAATTGATGCGATCCCAATAACAACCGAATGAACATCCCGAGGGATTAGGAATACTGCCACTTATAATAACTTAATACTCTGTATAAATTAAAATTAAATTATCATTTATTTCAGGCGTAATACAGGTGTAATAATTTAATAATTTTATTTTATTTTAATTTGTGTAATAATGTCCTATAATATTTATTTATTTAATCTAGTCATTAAGATTAAAGCTAACATGCAAATTACTGACGGCGCCTACTTGGGGCTAGGACAAAACTGGATAACTTAGGGAACAAATCAAGTATTTTTTAATAAATATAATGATTATAATTTTGTAAGTACTTAAGTAGTCACACTATTATATATTAATTATAAAAGTAATAAATACAAAAGCCTCGGTAGAGAAGTACCATGTGATGTTGAAATTTTAAGTCCATGGGGTCCCAGCGCGCACAAGTTTTTTTTGCAGAAATCGCGAAGCGTCTGGTGGACGTAACTGGTAAACGAAGAGCTGGCGGCGTCCTCGCACAACGTATCAGTATTGCGATACAACAAGGAAATGCCACCAGCATCCATGGTACAATGCCTCAAGGGCCTATAATTTTAGATTTAAGCTAGTTATCAATAGTAATACCTACCTCTGTATATATCTATTATGTAAATAAATCGATCTTAATAATTATAAACTGAAATAGTCATAGGCTAACGAAAAAGTGAGCAAGCCCTCCAGTGGCCGAGGCCGGATTCGAACAGGCGCTTTCAGCCTACGCGACTAATGCCCTGGACTGCGAGGCTACGTAGTACCTACCCGGCGAAGGCGATACCCGGCCCAATTTCTCCAGAAGATTAGACTAAGGGCGAGCAATAGGTGCGTGCTTGCAGCTCCTATACGAACCCCTTACGGGATTACGATATAGCGAGAGAGGGGGTGCTGCCATCTATACAACTTCAGCCCCCAATAGTTTCTTTAATCTTTATTGCACAATACATGAAGGTATAAATGGCGGACTTAATGCCTTAAGGCATTCTCTAACCGTCAACCATTGGGTTAAACTAGAAAGCTTAAGCAGGTGCAGTGTCTGAAATAGTATATAAATAGTGTAAAATGAATAGCTTGAGTCAGAATGGGTGCCTTTCACCTGAGTTAAACAGTACTTTGCATTTCAAATACCAGGATCGTAAAATACACGTGTATTTTACAAGACTTCACTAAGTATAAACTATGTATGAAATGTAGTCCCTATTTCTTGCCACATTCAAATACCAAGTTATGTAAAAGGATAGTTATTAATGGAGTAGGAAGCTAAATATTAGAATGGAAAATATACATTTACTTTAATGTTAAACATTATGTATATTGTTATTGTAAATAAATTGATATATATATATTTATTGAAAAAAAAAATGTTAAACACTACATACTACAACTGAATGTTCACTGCGTATCATAAAGCTAGTCATGTTCAGAGCACGAAATACCATTTACTTAGATAATAAATAAATAAACTAACAAAAATCAATCAAAGTATTAATTAAACTAAACTAAAAATACCTATTTGTAAAGTATCTGAATAATATTAAAAAAGAAACTTACTTAGTAGGTTGTTTGATTAAATAAAGTGTATTTACTTAAAAACACGTTTATAATATAAGCATATTTTATATAGACATACCTTTACGTGTTTGTATCCCGGCTACATGTATATATTCACCGACATTCGAAATTACTTCAGGAAATTTCATAATTATTATGGGGTTATGTAAACATTACACCTGAAAGTTTGTGCAAATATCAGGGGTTGTTTTAAGGTTGAGAGGGGGGGGGGGGGGCTGACCTATAGGCGTGAGTGGGCTCGGTCAGTTATAAAAGACGTGGACAATCCATACTAAGTAATACCTAGATGTCAAATATTAATGCAAAAAAAATATAGCTAAAAAATATATACTAAATTTGCCTTCGAGAGCAGTTTTGAATTTGAAACAATTACAGTGGTAAGTATTTAGCTACAACGAAGGGCGCGATGAACTCGCACTAATCACTAATCAAAGTGTTACAGGACCTCAGGTTTATATTTAGCGCCCATGATTAGCTAGGCTTTTATTTAGCGACCATTTCAGGACCGGCTTAAAGCCCACTCGTCAAATATTTCACGTAATAGTTTTACTACAATTAAGAGCAATGAAAATAAACCGCTGTGCATTGAAATGTTTATAAGTGATCCATTTTCTTTTATCCAGAGAGTTTCTATTTTGGTGATGGCCCCTAAACCTGACCGCCTATTATTATGCGTGACCTCCCCTCCCTAACCCCCTAACAACAACAAACGATTTAATAGCCGCCATGTTAATAATATTAACCAATATTAACTTAATATTTGTTCTTAATTAAAGAAACATCATTAGAAGGCAATTATGCAAAAAGTTTGAGAGTGCGGTCGTCTCGTTGCGTGGTATATGTGTACACTGTGTTTACTGACAATTTGAACCTTATTAAAAATACATAAATTCCACTATGGTTGGTTATATAGCTATCCATGCCGTGTCCGATAATGGCGACCCTGGCTAATTGCGAGCGTGAGTTCTGATATGGTATGGTATGATATGGTTTGCTGAACTTACTGTTATACGTCGGAGTCCAGAACCTGACCGCCGGCACTTCATCGCCGAAGGACTTTTGTCTCCATGTCGATTGAGAATTTTGCCAGGGTCGTCTGCGCGTAACAAGACTATAGTGAACAATAGTTGTTACAACTCCACTCTCTCGTTCCCAGCCTCCTGGCACCAGTGGACCGTGTATCCGATCCGACTGCAGAGACAGGGAATGCAAGGACTTGGCAACGTCCAGGTGAACTTGCGTCTTATGGCATATCACGTAAGATCCATTAGTCGCTTCTTACGACACCCACGGGAGGACAGGGGGTGGTGACACTACGCCGGCACCACACGGCAAATACGTTAACGTGTTGAATATACAATTCGTCCATTATGTTTTCTATGTATTTAATGAAAGGTACTGCAATTGGTTTCAATATTATTAATCAATTAAAACGATGGTTTTTTGCTCCAGTCATGGGATGTACGGCGCTATTAACTTTCAAACTGACAAATATCAATGAAAAATTAAACTTAAGCAGCTCATAGGTTTATGGTAAAATGTTGCCAACGATTAAAAACTGATACATACATGTTTTACAGGATTTGTCTATACCATCCCATTACTGGTGCCTGTTCCACTATAGGGGTGTTTACTATTTTACCCTTTGGGTACGGAACCCTAAAAATGCGTTAGTGTCGTGGAACACTCGATTGGAACGAAGTTAAGAAAAGGTCGTGACGGAAAACTTACACCTTGTTTCGCCTAGCCCCGATCCGCCAAGTCCGGTCCGTGCGATAACGAACTTCGTTCCAACATCTTCATCCTCACTCATCTTCATCCGTATCCTTAATTCTTTCTCATCTTCATTGTCACATTGACAATTGTTAGAACGAAGTTAAGGGACGTGGACGTTTCGTGATGGAAACCCCTTCCGAAACGGAACTACGTTCCAAAAAAATATCGAAAACACAAAATCGTTCACACGACTAGACGGCTTTCCCGCATGGATGCCGTGTTGTGAATGATTTTGTAAGTTGATATACAAATTTTGCTGTCACTGCGGTATTCGATAAAATCCCGTTTACGATATACGGGAAAAATGAACACCGTGTGGACCTAGCCTAAGTTAGCCACGGGAGACATATACTATTTTGTTAATTGCCCATAGTATCCTTATTACTCGTAAGTAGGTATTAGACCCAGGCGTCTGGCATATTTCAATATATACGTACTTAACTGCACGCCACAAACAACTTTGTGCCCTTGGATGAATAATAACTGCTTTGTTGGACTTCCGGAAGAGATTTGTCTCGAGGATTATCGCAAAGACAAACCGCAAGAGTTAGGTCATGTGAGTGTGTGTGTGTGAGCATCGCCACGAGGGGGCTGCCTTTTGCTCAAGTATTTTCACAAGTTGCATGTAACATTCTTTAAACTTCAAGTAGGCCAAGCATCAAGCACTTCAGCCAATCTCATTTTTTTTGTATAATATTAAATTGCTGTAGAAATATCAACAGTTTGTTAACCATTAAATTTCTAAACTGTTGCATTGTACAGGATGTAAGAATAATAGTGAGGATTCCTTTAAGGGCATATTCGATATCGTGTTCTGTTTAAGAAAAATAAAAATTACAAAACCAAATGTTTCGCGTAAAAAAAATCTTTTCAATTTTTTCATAGTTAGAACACGATACCGAATGTGCTCTTAAAAGGATCCTCACTATTTTTGTTATATCCTGTATAATACTTGACCATTTTTACTGTATTAATGCAAAATACTTTAAAATATGAGTTAATTTTCAGCGTATACAACAGTATATGGCAGGAAAGAAACATTTAAGCCAGGGATACACTAGGGGACTTGCAACACGTGTCAGCAGCGACGTAGAGTGAAGTGGCGCGACGTTGCCGGACTTCGCTCGACATGTCTGGCAACATCGAGCGACATATGTCGCCAGGGTGTATCATAAGCTCATAAGTCTTGCGATGACGTCGCTACAGACATAAGCGAAATCGCCGACTCGGGTCGCGGGACATTTGTTCCCCGTGTATCCCTGGAATAACACACACTAGAAAAGTTTTTAACCCAATTGTGTACCAGTTATAGTACTTTGTTTATATCGTTCGTGATTAATATTCGGAGTGAATACTGTTAGTGTGGGACAAGAATAGGAATATGCATATTGTAGTTCGGATAGTTTGATTGAATCGTCGGGGCTCGTTAGGAGCGGCCGCGCGTGCCGTGCGTGACACGTGTGGAGGCACCTTTACCCTCAGGTATTATGTTACGAGGATATAGCTAGTAATTAAACAAGTTTATGCAGTTGATACATAATAAGAGGCCTTTTATCCCGAGTGTGGTTGATGCAACGGGCGAAGCGATACATACATATAGCATCTGATGCTCAAATAATCGGCCCGATTTCAACTTTGAGATATCTACGTCAAAATTTTCCTAAAGATACAAAAAACCGAGCTAGTGCGAGTCGGACTCGTTCCAGGTTCCGTACCATTATTTATAAAAACGGCAAAAAAAAATAAGTTTGTTGTATGGGAGGCCCCCTTAAATATTCATTTTATTCTGTTTTTAGTATTTGTTATTATAGCGGCAACAGAAATACATCATCTGTGAAAATTTCAACTGTCTAGCTATCACGGTTCATGAGATACAGCCTGGTGATAGACGGACGGACGGACAGCGAAGACTCAGTAATAGGGTCCCGTTTGACCCTTTGGGTACGGAACCCTAAAAACAACCCACACAAAAACAAAAGCATCCCTTTTAACACACATTTAATCCATAGGTTTCATATCTTTAGTTAATGTTTGACGTATCTTAATCGACTCGGGTTGAAAGTTCCTTTGTTGTCGCCAGACGTAGCATTTCGTAGCGTTACGTAGAGGCGTAGCGCGTAGCACTTTTCTAGCTAAACGTACCTAATTCATAATGATTATGTATGTTTAGTTTTTATTTATTTTTATGTTTTGATATATTTTAGTCCGTATTGCCATGAAATATAGTAAACATTTTTATCTCTTATATTGAAATAAAACGAAATATTTTAAGTGTTGAAAAAAAATCGTAATTGTTTTTTTAATAATTCATAACATAAATAACTAATTACTTTATTACTAACTACATCATTCATATTCATACCTAACTAACAGAAAGGCCTGACACCTATTTCACTAACTAACAATTGTCAGCTGACAATGAACAATATTAACATGTCAATGTTTTTTTTTGTCGACCAGCAATATACAGTCAGCATCGAAAGTAGTGGAGCACACAGTGTGGACCACACACTACGCATCAAAACAAAATGTGTACCATTTTTTTCTCTCCACCATTCGGTTACCATTTCTCATAGATATTATAAAATTTATTTTTGAAATTGAGATTGAAAGGAGTCGTGATTTTGAGAAACAACATAATAATTCATTAAATTCATAAATTAAAAAGTTAAGTCTAAGGACAGTAAGGACCACCGCTAGAAAACCTGTACTTAAATATTAAAAAAACGCATCCAACTCGTCTCACCCGTGTGCCGCAGACACACACACACACACACACACACACACATTACACCCATAGCGGTCAAACTTATGACACACCTCTTTGGGTCGGCGGTAAAAATAGTTCGCATGTTATACTCGCATACGAACTACTTATAGTAACATCTACTGCCCCCGTTTCAAGATATCGAAAATAAATTATGCAATCCTATGGTATTAAAATCAATTACTTAGAGTATTTAACATAATAAGATGGTGAACTACTTAGAAGAACTACAAGGAACATGAAATGAAAGCAATTTCATCAATATTTATACGAAGGTAAATGAAATAGCATTAAAAACTCTTTGAGGAGTAATTGGCGGTGGGCGCACGAAGCCCATCAAAGATAAGTGCACCCACAAATGCTTTACGGCGTATTGAGGTAACAAATTAAAATGTTACTGGTGTCAGAGAGCTGGCCAGAGACGGGTAAACGATAACAACTGGGAGACTCAGTGCAATAGTAAATTGTTCGAGAGACGTATTAATTTATCTTAGCAGTTCTTATACGCTCATCATTGGCCTTCGAGTCTATTACAGACTATACAAGCAGTGTCAGGCAGGGCGACAACGTTTTTCATGGCTGTTCTTATACGCTAGGATGTAAACATTCATTTAGATTGATTATATTTAATTTTATTGTAATTTTATAAGTGTAATTGTGATTTTACAATAATACTTTATTTACAATAACAATAGACATAATGGATATAGTACCTGGGCGACCGAGCTTAGCTCGGTTATAACTATTTATTGTAATATGGTGGTGTATAGGTGATAATCTTAACTACATTTTTTTACTAAATTAAACTTGTCTAAAACAATAAAAAATAAAAAATTATATATAAACTTGAACATGTAAAAAAAAAACAAAAGTTAGTCACCGGGCGAGATTAGAACCCGTAACACTCGTTTAGCAGTCCGCGTCTTAACCCGCTAGACCAGACGGACAGTGGCCGGCAATACGAACTTAGCGACCATATTCTGCGTCGAAAGAAAAACGCATGAAAACTCGAAAACACGCGTTTTCCCAAACATAAGACTAATCTAGATAGATTGTATACCCCCAAAAACCCCCATATACCAAATTTCAGGGAAATCGTTAGAGCCGTTTCCGAGATCACAGAAATATATATATATATATACAAGAATTGCTGGTTTAAAGGTATAAGATACAGAGGATTACTATAACTAGCTTATATCTAAAATAGGCCCTTGAGGCATTGTACCAAGGATGTTGGCGGCATTTCCTCGTTGTATCGCAATACTGATACGTTGTGCGAGGAAGCCGCCTACGGTCACCAGTTACGTCAACCGGACGTTTCGCGATTTCTTCAAAAAAACGTGTGCGCGCTGGGAATTCATGGACCTAGAGTTTCAACGCCAAATGGTACAAAATGGTACTCTCTACCGAGGCTCATTATATTTATTACGTTTCAAAATTTCGGCGCTTTCTGCCGCTTCGCTCGCTTTTACATTAGTCCGTTGGAGGTGGGACGGTGCCAGTGTGTCTACGCAGGTAGCATCCCACACTAACATCCATCAGGCTTCTTGCCATCATCCCTGATAATGCCAGTCAGCTCAAGAAGAGCAGGCACATTGATGGTGGCAAGAGACCGACGGATTATGTCATTAATCGACGCATGTCTTGAAAAACGACCTACATTGTGACTATAAATTCTATTTTCACATTTTCTTGTTATTAATTGCGCCCACCTTGATGGCCTTTGTTGGAAAATAGGAAAAAATATTTAATTTTATGTCAATGATGTTAATTCTTAACTTTTGCCTACGCAAAATTGTTCTGAAAGTTATAATTACTATAATATAAATTAATCTCATCTAATTAATTATTAGTTAGGTAAAAATACAAAAGGTAGTAAGGTTATGTACATCATCATAGCGTTTCATGTGTCACGAACGCGATGAGCGATGTACCTCATTTGAGTGTGGCGAGTGAGGTGTGATGTGAGGCTTCACCTCGTCGCCTAATTAACGACCGGACAAGTGCGAGTGGTCACTGGGGAGCCCGAGAAAAGTAGTTATTATTGCCCTCATTGTACTCGTATGAGAAAATGACATAATTCCATACATACAAAATGAAACTCATTACTTCACTAGCCGAATCCCTAAGTCACGTGGTTTACGTTTCTTAAGACACCTAAAAAAAAAAGAAAAAATGATTTACTTAGGTATCAAAATTGCAGCTTATTACATAGTAGAAGAGCACTACATTTTTAGGAGTATTCTATTGTTAGATAGCCTAAAGAATGGATTATGGCAAAGGTCTGTACTTAAGTACTTTCAGCGGTATTAAAGTGTATATAGGTATGTGCTAAGAAAGTGTGGCTGCGTTGAAGTTAAATACTCGGACTCTGTTATTTTTAGAGCGACGTAAAAAGGCAATCAGCTTTATTGCAGTCTATTCTCATCCTTTCTGTCTTATTTTAAGACGAACGTCTTTTAAAAACTTGTTATAAATATTTTAAACAGAATTACCTTACAATTCTTACAAGCCAATGTTCTAAAAATATATTGACACGCCTCTAAGACACCGACAATAAGGTCGTGTACTTAAATATATTTTTGTGACGTTGGTTTGTAAAGTTCGTTGTGAACTCGATCGTATTAAACGAACAAGCGTACAATTATTTGTTATTAGGTATTTGAAGTCTTGACTTAAATATTAGATGATCAAACGAACTTCTTGAAGTGAAGTTCGATCACTATTATGTGAATCGCTTCATTCGAAGATATAATAAATAACCAGGTAGTTTCTTTAACTTGCTAGGCAACTTAACACGATTTTCAGAGTAAAATAAAGATTTTTATTTTAAAAGGTAAGTGTATCGACTTCTCTCTCAATCCCCCACTCCTAAACGACCCAACAAGCTCCAACCCCCGTATTCTGTCCTCATTCCTTTTAAGTGAGGAGCAAAACTTGTATATGGGTGTATAATTAAGAACCTCTTGTTCTTATGTGACGGAGTCACGGGAGGGAGGGTGCTGATTATATCTTCGAATGAAGCGATTCACATAATAGTGATCGAACTTCACTTCAAGAAGTTCGTTTGATCATCTATTATATTTCATCGCTTCATTCTTCAGATATAATAAATAACCAGGTAGAGTTTTAGAGACGCAAGTTTTGCGTTGTTGGTATGTTATTAATTATATTATAAGCAACTTAGTAATCAATCACTTTGGTTTATTGAAAAAATAACAATAATTAACATATCCTTATGTTTCTAATTAACAAAATTATCAATGAATGTGATCAATAATTAGGAAGTTAATCAGACATATTACGACCAAAGCACACAGCTTTGGCAAACTCATCATTGTTGCCGTCCTTTAACGGCCTATCATAATATTTTGAAAATGTTTGAGACTTGGCTGTCCATCCCGCAGCTTTGCGGATGACCTCTATAGATACACCGGCGGCCTTCGCAGCCGACGTGGACGCGTGTCGCGTGCTGTGCGCACCAAACGTGGACACGTCCACGCCCGCCGCTGCTAGTACCTGCCGTATCCATCGACCTACAGTTTGACTGGTAGCAGCTCTGTGAGGGGCCTTGTGTGTTAGTAATAGCGCACCACGATTCCTGGCTCTCTTATTTTGTGTTACCAAAATATAGTCTTTGAGAGTCAGGGCAGGGCAAATGCTTAAGTTCTCTCTAAAGTAAGGTATATTCAATAGGGGCTGTTCTCGGCCGGGAGCAGAGGTTTTTATCAAATCAGGTATTGTAATTTTGATAAAGTTCTCTGTGATGTGTATATTTTCAATTTTAATCAATGAGAACGTTTGTACTCGATGGGCCGTACAAATTGCAAGTAAGATGACGAGTTTTTTAGTGAGTTGCTCAAGGGTAAGTTCGATATTAGGATACCATGTCGATATTAGATCAAGAATAACTTGTGGATCCCACGTGTTATTATACCTTGGTAAACTAGGTTTTAGTCTAAAAACACCCTTGAGTAATCTCTTGATACGGTCATCAGAACCCAGATCGGGTAGTAAGAGAGCCAACGCAGAGCGATGACTATTTAATGTTCCGTAAGAACAGCCTTTATTGAATTCATCTGTCAAGAACTTAAGTATTGACGTTATTGACAGATTTAGTGGTTCTAAACCATTTTTATTACAAAACTCCCACCAGAGCTTTAGGGATACATTGTATTGTTTTACTGTGTTCTCCGAAAGCGAGGCTTAAGTTAATGGGATCGCTTCTGGCGGAACGCCGCGGCGGGAGAAGGCCGTGCTGATAGCGTCGCGGCAGCCAGGGTAAGGCTGGTGTGCAAGCGGTGGGGTCGTCTGCAATCAGATCGAAGTAATACTTTACTTGGATTAAAATATATGATTTCTGAGACCAATAGATTCTGCAGCATTGGAAACCAAGGCTGGGAAGGCCAATATGGGAAAACCAAAATACCTATTGCATTGTCGTCAATAATCTTTCGGATGCATTTCAGTAATAAGCAGAAAGGTGGGAATGCATAGAAAAAATGTTGACTCCAGTTGAGCGTGAACGCATCGACAGCAAAAGCATCAGGTTCTTGGAACCAGAACACGAATTTGTCACATTTGGTATTGGATCGAGATGCGAAGATATCTATTTCAGGTTGGCCGAAACGTCTGACAATGGTTTGGAAAGCCTGATTTGACAACTCCCATTCTGTATCGGGGTTGGACTTCCGTGACGCCTCGTCGGCTCGATTATCCTTTGTATTAACATACGAAGCGTACAATATTATGTCCCGCATCTCGCACCATTGCCAAATTTGCCTACTTAGATCGTTCAAATACGGAAATTGGATTCCACCCATTCGATTTATGTAACTGATTGCAGTAGTATTGTCTATTCTTAATAAAATGAAGCAATTCGTTTCATTTAGTGCAAAGCTCTTAAGGCCTAAAAACACTGCTAAGAGCTCTAGGTAGTTGATGTGGTGTTCGCTCTCAGCAGCCTTCCAATGGCCTCCGTTAGTAATATCACCGCATACAGAACCCCATCCGGTTCTTGACGCATCCGTGTAAATTTCTAACTTAAAACTTGACGTTCTCATATGTGACGAAGTTGTATATATATTATCTTTCCACCAACATAAATCATCCAGGATAGTTTCTGGAAGATTTATTTTGGCCTCGTAATTATCTTGATGTTTTTTAAGACTTAGAAATTTATGCCTTTCTAACAATTTTGTATACAACCAACCATAATTGGTGGCAGGGCAAGCGGAGATGAGAACACCAATCAACTGAGCATACTCTCGAATGGTACATCGAGGTAACTTCA
This sequence comes from Cydia pomonella, assembly GCF_033807575.1. NCBI lineage: Eukaryota > Metazoa > Arthropoda > Insecta > Lepidoptera > Tortricidae > Cydia > Cydia pomonella. Next base: position 82,440 of record NC_084728.1, read on the forward strand.
TGAATTTAGATACTAAACGGTAAATCTTTTCCCGTTTTTCTTGGGGTAAACCTATGGTCAGATTTCGTGAGTCAAATATGAATCCGAGAAATTTACAAATTTGTGAGGGTTGTAATACACTTTTGTCATTATTAATAATTGTATTATACGCTGTTAAGTGTTCCTTACATCCTGGCTCGCTAATATACACAGCCGCGTCCACCCTTATGTTTACTCCTCGCTCCCGCGAGTTGCTCTACCCGAACGGTCACCACAGACCCTCTCGTTACGCGCGCTATATATACCCGAGACAGGTATAGGACCTCTATGATGTGTGTATGACATGCTGTTTGAGACAAGTACTTTCCCGTCTAAACTTGTACATACACTACATCCCTCCTTCCTTATGAATTCAGAAACCTCTTTCTAGATAACAAAAATGAAACCAACTGTACTATCAATACTGTATTAAAATATGCAAATCAAACTGCTGTTACAAACCAAGCAATTCAATAATCTATAACTAGATTAATCTGCCACTCTCCGTCTACTTTTTTGAGATGGACCACATTTCTACGATACCTTTGGCCCGTTTCTTCGTTGACGACCTCTACGTCCCCTCCGCTCACCTTTTCTACCGTAAGAGCTGTTGGTCCAAATGGTGTGCTGAGCTTATTGTCCTTTGTCATGTTTTTCATTATTACTTTGTCTCCCTGTACCAATTCACATTCCTTAGCTTTTCTTTTTTCATCAGCATACTCCTTACCTTTATCTTTCAATTCTTTGTCCTTATCCCTCACGTCTACATCAACATCTTTATTTCTCCAATCTAAATCTCCGTTCTGACCCAAGTCACTAATCATGGGAATTTTATCTCTAAATTGTCGCCTGAAAAATAGCTCTGAGGGTGTTTTGCCTGTAACAGAATGTGGAGTGCCATTGTACATTCTTAGATACTCCAACAAGGCTAATTTCCAATCTTTTTTCTCTATCTGACTGATTCGCAGTCTCTTTAGAATATCTTTATTCTGGCGCTCCACTTCTCCATTCATCTGTGGCCAGTATGGGATAGTAGAGTGTAATATGATCCCTCTTTCTGTACAGAAAGATTTAAACTCTTCAGATATAAATTGGCGTCCATTGTCCGCCGTGATGGTCGCTGGGTCACCCAGACGACTGAAAATTTCAGTCAGATGTTTGATCATTTCTGTGCTATCTATCTTTCGACATATTTTGACTTCTTTGTATCTGCTGAAATAGTCGACTATCACGAGAATATGATCTCCGCTGGGTAATGGGCCAAGCAAATCTATAGCCACATCCTTCCATGCTTCATCTGGCAGTTCACGACGCTTTAAAGGATTAGGCGGGTTTGGAGCTGATACCAATGTACATCCAGCACAAGATTTAACTAGCTTCTCGGCCTCTTTATCATATTTAGGCCACCAAACTTTCGCTCTCAACCGGGCTTTCATTGCGACTATTCCTGGATGACCTTCATGAGCAGCCTCAAGGATTGTCTTTCGAAGATCTTTTGGAATAACTATACGTGTTCCTCTCAGAAGAATTTCTTCATAAAAACATAACTCTGTCTGAAATAGTTTGTATGTTTTCACCTCTTCATCCCAGTTGTTGTGGTACAGTCCTGCTTTGACTTTTTGTATTTCCGGGTCTTTCTCCGAGTAGTCTGCCACTTCCTTTAGCAAAACAGCCCTGGGTCTTATGTACTCCACTATTTGCTGTATATGGTGGTCTATTGGCTCGCCGCTAGATAGATTATTGTCATTTAGTCTAGACAATGGGTCCGCAATATTGTTTTTTCCTGGTCGGTAAATGACTTTAAATTTGTAAGATTGTAGGCGCAGAATCCATCTTTCTATTCTTGCACAGGGTTTTGACTTAGGACCAAATATGACTTCTAATGGTTTGTGGTCTGTTATCAGGTCAAATTGTTTACCATATAAAAATATATGGAAATGTTCTATTGCCCATACCAAGGCAAGCGCCTCCTTCTCAGTCTGGCAGTACCTTCTTTCACAGTCAGTCAGAGTCCTACTGCCAAAAACAATGATTCGGGGTCCATTATTGTCTACTTGGACCAAAACTGCACCAAGACCTACAGGACTCGCGTCAGCAATCACAACGGTCTTTTTTGTGACATCATAGTAGCCTAATGTAGGTATGTTGCTGATTGCTTGTTTCAGTGTCTCAAAGGCAGTTTGTTGTTTACATCCCCAGTCATTTTGAAGGCTCATATTTTTTCCAGGCCTGTTCCGCAGAAGCAGTTTCATAGGCTCTGTTACAGTTGACAGGTTGGGTATCCACCTGCCAACATAGTTCACCAAACCCATGAAACTCTGTAATTCAGCAACAGTTTTAGGTGCCCTGAACTGCTGAATCGCCGATAAATACTTTTGCAACGGCCTTACACCCTCCGCTGATAGCTCATGTCCTAGAAAGTGTATTTTAGTGACTCCGATTATACATTTTTCTTGTTTTAATACTACATTGTTATCATTTAACACGGTTATTACTTGTTGGAGCCTTGCGTCATGCTCTTCTTTGTCTCGTCCATAAACTAATATGTCATCCATAAAATTTATGACCCCTTCACAGCCAAGTAACAGTTTCTCTATTGTTTTTTGGAAAATCTCAGGGGCGCAAGTAATTCCAAACATTAAACGTTTGTACCTGTACATGCCTTGGCCGGTGATGAATGTTGTTATATGTCTGGAATCTGGGTGCAGTTCTAATTGATGAAAAGCATCTCTGATGTCTAACTTGCTAAAGTACTTGGCATCGCGTACCTGGGGCAGTAACTTATCCATAGTAGGCAAGGGATGATTTTCTCTCATTATAGCTGCATTTGCTCTTCTCATGTCTACACATAATCGAAGGTCTCCATTTTCTTTTAAAATGGGTACAATTGGAGATACCCATTTTGATGAGCCTGATACTTCTTCTATTATGTCTCTCTTGATCAATTCTTCCAGCTTTTCTTCCACTTTCTTTTCCAATGGTATAGGGATTCTTCTGAGTGGCTGTGATACAGGTGGGATAGTATCGTCTATGGGTATATGTATCAAGACATTTTTTATCTTAGGAAATGTTTCTTCTTTAATCTGATTGATATCCAAGCCTAATTTAAGAACACCCAACTGTTTCGCTGTATCTCTGCCTAATAGATCTCTTGTACCCTCAGTAATAACATAGAAAGTAGCCTCTTGAGTTTGATTTCCGACTTTTATTTTTGCTTTAAAAGTGCCTTGTAGGGATAGCGGGGTTGTACTCCCATAAGGTACAAATGTCTTATCCAAATCTTTGTTTTGGTCATAAATCAGGACTTTATTTTTTTTCATTTGTATCCAGGTTTCTTCCTTTATTAAATTTCTTCTGGAGCCAGAATCAATCAACATGTTTATTTTGACTCCTCCTACTTCACATTCAATAGTATCATCATTGTCGATATTGAAGACATATTGTATTTCTTCCGTTACTTGTGAAGTCATTTGATTAATGTCCTGAGATTCCTTATTGCCTTTGAAATTCTTACTGTTGAAATTCCTATCATCAGCAATTTTCCTTTTCCGGCACATTTGCTGGAAATGGCCTATACGCTTACATCTAAAACATTCTTTATCAATTGCTGGGCATTTTAGATGAGTACGGCTTCCGCATCTTTGACATGGTTCTTTAAATTTCTTGACATTTGTATTATTTTTCTTTGTACTTATCCTATTGACTCCTTCCTTGCCTGCAGCTTTTTCTTCGAAATCTTCCAGTTGCCTGTTAACTGCTTCCAAAGAGTTGGCCTCTATGATTATCTTGTCAAGAGTCATATCGTCCCCTGCACGCAAAATCTTCTTTCTCAACTCGCTTGATGATCCTTTTTCAATAATTTGGTCAATTATATGCTCTTCCTTATTATGAAATTAACATTTATCCGCTTGCTGTCTTAGCCTTATTAAAAATTTCTCAAATTTTTCATTTAGTTCTTGTTTTACTTGTCTAAATAGATGCCGTTCATACACTTTACTTTGTTTCGGCGAGAAGTACGAGTCTAGCTTCGCCAACGCCACTTGAAAAACGTCTCTTCTCGGTCCGCCATCTTCGGTATTCGGATCTGGGATATTGTAAAAAATCTCTTGTAGTTCCTGTCCTCCAAAATGGAGAAGGCTGGCTTTCTTCTTTTCATTTTTCTCTATGCCCGCTGCATCTATATATATTAAGAGGGCCCTTTTCCAACGTTCCCATCGTATTCCCAAGGAAGTTGGTTCACCTCCACATTCAAACTTGTCCAGCGTTAGTGCCATGGCCCCTGAACGTGCCATCGCTATCGCCTAAAAACAAATTATGCTAATTAGTCCTGTTTCACAACTCAGTTTTAAAAGCCTGTATATTTGTTGATCACAAATATTAAACAATAATTAACATATTCTTCACATCTACTAATTTCTACCAGAGGTCTAATCACAAGTCTCTGACAGTACCAGAGCGCTAACATAGCAGAGTTCCCTTGAGAACAATCTTGTCACGGCTTACCCAGTAAAGTCTATTTTACATCTATGTCGCCGCGTGATCAAGGCAGAGTCCCCGCAAAGACAATCCTTACCACGACTTGGCCGACAATATACAGGTCTATTCACAACCATGTCGCTGTGTGATCAAGGCAGAGTCCCCGCAAAGACAATCCTTATCACAACTTAGCCGACAATGTCTAGGTCCATTTCACAAACGATGCCGCTGCGTGATCAAGGCAGAGTCCCCGCAAAGACAATCCTTATCACAACTTAGCCGACAATGTCTAGGTCCATTTCACAAACGATGCCGCTGCGTGATCAAGGCAGAGTCCCCGCAAAGACAATCTTGTCACGACTTATCCGACAAAGTCATCATTATTTTCAAAACTGAATCTAATCTTTCAGTCAACGTCCATGTCACAATATTGTATTATTTGCTTACACTTCGACAACTTACCTGAGTGTTAATATGTTTTTATTTTATTTTATTTTTATTCTGTACTGTAATCACTGCAATCGTCTGCTTATATTTTGTAGAAATAACAAATCTTTTCTTTATAATCTTGCACCTGGAATCCTGAAAGCTTAGCGTCAATAATTGATCGTTTTTTTTTTTTTTTTTTTTTTTTTTTTGACACTAGATATAGATACAATACGCCGTTCTCGCGCCAAATTACGGTTGGCAACATTGTTTTCGTACAGACGTACAGTGTTGTGTAATGTTTTTTACAATTTACCAACATAATAGCAACATAAATTGAATACGACACAGCAGTTGGTAGAACTGTATTTACTATCACAGTAATAAAGTGACAGATTGATACAATCATTTCGACTTTTTGTAAAGTTAAATTTGAACCTAGTACATTATGAAACATCAATAATATTATTCTCAAGGATGTTCAGGTAACTTAATTAATGTATTATGAGACGAATCTCCTCAAAATGACGTCTCATATCTCTATTTCATCTAACTTTCCTCCTTATAAATGGTTGCTTTGGCGCCTGAGCGTATGTGCCAAAACTACTTTATCACTCAATTCAAATCTTACTCACGGTTTTTCGACTCGTCGCCAATGTATTATACGCTGTTAAGTGTTCCTTACATCCTGGCTCGCTAATATACACAGCCGCGTCCACCCTTATGTTTACTCCTCGCTCCCGCGAGTTGCTCTACCCGAACGGTCACCACAGACCCTCTCGTTACGCGCGCTATATATACCCGAGACAGGTATAGGACCTCTATGATGTGTGTATGACATGCTGTTTGAGACAAGTACTTTCCCGTCTAAACTTGTACATACACTACAATAATGAAACCCAAAGTTTCAAATAAGTTAACCGTAGCATTTACGTTATTTAGACACTCGTCATAACTATCACCAATACAGCAAATGTCATCTAAGTAAACAACAGACTTAAAACCCTGTTTTCTTAGGTGTGTTACGACCTCTTTCATAATTTTTGTAAACACTTTAGGTGCTACGGACAACCCATAAGGCATGGCTGTAAATTCGTACATTTCAGTTTCATTCGAGCCATGAGGTACAAATTGAAAACGGAGGTACTTTCGATCTGCTTCACGTACTGGTATAAGTAAGTATGCCTCTTTTAAATCAATTGTGCCTAAAAATCCGTTGTGTGGTATAAGCTTAGAGGCAGTTCGATAGTCCTCCATTTTAAAATGGGACTTTGTAACAAATTTATTAAATGATTTCAAATTCAATATAAAACGGCTACTTCCATTAGGCTTTGGTACTAAAAATGTATTAGAAATATATTGATCATTTCTAGGATCGCATTTTTTTATGGCTCCTAAGCTAATTAATTTATTAATTGCTATACTCATTTCTTTTGTATCTTCTGGCGTCAAAACATTTTTAGGTACCAAAGGCTGATGTACAGCCTTACTTAACGGTATTTCCAATCCGTGTTTTATCCAAGATAAAACAGAAGGGTTATTTGTGATCTTAGACCAACAATTGTAAAAATGTGCTAATCGACCAGCATGTACCTGGGTTACTGGTGAGCTGGCGCTCGCGACTTGGTCGGCGCTGGCTGCCGCGTCGAGGCAGCTGTGTTGACGTACGGGCGACGCGTCGCCGGCGACGGATTCGTCCTGCGATACCCTCCTCGCCCCCCCCCCTGTTCGACGAATAACGGGGAGGAGGGGAGGTATGAAGGTCCGAGTGTTCGTCGAGTTAGAAGTGCCAGGCTTTGGTGCACTGACAGTCTTTTTGATTTGTTGACCTTGACGCTCTATAGCCTTACTGGCCTTAATCTTTTCAGATAAGGTATTTCCGAATAGGGATTCATCCCGTTCGGCGTCTTGAATCACGTGAAGAAAATTTTTCTCCAAGCTGGGTGTAATTAATTTAATTCGGTCTCTTGTAATGAAATTATGCGCATCGGAGAGTATGCGGCATCCGTCACTCAAATATTTGAGGGCTTCGACTTTGTTTTCGCTCTTTAAAAGCACATCCATGGCCCGACTTACAGCTGCTATGCCTCGACCGAGTTGTTGTTGGATCTCGACATATTTTTTGTCACGTCCACGTACTACCTCCGTTACAGCGGCCGAGATCTCGGCGTTAAGCTTTGGCGCTTGTAATAATTTACAATTATTAGGAATTAAATATTCCTTAAGGAGTGTCTCCTTATTTTCTTTAGCCAAACCTTTCTTTAGAATAGGTAACCATAAATTGGCAAGACTATCGTGAACACTTGTTCCGTATTCGGGCGTATCGGAGGTAGATTCACCGAGCGCTGCAAGTAGCGTGGGGTCCAGGGGCGGCTGATCAGTGCCATCGATGGCAGGAAGCGCAGGCTGCGCGAGAGCGTCGACTTGATCAAATATCGGCGCGGCCGGGTCGGCTGGTGCGACCAGTACGGCGGGTGCAGTCGGGACGGGCGCTTCCTCCGGTAGATACCCTTCTTCATGTACGCCAGGATCGTAATCCGAATTTTCAACTTCTAGATCTTGATCAATAGGTAAGCTTGTTTGATCGTTTTGTAGGTGACTTTCACCTAAAAAGATAAAAATATATATATATTTTTTAGAACCTTATAAGGTTGTTATTAACACCAACAGATAATATTGTCTCGCAGACAATACCCTGGTGAACGTGTATATCTATTATAGATTGCACGTTTTTGTATAATATGTTAATCGAAATCAACTCGCAGTTGATCTCATCACAGTTAACTCGCAGTTAACCGTGACAAAAATATTGAATTTATGAGTACATCGCACATATTTGCATTATATTTCATAATCGAAATCAACTCGCAGTCGATCTCGACCGTCACCGTTAACTCGCAGTTAACCGCGACATTATTTTATTAAATAGAGGGTAGATAAATAAAATAAAAACATTACTGCACTTTCATTATAAATGTACTCTAATAAAATAAGAAATAATTGTGAGTCCTACCTTGTTCACTGGCATCCGACTCACTAGAAGATCTCACAGACTGAATTCTACGACGTTTCTTTTTAACGTAAGTAGCTTCCAAATCTTGAAGTTTCCTTTTATAACGCTCGATTTTTTCGCGAGCAGTCCGCTTAGGCTTCGGCATTTTAAAGGTGTGTTCGTTGCCACGCACGAAAAAGGAATGAGGACAGAATACGGGGGTTGGAGCTTGTTGGGTCGTTTAGGAGTGGGGGATTGAGAGAGAAGTCGATACACTTACCTTTTAAAATAAAAATCTTTATTTTACTCTGAAAATCGTGTTAAGTTGCCTAGCAAGTTAAAGAAACTACCTGGTTATTTATTATATCTGAAGAATGAAGCGATGAAATATAATTGTATATGCCTAATGGCAAGACATGGTGATGCACTACTATAATTATAAGACCTATTAAGTATGTACCTGTGTTAATAAATAAACGTTTTGATTGATTGATTAAACGAGTTAGAATATCGAGAAGCATTCATAGTACACTCAGCATCAGAAGTAGCTGATGAGACTACCCATCAACATTTCATACCATTCTCTAACAGCTACACATAAAGAGATATGTGGGACATTTAATTTAAAGTGGTACACTACACTCTTTATAAAATGTAAAGTTTTGACTATTAGAAACATATTAAATTACTTTTTGAAATAATTTAATATGTGTTATTTCAAGTAAACACACTACTCGAACTATATAAATTATAAACTGAAATAATTGTCATATACGAAGAAAAAGTGACCAAGGCCTCCAGTGTCCAGGGTGGGACTCGAACCGGCGTCGCTGTGCGCCATCGCGGCGAGTGCCTAAGCAGCCTATCGGCCACCGGGTTCACATCACAGCGGCATGGGTCTAATTTTTCCAAGTATATGAAATTATGTTTATTTCTGTATGGTAGATTGTGTGTAGATACATTTTTGAGTAGAAATAACTCAAAATCACGAGCTATAACTAAAATATAATTCAAGCAGCAGACAAAACAGACGGTCAGCAAGGGTTAGGTTATGTTAGACTTTTGTTGACCAACATATTTTTCTGCTGACGTTAATCATTTGTACAGTCAGCGTCAAATACTTTGTAGCAGTCAAAGTGGCCAAATAGTTCGGTACACCATACTAAATATAGGGTGTACCGAACTATTTGGCTACTTTGGTTGCTACATAGTATTTGACGCTGACTGTACATGAACAAAAATAATAAATGATTAAATTTTTAAATGTTCATATACACCCTTTTTAATCTTGGACTGGCGTTTGTCGGTAATCGATGATCGATTTGGCTACGACCCCAGCGCCGCCAATTAACCAATTACTTATTCCTAAAAACATGGACTATAGTTAGCAGGTTACTTATCACTAATAAAAAAAATGTGATGATTGCTATCCCAAATTTAAAAGGCCTCAATTTGACATTTACTATAGTTGACATCCTATTGGAACGATTACCGCATTTAAATGTTTAATAACCTTTTCCTTTTTGTATATAGGCATAGAAAAAATCGTTGAGCATTAGACTTTTTGTTAGCCGCGATATCTATTGTCGAGTAGCAGTACTGAGAGTTCCGCTACTCGATGCTAGATGTCGACTGCGAAAATAATAAGCATTTTGGTACCAAAACTGATGTATGAGGTGAGCACTCTATTAGTTCTTATTTCTCTATGAAATAGGTAAGTAACCTATCTGAAATGGGATATTCATTTAACAGTTTCGAATGATTCGCGGTTAGTTTCACTAGACTTAAGTCTAGCCCGGTCGATTTATATTTGTTTTCCTACGCTAGGATGGATTTTTTTTTTCGCTATAATTAATCACATGAACTGTACAGTGAGTTAAAATATTGCATGGACACATTACTGAATGAGTTCATTCCTAAAGTAGCCATGCAATTATGCGGCTGAGTGTACATTGTGTAAAATAGAAACTCGTACCTTTGGCATTCCTTTTTGATTAAACACCATTTGATCGTGTCATCCTTCTAAAGATTCATAGTAATACTGTAATTTAAACCCACTGTTTTAAATCACCGCTTTTCAAGTGGGAAATATAAATGTGTGGCTCACGGGGCTGACAATAGGGGTGTAATTTAGTCCATTACGCTAACGGCGGACTTAGTGCGTAAAGCGATCGTCAGCTTAAGCGGTATTGCGCGGCGATTACAAACAAGAATTACTTCATTTTATTATTTATGCAGCAAGAACAAGCAAAGTTGGTTTTTGTTGTGTGTGTTAAATTTAAGTCCTTTATAGCGTAAGATAGACGTAGGAGTGCGCGTCAATTTGTCATAAATAAATATTTGGGGACAATCTTACGCTGGGGTCTACATAATTCCGAAATATTTTATGCCCAATTTGAGAATATCGAATTTTATTATTCCAGTTTCCCATGAAAATTCTGACTGCCGTAGGTAATTACGAACGATGATAATCACGAAGGAATATTTTTTATAATATAAAAAAGACGATTTTTTTTAAAATCCGAACCACGTAATTCCGAACACACCAATTCCAATAGTGACAAACACCGAATTTAACTTTTATGATTTTTTTAAATCACTAATTCCAAATTCATATTATTCCGAAATTTTGAATTCCGATTTAATTAACAAAAATGCAAAAATCATAAAAGTTGTAATTTTTGTATCGAGTCATACTTACTTCGAATCTGCTCCGGCGCTACGGGCAAAGCAGCCCCTTCGCTTCGCCCTTGCGAATCAAAGCGCAAGCACAAATGCTCGCCTCCGCAGCTTCGGCTTGCTGGTCGCCTTCGGAGACGGCGGGGGCGTATTTACCCTAGGCTAGGGCCAAAGGAGCCATGGCCCGGGGCGGCCGGCTGCGAAGGGCGGTGCAGGCCCCAAGTTTCCAGAATACGCCGAAAGAAAATCATTTGTGCTTATTACATGGGGCGGCCCAGGCCCTCATTATTTAAATACGTTCCTGGGCGACGAGCTTCAGCCGCTACGGCTCACATTGTGCTCTGCGCTTTGCTACGGCGGGCGAGGGCTGCTTCCCCTCCGCGCATCCGGCTATTTACATACACTTTAGGGGTAGGACAGACAAGACCACGTGGATAGTGGGGTGCTCCGATTCGGATTTTGGTTACACTTTTAAGTCTAAGTGCGTTAAGTCTTATTTTGAAAATCATGAATTTCGTTATTCTGAGTTTACAAAAGATCGAATTTCTGAATATCGAATTACTTTATTTCCGATCGGTTAATAATTTCTCGGAATAGACAATATAGGAAAAATAATTTTCGGATTTTTTTCAATCGGAACTTTAAGTTTTCGTTCATATTATAATCGGATTTTAAGTATTCGGAAATAGCACAGTCGTGGTTTTCAAAGTCGTAACTTCGATATTTCGGGCATATAAAAATCGACGTTATTAAAGTCGGAAAAACATATTTCGGAGTATTTGGGTGTTCCCAAGCTCCAAACTAAGCAAAGCTTGTTCTATGGGTACTAGGATGGTACTAGGCAACGATATCCATACGTAAATAAATACATAAGAATAAGAATCATTTATTGCCACATACAAGTACATAGGAGAATAAGGTTACATAATAGTTAAATAAAAATACATTAATAATTTATACAGATCAACCGGTATTGTATTTATTGTATTGGGCAAAGGGTTCCAGTCTCAGCGTGTGCCGGGCCGACATGCCCGGCGCTGGTTTTCAGACCGGTCCCAGACTAAGGACGGTCGGACATTATACATCGAAATATATAATACTACTTTTGTGCTCATGAAAGAAAGAGAAAAGATTGAAAGAAAAAAACATGGACACTGTGTACACAGTGGACGTAACGTCTGTGAACATGGCACAGCTCGACGATGACAACACGTCGAGGAGGGATAGCAAACATCCACGAGCGGCCACCACTCACACCGACTCCTTTGTTAACTTTGCGATGGTGTTGGATAACACACCTCGCAGCTGCTAGAACGATACCCGTATTCGATGCTAATCTTCCAAAATATTTGAGATATCTTCTGTTGTTGCATGTGTCCACGGGCGACGGTAGGTAATCTCACCTCTGGTCGTTTGTATCCTATATCATATGATAAAAAAGGTTGGGCCTTCCCTTTCATCTGCCCAATTCCAAAATTTTCCCTGCCTTCTAGTGCTTAAGGTCTCCAAAAAACCCAGAAACTCGCAAAGTCCCCCCGCAATCCTGGCAACGATCCAAAAATCCTGATATATAAGGAAAAATCCTGACATACGACAACCCTATCTTCTCGAGCATTCATAAGTATGGGACCACAACGCATATATTTTGACAAGTAATAAAGAAGGCTTTGTCTCTTCTATTTTTGTGTAGGTACATGTAAAAACGACCTAACTACATGCAAAATAAATTTCATGCATTCTTACAGAAGCCCTCCTTATTAAACCTTCTAATCTCCCATCGCGGTGTGAGCGCCGCCCCGTATTGTTCGTTTTGCCTAAAACAATTATTGTCCGAGCATCTCTCCCCGAGCTACCCCTTGCCCTCGCCTCCCCTAATGTCATTATTATCTCAGGGCGGAAGTGAGCCCTTGATTTGTTTTCTTTATTTTACTTGCGGAATAACAGTTTTTTGCTGAATCGTGTCTGTTCTAGCGAAACATGCCAAGTTGTATTTGGGTTGTAATTAATTTAGTTATCTAGGTCTGAATTTATGTCTGGGATTGAGGTATGAACAATAAAATCTAAAAATGCGGCGCTTGCTTCCCGGAACACGCGCTCATCCCGACACTTCGCGCGTAATGAATTTGCTTTTGCGCTAGCTTATTCTATAAGGTCGTATGCGGCAACACGAGTTTAACACATTCACCGCTGAGCTACGGTCATAGCGCTACGTCGTATATAATAATAATAATATAATAACATGGGTTTCCCGTTAGGCAGCGAAAATGATTTTCTCTACTATAAAAGTCAACCAATCGAGTAACGGCAGCTACAGAAATGAAGTCGATGTCGAGTACTTTCTAACTACTATAATGAAATGAAACCTACATGTTTTAAAAGGTAGCACAATTGGACTGACAACACACAGTTCTGGCTGAAAAGAGCACTAAATTTGAAATGTAGGGAAAAAAAGAAGGAGAAAAAAAGACGGCATGGGTTAGTGTCAGAATACTGATTGTTACAAAAATTAAAATAGATATTTATAAAACTCAGCGTGGAAATTTATTGTCGCCATACGAGTATATAGTTCCGGAGATTCAGATTTTGGTTTCTGGGTAAGCAATTCCCACAAAGTGTTTTCATTGCAAACCAGCTTAATCCAAACTCGGAAGATTAAGTTATTTATTCTTTCCAGATTTTAATAGGTCGAGGCAAATGTTGCTTTCCTTTGCCAAGTTGCTGAGGAAAGAGGAGCGTGCCCTTGAGCGTGGCAGGCTGATGTAAGAGACGGGACTTCTCTTCGTTCAGTTCGGGACGCCTTCACGGCCATTGTTACGAGTTCCAACCCAAATGCTATTCTTGACTGCAGCAGACTTTTCTGTCGTCTGTCTTGTTCGTCAGGCGGAATGCAGAGGAGTTAATTCGGAGGAATAAACATCGTCTGTGGCAGCAGGTATGTGTTGGCCCTTAGGAAATCCTTTTGAAACCCTTAGAAAACCCTTAGGTAGCCCTTAAGAAGCTCATAGTTTACTTGTAGAACAAGTTTTGTCATTGTCATAGATCGGTAACCTTTTGCTTTTGTCACATTTATAATGAATAATTTTAATATCATAATCAAGGTTTACTAAGGTCTGATGGACAGTGTTGCTTGCCAAATTTAATGCTTAGGTGTAACTTTTCATATAATAATTACCAGAATAAAATTTAATTAAACAACTAGTTTGTTGGTGATTTATCCTATAGTGTAAGAATACAGATATGAATGAACCAACAGCTCTACCGTTAGCAGTCTGAGCTAGAAGTTGAATTTTTTAGGGTATGTAGGAGTTTTGAAAGAAGAAATAAAAAATATATCAAGGAACTCTCTTGTTTTTCTTTCCTTTAGTACATCCCTAGGTATTATGTAACCAGCCGGGTACATTTCATAGATTTACAGGTTACAATGGGTAAGCCAAGTTTGTTACTTTCTTAAATGTTGCTCAGTATGATATATATAATTAAAAAAAAACCTGTATAAGTTAGGCTTAGGATTATTCTCACGGATAAATAGAAAAGGAGTACTTATACTTACCACTTAGTTCCAGATAAGGGCTAAATCTGAACAATAGGCTTCAATACCTATAATCCATTAACTTTTGTATGTCCATATCTATAGGAGTGCACATAATTGCTGTGTATTTACTTTAAATTTAATATATTTCAGTAAAGCCATAGGCTACGGTGACTGCTTACCATCAGGCGGGCCGTATGCTCGTTTGCCACCGTCGTGGTATAAAAAAAAGCCCATATAATAATACAGGCATCAAATGCCAAACTAAATTTGAATATTGTACGAGTATACCTATAACAAAAGCTATAAAAAGCTGCTTATTGTTATTATAAATAAGTTTTTGAGTAGCATAATACAGCCATTTGCGAGAATCGTCGGCGGGTGAAGGTCTCTCTGTCTCTTGATCGCGGCGGGATTTGGAGAAACGACTAGGATTACTCGTGACGGCATACCGCAGTACAGACGCGAAAGAGTTTTACCTACTGTCATTAGCAGCAGCCCTGCCTCGATCAATGGAGCGGGCTAAGACGGAAGTGGAGTAACGCCTAGAAACCGTCTTTCCATACAAGCATAGCATAATCCCCAGTTTCCGCTTTGAATACTAACATAATTGAAAATATATTGAATAAATTTGATGTACCACGGCCATGCTCCTTCAATTGTTGTTTTAATTATTATAACAGTCGCAATTAGAAATTTATATGGAACCTGTTTTTCGCAACTCCTATAATAAATAATCTCCTATAAGACATTAAAAAAAAAAAAAAAAACGGATTCAGTCAAATGAAGGGGCATAGCTATGGTGAATATACATACATCAAATTGTGTAAACATCCTTTCTGCATAAAATTCGAGTGGCACTGAGAGCCATGGAGCGCGCCATGCTCGGCATCAAACTTCAAGACCGAGTGAGGAATGTCGAGATCCGGCGACGCACCAAGGTGCAAGACGTCGGACATGTCCACGTCATTACAAAAATTAAAATGAAGCTGGGCGGGACCTGTTGCCAGGCAGAGTGGTGGGCCAAAATATTATCGGAATGGTGGCCGCTTTCAGACGAAAGGAGTGTCTGGCGTCCGTTGGCTCGTTGGGTGGACGACATTCGGAAGATTGCTCACTTCTGGATGAGATTGGCTCAGGACCGGGACAAGTGGCGTACTGGAAGAGAGGCCTATGCTCAGCAGTGAAAAGCTGTTATGATGATAATGAATAAACATACTTTCTACGAGATGTAACAAAATAGTAGGTATTCGTTTAAGGGTATATTCGATATCGTGTTCTGATTAGGTAAAAAGTAGAAGATACATTTTCTTTATACGCAAAAAAGATTTTCTTTTTCTTTGGGGCAGATGGCAAAGGCCAAAAGCTTGTCGGGTCAAAAGTTTCTTCTACTTGTTCCAAACCTGACTACGCTATCGAATAGTGGATCCCCACTATTTTTGTAATACTCTGTTTTTTTACCAGCGAGAAAAATGAGGACTACGTTTGTATGGAGAACAAGTTGTCCCCTTTCCCACGCAGTCTAAAATAATTAAGATATTTTTTCAGTGGGTGGTGGTTTCCTATCCGTGTGCCACCTGCCTTGTTGTGAGTGTCCGTTAAATTGCTGTGTCCCCGGACTGGAACTATCGTTATCATGTACCTGTGTGCCCGCCTGTAATTACGCGGAGTCAACAGGCGCGACGCCCTGTGTGCTCCGCACTTATGATTGCAGCTTTGTATGTTAATATAATTCCTTAACTTAATTAAATATAACAAAATCCCTAGTTAATGGTATAAATGCGAAAATAACTTTGTCTCTCTGTTACATCTTCAGGCTTAAACCACTAAATCGATTTAGATGAAATTTATTTATGGAAACAGCTTGAGGCCCGGGGAAGGACCTAGGATAGTTTTTAATCATTCATCATCACTGTTCAGGGTTGCGAGCAGAAGTTAGTAATCTTATAAACGTTGTAAATATCAAGTTTGTCCTAAGCTGCGTTTTTTATATCCTAGGTACAGTGGGTACTAAAATGATACAATTGGCTTTTGTGTCTTGTATCAATTTTGTACTAAATTATAGATCACTCGGGCAACGGAAATGTCACGTGACAATGTATCTGTATAAAAAAGGTTAACTAGGGTTACACATCCAATGAGTTTTCATTTTGAATTAATTGCACGAAAATCAATATGTTTTTAGTTTCCAAATGTCACTTAAAATTGGTATGCGTTGTCAGCGTTATATTTAAGTTTTAATTTGTCTAGTAATTTCCTAATAATTAATTAAATAAAAAAAAAAAAAAAAAAAGACTAAATTTAACTACCTAGTATCTACATTAACATCTCAGTTAAGGTGACTTACTTATTCGGTACCTACTTACCCAGAAGTTAAGATCATCGATGATACATCATTGAAAATCCACACTTTTAGTAGTATAACCCTCTCCTGAGTTGTGATAAATTTTGGACGAAAAAGTCATAAATCGAAATATTATCCAGAGGATCCTTAATTTTACAGAACTCCAAAGTCAATTAAGATGATGTGTGTTCCTGACGAAAAATTAGGAGCGTTCGATTATTGAAATTGTTAGTAATATTGAAAATAGTAAAATTATAGTGCCAAGGAGGTTACAAAAAAATAACAATAACTTCTAAAATAAATAACGTTTCATTTCATTTCAGAACGGAATCCTGAAAGAGATTTGTTTATCTAATTCATCAAATCATTGAGTCCGTAATGCGCATCTGCTTTGCCTCGGGAACTTTTCTAATTAATCTGCATTAGCATTGCGGCTGTCCGTCTGTCTGTCTGTCTCTACGCTAATACGTAATGACATTATAATGAGCTGCGAACTTGGAGAATAATTAGGTATTAAATCCTACAAGATATTTTTGTTATAAATATCAACATGTGTCATCAATGTCCTCATCCCAATTTCCGCGATGCATTGTTGGATTTTTCCATATTTATCGTATTAGTCCGCCAGGTAGATCTGATGAACGCGTCCCCACCTAATGCCCTAATGTAAGGGTATGATGGTTGAGTTTCTCAGCGTCTGTGTTTCAGTCACGCAGTGTTACGTAAGGCTCACGGGGTGTTCACTGTTCAGATTCTTCTCTCGCTCCCACTGAATCTTATACGTGAGAGAAATGGCGCTGCGTGCCCGGTATCGCGGATATAATATTTTTGAATTGAATTAAATATTTGTAAGTACGTCTTAACAGAAAATTAGTTTATAAAAAAAAATAAAGTTATTTTCATAATTTTAACACAATTTTAAGTGTTAAAATTTTTTGAAGGTATGTTTTGGACCTATGTTCCTTATTTTTAGGGTTCCGTAGCCAAATGGCATAAAACGGAACCCTTATAGTTTCGCCATGTCCGTCTGTCTGTCTGTCTGTCTGTCCGAGGCTTTGCTCCGTGGTCGTTAGTGCTAGAAAGCTGAAATTTGGCATGGATATATAAATCAATAAAGCCGACAAAGTCGTACAATAAAATCTAAAAATTTAATTTTTTTTAGGGTACCTCCCCTGCACGTAAAGTGTAGGGGAGGTACCCTACACTTTACGTGTAGGGGAGGTGATGGATTGGTGGAAGTTCGTAAAAGGACAAGAACACTCGAAAGCTCTAATCAAAGGGTTCAACAGCAAAAATGCTAGGGAGCTTCTAGGGCTCAAAAGACACAAAGCCTGCGCGGTGACCAGAATTTTGACTGGACACTGTAAATTGAACAAACACATGTTTCAAATCGGAAAGAAACAAGACGCGACATGCAGGTTCTGCCATGAGTCAGAGGAGACTGCAATGCACATTCTCTGCTCCTGTGGACCACTAATGTCAAAAAGAAGTACCCACCTAGGGCGGCACGTATTGCAACCCTATGAGGTACAGAACATTACGGCCCAAAGAATCTGGAATTTCCAGGATTCAACGGGCATCAGTAATGAACTTTAAAGGGCTGTCACAATAGACCAATGCCTGGTCGACGTGGCATTCAAAGGCCCACAAACTGCAATAATAATAATAATACACGTAAAGTGGGGGTTTGTAAATTTTTTTTTTCGCTTCAACCCTAGAGTGTGGGGTATCGTTGAAAAGGTCTTTCAAAACTAATAGGGGTTTTCAAGAAGCATTTTTTGATAAAGTGAATATATTCGGAGATAATCGCTCCGAAAGAAAAAAAAATGTGTCCCCCCCCCCTCTAACTTTTGAACCATAGGTCCAAAAAATATGAAAAAAATCGTGGAAGTAGAGCTTAAGAAAGACATTAAATGAAAACTATAGCGGACATGACCAGTTTAGCTGTTTTTGAGTTATCGCAAAAAGTTTTCCCTTCATAGTAAAAAGACTTACTTTAATTAGGTATTGATTATGCAAATTTGCCTATTTGTTTAACTCGGGTGAAAGGTACCGTTTCATCCCTTGATTAACAATTTACTATACTTTAAGCTCCAGTTTAGCTTATTGTGACGAAAGAGTAACTACGGAACCCTACACTGAGCGTGGCCCGACATGCTCTTGGCCGGTTTTTTTATATAAATTGAAGAATTGATGGTTTCAAAATAATGAAGTTACTAGAAACAGGCCTCAAGATTGCTAATAAAATTATTAGCAACCGTATCTGAACTTACTGCACCTGAAAACGTAAAACATATATGTTATCGCATGGATAACGCCATCCACCACACGCCTGCTGGCTTCTAATGTATGCGTTGTTAATATGTAACTATATTTTGGTTCAGTTCGGGGTTTTGTTTGTGTGTTTTAACTTTTATAACTTAAACGAAAGCGGCTCGATATTGAAACTGTTTAACGAAAATGTTACGCATCGGAAGGCAGCAGCCCGGGAAATATTCTAAAAGAGAAACGAAGCCCCGCGGCCTCGTAGCCTAGTCGGTTAAGTCGGTTGTGTAGTATTGTTACCTAGGTAGCAGAAGGTTCCGGGTTCTAATCCCGGTAAGGGCATTTATTTGTGTAATTTATGTGCTCATCACAAATATTTGTTCTTGAGATGGATGTTATCTATGTATATCGTAGCTTAGTACTCATAGTAAAAGCTTTGCTGAGGATGAGGCCAAGTTGAGCTAAACAAATATTTTATTGCAGTGTTTATTTATTTATTTGGAAAACTCTGGGTAAACTCAAAATAATAGAAGGCTGAAAAAACAATGTAAGTAACCTCTATGTATTCCCTTGCAAAAACAATATGGGCATAGTCAAATGTGAAGAAATAATGATTTGAGAAGACTAATTTTCTAAGCCTAAAAGAAAGAACATACCTAATATCAGACGGTACGATACTTTTGCTCATCTTATATTAGTAATGTAGGTTAATCGCGTGGGCGGTGAGGAATGACTGCCGGCTACCATTTTAAATGAGAAGATAAAGGGTTCCGTAGCGGAAACATGGTTTCATTTACTAAAAATATTGTTCTTAATGTAAAAAAAAAAAAACAAAAAACACAAAAAAAAAAACCAAAACACTAACACAAAAAACAAATTAAATTAAATTTACTAACATTTAGTTTATAGGATTCCGAGTTTAAGTGAGACTAACAAGATATGGATTCAATGAGTCTGAAATAAATATTTTTTATTTTATTTATTTAATGTATGACGTTTTGCACTAGCCTAACCGCAAATGCTAGTAGGTGGTTAAGAAAAGTTGTAAAAGGAAAATCATAATAGACACGAATAGAAGCAATTAAAAATAAAGAAAATCCTTTATGATCAAATACCTTATTTCTTTTCTTTTTTTATTGTACCTTCTAAGTACAATAAATATGATTTCCTTTTTTTAATTTGCCAAAAACCACAAATATTTCAGGGCCATTTTCTGGTAAAATAACAGTCATGATAAATAAGGTGTATTCGGGTAATTTCGGACACCTGGTAAACCCGAAAATTATTCAGATATCACTCATATCTCATATTCCGTTCTAATAAGAGTCCCTTTTCGGAATTATCCGCCTCATTTTCGTGCTTTTTCCTTCCGAAATTACCCGAATATACCTTATTCCCTTTTTCCCACCCAGGGGCGATTACATCGTGCAAGCTCTTCGATCCTAAGGCGGTGCTGACGAGGGCGACTTATATAGCGCTCTCAGTGTGAGAACTGCCTAATCGCAGGGGTTAATAATAAAGGGCCGCAGGTGCGTGTCGCGGCGGGAGTGCTGTCACTACTCGTTCTCGTGTCGTCGTGTCGAGTTATATGATGCACTACTCAGGGACACTCGGAAACTACACAGGGTGAACTACACACATACCGACTTAATATATTACAGGGTGTCCCGAAACTACGTTGCCAAATTTTTTGGTTGAATGTTTTTCTTACTTACACATATTTAAAAAAATGACATTAAGAAAATCGCAATCATTTTAACTGATACAAAAAAGTGTTATCTTCAAAATATTCTCCTTTAGCTTTCATACACGAACCCAAACATTTGTTAAAACAATATGAACAATTGAACAGTGAGTACTATGACTGTTACCTCACAATAGCTATACGGTAGTTTCATGTCATTTTTTTTTATTGATTCAAAAAATGTACACAGTATTACAGCGAACTAATACACTATGAAATTTATAATAGACAGTATTTATACAAACTAGATACATGATACAGTCTAGAAAGGACAAACAGAATGAATGTAAGACAGAAGACTAATACAAGACAGAAGATTCTCGCTTATCCATCGTCTCACAGAACTTCATACATTCTTTACACAGATCCATCCAACTACTTGCAAATACATCACATTCCGGCGCTGATGCGAGGAGCGCGTTAATATATTGTAGAGCGCGGACAGCATTTGCCATAGGATAGGACATAGTGCGTGTTTTAGGCACTGCTACTAGGTGACGACTTCGTGGTCGGAAACTAAATTGGGCCTTAGCCACAGATGGAACAAACAGGCGTACGTACGAGCTGTGCAACCAGTTCAGAGCAGTCCGAGTTCCCCTATTTAACATTAAAAGTCATGTGCATTACAAAATATGTTAGTTGAATCATGAAATTCATGAATGTAGTATATACTGTAAATATAGGAAATAATCAGCATTATATACGTAGACGATGGCCTCCCAAATACATTTTAAATTTAGAATTTTATTAGGTAAAGTGACCAAGCGGTCAGCACTCGGTAAATATCACTCTGGGAAAGGAAACTAGTTATCGTTGCGATCGCGCACTTTACGTACCTAATTTACATATTCCATATTTCCTTGGCACGAGTCGTGGACGTCTACAAACGATCTCTTTGAACAGAGATGCATTGTAATATTGTGAAGTCAAGTTAGACTGACACTTTGTTTGGAGCGAGGTAAAGATAAAGATAGTTACATATTCTTCAAGTAGGCATATTAGCACAGTCGGAATAGGACCAACGTCGAAATCTTTTTTTTTTTATACCACAACGGTGGCAAACAAGCATACGGCCCGCCTGATGGTAAGCAGTCACCGTAGCCTATGGACGCCTGCAACTCCAGAGGTGTTAGGTACATGCACGTTGCCGACCCTTTATAAATCTGTACATTCCTTTTTTGAAGAACCTCATACTGTAGACCCTCGGGAAAACCTCGGCAGGTAGCTCATGCCACAACCGGAGCCTGCGCGGGAGGAAGTTCCCCTTAAACCGCACAGTGCATGACCATTTAGGTTCTAGGGTGTGAGGAAGAACACCCTGCCGACGGCGGGCGGTGCGGTGATGGAAAGTTGCCGTGGGCATCATGTCAAACCGTACCTATGCAATACTGCTAGACACTTTTTGAATTTGAATTATTGTAATTAATTGGCTGAATTTGTAAATTTGATCTTCCTTGACATTTTGTATATGCTAAATATTGTAATTAATTGACTGACTATGTACATTTTATTTTTCTTGACATGTTATCTGTTTGTATGTTTTTATTTTCCTGACATCTATTTTTCTAGTGTGTAAGCGAATTGGTGTAGTACTGTAAGCTTGCACTGTTTTAAATAAATAAAATAAAAAAAAACAATCCTTCAGAGCACAGCCCATTGTACAGTCAGCATCAATAGTATCGGATGAAATAACGCGCCAAAAGTATCTGACATCCCAGATAACTTTTCCAAATACAGATAAATTTCTGAAATTCACGTTCAAAAGTATTTCTTTTACAGTGTTATTTGTAATATATTAAAGACATCACTCTATGTTAAGCTGTTACAGAATATATACTTATTTATTTATTTACTGATATTTAGGACAACAGCCGTAAATAAAAGTTTTACATATGAATGATTACATAACAGATGGCCAATGACAGTTATCCACTAACTAAATACATTTTACTTAGAATAACGTAATTCGTATGTAGGTCTTCTTCTTCTTCCTCGCGTTGTCCCGGCATTTTGCCACGGCTCATGGGAGCCTGGGGTCCGCTTGACAACTAATCCCAAGATTTGGCGTAGGCACTAGTTTTTACGAAAGCGACTGCCATCTGACCTTCCAACCCAGAGGGTAAACTAGGCCTTGTTAGGATTAGTCCGGTTTCCTCACGATGTTTTCCTTCACCGAAAAGCGAGTGGTAAATATCAAATGATATTTCGTACATAAGTTCTGAAAACTCATTGGTACGAGCCGGGGTTTGAACCCGCGACCTCCGGATTGCAAGTCGCACGCTCTTACCGCTAGGCCACCAGCGCTTCTTTTTCAACGTAACGTAACGTTCACATTTTTTACAATATTTTATATTAAAAATCAAACATTTTCTTTTTATGAATTTGATTGTAGGTACGCAAACGAACTAATAACGGATGTTTCCTAACAAATACCTGCTAAAATAAACAACAAGATAATCATATTGTTAAAAATATAAACGACAGACTTCTATTTACAAGATCCAAATAAATGAGTTAATATTTATTTGCAGCGTCCAAATCGGAAAACAAGAGGCGCTCAAATATTGCCCCCGAGTACACAAACTCAAGTTGTTTGCGAACCTGCCTGAAATTACTCAAGTTAATTCGTAAAACATATTCTTTAACGAAAATCTCTTCGAATGAATAAGCATTTTGTTGAGGGAAAAATATTAAAGCATATGATATACACCGTGTTTTTATTGAATTCCGTTAACTTCAGGGTATTGGTAAGTACGTTTAGGGAAACTACATGACATAGTTAATTTTCCAAAAAAAAAAATTATTTTTATATTTTTTTAACATTTTTTTGTTATAAAAAGTAATTAAATGTCGCATATAGCGTTGTTGTTGCACGGGCATTACATTTATCTCAATCAAACAATTGAAAACTGTGACATGTCAATGTCATTTCGAACATCGATCGTCCGAGATAGTACTTACGTTTAGTAGCAAATGTATTAACCCGTACTAAACACTAATCAATATGTGAACGGGCCCTAAGGTAAGTGTACCCACTCGTAAGGGCTTTATAAGATAAAAATAAAATATTGATTATCTCCGAAATGGAGTTAATTAGAATACCGGTGTCTTTGAGAAAGTTACTTAATTTAAGCTCAGGAATGCACCCTTGAAATTAAAGCAAATAAAAAAAAACACGGTGTATACCTGCATAGCTATTAAAGGATGACTCACACTAGACCGGCCCGGGCCGGGGCCGGGCCGGAGCTTCCGGCGCTTCGTTGTCTATGGAAAGCACCACGTGGTCACCGATCAGCCGTCGTAGAAAATGGCGTGTCAGACGCGTCGGCCCGGTCTAGCATGAGTCATCATTTACTACTTGTTAATAATAAACACATTCTATATTTTTCACGACCGGTCTGGCCTAGTGGGTAGTGACCCTGCCTACGAAGGTGATGGTCCCGGGTTCAAATCCTGGTAAAGGCATTTATTTGTGTGATGAGCACGGATATTTGTTCATGAGTCTTGGGTGTTTTCTATGTATTTAAATATTTATAAATATTATATATATCGTTGTCTAAGTACCCTCAACACAAGCCTAATTGAGCTTACCGTGGGACTTAGTCAATTTGTGTAATAATGTGCTATAATATTTATTTATTTATTTATCCCATCACACATAGATGAGAATTGTATTATCATACAGGCTAAGTTGGTACCTTTTTCAACACAGTTGAAATAATATAAAATAACATATTAATTATTAACATATACATAGTTAAAGAACCACGCGGGGTGTAACTATTGGGCGTTTGTTAGTCGTATACCTCGAAATCAAAAATTCCTTGTAGCTTTTCACCTATTCGCGTTTCGCCGCGATCTCATAATTTCTGAACAGATGTTTTTTCATGTAGTATGATTTCTGGTCGCCAATTACAATGGTGTATAAAATTCATAGTATATTTACTTCCCTGCCTTTCTTCACTGTAGTCGCTTTTCACCTCGATAGATATTTGTATATAATGCGTTATTACATATCGCGACATTTCCTTTAAGCATTATACCTCTATAGTTTTGTTTTGTAAATGCATTTCGCACTTGTAGTTTATCTCCTGGTTTTAAGTGTGATATATGTAACCTTAGAGGTAGATATCCTAAATAACAAATTCTCCAAAGCTAGTTAATGTATGTCTGTAACAATGAGGTCAATAAGCGACCGTATTTTTATTATATCCCAGTGATATAGCCAATTTTTTTTACGATTAATACAATACAGTACAACAATATGCGACCCAGGTAAAATGCAAAAATTTTTTTTGCGGCTCACTAAATAGGCTATTGATAATACATTTTACATCAAAATTTGCTAATGTTGTAAACATCTATTGAAAATATATGCGGCTAACTAAATAGGCTATTGAAAATACATGCTACATTAAAATTAGCCACTGTTGTAAAAATCTATTAATAATATATGCGAGTAACAAAATATACCACCGATATTACACGCTATAGCAAAATACGCTATCACGGTGAAACGCGAATAGGTGAAAAGCTACAAGGATTTTTTGATTTCGAGGTATACGACTAACAAACGCTATTGGGTATTAGCATGTCAAGCAAACGTCCCAATGGACGTTTAACTCGCACTCGCTCTCAATTAGTGCGAAGTTATCGAACAGAAATAAAAATTAAAAAAAAAATGTATATTTCTGTATTTGTTCATTATAAGAAATCATTAATAATAACACTTACTTACTTACTGCTGTGGCGCAGGGATGTTGGCCTCCGACACCAGAGACCGGCATGCTTCTATGTCCAAAGCCGTTTCTGTCCAGTCGACGGCGCCGAGTTCGCTAAGGTCTTTTTGCACTTCGTCTCTCCAGCGGTACCTAGGGCGTCCAGACGGTCTTCGGCCATTTGGAGCTCCAGAGTGCGCCCTCCAGACTGCACGACATAAACACGAGAATTCGTAGGAAAGTTCTCACAGTGGGAGATACCTCATATAAAGGCGTGGAGTGGTTCAAGTACCTTGGCTGCATAATCACGGATTTAATAATAATAAAAAATCTAAATGCAAAAAACGCAGACTTGATGCCACGGGGCATGCCAATTTGTTTATTGTTACCATCTTAACACATTTTTGACATTCGGGTGCATAACCCCAAAATCATCCAGTATACCTGCCTTAAAAGACATACTCCTCCACTCCTCCTCCTCCTTCTCCGTACTCTTCTATGTAGGCTTGCTTTTCGGGAGTGATAAATAAAATTAGACAATCAAGAAATAATACACTTTATTGTTGTACCTACTTAAAAAAAAACAATTCGTTGATGTTTAACAATATAAGTACCGATTTTATTTACATGGTAAAATTGTAAAAAAATATGTAGATTTCGAAACTAATAGAGCAATAAAGATTATTTAAACAGATACACAATTTGTGTAACAACGTTAGTAAATAAAAGACATTTACTAAAATTAAAGAAAAGGTTTCAGCAAATTTTGTGTATCAATTCAAAATTTGTGATATCGAATCAAATCAAAATCACTTCATTTATTATCAAGGCAAACAAACAAAAGCACATTACAGTCAATCCCGCAATAGGCATAGTCTCCAACACGGATTAATACATATTTATGCGCTCTTTTTCCCGATAGTTTTTATTACCATTTTGTAGTCTCCAGCCAAGGCCTTTGATTCAGTATTCAGTCATATATTGCTTGGATTAGTGATTTTGTCTGGATTTCGATTCTCATTGTCTCTAGTAACTTAGAGGCATTACGAGTAAGAGGTTTGAATCGTAAATGTTTTTAGCTCTTATACAAATAAAAACATATCTGCTTTGGAATGCTACAGGGTAGTGGTCTCGGTCCCAAACCTTTTTCTTTATTTCAAAGATTAGGTGAAGCCGATTTAACGTCATCTAACACCAGATTCGATGGTGGTCTTTAACGATTCCACAACAAGATTTCTAGCAGCAACACCTTCCTTCCACTCACGTAGTAGTCTCTCTCTGTCTGGCGCCGTCACCAAACTCACCACCGCGCTCTCTTGCTGCTCCTCTAACAATTCATCTTTCCTTTCCTGTTCCTTAAAATCTACATCCGTTACAAGTACCGGAGCACCACATTGCTGCGCCATATTATGTAAGACTGCGCAAGCATTGATGATTTTTCTCGCTTTATTTTCTGGTAGTGGTATAGTGAGTCGCTTCCATCGCCGTCGGAGCATGTGGATACATTGTTTAACGGAGCCCCAGGCGCGGGAATGGAGGAAGTTGTAGAGGGTTTCATAGGAGTTGGAGGGGGTCGGGAAGGGGGTCATGAGAGTTACGCGCTGGAGGTAGCCTGAGTCACCTGGAAATCATAATTGACGTTAGAATTTTTTTTGTTAACTTTTATTGAGGTTATTTTGTAAAGGTTATCTTCGGGTGGCTTTTGCATCTAATATGAACATCACACTGAATAAGTGAAAATGGAAATTCATTTTATTTTAATTACGTGTACTCGTGTACTTAAATTCCATTCGAATAAACTAATAATAACTTATACTATTTATTCTACATGACATTAAAGCTCTCCAAGGGGCCTCTGCGTGTTGGATCTATATCCCCACGCAAGCCTATCAAAAGACCGGGATTTATAGGCCCGTGAAATCCAAGGACTTATAATAAATTGCATTCCCTTTATTATTCTTTATTTCATTGTAGTCCTGTTCCTAATACAGTAAGGTGTTACAAGCATAAACGGTAAGTACATGACACTCTGTAAGGGCACACAATATTATTTCCTTAAGGCTAAAATTATATACATTAACTTAATTTATTATTTAACACTTTTTATGTTTTTTTTTTATTTTTTTATTTCTCTATCCATTTCACTAAATAGTTTACCGAACGAAGCAAAGATCTCCGTTTCAGTTTGAGCAAAAACGCTTGCGTATGTCTTTTCCCACACGTCGCCTTTTTCAATAGATTCTTATGAAGTTTTGTAAGCAGGTTCGGAACTTATATGATTATTTGTCGATTAAGTTTTAAAACGAAGGACGAGGTGGAACAGAGTTGCTTTGGTTTAATTCGTCTGAGTTTAAAACTGCCTGACTAAGTACAAATTAAATTATATTTTGTAATAACATTAATTCAAATTTGACTGCCAAGTTTTCTTGTAGTGGGCCGCTAGAGGCTAGGAACAACACCTACCTAGCAAGTACACGCGTTCTCCTCCCTCGTGCAGGCGCTGCAGCTGCACGTGCAGCGCGTGCGCCGCCCAGATGGCACAGTCGTGCACGCACCCGCCCTGGCTGCTGTCCACGCTTAGTATGTTCAGGTCGGCGTCGCAGATCTACCAAACACAATACAGTGACTAACTATTCTATGAAAAAAAAAATGAACATTGTATGTTTTATGCAGTGCAGTGGGCTACCGAAAAGATGATTTTCGTTCTAAGTGAGACGAAAAAACCCGTTTAATATCTAGCTTACAGTCTCATACAATGTGTTTGTACAAGTACATATAGTGGAGTCTTTAACCACGTATAGGACATATTAAATATGTTAAAACGGGTCACTGATATATTTTAAGTCGAAAACGCTCAACATGTTTCACTCCGTACAGAGGAGTATCATTAGATTAGGAGCTTGCATTGACTGATCGGCGCAGACTGTATAGGGCTGTGTAGGGTTGGCTGTATTTAATATGTCTATGCCTCACGGAAGTTCATTAAAATCACGTAAAGGACGATGAATTTTACCGACAAATCACCCCCCAGTTTCGAGATATTTTTTTAAAATATTATGTTGTGTAGAACAGTCGCGCGGCCTCAAGCAAAAAAATACCCAAAAATGTGCGTTAGGAGTTCCATTTTTTGAGTTTCTTTTTGACTTGTGTGTCTACCTTAAAGTCAATGTATAACGAAGTGTAGAAATATGTCTCTATTTGAGATCTTAATGCGTTTTCACATTGCCGATCAAATATTAGATGTTGGATTAAAGTAAAATGTAAGATTGTGTTTTTCTGTATTTTTTTTTTAAAACGTGGATTTACGTAGGATCCTACATCCGATATCGGATCAGACAATGTGAAAACGTTCTTACGTCGGCGAGTTAAGAATTATATGACATATTTTTGAGCAAGTTCTGTGCACCCATATTTTGACACTATATTCTCTAATGTAAGTATGTATGAGATATCTCACGTTTTTACGAGTGTAATGTTACAAGTTGCACGTTGAGCGAGTGAAAGCCGATCCCGTTGAGAAAGGCGTCGTCATGGGCCGGAGGCAAGTCGTGTAGTGGTATTTGCACCCCGGCGACCTCACCCAACACGTTAGGTTAGTTATGGTAAGTAATGTATGTATGTCACTTTATTGCACTTAAACAATTTTACACAAAATAAACGTAACGAAGTGAAGTATATGCACAAAGGCCAACTTATCCCTAATAGAGATATTTTCCAGCTATCCTTTGAGAAAATGAGAGAGGAGCACACACTAAAAGGTAAAAGACAACTAAATATGAACAGTGATCTTCTGGATCTTACTAGTTGCACCGTTAGGTTAGGTTAGTATAGAAGCGATCATACGAGTTGCACCGTTAGGTTAGTATGGTAAGCTGACAAGTTGCACCGTTAGGTTTGTTATGGTAAGGTCTCACAAGTGGCACAGTTATGTTAGGTTAGGTTAGTATAGTAAGTCTTACAAGTTGCACGTTGAGGGAGTGGAAACCCGCTCGGTTGAGGAACACGTCCTCATGGGCCGGAGGCAAGTCGTGCAGTGCTATATGCACCCCATCGACTACGCCCAACACGTTTGAAAGCTTGTATGCTTGCTTGAACCTGCAATGTTATAAAACGGTGGTTGTAACAAGCGATTATTCGCTGATTATTTTCTGCGAAGCTTTATTTAATTCACTTATTAAAAAGTTGAGTAATGAAAAATTAAATATCGGAACTGACAGAAATATTAACCGTAGTACGGTGGTAAGTGTAAATATTTAGTATACTAGGTTCATGTGCGTGTGTGTGTGTGTAATGTGTGTATGTTTTACCTCTGTGTAACCCTCTTCCGCGCGTCCGCCTGCAGCGGGAACGTGATGTACTTATTGATGAAAGTGTGATGGTTGAGCGCATCAATAACTTGCGAGGCGGCCGCTAGGGGGCGTGCAGTGTCTGTTGCTAAGTACCGCAGACATGACAAGATCTGGTAATAAAAAATAAGTTTAAACAAAGGCATAATTGATTTCGAAACAGTATATTTAACGGCCGTCAGCGATTTCACTTTACCAAATGTCGATTTCTGAAAGAAAGTGCACAAGTTAATAAAGTTACTTTTTACTATAAAAACATTTCGAATAGTACAGGTTGATTGGAAATTCGTTTTAATGCCTTTTAAATTATTCGAGAGCTCATTTGCAAATATTTAAGCGTAGTAGATCAAGGCTTAAAACTTGTTTATTTACTAGTTATGTCAATATTTACGTTATTTTCTTTTTAAAATAATCTGAAATTGGTAGTTACAAAAAAAGGACAGCTTAGATAAACAATTGATTCCCAAAACTTTAGAAGTAAAATTTGAAAGTATACTTGTGTATATGTGTATTTAATATGTTTTTATAATCGAAGGGATTGTCTAATATCTATTAAAAAAATGTATTTGCGTAAACATACAGAAATGAGTACTTCAATTCATAAGCATCTTTGGGTAACAGCAGAAAATTTTCGGACATGTGCGTTGTTCGTGGCCTTCGTTAAATCTTAAAATGCTAACAGTACGTGCTATACAAAAAAAAATTGAAAATGCAATCTTAAAAATAAAAACAGACTATATATTATGTGAATATGAATATGTATACTTACTTTCCTAATGCAATGGTTCGGTATGACTGGTCCGAGCTCCTTGGCCAGTGCTTGCACGCGGCGCTTGGGCAAGCGGTAATTGGCTACGAACTCCGCTTCCGACAACATGTCCCAGTCGTATTGCGTACTCTCTTGTTTTGTGGATGTTGCCTACAAGGAAACTGCTATTTAGATAAACGTTTTTTAACTAATATTAAATATTATATGCTAATGAAAAAGTGACCAAGGCCTCGAGTGCCCAACGCTTGAACCTAAACTTGCCACGATTGCAGTGTTTAACTCGGTGAAAGGCACTACCTCGATTCAAGTGAATACCTTTCATCTCTCGGTTAGCAATCTAACATATTGTGTAACCTATACTTACCTGCCTCGATTGATTTAAAAAAAATAGAAATTCTATAAGAATATCAAAGAAAATTTTAAGCTAGTTATAGTAATCTTCTGTATATATCCATATTGTAAATAAATAAAATAAGAAAGATAAAGATTTTTAAAAAATACCTGAAGTCGATTGGGAGGTATCAACAAGGAACGTACCGGCACGGATATCGGCACAATCGGCGTCGCCATTTTCGGCGCTGGCAGTTTCGACCTAAATGGTTTCAACGTTGGTGGATTCGGCGCCGATGGATTTGACGTTGTTAGTTTCGACGCTGAAGGTTTTGGCGCTAGTGATTTTGACGATCGTGGTTTTAGTATGGATGGTTTAAACGGGGGCCGTTTCACCGCGGGTGGTACTTGAGCAACCGACTCGATTGGCACCGAAGCAATCAACGTGGATCCTACTTGAGCGATCGGTGTTGTTACTTGTTTCCTCGGCGCTGGAGGTTTCAACCTTGCTCGTCTCCGCGCGGGTTTTCGCTCTGCCTGCGTGTTATCCGCGGTTGGTATTCGAGCAGTCATTTTACTCGCTCCTGAAGACGGCGTGGAGGCCACTAGAGCAGTCACCGTTGTCACTCGTTGCCTCGGCGCCGGTGGTTTCAACTTCGGTCGTCTCCGCGCGGGTTTTGATCCTGCCCGCGTGTCATGCGCGGGTAGTATTTGAGCAGGAGCCTCTGTCGGTGCCGAAGACAGCGTGGACGCCACTAGAGCAGTCACCGTTGTTACTTGTTTCGTACGCGCTGACGATTTCAATTTTGGTCGTATAGTCGTGGGTGGTCCGTTTTTGGTTTGCGGGGGTCGAATTTGAGCAGGCGAACCGGTCGGTACCGAAGCAGACGACACGGAAGCTGCTGGCGCAGTCGGTGTGGATGTTACTCGTTTCAGAGGCGGCGGCGTCGGCGCAGACACCGGTGGCGTAGATGATCCTTCGGAGGGTGCCGATGGTATCATTGCTAGGTCGGATGGCATCGGAGGAGGCGAGGACGACGGGTCAGATTCAGATGACACCGATAGGGGCCTAGATACTTCAATCGACGTAGATGTAGACGGTACGTCAGATTCAGATGGGTCCGATAATGGCGAAGATAATACGGGAGGCTTTCGCGCCGCTGAGATCAAGGCGCTCAACATCGGCGCCGCGGCCACCGCCCCGGGCACGCGCCGGCCGGGGGGCGGCCGCGGCGCCGCCGAGATCAGAGCGCTGAGTAGCGGCGCGGCGGGGGGCGCGGGGGGCCCCGGGGGCGCGGGGGGCCCCGGGGGCCCCGGAGGCGCGGCGTGCAGGCGGCGCGTCAGCTCGGCCAGCGCCGCCTCGCAGTCGGCGGCGCCCGACAGGATGAACGAGCCGTTGTCCAGACGCTGCAATAAGGGGCGTATTAGGGATCAATAAATTGTAAACACTCGAGTTCGTGGAGACTGGTCTGTTTAAGCTAACTTTATTTTTGAGTATGATTACAGTGAGACACCTCATTCGGTTCTCGTATGTTTTAGTTATACTGAATTTTGACTCTTAGAAACTCTATACATCTCTAAAGATAATTTGATAAAAATCATTTAGTTCTGACATTTAGAGATATTTACACCTCTAAATAATTTTTGAATTTATTTTTGTATCTGTTTGTGTTTTTATTATTCTCTTTATTTCTCTTTCTTCTTAGGTTATGTTTTTTACAATATGGATATAAAAGTAAAATATAAAAATACATCAAAAAATACTATACAAAACACATATAAACACATTGTAAAAAACTTAACCTAGTGTGCCGCCAGCAGCGGGGCAAGGCCCAAGCTGCCGGTGGTCAGGGCCGCAGAGAGAGGAACCGCCGCACTATCCGCGCCGTGTCCAAGATCACCGCCTTCTGCATCTGACCCTTGATCCAACCACCTAGCGAGAGTCTCTCAAGGTGTTGGTCGAGACTCTTCGCTATGAGACCGTTCGCTGAAACGACTATTGAAAAATGAAAATGTTTATTTGGGTAACAAATAAATTACAATTATAATATAATGGCTGGAGTTTCCTAGTAGATGAATATATACATCTGTGTCAGGAAA
Organism: Cydia pomonella; assembly: GCF_033807575.1. Lineage (NCBI taxonomy): Eukaryota > Metazoa > Arthropoda > Insecta > Lepidoptera > Tortricidae > Cydia > Cydia pomonella. The sequence continues at coordinate 115,176 of NC_084728.1, forward strand.
CCCCGCTCTTCCGTTTGAGGTTTACAATAACTGTTTCCTAAATAAACTAGGTACATATTTGCAAACTGAAATTATGAATTTGTTATGTTAATTAGTTTATGTACTATGAACTATGAGTGCATAATGACAATTTCACATTACATGTGTATGTGTGTGTGTGTGTGTGTGTGTGTGTGTGTGTGTGTGTGTGTGTGTGTGTGTGTGTGTGTGTGTGTGTGCGCGCGCGCGCGCGTGCGTGCGTGTGTGCGTGTGCGGATGTGTGTGTGTGTGCGTGGGAGATTGTTGGATAATTGTTTATTTTGAAAAGCGTATAACGTGTCCTTGTAGTAAAGCCTCTGTTTCATCATAGTTTAGATTTTTAAGCCACTGCATAAGGTTTTTTCTACAATCAAAAAATGTCATCGGGTATATATTTGTTTCCGTGTTAACTTTATTGTACAGATAAGCGGATTGGTATGAGAACTGTCTTTTTGCAAAAACGGACTTGCAGGCAGGTGAGGGCGCTATATTAGTGTTTCTTCTACGATTTTGGGTGACGGGTTTATAGTTAAGTGTCTTGTGTAGCTTCAGTAGTATATGCAACTATTGGGACAATGATCGTCGAATCAACATCCCACATGGCGGTTATCTCATGAGCCAAGTCTAGGTACTTGCTGGACTTGTCCTTCTCAGCTTTCACGAGATTCTCATCAGTGTTTTTATTATTATTATTATTTTTTTTTTTTTTTTTTTTTTTTTTTTAATAGCCTATCTTGTGTCCCACTGCTGGGCAAAGGCCTCCCCTTTTTTCCGCCACTCATCACGGTTTGAAGTATGTTCCCGCCAGTCTCTGCAAAAAGCGTCGAGGTCATCCCGCCATCTCTTTTTTGGTCTGCCTCTGCCCCGGCTAACCTGCGGTATCCATTCGGTAGCCAATTTGGCCCACCGATCCGGGTGCATACGGCAGACGTGTCCTGCCCAACCCCACTTAAGCTTAGCGGCCTTAACACCCACATCTATAATACCAGTTCTGGAGCGCAGTTCGGTGTTCCTAACTCGATCGGTTCTCCGAACTCCTAGTATGCTGCGCTCCATTGCTCGCTGGCAAATCTTGAGTCGGGACTTCTGGGCTTCCGTTAATGACCAAGATTGGGCGCCGTAGGTTAGGATAGGCAGGATACACATGTCGACGAGTTTGCGCTTTAGTGTCAGTGGAAGGTTGCCCTTCATTAGTGCCTTCATGGACCAGAAGCTCTTCCAGGCATTTTCGATGCGTCGGTCGATTTCTTTAGACTGCCTGTCATCGAAGGATGCTATCTGGCCCAAGTATATGTATTCGTCGACATATTGGATATCTTGCCCATCAACCTTGACTCCACGTTTCGCGCCATTGGTCATTAACTGGGTTTTGGCCCTGTTCATTTCGAGTCCAACTTCAAGACTTGCCGTGCTAAGGTCTTGTAGCATTTGTTCTAGATGGGGTGCAGTGTGGGAGAACAAAACTATGTTATTATTTATATGTTAGTTTTTTTTGTAATTCGACCTTTACAGACTTTATACATCTCTCAGTAATAATAATATTCTACTTAGTTTTTTTTTAAACAATAATACTTTATATTGCATTAATATTTTCAATGAATTGTATTTTATAATTGTTGATGTGCCTGTTTTTGTTTGTATGTAAATTCCATGTTGACGTATAAAAGTGCCCTTGTGGCCTATTTGCTGAATAAATGTTCAAGTTGAGTACATATTGCATTTCATTCTCTTCACAGTAAGAGCCTCAGGGCTCTAACGAGTGCGAGTTTTAAACCGAGATGCGACTTAGAGCCCCATTCGTATTAATGAGATTTACGGAAATTAGGTAAATATAATGTTCAGATTCAGACCAACGGGATAAGTTCGCCTTTGTTAGTTGTATGTTACTTTTAATATGTATTTTTGTACAGTAAAAAATTTACTACTACTACAAATATTTAACAGTCGCTTTTCGGTGAATGATAACGTGAAGGAACCGAATGAATCCCGATGAGGTCCACTTTCCCCTCCGGGCTGGATCGGATGGCAGTCGCTTTCGTAAAAATTAGAGACTGTGCCAATTATTAGGATTACGTCGCCGAGCAGACCTTCCAGGCTTCCCGAGTGAGCCATAGCAAAATGAGGAGAAATGTGATGACGAGACATTTTGGAAGTGGTACATTTTATGCACTCTAAATTAATGTCTAACAAGCAGAAACGTCTGCGAACCAATGACGAAACTACTGCCTCGGGTGAAACTACTGCCTCGGGTGAAACTACTGCCTCGGGTGAAACTACTGCCTCGGGTGAAACTTAAACTCACGGCCTCTGGTTTCTAAACTTAATAGCTTCGTCCGCATACGTTACTGCTTGTTAAAAATTGATGAATTTCCGATACGACTTGCAACTCCGTACTCTTCGTAGCCGTTTAAGCAGTGTAATTTTTCCACTTTTCAATATATTCTAAGCTTAATTATTTTATTATATTTATTTTCAAGCATTGAATCCAGCTCACCTGTGCATGTATGGGGTGCAAGATGCCGGTGCGCAGGCAGTACAGGCGCAGCGCGGCGCCCGCGGCCAGCAGGCGCCCGCACGCCGCCGCCGAGCGCACCGCCACCAGCATCTGACGTACCATACGATCCATTACGATATCGTCATTCTTCTACCACACCAGCTGGTAAAGGCTCTCTATTGTTCAAAGAGTTGTTTCTTTATATTGACTGGTAGAATTGGGTACTTCAAAGTTTTTTGTAAATTATATCAATCGATCTTGATTTTCCTGAGGATCAAATGTCTATATAGGACTCATGGCAACGCAAAGGTCAGAAATGAGAGTTAAAGTCTGACGCTCGCACTCGACGACTGAAACGTCTCTAACAAAATGATATTGTAATGTACGTTACGTTACACATTACATTAGTCTGTTAAAAAAATTGCTTATTTGACCCTGGAATATTGCATTTCTGTATTTAGTTGCCATACAATTTATATTTAAATATATTGTAAGGAATCGAATGGTACCATTTTCTTTTTGAATGTAAAAAAAAAATTTTGAAGACTTTGGAGCCTTGTATTTTTTTATAATCTCAATATTTCTTTTTAAAATCCACTTTTTTTATAATGGATGGCTCATTAGAGTTCCGTACCCTTTTTTTCGACACAAATAGTGTTTTTTTTTTAATACCACGTCAGTGGTAAACAAGCATACCGCCCATCTGACGGTAAGCGATCACCGTAGCCTACGGATGCGCGACTACGCGTTGCGTATTTACTTTGAAATTAATGTTTCTTTACCTACATCTTTTATTTTTTAAACAATATACTACGAATTGAAAAGGGTATACTAGGAAAACTTGGTGATTAAAATGTAGAAAAGTAACTGGAATCAAGATAGTTTGGCTCAAGTATTCGGTAAAACGGGCTTCTCATTGTTTTATTACCCTATTGTTAGAGAGTCATTAGCGATAACATTCACCGGTGCAAATAATATACCGTCGCCTATACATTACAATATACACGATGCTTCAATGGAATTTCAACTTTCGAACAAACAAAATGGCATTTCTATTGTCTCGTAAAATTTTTGAACATATATATATGTATATAACCCAATTATAAATAAAAGTACACTCAAACTTCCCTAGCAATGATGTTGTACGGTGGGCGGCTCAGGTTATACACTCACCATGGAATATGTAAGTGGATAGTCGAAAAGCTTCTGGTACAGTCGGTCTCGAAACAACACGTTCGCAGCCGCTTTAGCATCCTTGCAGTGTTCGTCCGGTGTCTGCAATCATATTTATATTTGAGATTGTTAGTAATATGATATAGTTTGAGCGCTGGTGGGCTAGCGGTAAGAGCGTGCGACTTGCAATCCGGAGGTCGCAGGTTCAAACCCCGGCTCGTACCAATGAGTTTTTCGGAACTTATATACGAAATATCATTTGATATTTACCAGACGCTTTTCGGTGAAGGAAAACATCGTGAGGAAACCGGGCTAATCCCAATAAGGCCTAGTTTACCCTCTGGGTTAGAAGGTCAGATGGCAGTCGCTTTCGTAAAAACTAGTGTCTACGCCAATTCTAGGGATTAGTTGCCAAGCGGACCCCAGGCTCCCATGAGCCGTGGCAAAATGCCGGGACAACGCGAGGAAGACTAGTAATATGATATAAATAGCGCCCCACCCCGGCTTCGGACGGGTTACAACAAACACCAAAACCTTAACAAATTATACTTACACCTAAACCTTCCTCAAGTATTGCTCTATTGATAGGTGACAACCGCATGAAAAGCCGTTCAGTAGTTTTTGAGTTTATCGCGAACATACATACATATAGATAGACGCGGCGGGGGACTTCGTTTTATAAGGTGTAGGGATATTACTTATGCTCATAAAGTAAAACGTTAGGCCGCGAACTGGGTGCAAGGCTACGGCCAGTCTGCGCCCTTATTTATGAATCTGTTGTTCTTTGTAACTATAAAGTACTACGCCATACATTTTCTGAGCAAGACATGACATTTCCTGTGGGCATAGTTACAAAAACAGACTATAATAAAATTGAGCAAAGTTATTGGACCCCTGATGATATTGAGACTCAAGCAAAAGAAAAAATACTAAATTTAATTTTAAAGATATATTGAGATTAAAAAAGACATTGAACGTTGCAAGGACTTCAAAGCACAACCGGTGAAAAAACTTTGCTTCTTTTTGCACTTTCCTTTTTACCAACTTGTCTAGGTAATCGAGGCATACTCACGGGAAGTTGCAGCCGGACCCTCGGCCTAATTGACCATATAGCAGCCACCGGCGGCGGCTTCTGCTGGTCGCTGACCACCAGGTGACCCTTCAGCCGCCATCCCTGCCCTGGACCAGTGCACAGGACGTGCTTGAAATCTATTTTGCGCTCTTTCATTAAATAAGATGGCGAGAGCGGAAACAAACCCCAGTCAAGGATGAGTGAACCTAAAACAGATGGAAAATAATGATACTTCAAGCTCTTAATTATATTTATGAGTTGAGGACTTTAAGAGACTTATATGATAAGGGAAAAAGTAGAAATCCGATTAACAATAAGAATAAGAAACCATTTATTGCCACACAAAATACAATGTTTAATTTGAAAAAAAAAAATAGGCATGCGCGGCAAAAGGAACGGACTCAGCATACGCTGCGTCAGCCATTTTATTACAAATTGACTGCGCAGCGCTGATTTTCAGTCCGTCCCCTTCACTGAACCACATTGATATGACATGCGGGTTAATGGATTTTTTGTTTTATTACCAGAGATAGCTTGTGTATACAATTATAGTACAAAAAAAAAATGCTACAAGTGAATATTTAATATTTTAATTTGGTTAAACGTATGTTAAAGTATATGTAGTTAAAGAATCACTTAAAATGGCAAATCAACTTTTAGACCGTGTCGGTCGGTTTGACGTTTCTAGCATTACCAAAACTGTCTCAGGTGTTACTAAGAAAATACGTTTCCAATTTAATTGGACGGAGGGATAGACGGGTACGAAGAACCCATTTTTGCCATTTTGTCTATGATACCCTAAATATATCAAATAAATATTCTGTAAATAAGCTTTCAATAAAATAAAACCATTCACTTACTATCATTTAACATTTTGTTATTATCCGTCGATGAGTACGTGTACTTATTCGGTACCATTTCAAAAAGATTCTCTACAGGAACCACCTGAAGCAAATCAACCTGTTCTGTAGTTTTCAAACAACCATCACTTGTAGCATTAGTTTCCTCATCCACGTCCATTGTAACGCTGGTGCCGGAGGTACGTTCGGTTGGGGTTTGCTGTGTAATTGTATAATCGGTATAACCTTCGGCGTTTGTTTGAGCTACACTGGTAGAAACGTCGGGGGTAGGTTGGATGATTTGCAATACCGAACCACACAGCAAAGCTTGGTTGGTAACAAATGATTGATTTAATTCTTGGTTCATAGGCATCGGTGTAGGCGCCGCATTAACGCGTGAAACTGGGTTCACTATAAATGGATTAGGTTGTGAGCCAGTTATAAATTGGTTTAGCGGTTCTTGTTGTTTTAGGACGATGTCTTGAAAACTTCGAGCAAGTAAAGTTCCGTCAATCGTTAGACTCGGCTGGTTGACAATTGTTTGTGTTAAAGATAACACGCCAGCCATATTGGCCAATCCCCAGTTTGGTATCAAAATTTTTGGTGTTTCTATATTATGTGTTGATATATTTGGTGTTACTATATTTTGCGTGGGTATATTTTGCATTACTATATTCTGTGTTGACATATTCGGTGTTACTATATTTTGCGTGGGTATATTTTGCATTACTATATTCTGTGTTGATATATTCGGTGTTACTATATTTTGCGTAGGTATATTTTGCATTGCTACATTCTGTGTTGATGTATTTGGTGTCACTATATTCTGTGATGATATGTTTTGCATTGCTATATTTTGTGTCGATATATTTTGAATTGCTGTATTCTGAGTTGACATACTTCCTGTTGCATTCGCTGCTCCTAATTCATTTACTATAGTTATATTCTGTGTTTCTGGAGTTTGACTTTGCATTGTCATATTCTGTGATGATATATTTTGCGTTGCCATATTTTGTATATATATATTTTGCATTGCTATATTCTGTGCTAATATATTTGGTGTTGCTATATTATGTATTGATTCTTTTTGCATCGCTGTATTCTGAGTTAATATATTCCGTGTTGTTATCGCTGATGCTAATTCATCTGCTATAACTGCATTTTGTGTTTCCGAAGTTTCATTTTGCATTCCTATATTCTGCGTTGCCATATTCTGTGTTGATATATTTTGCGGAGTTATATTCTGTGTCAATGTATTTATTTTTGCGATATTCTGTGATGATATGTTTTCCGTTGCTATATTTTGCATTGCCATATTTTGTATTGGTATATTTTGCGTAGCTACATTCTGTGCAGATATATTTTGTGTTGTTATATTTTGCGTTGCTATATTTTGCGGTGCCATATGTTGAATTGGTACATTTTGTGCTGCTACATTCTGGGTTGGTATATTTTGCGTTACTATATTCTGGGTTGATATATTTGGTATTGGTATATTACCTATAGCTGTCATTGTTGTTTGTGTCTGTAGCACAGGTGGGAACATGTTTGTAAACACATTTTGTGTTGCCGTTGTTTGAGGCCAGTTATTTCCTATATTTTGGTGTAGGCCATGTGGCCAGTTCGTATTTGGTTCTTGTAGCATAGGATTCGACATGAAACCTTGCAAAGGAACATTTAAATTCTGTAATTGACCCTGAGAACTTTGACAATTTTGAAGAAAAGCCCCAGTTTGGGATTGCAGCAAGTTAAACTGCGTTGGAGGAATCATTAAATAGTTTTGCTGTAATGCAGGATCGGTTACTGATGAATTCTGATAAGTGTTGCCAACAAGCAACTGTTCCAATAAGGACTTTGGCTCTGATTCTTGTCCTGGCGTTGAAGTGTGTGTCCATGGCGGTGGGACCGAAGGTCGGAACATGGGCTGCAAAGGAGTTCGAACAAAAACTTGTGTCGATGATGAAGGGGTAGATTGATCGTTGTAGGTTGAATTGGGCCGCACTCGCTTGACCATGGTGGCACTCTGTAAGTAAATAATTATTTATTTTACATTCACCTCATAGCTAGAGCTAGTCCACCATGGTAGAAGAATTAGAAGTCAAAATTGAATCAATGGTATTAGAAGCTAGAATTAAAATAGTTTCGTTTCACACAAATCAAACGAAACATAACATAAGAAATTCTGTTTTATTTAATAATTATTTAAATTTCATTAGAGGTAATTTGTTCTAGTATTAGGACTATAGGACGCTTACGCTAAAGGTTATAACTTATAACCGTAAAGCGTAAGAAGAAAGATTGTTATAACCTCAAAGGGTCCCTAAGAATTTTTCTTAGACTCGTGTAATAAATGAATAGATAGTCGCCTAAACTAGACGATCAAATAAATAAATAAATGGTTCATATTTCGCTGTTTTTTATCAAGTTTAGTCATGTTTTAGAAGAAGAAAGTAGACTTACCTGCGTAGGCATTAGCGGCGCAACCTGGGCCGTCAATACACCACGATTGTTCCTCTTCACTTTCTCCATATCCGGCAGTCGAACCCTCTTCCTCCCTTCCCCAACATTCCTACCCCACTCCTCATCCACCTTTCTCAAGGACAGCATACAAGGCTTACATTGCTTTAACAGTGTTTTATTTTTCTCATAGAATGATCTAGTTATATTTTTGTCATGGAACAATCTAGCTTTATTCTGATAATATAATCTACTGTTAGAAGGTGGAGTAGCATTTGTCATTTCTTTCTGCTTCTCATAAAATAATCTGCTGTATGATGTTTTAGAAGATTTTTGGGTGTTGAGAGATTGACTAGGGGATGGTAATGGTTTGTCTAAAGATTGTATTGGGTCATCTATTCTTCTTAATAGTATTAATGGGCACATAAGGAGCTTGGGATCTAAAAAATATAATTATAATTAATAAAAAAAACTATATAATGCAAATTGTGATAAACTTATAAACAACATTTACAGAAATTTTAAATTCAGAACTGAAGTAGGAAGAAAATCATACCTGATCAAAACTATGATAACCTGTAATTTGTATAGAAAAAGACGATATCTTACCAATAGCGGGAATGTCACTTGAGTCTTGACTGGTGGTGCTGATGCTTGTGTCTTTATTCTGCGCTGATGGCACAGCGCAGTATTTAGCCCGTATTTGGTCTTTTAATTGCTCTGCTACTTTGTCAAGGTTATTGCATACAATCGAATTATTTACAATTTCTTGGATATGCCCAACGTTTTCTATTTGATTATTCAAATCAGGAGAAGAACAATTGACGTCATTTTCATCACTATCACTAGATTCTTCTATTTTTACAGGATTATGTCCTTCAATTTCAATTTGTGTATCTTTATCACTGATGTTTGAGGTATTTTGGCAATCGTTCCAATTACTTTCAACTTCCTGATATAAAATTGAATTATTAATATTTTCTTCGCTAATATTAGAGATTTCACTATTTTCATCCGCAACAGTAGCAGTCTCTAGAGCTTTATCAACGTTACCCATTTGAACGTCAATAATGGTTTTAACGTCTTCCTCGTCACTATCATAGACTATAGTTGCATCTACATTATTTAAGTCTATATCTTGCATCGCTTCTATAATGTTTTCCTTCGGACTTGGAGCATCGTCATCAATTTCTATTATTTCTGGTTTAATTATTATATCTACATTTTCGCTAATGTCTTTTTTTGTAGATTGGTTTTTGTTTTGATTTCTATTTCTACTACTTTTCCTTCTGGTATTCTCTGAACCAGTAAGTTCTTTATCAGCAGTATCAATTAGAGTAATATTGGAAGTGTTGATTGGTGCCTCTTTAAGAGCATTTTTTTCAAGTTCGTCGTCATCCAGTAGATCAATAGTCTTTATATATTTTTCTGCATCTACAGGACAGTTATTATTATATTAATTATATTATATTATATAAATTTTATTTTTTTATTTTATATAAATAAGAATGTGTTATTTTATTGTTTGATAAACTGTTTTAGTTTACGAAAGTATTTTTTAAATTTAATTCACAAGTACATAATGACGCATGAGATATACCGGATGATACAAGAAACGCGTCCCGTACACCGTAATTCAGAGCTACGTGTACGCACCTCGTGTGAGCGCGGCGTCCACACGAGGCTCGCCCGGCGCCGGACCGCGCTCGCTCTGTGTACATACAATACATTCATAACACATCTTAACATTCTCAATAGCCTTTATTTACATTTTCAACATATTGCTCGTGTGCTCTGTAGTTTATTAAAATAAAACTATATCTGTATGAAATACATTGTAAGTAGACAGGATTAATAAAAAAAAGTGTATTGTTTACGTTACCACCCAAATTACAGATATGGATAACTGAGCACGACAGACTTTATTTAACTTTTTAAACGTTAGCTATAATATTGAGACTTATTGAGCTTAATGTGGGAATTAGTCGATTTGTGTAATAATGTCCTATAATATGAACTAGATTAATAGTGATATACAGGGGTCGGACAAAAAGTGCGAATGACGTCAAACCACTTATAGGATGATTTCAAATAGTATTTTTGATTTTCATAAACAATTATCACGTATCATTTTTTTTTTTTTTTCACCTTTTTATTAAACGATATCGCCACTTGAAATGAGTAAGTACGTTTTTGACTGACACATTGTCAATCAGATGAACAGTCAGCGTCAAATACTTCGTAGCAGTCAAAGTGGCCAAATAGTTCGGTACACCATACTAAATATATGGTGTACCGAACTATTTGGCTACTTTGACTGCTACGAAGTATTTGACGCTGACTGAACAATAAATTGACTTCGTTATTGTTTAGCTATTGTATCCTCACGATTATATTTAGCTAAAATTTATATTTACTAATATATAAGAAAACGCTCTAAAATGTCATTTTTACTCGAATATTGTGGCAATTTTCCGTTTTTGGAGGTACGTGACAAACACGTATACTGCTAATCTTACCTACTGTTCCCACTTTTGACTATTAAACCTATTTATCTGAGGATCCCACAGACTTGTTCTAACTAATTTCAAATAATTATACCTTATGGTAACAAGTTTCGTGAAATTTATTTTATTCACTACATCACCCTACCACCTGTATTATTAATTCCATGGATTTATTTACGATTATTTTGTTACTTCATTAATACTACTTTGTTACTTGTCACATGTCACACGGAAGTTTAAATACAAACTCAAACATCATCCTGTGTGCAAGATTAAGTACGTCATTTTTACGTCATCCGCACTTTTTGTCCGACCCCTGGTGATATATAATAGTTCGATGGTTACCGTCGGTTCGGCAACTGTCCCCGCCGCCACCAGCCGGCGCCACGGCAGCAGCTCCCTGGAGCGCACCACGTGAGGGAACCTGCCATCAGTTATTAAAGCAGGAATAAGCTGAAATGTATGACACACTACAGAGAGAGTGCCCCGAGCGCTCCCGAGGCGAGGCCGGAGGCGGCAGCAGCCCGCGGCGCGGCGCCGGCGCGGACTTCTTCAGTGTAAGACGTCTACTTCAGTATAATGAAGTTGCCGAGTATGACCTATACACGTATGACGGGTTTAAGAACGAGTAATTGCTTTACAACCACGAATGAAATTTTTTCCGCCATATCAGGGTTGGTCTCATAGAAAAAGTTGCACTTACTTAAAAAACATCCTGTGTGGTAGTGTAACTACTTAAAAAAAAACCGCACAAGTGCGAGTTGGACTCGCGCACCGAGTACAGGTCGGTTCAGTACAATTTTAACTTATTTTTATTTTTTTTTAATTTCATAGTTCTAGGTCAACGGAAAGTACCTTATAAATTTTGATTCCCTTGAGAGTGTCGAAAAGGCCGTATCTTTTTTTTACATTAACATAGAAGCTTGATTTTTTCACAGCTAAAAGGACCTGTAGACCTGAGTATATGGTTTTAATTTCAACACGATACTATAGGGTCTTGATAGACGGACGGATGGACGGACAGCCAGACGGACAACAAAATGATCCTATAAGGGTTCTATTTTTTTCTTTTGAAGTACGAAACCCTGACAACATCAAAAAAATAATATTAAATGTGTTACCTGGTGGCGACGGCCTCGTGTATCGGCACCAGGAGCGGACGAAGGGTGCCCGGGACTTGGGGGGCACATACGCGTTGCCGCGTGTCCAGCTTCAGCTCGTACCAGCGCCGTTGCAGCGCCACTGCCGACAGAACCACGCCGCTGTTCGACAAAAATTAAAATAAACTAGAGCCATAAGCTGAATGGAAAAAAATATCGAACCTGCTCCGTGCTCACAAAATTACGAGAAGAGAAGAGATATTTATTCCTGTGTCATGGATGTTTTCTATGTATGTATTTAAGTATTTGTATATTATATATGTCTGAGTACCCACAACACAAACCTTTATGAGCTTGCCGTGGGACTTAGTCAATTTGTGTAAGAATGTCCCTATACTAGCTATTATTTATGTGCTATTTATTTATATTTAATTAACTACACGAGAATCGGTTGGGAAATGTGACCTTTAGTGGAGAACATCCGAACATACGAAGGCATTTTGTCCAAGCTGAAACCGACTTCGACTGTCGACTTGTGCAACACTTAGGTACTTCTCGTAGTAAGACTGCGCCGCGCGGCTCCACTGTTCGGGTGACACAGCTCCCCCATTTTTTGGTTCTAGTTGGAACCGCTGCACCAACTCGAAGGTGCGCTCTACTTACATCCTGCGACACTTACTTCTTGGAGTAAGACTGCGCCGCGCGGCTCCACTGTTCAGATGCCACAACGCCCCCATTTTCTGGCTCCAGCTGGAACTGCTGCACCAGCTCGAAGGTGCGCTCCAGGGCCGCCAGCTGAGCGCGCTGGTGGAAGCTTGCCTGTACACAGGTTCATGATTTAGAGGGATTTAAACCTGCCTGTGTCAGTTTACAAGATGTCATACAGCCCAAGACATAGTACGACTTAGGTCGATCAGAAACACAACTACGATTAGACTAGATCACGGAGAAGGTGCCCCAAGATTCAAAACATATCCCGTCAACATATCTCATCGGCGATGGCATGATAACTTGGACTCCTCTTGGACTCCTTGTTAAGATACTAGTCAGATCAGCACGGCTACCACTAGTTGGCGTTTGACATTTAAGTTAGCGTCTGCGTGAACTCGATTACTTCCTTCTCTATCGCACCAATGCATTAGTGCGAGCGACATGAACAGCAATCCAGTTCACGCAGTCGCCAACGTAAACGTCAAGTGTGAATTCGTGGTACGGCTACACATGTAGCACACAACCGAGACAAATGGAAGAAGGGAGAACTCTTCCATCGAACTTAGTATTTTAATAATAAAATGTCTAATTTCAACTCAAATTTGTGTCAGCAATTTGTTAGAAAGAGTATAAAATAATATTAAATTAAAGTCTAAGACAATCTCTCTGACAATCAGAGTTACCGTAAATTGTATGAAAAAAAATGAAATGAAAAATATATGTATGTGTAAATAGCGTGTTGGTGAAACTAAATGCAGTGACCACTCTTCATAAAAAGAAACGTCACGAAGATCAAGTGTTAGTAGTAAACTTGTTTGCAAATTGAAGTTAAGGTACTCACCACACTAAGAAGCGGCGTGTCGTATAGCAGGAGCAGATCTACAGCGGCCCACTCAAGAGTAGACAGTCGCTCCTCAGTCGCCGACATGTCGCCGCGCGCTAAATGTGCGCGCAGTTTACGCAATGACGACGCTCGGAAATTGCACCTGCGTACGTCATACAATTCATTGGCTAGGTCTGCTCTATCGCATCTACAATTTACAATGGATTGACAATAGAATTGTCACTATGAAAGGCCTAGTTTTGTCCTTTAAACACACAAAAGAAACTCTGACTACAAGTAATACATGTCCTGGCCCCCGCTCCGTACGAGTCCAACACGGCTCGCTGCCGCCTCAAGCCATTACTCTTAAGCCCCATTAGAGTTCAAGTCTGGCCACAACAGTTTCACACGGACATGTTCACTAGTGTGTCCTCCTCTCTCTCTCCTACTCGCATATTAGTGCGAGCTTACACAGACGTTAGCGAATATGTTAGTTGGACACTGCTTTTTTGGACATTTGGCACTCGTGGTGAGGCTACAGAACTTGCATGAAATTTACGTTACATTACGGTATTTGCATTACGGTTTTTACGGAAGGCAAACATCGTGAGGAAACCTGCATACATCTGCGAAGAAATTCAAAGGTGTATGTGAAGTCCCCAATCCGCATTGGGCTAGCGTGGGGACTATAGCCCGAGCCCTCTCGCGCATGAGAGGAGGCCTGTGCCCAGCAGTGGGACGTATGTATATAGGCTGAATTATTTTTTTACGGTATTTGGTTGATCGGTTGATTTCATTGTACCTACTCTACAGATGCATCGAATATTGCATGTAACTTCTTGAACTGTTTAAATGGGGCTTTATATAAATTGTTGCTATAATCGTCACAGCATACAAACAGAGAAGGAAAAGAAGGATTGAAAGCTCACCACAAGCCATGAACATAATCATGTTTCTTCCCCGCTTGCCTCGCGATGACGCGGCACGCCGCCGCCTCGAGCAACCTCCGCGTTTGCCGCGACGCGCTCGCCGCGCGCGCCGCCGCGCGCATCCCGCATATCACGAGACGCATCAGTTGAAGCTCGGATAGAGAAAGGACCTGTTAACATATAAGATCTTGACTTTGTTAATAATCAACATTTAGTTAATTTAATTAATAATACCTAATAAAAAATTAAGTATTTGGGAGTCCTGATTGAGGAAACCCTTTTTTAAAAATCACATTGAAGCATTGTGCACTAGAGTCCGAAAATTAATATTTGTATTATAAAAACTTTGACCGTGATCAAAATTTAATCACGCAAGTATACTTTTCACTATGTCAATCAATACTAAGTTACTGTATTTCTTCCTGGGGTGTTAAAGCTAAAACAACACTACTAAACCTAGAAAGAGCCGAGAGAGCTGTACTAAAGGTAGCTACTTACCGCCCATTCCTATACCCCACTGAGCTCCTTTATAAAGCATGTGAAGTACTAACTGTTGATCAACTATTTATATTAAGCACAACAGTAAAGCAGCACACCAAAATACCTTTCTACACTGAATATCGTAACAAAAGGGGCTAAGATATTATATGTATAAAAATCGTGCAAATAAAGCACGTATTTTCAACTATATTTTTTTTCGTTTTTGGGCCCATTGTTGTATCACAGGTTAAATGCAAAACTAGACTTATACTCACTTAGATATGCTGGTTGTAAGAATACTCTACGACGCACTCTTCAAAATATGACATATGATGATACAGAGAACTTACTAATTGTCTTATAATTATTACTTAATGTACTTTGATATTGAAGAGAAGTTATTTTGTTAAGGTGATATATTTTTTTATTGTCTACTATTTATAATTATAATTATGTAAATAATTACAAATTAATTAATATTGTCCTTTTCTGCCTGAAACACTTCTAGTTCAGGCATTTGTAAACTTTTCCTTACCCTTAATCCTTTATAATGGGGCTCAACACTATAAAATTAATTATGAAAATTGAACCATGAATAAGACCTAGGAATTTCATAAAGTGGCCATGCAATTTTTACAGCTACATATTATGAGTATACATTTTGGCCAGACATTTCAGATGAAGGCAGCAAATTTAAAATGTAGGCTTTTTCTACTGACATGGTGGGCTTGCACAACGCTCCAGCAGTGGACATATGGTGCTACTTTGTAACCAAGGGTTGTATTGTATATACATCGATATGACTAGTAGAATACCTCCAGAGGGTCTACCATGAATACCGCAGTTTGCAAATTACAGACATCTTTCTCTTTTACTCCAATTAAGGCGTAATTAGAGTGACAAAGAAAGATGCTCGCAAATTGACAACTTCTGTGTTGGCGGTAGGCCCTCAGTTTGGTTTTTCGAAAAGGTTTTTGCCTACTAACCTTCTCCACTTCCGAGGCGGAACCTCGAGACTGCTCCATGGTACTCTTCTGAGGACGCCGCACACTAAGATATATTCACTTTCACTCATAAATATCATTGATAAACGTTAAACATATTTTGTTGATAAACATATTTGGAACAACACGAATTTTCGTAGTGTGTAAGAGTGCAAGTCCTATATTATTTTAGGAACTTCAGCAATGGATAAATACTAGTTAATGTAAGTTTAAGCTAATTGTAGAGCGCTAAATACTAACCGATAATAAATTGAACATAATAAAATAAAATTAATAAAGGGCAGGAATGGGATGGGGCAGGAACAAACTGAGGGTCTAGGTCTGTCACTTTTGACAGTGACATACTCCGAGCTGTTTAAGACAATGTTGTTAAAGCTCTTTCGATCCTAAGTTTAGCAAGTCAGAACTCGGTCAGAACGGTCTGGTCGGGATTATGGAAGTTAGAGGCAAGGAACAGAATCTCCTTAGGCAGAACCGTTGTAATTCCCAAATCTCTCCAGAGTAACGCTAGTAGACAAGGAAGAGAATCTCCATATACCAAAAAGTGTCCGACAAAAACCATAAATAGGTGGCGCTACAATACCTAGAATACTTGAGAAATCTAATTATAGACAGCTCACTTCACTCCGTCAGTAACGCCTAGGTTCTTAGCTACTCTGGAGATATTTGGAACTATTATTTATAGCTGACAGCTGGGCACTTTTGCAACAGTTCTGTTTAAGGAGATTTTGTTCCTTACCTCTACCTTCCATAGCGTCTATGAATGACATGCTTGCTTTGCTTTAATCAGACATATTACCCAATCACTTAATGACAACCAACCTATCTTAGCAGTGTTCCTAGATATAAGCAAAGCCTTTGATAGCGTCTGCCACAAAATTGTATTAACAAAACTAGAAAAATATGGCATTAGGGGAAAGGCTAATGACTGGCTTAAAAGTTATCTGTCTGAACGAAAACAATACACAGAAATTACTAAAATAGTTCAGAAAAACAAATAACTGTGGCGTCCCTCAAGGAAGCATACTCGGTCCTCTGTTATTTTTAGCATATATCAATGACCTGCCAAACATACTAAAACATACATGCTTTTTGTTTGCAGATGACGCAACCCTAATTATAAAGTCTAGCAATAATAGTGACCTAGAAACTGAAGCCATTAATTAACTGCATACCACGGCTAGATGGTTGGAAAATAACTGTCTTAAATTAAATTTGGCTAAGACTAAAATTATTAAATTTAAAACTCGTAACTCTACGAATATTAACCTTAATGTTAATTGTAACAATTTTAATGTAGAACTTGTTGATTCATCCACGTTTCTTGGTATTACTCTAGATGAACATTTAAATTGGAGAGCACACGTTGAAAATGTATGTTCCAGATTGGATAGATTTGTTTTTGCCTTGCGACGGCTTAGATCTATAGCATCAAGAGAAGCTGGAATGTCAGCCTATCATGGTTATGTCGCCTCAATTTTGCGTTACGAACTTATCATTTGGGGTAAAAGTAGTGATATCTAAAGAGCATTTGTGACCCAAAAAGCTTGTATCAGGGCGGTAAGCGGAAGTGAATATAAATAAGCAAAGGCCCAGCAGGAAGCCACTTCAGCTGTATCAACCTGCGCAAAAGCTAAAAGTGTCCAAGTGAAATGCTTGCAATATGGCTGTTAAAATATTTAATAGAGTCCCAGATGACCTCAAAACTCTACCGGTATGTCAATTTGAAAAAAAAAATGTTTCAGTGCTTGCTTGGTAAATGTACTCAGGTAAATGTAAAGGTACTCTGTAGATGAATTTTTAAAATTATATTTATTATGAATAGTTAATTAATTTTGCTAATCTTATACTGACTTTGAATTTTAATGTTTAATTTAACTCCTCATGTAAATAATTATGTAAATATTTCTACGCCGATGTATGCCGGCAGAATATGCTGACCTAATACCTTCTACTAACCAACAGTGTATGTACCATATTCTTGGAAATAAAGTATTGAATTGAATTGAATTGAACACCATTTGACTTTGACTTTTGGTAAAATACTCAGGTATATTTCCTTTGGGTATCTATTCATCTAAATCTGCCTCCTAAGAATAAAATAAAACGACAAAATAACTATACATACATCACTTTATTAACATAATGTTATACTTTCATAAACATCAAGGTCAACGTGGTGAAGACCCCTAAGGTAAGGTAAGACTACAAGAACCCTCGTATTTGTATATAGTAAACACCCCTATGATGGGACAGGCACTAATGGGATGGTATAGACAAATCCTGTTCAACAAGTATTTACCATCAGTTTTTAAACGCCGGCAACATTTTACCATAAGCAAGCCAAAGAGCTGTTAAGTTTAATTTTTTATTGATATTTGTTAGTTTTAAAATTAATGGCGAGATAATTAAAAATAAATTTCATTAAATAGATAGAAAACATAAAGGATGAATTGGGCATTCAACGTTTAACGCATAAAGCAGTAGAAATGTTACAGGTGTCGGTGAAATATAAAATATAGTCCAAATTTTCTCTTAAATGTACCATGATTGGTGCCGTTAACATACGAGTAGGTACTTCGTTCAGACACAGTCACTCCGATCTCCTGTAAGTGGAGTACCTATGTCAAATGTAAGAGGCGACGTCGTCGGTCTTCCCCGCGTTGAACTTATTCTAACAGTCACAAACCAACGATGGTGACTGTTCTTATCCAGATAAAATTAAATTAATAGACAATTTACCCTTCCAATGCCTTATTGAACCTTTTAACTGACTATCCGATATAATACGCAATAGTACCTAATTGTAATTTGTGTACCTTAATTTGAATGCATTAAGGTTCAATTTATTTATACATAAATAAGTCATACAATGTATAATGGTACCTATGTTATACATACAATCGTAATTTAATGGAGAGCTTTTCAGTTGAGTACCGTGTTTAGGCCCCGAAGCGTGCTGAATGGCCTAAGTAAGGTACGAGGTTGAAAAAATTATATCAATATTGTATATAGGTAATACTTTTTCTATGAGTCAACTAAAATAATTGATATAGTTCTGTGAAAATAATACTTTTTCTGCTAAACAACCTAAATAATTAAACAAAATCTGGTAAGTATATACTAGTAGATAAAAAGGATAAAATAAAAGACGTCAATGAACTTATTCAATAAATAGAAACGCGATGATGTGTTTTGGTCCTTTGGTTTTTTTCCTCTTGACCGCGGCGAGACGTGATTGGTCAAATTCATTATAGTTCTCGAAAGCGTTTCGTAACGAAGTCATTATAGTTGAGTCGGAAGCATTAGAGTGAAAAGAGTGCGATTATAGTTTGGTTTACGATGTCTTAACTCGAGCATTAAAATCGTCAACTAGAAAAAAATTACATATAGGCAAGCAATGTCCGCAAAGGGGCTGCTTGTGGAGAACTGTTTTGTTGAAGCTTACACAGGCTACATGTTTTGTAGCTTATTTTTTTTATTACATTAAAAATAAAATATAGATATAAAGTAAATAAAATACAGCAAGTTTATCTATTGTTATTCTTAAAATAAGTATTTTAATTGTTTGTTACATTCACTTATTAAATATAAATATCCATAGATCTATCATTTTAGATACATGGTGTCGCTGCCATGGCATTTCTATTTAAATTATTGTTAAATATAAAACAAAACTAAACTCACGTGACCACTAACTATACTTTGGAGATGTTTCAAATATTAATTCAATCTTAAATCTAAAACTAGCAATTATTTATTCTATGTATACGTATACGTCTAACAACAAATGCTCCGTTGCCAATAACACACATATAGTCTGACTAAGCTAACTTTGCAGTTGCACCAGATGAACGGAACCAAGTGTGGGGGTGTCATTGTAAACGTCATATTTTCATAGAAAATTGACATTAATGATTACATCGCCACACTTTGTCACTGCATGAAGAATTAACTTAGTCCGACTCAAATATTTTATAAATTCTCCAAAGATGCAGTCGTCATCAGATATATCCGAGCGGTCAAGTTGTTCACAAATATCTGAACAAAGCATCTATTATAAATAAATATTATAGGACATTCTTACACAGATTGACTAAGCCCCACAGTTAGCTCAATAAGGCTTGTTGTGGGTAATCAGACAACGATAATGAAAATGAAAGAAAATAAAATAAATATCAAGAAGAAAGGGTAGGTTCAGATATTTGTGACCACATTGGCCGCTCCGATATATCTAAAGACCACTGATTGTACATTATCAGTCTTCTAAAGGCCCGAGCACACCGGATACATGTGCGTAGATGTGCACGTGCGCGTTGCAACATACAGATCTTTATGAGAGAAGGCACACTGCTTGCGTGACGTGTGCGTGAACGGCTCCGACATTTTAGCGCATGCGGACGTGCACGCCTACGTCCACGAAGCCGGTGTACTCTGGCCTTAAATACCCTATCATATTGACGATTTGCGAGCAAGTTGCGAGTGCGCAGCGAGGTCGCCGCGAGCGCTCAACGAGTTCTAAGATACTGGGATTCTTTGAAAATATGTTGCGCGCCCGCGGTACAATCGTTACGTGCACGGCAAACTCGCTACGCGCTCGCCTCGCTTTCAGCTCCAGTGTGATAGGTCCCTAAAACGTTCCTCAGTCTCAATTTATGAGGAAAAAAACATCTAATAAACTTCTAAAACTAAATGTGGAAAGTAAAGGTAGGTATACATTTATTAAATGCAGGAACCGTACTCAAAGCGAGCATACTATAGAGTAGCCACGTGCGTAAGGGACAGAACATACGCAATGCGACGAAATTAAAAGCAGTGTTTAACTTTCCTCACAACATACCACCTGCAGCCCACGCATTTTTTTATAAATTTTATTTATTGGGTCATTACCTATGAAATTGGCGTTTTTGTTCATAAGTATTAGTCATGTCATAGTTTATTTATTTTAATAGTAACTTCGAAGTATTTTCTAATTTCATTAGTGCGCTACATAACAACGATTTTACATACAATTATTTGCTACTTTTATTGTTTTATGTATTTAGAATACCGCCCTGAAAACAGCTCTATTCATGTGCTGCCGGCTCGAGTATTTAAGTGACTTATATTTTTCTGACGGGACAGATAAAAAAAAATGAGATAGAAAATGTGCCTTAAAAACGTCTCTGATTACTGGCAAAAAAAATTTTGGTTTGAAAATGCCATCACAAAACAATCCGCAAAATTCATTGTATGAAAAATTGAATTTCTTTAAATTTCTCCATACAAAACGCCAATTTCACAGGTAATGATCTAATATTTAAAAAAAAAATACTTATGAATGTAGTCGGGTTCATTGTTTCCCACCAAGCACTGGTGGGTAACAATAACACGTCTACCGTTTTGAAGTGGCACTTACGACTTAGCATGCTTAGAATTAGTAAGAAATCAAAAAAATCGATAATGCCTTTTTTTAATACTACGTTGGTGGCAAACAAGCATACGGCCCGTCTGATGGTAAGCAGTCTCCGTAGCCTATGTACGCCTGCAACTCCAGAGGAGTTACATACACGTTGCCGACCTTAACACCCCCCCACCCCTCACACCTCATTGAGCTCTGGCAACCTTACTCACCGGCAGGAACACAACACTATGAGTAGAGTCTAATGTTATTTGGCTGCGGTTTTCTGTAAGGTGGAGGTACTTCCCCAGTTAGGCTCTGCTGTAGATCTGGAATGACATCCGCTGCGCTGTGCCCTACCACACAAAGCGAGATGATATTCACAATTTAAGGACGTACCCGGGTCCAAATACTCCCACATAACTCCTTATCATCTTGTAGATTCCTAGAGTTTCTTGAGGCAATCTGTCGTGACGTACATATAATCACGCCTATACCCCGCAGCGGTAGGCGCGGACCACGGAGCTCCACTCGCTACGATCCTGACATACCTCTCTCGCATTTCCAACATTCCTCGCACCTCGCGGTTGGACCTGGCCTTTCTTTAGTAAGTATATCCGCGGTTACGTTACATTATTGCACACAAGCATGTTTTATAAAAAGAAGCGATCGTTCCAATAGATAATTTCAGATTAAATTTATATACATAAAAAAACGTTTCGTAGCTATAATCTTGTTGTTAGCTGTGCATCGGGTGCTATTCAGTCTTCGTCGCTGAGTTCGATGACCTCTCCGGGCTTGGTCAGCGGCGGGCGCGGCGGCGCAGTGGCCACGGTGGTCACCGTGGTCACCGTGGTCACCGTGGAGCCCGGGCTCGGCTGCAAACAGTTCATTTACTATACAAACAATAGTGTTTTATACCATCGTGATATAATGGAGATCTTTTTTCGTCGATTGCCGTGTTTAGGCCACTCAGCAATGGCCTAAGTAGAACGGGATTGAAAAGCTTGATTACATCACTATTATACAATACTTATTCTATGAGTCAACTAAATGTTTTTACTACTATACAGCACACTTATAAAAGTATCTCAATAGATAAAAGAATAGAACAAAATATATCAACGGGCGTTTTGTCGTCTTGATTGCGGCAAAACGTAATCGGTTAAAATTCGGCGTTCGCCTTTTCGCCGAAGTTTTATTGACCGAATTTCACTTACCAACCGACTTTTCGCAGATGATTTACTTTGGCAGCTAACATTCGACTAACTATCACTATGACAACGTTTTACTTGGTAGATTTATTGTTAAGTAGATTATTATTACTAATGACATACAATATTTGGAATACATTACTTTTGCTAAATCATTCATTTGGCAAAAATAAATAATACGATAACGTCTAGTCATTTGTCAGATACAAGATAGGTGCGACGACGAGCGAAGCGAAGATGCGACCTAACAGCCTTTATTGCATTTGCACACGAATAATGATATTGATTTGCGATCATGCAAAAAAATTGGTTGGGAAATTACATTTGGCAAAATAATTTTCGGCAATGATTTAGAAAACCGTCAAATTCATTATAGTTCTATAAAGAGTTTCGTAATGAAGTCATAACATTTTTTTTTTATAGGACATTATTACAGAAATTGACTAAGTCCCACAGTAAGCTCAATAAGGCTTGTGTTGAGGGTACTTAGACAACGATATATATAATATATAAATATTTATAAATACTTAAATACATAGAAAACACCCATGACTCAGGAACAAATATCCATACTCAACACACGAATAAATGCCCTTACCAGGATTTGAATCCGGGACCACCAGCTTCGTAGGCAGGGTTACTACCCACTAGGCCAAACCGGTCGTCAAAATTGTTTACGTGTGGACGCCAGATGAGACTGTCACCGATTTATTCTCTAATCAAATTGGTAAATTTAATCATCCCTTCTGGTGGCGCCTTTAGACTCAAAATACTCGATCCGAGAGACTAAAACAAGTTTGAGATAATTCTAGTACCCTACCTGTATCTGAATGGTCTTGTTGGAAAGTATGTTCAGCAGCACAGAATGTGCGTCCCGTAACTGCTTGGACGCCAGACCATCCTTGCTGGTTTGATTTTGCTGGCTGGACGGTTGGCTTGTTGGTTGGATGGCTTGTCCAACTTGCTGGCGAGGCTCGAGGTCCTCGAGCATATGCTCTGTGGTGTTTTGGATCTCGATTACATGTTCTCTGTCTTGTTCCGGGTCGGCATCCGATTCCTAATGGAATAATTAAAGTTATTACATGTGATGTGATCCATAATTATACAATGAATAAATTATTTACAAAATTAGAAAAAAAAATACATTGAAATACATTAACATTACAATCAATAACAAATAAAATTAGAATTTAAAACTAATAACACAAAACTAATAAATTCCAGTCAGTGAGACGCCCTCTGCAACTTATCCCAATGAAGCTGGAATGCTTATTATAAAAAAAAACATTGATAATGATAAAAATAGCTTATTATTCAAGTAGGCATATTACAATGTGCTTATGAACGTCGAATAAAGCTACACCGGCTCTAACCCTACACCTCTGACCCGAGAAGATTTAAATCCCCCCTCAATTGGAGGAGGGTATCCCAACATGGACCGGCATGAAACTCGGCGGGAAATATCTTTACAAAACACTACATCTTATAATTAACCTGCATTAAATAAGAAAAAATACAATTTGAATTGCTATAGAATTCATGCAATCACATACACAGTAGGCAAATTTGGTTAAAAAATATACAAATACTAGTAGCTCTTTCAAAAAACATATTAAATTCTTACAAAAGGAAAAGAAAATAAATAAAAGACATGAGAATATATATTATATAAATCTGACTGAAAAAAAAGCGATGGTGGCCTAGTGGATATGACGTCCGACTTTCAATCCGGAGGTCGCGGGTTCGAATCCTGGCTGGTACCAATGAGTTTTTCGGAACTTATGTACGGAATAGCGTTTAATATTCACCACTAACGTTTCGATCGTAAAACCGCTATTTTTAAACCGGTTTTTAGAACATTACCATAAAGTTCTTGTCAGGTTAACCGGTTTAGAACAATAAATTAACAGCAAGTTTTGCTGTCATGTATTTTGTTACGGATACAGTCTCCATGTATAGTTTTATTTATGTTATGACCTACAAACACAAGTTTTTGGCGTCTTAAGCGACTTAGCGAATAAGGATTTTCGAGGTATTTGTCCACGAACAATCTCCTTTTCTCAACTTCCATGGTCGAAACCTTTGAAATCGATAAAGCCAGTAGAATCATATTTTCACCATTAATACTTTAAAGATTTCTGATTGAATTGTGATAAAAAAATATCCCGGTATGTTTTTTTTTGAACCGCTATGTGCCAATTATAAAAATGATTAATTCGATACTAAAGACGGGAAATTCCGTTAAAGTAAACAGAAAGTAGACAGAGTTGCATTAAGTTCGCCTTTAGTACATCCAGTTTTTCTTTGTGCAATAAAGTTTAAATAAATAAATAATCTGCGGGAGTTTCAATGCAGATTATCAGGGGTCGTACAAAAAGTGCGGATGACGTCAAACCACTTATAGGATGATTTCAAATAGTATTTTTGATTTTCATAAACAATTATCACTTATCATTTATCAACCTCTTTATTAAACGATACGGGTTAGCACTGATTGACTAACACGTTATTTTCTCGCGGATTAGCAAAGTAATATTTCTTGTTTTAATTAGCATGGATTTCCGCAAAGTAACGCCTGATTCTATTAATTATTTAAACGATATCGCCAAAAAGTTCATTGTAGCATATTTTAAGTCTGTGACAACAATAATAGACTTGTTAGAAAAATAGTCATCTATGCATAATTTCATTAAATAATAAGTATAATAACATCAAATTATCTTTTTTTTATTTTTACTAATCTTACCTACTGCTCCCACTTTTGACTATTAAACCTATTTATCTGAGGATCCCACAGACTTGTTCTAACTAATTTCAAATAATTATACCTTATGGTAACAGTTTCGTGAAATTTATTTTATTCACTACATCACCCTACCTGTATTATTAATTCCATGGATTTATTTACGATTATTTTGTTACTTCATTAATACTACTTTGTTACTACATGTCACACGGAAGTTTAAATACAAACTCAAACATAATCCTGTGTGCAAGATTACGTCATTTTTACGTCATCCGCACTTTTTGTCCGACCCCTGCAGATTATTATGTAATCATATTAATAATATTGTAAAATAAACCATGGAGGTGAAATTTGAGGCAAAATAAAGATCATACGCGACACTTCCTTCCCGTATAACAGTCAGTTGTCTCGCCTGTTCCGCCTCGTCCCAAGGATTGTAGAGAAGCTTGGCTAGAGCTAGTAACTCTCCTGAGATGTCCTCGTCTCCGAGGGTTATACGGGACACATTCTTCCCGTAACAGTTATATAGTAGTCTCCCCTGTTGTGTCTCCTGCCCCTCGTCAGAAGGGTTGTAGAGTCGCTTGGCTAGAGTCAGTAACGCTCCTCAAATGTCCTCGTCTCTGAAGGTTATACGGGACACATTCTTCCCGTAACAGTTATATAGTAGTCTCACCTGTTCCGTCTCCTCCTCCACGTCAGAAGGGTTGTAGAGTTGCTTGGCTAGAGCCATTAATGCTCCTGAGATCTCCTCGTCTCCGGTGAGGGTTATACGGGATACGTCCTTCTTTGGCTGAAAACAATACATTATTTAAATTTCGGGTTTCTCTCAAATAAGTTAATGGCTATAATTTCCTTTTTATACAAGCTTTTATCGCCGACTGTATTTTTCTTTCAAACGGCAACTAATACTCATGGAGACAATTCTATGATATTTATATTTTAAGATTTTTGTTATCGTATGTATGTTAGTCTGTAAGATATGTGTATATGGGCCATAGTTGCCTGAAAATAAATTATATTTAATTAAATTAAATGTTGAAGGCACTCTCGAGCTGCCCGGGCACGCCGCCGCACGCACCTCGGCCTGCAGCGGGTAGAGCCGGCCGCTGCGCAGGCAGTACATCTGCAGCGCCGCGCCGCGCGCCAGCAACGCGCGGCACGCTTTACTGCTCGGCACCGCCACCAACACCTGAAATATTACTTTTTTTTACTGATACAAAAAAAAAAAAAACACAGCATTACAGTGAACTAATGTAACGACGCACGGTACTCTAAACAAGATAGGACTAGTTTAGTCTGAAATTAGGATTTCAATAAATAAATATAATCTATTCTGTTCGCGACTGTACGCTCGGCGTAACAACAGCGTCAGTAGTTTTGACCGCAACTAACGTTCGAGTCCGCTGGCGCACCTGCCGTCTCACTCTGCTCCCGATCGTCTTAGGGAACGGGCCCGTCCCGGCTGCGTTCACGCGTCGCACGGGTCGAAATATTCTTTAATTTTTAAAAGAAACTGAATAGCTCATTAGAATGATAATTACATAAGTAAAAACGTATTTAAGTTCCGTCTTGCACCCCGAGTAAACGGTACTTCAGTGTTGAAACGTTATAATTTTAAGAGTGTACTTGCTTATAGTGCTAATAGGCTTTATATAGCGCTAATTGTGCCTTATTACATGCTCAGAGTTTAGCAATTTCCATTATTTGCAGTTTTCGCTTGTGGAACTGCGGCGTAACGGTAAAATCCCGTTACAATATGCCTGCCCATACATTTGCTCCGACTTTGAATTCCATTTCATCATCTAGTAACTTTTCTTCCGCTTAACGTTATATATTAGTGTTTTTAATAGATAGATAGATATTAGTGTTTTTAATAGTATTCAAATTCACATTCTTGCCACTTTGTTATGCACCTGCCTTGTAACTCCGTTCGGGTAATGAACACCCACCAGCTGCATTCTGCTCCCTGCCGCCTAGCTTAGAGACATCATTGTGGTTCTTTCCGAGCGGCTATTCTGTACATGTGCCTAAGGATGGACGTTGCAAATTCCAGGGTGCAAGTTCCGGATTAGAAAACCCTCAGCGGCGCGGTTCCTTGTTTCCGGCCGGCCGCAGAGTACCGAGGGATGCAGGGGCCTCCATCCAGCACTGCACCTGCGATCCACGGCACTTCCCATCGTTCCCCAGCAACCCGGAGGGTCCGGCCGCGGCAAGCTAGCGCGACAGGGGAGTACCGCCCTGCCACGGAATCTGACAGGCTAAAATTTAAATTAACGGACCTTTACCACGGCCCTCGCTCGGCAAAGTTCTTTTTTCTAAAATAAAATATTTTTATTTGAAATCGTCTGGGTGTTTTCTTGACCACCCAGCCTTACCCGCTTCAACCTTATGCTTCGTAAACAGACAATTTTGAATTTATTTCTCTATGTTATTTATATTTAGATGTTACCTTAATTTATTCGACTTGGATATGTTTGTTTTTTAGATATGTTTTTTATTTATTTTTTAATTTAACTTGTTTTGTGTATATGGACAGTTGTGTCTGAAATAAACTTATTGGTTTGATTTGAATTATACGTCTAATTTACGTTCTGTCATTCTACCGGATATTCACCATTCGAAACTGCATTCAGTCATTTTCTAGATTGCAAGAACTACTTGACAAGAACTAATCATGGCCTGCGCTTAAATTTCTTTTAAAGTTAAAATATCAATCCCTTCCGACTTCGGGCCTTATGCATTTTATTTTGTTACACTGACTGACATTGATTAGTGAGATAGAAGATAATAATAGCGGGCCCACTCCACGAGGGAAACTCAAGTCATTTTAACTCACTACCCAGGTACTGTGAAAATCACTTCTTATTTCCGTTCTTTTCTTATTCTGTTCCTAACAGTGACATTTTAGTAATAAAAATACAGTAAAAGTATATTTTTCCAATTAGCAATTTTTTTTGACATGACTTTTTAGGACAAATTAGGTCCGGAAATTACGTATCCGGTGCGATGAGTGAAGACGATTTGTAAAGGAATTTCATACAGCCTTTCACACCTAGGCCTGTAAACCAACCTTCTTTGTGTTTAAACGTCAAATTGTGACACAACGTCTTGGCATTCAACCATCAAATAGTAGCAGATTCTTAATTTGTTTTTAGCTGTGTAACCCTACGAATAAAACAAATTGACTACATTTTTTTTCGTACCTTGGCATAGACGAGTGGGTCATCACTCAACTTCTGGTAGATCACGTTATTGACGAACACTCTCGCCGGCGCCAGAAGCTTCTCGGCCGTGTCGTCCGTGCGGGGCGCGGCGGCCTCGGCGGCCTCGCTGGGGGCCGGCGCGGGCTCTCTAGAGGCCGGCGCGGGCTCCGGGGCCATCCGAGCGAAGGCCTTTACTTTGAGGTAGCCTGGTGGCAGAGGGGTTGGTACGATTACGTTAAATAAAATGGACGTGGATATTGTGAATTTGTAACATTATATTTCCAGTAGGTTTTATACAGAGAGTTCGTGTTGATAGTTTTAACTATCTGCATGTTCTACCTTAACCCTTAAATGCATGATTTTTATCAGGTAATTGTTTGCTGATTCTGGGAAAAATAATAAAAAATATATAACGTCAATTTTTACTGCGAAAACAGTATTAGAGGTTCCATAGGCTAAATCATATTTGTGTAAATATATAATTGTAGGTATCATGGAATAGATTTTTATTTATTTATGATTTAAACTTTATCGTACAAAAAAATGGCGGACTTAGTTCATAATGGCATTCTACTCAAACAATTGAAAAACAAAGTATATAATTAAAAAAATACAAACTCGTTTTGACGGCGGGTGCCACCGGCTCCGGTGCGGGGTTCGAGGCCGAGTCGGGCATCTTCGGTCGCTCCGCGGCCGGCTCCCCTTCCCTGTCCCCTTCAGTACCCTGCTAATTAAAATTATAAACTGAAATAGATGTCATGCACTAAAGAATACGTTTTTGGCGTTCGATAAATAACTTGACGTGTAAACGTGCCCTCGGGGCCTACTTGCTGAACAAATGCTTGAGTTTGGGGTATATAGTAGTACACACCGGTAGTGCCAGCCGGACTCTCGGCCTCAGCGCCCAGTACTCGGCGTCGGGCGGGGGCGCCTCCTGCTCGCTCAGCAGCAGGTAGCGCCGCGCGCCGGCCCGCACGTACCACGCGCCGGCCTGCTCGGCGCCCGCGCACAGCACCGCCAGCGCGGCCGAGTCGCGGCCCGCGCACCACGCGCTCGCGGCCCGCGGCGCCCGGGACAACTCCAGGCGGGATGACATTATAACTGCCAGGGAAATGCAACTTCAATAGTACAGTCCGACGAAAATTATAATCAACATTTTTTTTAATCAGGTCGGGTAAAAATTAAATACCTAAGTAAGTAACAAACACTTTGTTGCACAAAACTAGTAGAAACGTAACATTGTATGACAAAATATCAGTTGCAATTAATAATTAAGGAAAATTATCAAATTTGCCAATAACCTAACAAAAATATTTAGTTCTAAGCATAAAGTTATGAAAAATGGAATGCATTGTGTATAGGCTTTTTATATGACTCTATAAAACATTCAATGCCGTCACGAGATGAAGTAGGTACGCATGCTAGCTGTACAGTAATAAAAACCGATCTTGTTGAACAATTGATGTATTTACGCAAATTTTGTTTGAACTTAACCTAAGTATATTATATGCAGTTTGTTCTGTACTCTGTAGGTACCTAATATAAGGCACAGAGTATTACTTATTATAATAATTGAGAACGCACTATTCGCCAACAAACTGTCTTCAGTTTGGCAAACCTTTTTATGTACGAGTATATACTCATTAGTAATAAAAAAAAAAAAACACACAATTTCGTACAAACTCATAAATAAAAATGACAGATTAAGACAAACGATTAATAGCAAATTAATAGTTATTCCCCCTAGTTACCACCAAGTTATTACCAGTGGTAACTACTAGGAATTTTTCCCCACCTTTTTTATACGGTTTTTAGGATTCCGTAGCCAAATGGCAAAAAACGGAACCCTTATAGATTCGTCATGTCCGTCTGTCTGTCCGATTATGTCACCGCCACTTTTTTCCGAAACTATAAGAGCTATACTGTTCAAACGTGGTAAGTAGATGTATTCTATGAACCGCATTTAATTAGGATGTTTACACAAAAATAGAAAAAAAAAAACAATAAATTTTGGGGGTTCCCCATACTTAGAACTGAAACTCAAAAAATCTTTTTTCATCAAACCCATACGTGTGGGGTATCTATGGATAGGTCTTTAAAAATGATATTTAGGTTTCTAATATCATTTTTTCTAAACTGAATAGTTTGCGCGAGAGACACTTCCAAAGTGAAAAAATTTGTGCCCCCCCCCCCCCCTGTAACTTCTAAAATAACAGAATGAAAAATCTAAAAAAAATATATGATATACATTGCCATGCAAACTTCCACCGAAAATTGGTTTGAACGAGATCTAGTAAGTAGTTTTTTTTAATACGTCATAAAATTTAAAAAAAAAATTCATCAAACCCATACGTGTGGGGTATCTATGGATAGGTCTTTAAAAATGATATTTAGGTTTCTAATATAATTTTTTTCTAAACTGAATAGTTTGCGCGAGAGACACTTCCAAAGTGAAAAAATGTGTGTCCCCCCCCCCCTGTAACTTCTAAAATAACGGAATGAAAAATCTAAAAAAAATATATGATATACATTACCATGCAAACTTCCACCGAAAATTGGTTTGAACGACATCTAGTAAGTAGTTTTTTTTAATACGTCATAAATGGTACGGAAACCCTTCATGGGCGAGTCCGACTCGCACTTGGCCGCTTTTATTTATTTTAAACATTATTGCACATCAAAAAAAGGTACAAATGGCGGACTTAATGCCTAAATGGACTGTTTTGAACCGTTTTTAGTATTGAACTCTAACAAAAGTTTAAGTGGTAACTACTGGCAAAACTGGGAAGAAAAAATCCCAGTAGTTACCATCTTTGGTTCGGTTTGGCGGTAACTACTGGATTTTTTTTCCAGTAGTTACCGCTGGTAAAAGATGGGAAAAAAATCCTGGTAGATACCACGGGTAACAACTTGGTAGTTACTAGTGGGAATAACCCCTAATTAAGGCTAAAATATCACCAAATACATATCAGGGTGGTAAAAATTCAAGACACAATTTTATCACATGATATCTGGACGAATTTAAACTAAGCAAAGCAAAACAACTCACTTTCACCGTCATCAGATGTATCCTCTTCCTCATCAGCGGGATTAGTCGGGGATTGTGCGGGTGGGGGGTTAGGGGGTTGTGCGGTGGGGGGTTTGGGGGTTGTGCGCGTGCCCAAGGGGGTTGCTTTCTAGGCGCGCCCGCCAGTCCCGCCTGCATGGATCGCAGGGGTTGTGCAGGTGGGAGGTACGGTGTTGTGCGGGTGGGGGGTAAGGGGGTTGTGCGGGTGGGTGGTTAGGGGGTTGTGTGCGGGCCCAAGGGGGTAGCGTAGTAGGCGCGCACGTCGGCCCCGCCTGCACGGATCGCACCAGCATCGGTGTCGAGTGCATTGTGTGACCTGGTAACCATATATTATGTTATCGTTGATATTTGTATTAACCTTTTAATTAAAATCAGAAATTACGCAAAATAGAACTCTATAGATTGGGTCATTTACAACGACGTATGCCTTGACTCGTAATGTCATGTTATTAGAGGTTAGATTTGACAAATCTGCGCGTCATCGTGAATGACACGAACTATATCAAATTAAATAAAGTATTGAAATAAAGTACAAAGTCGTAGAAAATACATGTATTCCCTCTCCCTTATAAACGCATATGCAGAGACATCTGCTGACGACACGGCAACATTCAGTACTAAAGGAAAGTCGCATAAGGCTGCGTTTCCGCCAGAGATGCCCATCATGTGCGAGGATGCGTAGCGCGGAACGTTTGTTAGGCACCAATAGAAATTGGCCTTTATATTCTTTTTCACACTCGAAGGGTAGGCTAACACTTGTCAAAAAGCAATTGGGTTGTGACAATGCAAATGAAAAACGATTTTTTTACGATTCATGATTAAATCTGCAAAGGCCGTATAATCGGTTCTATTGGTGATGTTTATGTCAACATACCTTCACAATTGGACGCGACTGAAACGATTTGACGCGTGCGAAATCGATTGGTTTGATAAGTAGTCAAACTCTATTGCAATTGAGTTCCGTTTTACATATGAAACTCAACCATATTAAAATTAAATTTTTTATTTTTATACCATAATAATATATATTTTGGTAATTTATGTCTATTATAATGAGGTATTGTAAGCTACGAAGTTATGTATTTTTTGTCCTATTGGGATTTAAGTTGCTTTTGTTAAAAAAAGATTGGTCTGGAACGCCAATGGCATGGAACGAAAAACACGCAAATGTCACCCTACCCTTTGCGTTTGAAAGACTATAAGCCTGCGCTGAGCGAGCATACGTAAATGAAGTGATTCTATTAACTTAACAAACATGTCCCTCGCTACGCAATCTGAGAAGGATGTGGTGGAAAAACTCACAGGTGGGTCACAATTATTTTCGTTGTCTTGTTTGTGACCACTTGTCACGCTTGTATTTTTGTCTTCTATTAAATAAATAATAAAACGTCGAGTGCTATTACATGTCTCTCTAGCTGTAAATTATATATTACATGAGAAAAATTCAAAACAAAATTTCATCCCATACAATATGCTCAATTTCGTCCGTATCCCGCCAGTCTACGTTGTAAAATCTACTCGACCAATTTAAGAAGTCTCCGTTTCCATACATATTATTAGCAATATAACCTATACCTTCTTAACTCACTCGGATAATATAATGAAAAAGCACGAGTGGTATAATATACTGAAAAAGGCACGCGTGTTTAATATCCAGGATTATAAGCCAAAAATCGGTGGAATAAAAACGCCGTTTTGAGCAAGTGTGTTGAAAAAAATATAGTCACGGTTCACACAAAGATTTGGGACTAAATGCTATAGTAAAAGTTTCACAACTTAGAATAACCTAACCGATGACATCCCGCTTGCCCTTATCGGTCAAATGGGCCAATTATTCCTTTGAGAGTGGTTCTTTTAAGTTTGATTTTTTCACAGCTTCAAGAGACTGTAGCTGACCTGAGTATATGGTTTTAATTTCAACTCGATACTTCCACCCCCAGGTGAAGGGTCTCGACAGACAGACGGACAACAAAGTGATGCTATAAGGATTCCGTATTTTCCTTTCGAGGTACGGAACCCTAATAAGGTTTATGAGTAAATACTGACCTGGCACAGAGCTGAACAGCACATTATTTAGCGAGGCCGCCCCGGCCGGGGCCGCGCGCAGCTGCGTGGAGCTCAGCAACGCGAGCGGCGGCGCCCGGCCGGCCAGCACCGAGTTCAGGATCAGCGGCGGCCGCTGCGCCGCGCTCGAGGCCGAGTGCGGACGAGGGGTATTCGTCTTCGGCCTCGTCTCCACGCCTTTGATCACACTCCCGGACACAACTATATTCGGCTGATAGTTTAATATTGTGTTTTTTTGAGACACACTTGCCTGAAAATTTAAAATAGTGTTTTTTTGTGGAGACCGCGACACAACTAGATGTAACCCTCGCCCTACACTCGACGGCGGTAAATGTATTCCACCGCTAACGTTTACAACTTGTGGTAACTTATCGGCGTTTTCTTCAGTTTTCGCTTCCTGTTGCTTTTCAGGCTGATTTCGATTCGTCGAAGGAATTATTATGATACTCTTGCTCACGTTCGGGTCCTTCTTATTGAGCACTGCGAACGGTTCGGCCGTGTTTAGATCGGGCATATTTAGACCCGGGACTGTTTTAACAGGTGTCTTCGGCAAATTGGCTAGAGATTTCACGTTGTTTATCACTGGTCGAAAATCTTCATTAATTCTTGTCGTAGTTACAACTGGTCGAAATTCTAGATTAGCTTTTGTAGTTTGTGGTCGACTATCGATGTTGGCAGGTTTTAAGACTGGAGCAAAATCTAGAGTTTTCGCAGGGGCTAGTGCGCCTAGTTTTTTATTAATGTCAGCAACAGTGGGTTGAAGAGCGTCGGGGTGGTGCTGGATGAGGCGGGTCTGAAGACCTGTCCGGTGTGCTCGGCGAGGTTCTCGACGGTCAGAGGCTTGACAGTGGCGCCTCCCATGGAGTTGGTCAGTAATATTGTGATCTCGTTTGAGTTCTGGGGTGGTCTGGGTACCTGCGCAGAAAAAACAGTAATGAGTATTTTAGCAGTGGCGGTACTTCCATACAAGCCCAAAAGCCGGGCTTGCGTTAGTTGCCTTACCGAATTACGTAGTGATAAGATCAATACCTATAGATTATTTTTAAACCACGCGCCACAAGAACTCGTATTATTGAATTCAAGCCACCGCGGCGCGAGCGTGTTGCAAATTTTTGCCGTGGCGCCTCGTCCACGCGAAAGAAATCAGTCATAGGATCTATCCTGCTCGCACTCGTCGGCTTGCAACCGGGCTTACTTTTTCGTCCCGCTCTAGGCGCTCTAGCCTACAAACTGTCATATAACGAATGTAACTATTTGTTGGTGTGTATAGCAATCTTATACGGCGAATTAAGCCGGGCTTTTAGTGTGAAGTTAGCTGCATAATTGTGTACGAGCGCGCGTTTACTGAACAACTTCAAGTGTATTATTATTTGACTAGTCGAAATACTATTATTCTTTGTCGAAAGTTTAATTTAATTTGTTTTAAGCGAATCAGTGAGTGTGGACTTGTTTGTTTATTGTTTAAGTGTCTAATTCGTTAACAATATTTGAAGTTGTTCCTTGTGTGATGAGATGCGTCCACGTATTACTCAACGAAGGCAAGGTAAAGTTGTTAAATTTCGTAGAAAAATAGGATATTATTTCCGCGCCAAACCAACACCTGACTTGTGTATTTCTCAGACAAGTCAGTCGCATAGGAGAAAATTATGTAGGGCAACGCCCGGTTACAAAACAAAACATAAATAACCATAGATTGTTAGTTGATATTGCTGGTGTTGCCCATTTTTTCGAACGACATTAACGTTTGGAATGCTTCCGGCTATGACGACTTATATAATTTATCTGGCGCGTTAAAGATAAGTTTATAATTGCTGGTATGTTTGTAAAATTCTATTTAGTAGTATAGTACGAGTAGGTACCTCAGCGCGCTATGATTAGTTCGCCTCGACTGGCTAACAAATGCATTTGAGTGCGAAAGTGGTGATTGGACAGGTTATTACGAAAACGTATCTTTCGGCTTGCCCTACTCCAAAACTCTAGGCACGCCACTGATTTTTAGTGAAGCGAACTGATTACACTAGCGAATATATAATATTTTCTGTAGATAGTACAAAAGTTAGCGTTTTGGGTACATTTTTCTAAAACATTCATAGTTTCATATTTACACATTAGAAGGTTTTAACATGCCTATAAGGAGAAAGCAAGAAAATAAGACTTTAGAGTCCGCTTATTCTATGATATCAACAGGAAAAACGCATACAAAATAAGATTAAAAAAAAAACATATTTGACACAAGATCTTATCGTTGACTGTACTTTTCTTTCAACAGGCAACTGATACTCATCGAGATAATTCTAACAAAGCCAATGACAATTAGGTTGCGTTGTTTTATCACAGAGAGAGTATCTCATGGCCACCTCCTGTCTCCATCGTCAGATCAGCTCGATGGTACCATAATATTGCATCGTCACCCGACTTACATTTATGTAGTAACAGTTTGCAACATTTGACTCAAAGATAATACATACAAACATTGCAAGTTAAATAAAAGCTTGTAAACAAGTTTTCGATACAGGCCCCCACAGTCAACAGGAAATTCCTTGGGAAATTGGAAGCTTCGGGATATTTATTAGAGAACAAATATATGTATAATACCGAATTGCTGGTAACTTCCGTTATAGGCTGTTTAGTGGTCGGTGCACTATCTTGAACCACAGGAGCAATCTTCTTGTGACTCCTTGGTTTTATGCCAAAGCAGCTGTATTCTTCTGTCGCACCCAGTCGCACGCCGCGGTTTCCGCATCTTTTTAAGGAGTTGCCTTAACTATAAAAAACACAAATATAACTATACCGTTTCGGTGCTAGCTCTGATATAGGTTGTATGGTAGCTGGTGCGCTGTCTTGAACAACTGGAGCGATCTTCTTGTAACTCCTCGGCTTGATGCCAAACTCTCTGCGGCTATATTCTTCTGTCGCAACCACTCGCGCGCCGCGGCTTCCGCGTCCACCGGGGAGGGAGGGGTGCGCGGCCGCGGGGCGCGGGCGGGGGAGGGGGAGGGGGAGGGAGGGGGAGCGCGGCGCGGGGGGAGGGAGGGGGAGTGCGGGCGCTTCTTGCTCTCTGGAAATAAAGGTTTCGTTTTTACATGTTCGCTTACAGTTTAGTCACAAACAAAATTATCCTACTAACTATTGTTGTTGACAGGCAGATACGTATGCGAGCGATATTCCATTTTTTTATATTAAAGGAATAAATGAAAAAAAACGAGGTTCTGTAGGGTTCCGTAGCTCATTTGGTTAAGAGCAACGCACGGATTGCGGAGGTTGCGGATTTAAGTCCTGCCGGACGCGTAACTTTTTCAATATTTTTCTTTAATATAAAAAAAAAATCATACGTTATTGTATTTAAACTATCTTAAGTCAATCTAAAAATAAATCGATTGACCCTACGCGCGCGTATACTTAGGGCATATTGATAATTCATGGAACTAGCCACTTAGAAAACTTAAATTAAAAAAACAACTATAGGGTTTGAAAAAGGAACTCTCTGGCGGAATATTACTTTTTAATTTGTGAGACTGTCATTTGTTTTTTCATCGTGACGTTGGGTTGAAAATCGTGTTTCGTTGTTGCAATGAATTTAAGTCGTGAACATTTTCGAACATGATTTTTACGATTTTCGATGTGGTTTAATTCAGCGAAAAAGTTGTCAAAGACTTCAATTATCATTTGGCGATGAAGCCCCATCTCGTAGCTCTGTTTATTCATGGTTTAGTGAGTTTAGACGAGGACGTGACCATCTCCATGATGATGAACGTGAAGGCCGGCCGGCGACAGCGGTTACCGATTGTAATATTGATACTGTACGTCAACT
This sequence comes from Cydia pomonella, assembly GCF_033807575.1. Classification (NCBI taxonomy): domain Eukaryota; kingdom Metazoa; phylum Arthropoda; class Insecta; order Lepidoptera; family Tortricidae; genus Cydia; species Cydia pomonella. Next base: position 152,268 of record NC_084728.1, read on the forward strand.
AATTGAAACTGACATAAAAATTACCTGCCAGCAAATTCGTACTACCATCGCATTGGAATGAGCCAGGTGCAAAAGATACTGCATTTGCACCTTAAGGTTCGGAAACTTTGTACGCGATGGATACCGCACGATTTGACGGAAGACCAGAAACGACTGCGTGTAGAGTGGTGCCGTAAAATGATAAAAAAAATTGACGGCGGACAATCAACGGCTGTATATAATTGTGACAGGTGATGAAACCTGGGTTTAGTGCTTTGAACCAGAAAGGAAAAGTCAATCGGCGGAGTGGGTCTTTCCTTTTGAAGACTTGCCGACGAAAGTTAAAAAAAGTCGAAGCACTGGTAAGAAAATGGTTGCTTCTTTTTTCGGAAAATCAGGGCATTACACCACTATACCGCTTGAAAACCAAAAGACAGTAACTGCAGATTGGTATGTAAACACGTGCTTGCCCATTATTTTTGACAAAGTTCGTGAAAAGCGTCCCTAGCAAAATAGTCCTCCACCACGACAACGCGTCGGCACATTCCGCCAAGGCAACGAATGCGTATTTGAAGGCCTCAAATGTGGAATGAATGACTCATCCGCCATATAGCCCCGATCTCGCACCATGTGATTTCTTTTATTTCCAAAAGTTAAAGATAAACTCAGAGCTTTACGATTTACAAGCCCGGAAGTGGCAGTGAATGTTTTCCACGAAGCCATCGAAGAGGTCCCTAAGGAAGACTGGACCCACTGTTTTCACAATGGTTCCAGAGAATGCAAAAGTGTGTAAATAGTAAGGGTATATACTTCGAAAAACAATAAATATGTCATAAGGATAATAAGTCGTCTCATTTAAAAGAATCCAGAAACTTTCAGTATGGCCCACGTACAGGCCAATATCAGCCTTGGTGCCTCCCGACAAGGTCCACGTGGCCACGGCGTTCCAAGGGTAAAGCCCTGCGCTCGGAAATCACCTCCTTGTTTCGAATGTATCGGAAATTCGACTTCATTAAAATCTTCCATAGTTTCTATTTTACATAATAATATAGGTCAATTCTGAGAATTGTGTTGCTAAAAAATTCGAGTTATATTTAAAACCAAATCCGATAAACGCTCAATAAGAAGAAAACACATAAGTTACATAATACCGACCGTTTGACGACCGGTTTGGCCTAGTGGGTAGTGACCCTGCCTACGAAGCTGATGGTCCCGGGTTCAAATCCTGGTAAGGGCATGTATTTGTGTGATGAGCATGGATATTTGTCTGATTCATGGGTGTTTTCTATGTATTTAAGTATTTATAGATATTTATATATTATATATATCGTTGTCTAAGTACCTCAACACAAGCCTATGAGCTTACTGTGGGACTTAGTCAATTTGTGTAATAATGTCCTATAATATTTATTTATTTATTTATAATAGTAGTTTACTGATACATAATGAAAGGTATAAAAACACGCATTTGGATTTATGTTAAAAACTGAAAGCGAGTTTTTAGTACCTAATAATATGCAGTTACATACACTACTTTATCTAACACATATTATAAGCTTTCTATGATGTGTTTGGGAACCGCAAATTGCGACCACCATTGCGGAACTTGATCACACTTAATGAGACATCATTTCGACGTATACTAATGATGAGGTCAAATCGAATTCCTTTGTAACGCATACATGTTTGAATGTCATTATTAATATTATAAGTGAAGTCATTATTCAATCGATATTGGCGTTATTATTTGGCAATAATAACATTTTCAAATACAAAATATAGTTTATACGCTAGATGAAATGTGCGAAAAGTAACTTACTTTTATATTTGGCTCTGTGTATAATATCCGGAGGCTTCGACACAACAATAGTCGGCGTGGCGGTGGTAGAGACGGCGGCGGTGGCGGCGGCGGTAGCGGCAGGCGGGATGGCTGAAACACCACAGTCGTTCACTTCTCATGCTTCTATGTGACCCTAAGAAAAAAGGTGCATTCCCATCTGTGCCTACCCTACGTGACCACAGCTATACAAGAGGTGGCCACAAATGGGAATGATTTGTATGTAGCTCCTATTCCCATCTGTGCCGGGCAGCGACATCGAAAAAAACTTGCAATATTTGTAGACCTTTGAAACATACACGTTTAAGTCTTATTAAAGGCGGAGCGGACAGCACGCTATCGGAGGTTACCCTCCACCACTACGGGACTGCAGACACAACAGTCATCAGACTCACCACGGGGACTCTCGCCATGCGCGCGGCGCGGCGCAGCAGCTGGCGCTGCAGACGAGCTTCGCGCCCGCTGACTGGCGGAGCGGACAGCACGCTATCGGAGGTTACCCTCCACCACTACGGGACTGAGGACACAACAGTCATCAGACTCACCACGGGGACTCTCGCCATGCGCGCGGCGCGGCGCAGCAGCTGGCGCTGCAGACGAGCTTCGCGCCCGCTGACTGGCGGAGCGGACAGCACGCTATCGGAGGTTACCCTCCACCACTACGGGACTGCAGACACAACAGTCATCAGACTCACCACGGGGACTCTCGCCATGCGCGCGGCGCGGCGCAGCAGCTGGCGCTGCAGACGAGCTTCGCGCCCGCTGACTGGCGGAGCGGACAGCACGCTATCGGAGGTTACCCTCCACCACTACGGGACTGCAGACACAACAGTCATCAGACTCACCACGGGGACTCTCGCCATGCGCGCGGCGCGGCGCAGCAGCTGGCGCTGCAGACGAGCTTCGCGCCCGCTGACTGGCGGAGCGGACAGCACGCTATCGGAGGTTCACCTCCACCACTACGGGACTGCAGACACAACAGTCATCAGACTCACCACGGGGACTCTCGCCATGCGCGCGGCGCGGCGCAGCAGCTGCGCTGCAGACGAGCTTCGCGCCCGCTGACTGGCGGAGCGGACAGCACGCTATCGGAGGTTACCCTCCACCACTACGGGACTGCAGACACAACAGTCATCAGACTCACCACGGGGACTCTCGCCATGCGCGCGGCGCGGCGCAGCAGCTGGCGCTGCAGACGAGCTTCGCGCCCGCTGACTGGCGGAGCGGACAGCACGCTATCGGAGGTTACCCTCCACCACTACGGGACTGCAGACACAACAGTCATCAGACTCACCACGGGGACTCTCGCCATGCGCGCGGCGCGGCGCAGCAGCTGGCGCTGCAGACGAGCTTCGCGCCGCTGACTGGCGGAGCGGACAGCACGCTATCGGAGGTTACCCTCCACCACTACGGGACTGCAGACACAACAGTCATCAGACTCACCACGGGGACTCTCGCCATGCGCGCGGCGCGGCGCAGCAGCTGGCGCTGCAGACGAGCTTCGCGCCCGCTGACTGGCGGAGCGGACAGCACGCTATCGGAGGTTACCCTCCACCACTACGGGACTGCAGACACAACAGTCATCAGACTCACCACGGGGACTCTCGCCATGCGCGCGGCGCGGCGCAGCAGCTGGCGCTGCAGACGAGCTTCGCGCCCGCTGACTGGCGGAGCGGACAGCACGCTATCGGAGGTTACCCTCCACCACTACGGGACTGCAGACACAACAGTCATCAGACTCACCACGGGGACTCTCGCCATGCGCGCGGCGCGGCGCAGCAGCTGGCGCTGCAGACGAGCTTCGCGCCCGCTGACTGGCGGAGCGGACAGCACGCTATCGGAGGTTACCCTCCACCACTACGGGACTGCAGACACAACAGTCATCAGACTCACCACGGGGACTCTCGCCATGCGCGCGGCGCGGCGCAGCAGCTGGCGCTGCAGACGAGCTTCGCGCCCGCTGACTGGCGGAGCGGACAGCACGCTATCGGAGGTTACCCTCCACCACTACGGGACTGCAGACACAACAGTCATCAGACTCACCACGGGGACTCTCGCCATGCGCGCGGCGCGGCGCAGCAGCTGGCGCTGCAGACGAGCTTCGCGCCCGCTGACTGGCGGAGCGGACAGCACGCTATCGGAGGTTACCCTCCACCACTACGGGACTGCAGACACAACAGTCATCAGACTCACCACGGGGACTCTCGGCATGCGCGCGGCGCGGCGCAGCAGCTGGCGCTGCAGACGAGCTTCGCGCCCGCTGACTGGCGGAGCGGACAGCACGCTATCGGAGGTTACCCTCCACCACTACGGGACTGCAGACACAACAGTCATCAGACTCACCACGGGGACTCTCGCCATGCGCGCGGCGCGGCGCAGCAGCTGGCGCTGCAGACGAGCTTCGCGCCCGCTGACTGGCGGAGCGGACAGCACGCTATCGGAGGTTACCCTCCACCACTACGGGACTGCAGACACAACAGTCATCAGACTCACCACGGGGACTCTCGCCATGCGCGCGGCGCGGCGCAGCAGCTGGCGCTGCAGACGAGCTTCGCGCCCGCTGACTGGCGGAGCGGACAGCACGCTATCGGAGGTTACCCTCCACCACTACGGGACTGCAGACACAACAGTCATCAGACTCACCACGGGGACTCTCGCCATGCGCGCGGCGCGGCGCAGCAGCTGGCGCTGCAGACGAGCTTCGCGCCCGCTGACTGGCGGAGCGGACAGCACGCTATCGGAGGTTACCCTCCACCACTACGGGACTGCAGACACAACAGTCATCAGACTCACCACGGGGACTCTCGCCATGCGCGCGGCGCGGCGCAGCAGCTGGCGCTGCAGACGAGCTTCGCGCCCGCTGACTGGCGGAGCGGACAGCACGCTATCGGAGGTTACCCTCCACCACTACGGGACTGCAGACACAACAGTCATCAGACTCACCACGGGGACTCTCGCCATGCGCGCGGCGCGGCGCAGCAGCTGGCGCTGCAGACGAGCTTCGCGCCCGCTGACTGGCGGAGCGGACAGCACGCTATCGGAGGTTACCCTCCACCACTACGGGACTGCAGACACAACAGTCATCAGACTCACCACGGGGACTCTCGCCATGCGCGCGGCGCGGCGCAGCAGCTGGCGCTGCAGACGAGCTTCGCGCCCGCTGACTGGCGGAGCGGACAGCACGCTATCGGAGGTTACCCTCCACCACTACGGGACTGCAGACACAACAGTCATCAGACTCACCACGGGGACTCTCGCCATGCGCGCGGCGCGGCGCAGCAGCTGGCGCTGCAGACGAGCTTCGCGCCCGCTGACTGGCGGAGCGGACAGCACGCTATCGGAGGTTACCCTCCACCACTACGGGACTGCAGACACAACAGTCATCAGACTCACCACGGGGACTCTCGCCATGCGCGCGGCGCGGCGCAGCAGCTGGCGCTGCAGACGAGCTTCGCGCCCGCTGACTGGCGGAGCGGACAGCACGCTATCGGAGGTTACCCTCCACCACTACGGGACTGCAGACACAACAGTCATCAGACTCACCACGGGGACTCTCGCCATGCGCGCGGCGCGGCGCAGCAGCTGGCGCTGCAGACGAGCTTCGCGCCCGCTGACTGGCGGAGCGGACAGCACGCTATCGGAGGTTACCCTCCACCACTACGGGACTGCAGACACAACAGTCATCAGACTCACCACGGGGACTCTCGCCATGCGCGCGGCGCGGCGCAGCAGCTGGCGCTGCAGACGAGCTTCGCGCCCGCTGACTGGCGGAGCGGACAGCACGCTATCGGAGGTTACCCTCCACCACTACGGGACTGCAGACACAACAGTCATCAGACTCACCACGGGGACTCTCGCCATGCGCGCGGCGCGGCGCAGCAGCTGGCGCTGCAGACGAGCTTCGCGCCCGCTGACTGGCGGAGCGGACAGCACGCTATCGGAGGTTACCCTCCACCACTACGGGACTGCAGACACAACAGTCATCAGACTCACCACGGGGACTCTCGCCATGCGCGCGGCGCGGCGCAGCAGCTGGCGCTGCAGACGAGCTTCGCGCCCGCTGACTGGCGGAGCGGACAGCACGCTATCGGAGGTTACCCTCCACCACTACGGGACTGCAGACACAACAGTCATCAGACTCACCACGGGGACTCTCGCCATGCGCGCGGCGCGGCGCAGCAGCTGGCGCTGCAGACGAGCTTCGCGCCCGCTGACTGGCGGAGCGGACAGCACGCTATCGGAGGTTACCCTCCACCACTACGGGACTGCAGACACAACAGTCATCAGACTCACCACGGGGACTCTCGCCATGCGCGCGGCGCGGCGCAGCAGCTGGCGCTGCAGACGAGCTTCGCGCCCGCTGACTGGCGGAGCGGACAGCACGCGCGCTGCGCAGCGCGAGCAATTGGACGATAAAACCGCGGCCGCGGGGCTACACAAGAATTATTTTTCATATAAGAAACATCTTCAAAACTTTACAATAGCCTACGAGGGCGGTTTGAGGAGCCAGTGACTTTATGTAAAACAAAAATCATGTTAACATATAAACTTTTTCATTACAATTCTGAACTCTTTGGTAGCTAGCAGTTTTTTTTTTTAAAGGCGTGGTAATAAAAAAGTTGTTGAAGCATATGTCAAATACGATCGGAAAATTGTTGGAAAATTGAAAAAAGCGAATTTCTTGAACATGTGTTAATTAAACATTACTTTTTACGTGGAAAAACTATTAAAGAGACTGAAAACTGTTTAAAAAAATGTTATGGAGAATCTGCTCCTTTTCATGGAATGGTACATATGTGGTTTACAGAATTTCGTTCTGGACGTACCACTACCAATGATGCAGAACGCTCTGGAAGGCGGATTGAAGTGACCGCATTCTAAGGGCTATTTACACATTACTTCAAAGTAACACTCTTACACTAAAATGTACACTTACACTGTACTGATTTAATTTTCTTATTTAAAATTTTCAATAATTTAGTAGATGCCCCTGAACTTTTGCAAAATATAGATTTACGCGTGCCCCGTAGAACGGAACGTAGTTGTCGCAACAAAATGTAATTTAGTATCAAAAGCAGCAGAACTAAACATGCGCAGCACGCATACATTAAACGCACATGTAGGTTGTACAATGGAAAGTGCCAAAACGTAGACATATTTAGCAGCTCATTAAGATTGTTTAAGAAATTAGTTTACTTTTCATTAAAATAAAATACCTGAATAGCTAAATTAAGATCTCATTACATATTCTGTCACACATACATATGCATGTAATTTATACTTATACTTATAGTGATAAGTTTTTATTAATATTTGTTTACATATAGGAAACTATAGGTCTATAACTAGAAAGATGTTACTTTATATACTTATCTGTTTTGTAAGACTGTTTGTGTCTTAATAAAAAAAAAAAAAAAAATTAGAAAACTAAAATGGGATTAAATACGAGGGTGGTGTGATAAGTCAGTGACTTTTTGCAAAAAAAAAAAAAACTTTTTCACCTTTTTTAGTTTTATTTGCCTACATAATCTCCTTTCAACTCCATACACTTCATCCAACGATGTTCCAGTTTTTTAACCCCTCCAAAAAAGATTTTTTGTCAAACCCTAATAATATGCTTCAGTTTCAGCTATGACTTCCTTATTTGATGAAAATCTTTTCCCACCGAGCCATTTCTTCATGTTTGGGAATAAAAAAAATCACATGGGGCCAAATCTGGAGAATAAGGTGGGTGGGGCAGTATTTCGTAACGCAATTCTACTAATTTGGCTGTTGCGACTGTTGACGAGTGTGCAGGGACATTGTCATGGTGAAAAAGGATTTTCTTCTTTGCCAGATGCTTCACAACTTCTGCGTTAAATTTTTCCAACAAAGTAGCATAATAAGGGCCATTTATTGTTTTACCTTTCTCTAAATAATCTATATAAATAACCCCTTGGCTGTCCCAAAAAACAGTGGCCATTACCTTCCCTGCCGAATTAACGGTTTTCGCTTTCTTTGGGGCCCGTTCGTTAGCAGAAGTCCACTGTTTTGACTGATTTTTCGTCTCTGGCGTATAATGGTGGATCCACGTTTCATCGACCGTCACAAATCGACGTAAAAAATCATTAGGATTACGCTTGGATTTGGCTAAGCATTGCTCGGAAGTTGTTTCACGAAGTCGTTTTTGATCGGCTGTCAGCAAACGCGACACCCATCTTGCGGAAAGCTTTTTCATATTCAAAATATTATGCAAGATATGAAAAACTCGTTCAGATGAAATGTGTGTAGTCTTAGCTATCTCACGAATCTTCACTCGACGGTCACCCAAAACAATATCGTGAATTTTATTCACGACATCATCAGTGGTCACTTCAATCGGCCTTCCAGAGCGTTCTGCGTCATTGGTAGTGGTCCGTCCAGAACTAAATTCTGTAAACGACTTATGTACCATTCCATGAGAAGGAGCAGATTCCCCATAATATTTTTTTAAACAGTTTTCAGTCTCTTTAATAGTTTTTCCACGTAAAAAGTTATATTTAATTAACACACGAAATTCGCTTTTCTCCATTTTCCAACAATTTTCCGATCGTATAGGACATATGCCTCAATAACTTTTTTATTGCCCCGCCTTTGAAAAAAAAACTGCCAGCTACCAAGGAGTTCAGAATTGTAATTAAAAAGTTTATATGTTAAAATGATTTTTGTTTTACATAAAGTCACTGACTACTCAAATCGCCCTCGTATTTAAAAAATACAAAAAAGACAAGTTTGTACTTTTGTCAAGCAAAACACTTAGTCTAAAAAATAAAATGATTGTTGTTTTTAATAATAATATTACGTTGTGTGTAGTAGGGCACAGCGTAGCAGATGTCATTCCAGATCTAGAGCAGAGCCTAACTGGGGAAGTACCTCCAACAGAAAACCGCAGCCAAATAACACTAGACCCTACTCATAGTGTTGTGTTCCTGCCGGTGAGTAAGGTTGCCAGAGCTCAATGAGGGTACGGAGTGTATGGTCGGCAACGCGCATGTAGGCCCTCTAGAGTTGCAGGCGTACATAGGCTACGGAGACTGCTTACCATCAGGCGGGACGTATGCTTTTTACTACCGTGTAGTATAAAAAAAATTGTTGATATTTACTCACCCTCGCATACTAGTAGACTTGATGTGATCGCAATCTTTTTCGCCATTTATACCCTGCGGTACAAAAAATCTTGGTGTGAATTTATATGACACTCTTTCTAAATCTGTTACTACTCACAATCATGTATTCGTGCTTAGACAACAGAAAATATAGTGTCTAAACATTTTACCTCATACAAGAATACAAGCGGTCCTAGTATGGCACCCTGAGATACTCCCAACAAATGACTTCGTTTACATAATTTTATAAGTCTTCCATTTACCAATACAAGTTGTATTACAAAATCATAGTAAATATTAACTCATTAGATTCATATTTTCAATATAATTTAATATTATAAAATAACGACGTGTTACACAATGTCGAATGCATTTGAATGGTCATAAAGTAAAACCTTTGTACTAATATTGTGTTCAATGTGTTCCATATTCTTATATTCTTCATTCCGTTCTATATGTCCTAATTATTCGTTTTCGCAGGCCGTAGTTCTAACTTAACCTAAGTATGGCAAGAATGTTTAGGACGAATAAGTCTTAGGACAATCATTACATTATGCGAACGAGCGTTATGGGGATGTCATTTTATGATACAAGTTATTAGGGATTGCGAGGGTGACGCAAACTAAAGTATATACTCACGGCCAAGTTGTCAAGCATCCGCTGCAGTTCAGCTTCCTTGACCCGTTGTCGCGCTCTCCACACGCCGAACTCGGAGCCATCCGCGGTACGTCGCTGCGACCCTCTCCGCGAGCCCTCGTCGGAACCTGACTCATCTGTGGTGCGTCGCGGTGTCGCTCTGGAGTCGGAACTCGACTCGTCCGTGTTAAGTCGTTGCGTTCTCGAGTCGCGTCCCGACTCCGTGGTGCGTCGCAGTGTTCTCCGGACGACCAAGTATTCATCCGCGTCGGGCATCCAGTCCGAGTCGGATCCGCTGGATGGCGAGGGAGTCGGGCCGGACGTCTGCGATCATGGAAACTATTTAATCATATGTAATATGATTTTACACCTCAATTTTGAACGCTTTTTGCTCTAATGAAAATGATCTACAATGTCAAATTTTGATCGGTTTTGGTTGCAAAAACTACAAGTTTTACGAACTGCTCCGAATTTTAGTTTCCGTGTACTTTAACTCTACATCTACTATGTAGTTTGCCTCCAAAACAGGACCACCAATGAAGATAGAAGACAATTACAAAACATGCTCTCACACTTGACGTATAAACTTTTTGACAAAGCTCTTATGAAAGACGAAAGTATTTTTAAACTAAAAGTTAGGGAGGGAGCTTTCTTTTTCATAAAAGTCTCGATTGCAAAATTCGCTTACCCCCCTCATAACAAAACAATACAGAAGAACCTATCACAATATACACAAAAAACAAACAAAAATATAATTATAATAAAAATACTCACACATACATACTCAATATATATATAAAGAAATGCATGTATGTATAACAGTGAAAGAGAAACCAGATAAAAGGATCAAGCAGGTGATACAAAGTGTAGTAATTATTTTCCTAAATCTCACCCGTCTCGCTCGCCTGGGCGCGACCTGCGCCGTCAGCATGCTCCTATTGTTCCGTCTCACTTCCTCTATATCCGGCAACTCCACTTTCTTCGCTACTCTGTTTCCCATTTTCCCCTTATCGGTCAAATCAATTCTTTGCAGGACCACGGAACAGAACTTACACATTCTTAACAATGGTATGTTATTTTTGTTGAAAACGAATTTCGGAGGCAAAGTTGAAACGAAAAAATTGAATAAGGAACCAGGATGGGGATCGGTTTTGAATAAAGTAAGGGGTGGAGGCGAGTTTCTGGTGAAAAGTGGAGATGGACCCAGGGATGGGGATGGGGTTATTCTTGATAAAAGTGGAGGTGAACCAAGGGGTGGGGGTGGGGTTATTCTAGATAAAATTGGAGTAGATACTCTTTCAGGCGTAGGTGGTACTGGTGATGACGTATTTCTTATAGGTGACCTAGACGGTGAGAGATGTTCAGTTTTTATTGGTAGAGATTCTGGGGATGAAGGTTCTCTCGTTGGAGATGGTGATGGTAATTTAGAAGATTCCCGAGATGTTGGATGGAGTAAACATCCGTCGATTCTCTCCAGTAATACTACTGCGTACATGAGCAGCTTTGGATCTACGGACATCAATAATTTCAGTTAATGAAAATGTTTACCACTAGAACAATAGGTATTTTGTGTCTAAAACGCAAAACTTTTAGATGTTTCTGATAAAGGAACCATATTACAAAAAAAAAATGAAAATTCATAGTTGCACGAGACCATCATGCGTTGCAAGGTAAAAACTTAATCAATTTACTTGACAATGTAATCTAAAACTTGTGTACAAAACAAAACTACTAAGTAAAAAAATGAGAATATTCAAAATAGAAGTATTTAAACACGATCATTCAATCATACATAGGTTAGGTACATAAGTGATTCTTACCTATACTTCCCTCTTCTTCTCCCAGTTCCGTCTCTTTCCCCCCAGAACTGTCGCTGCTGCGACTACCATCATCAGAACTTGATTCCTCGTTCTCTTCAACATCATTCGTCTCCCCTGTCACTTCTTTCATAAGATCACTAACTGTCACTTTACTTCTCTTTGTTTTGCTTGTTACTCCCCCATTTACTTTCCTCTTTTTATTGCTATAAACATTCGGGTTATATTCGTGGAAGCGATTCGTATCTTCTGCATCACTATTACTGCTTTCATTTTCACTATGAACGTTATCATCTATAACCAAATTTCCATTGCTTGAATCACTAGATTCTCTTTGATGTCTTTTTTCTGCCTTGTTATTTGTCTGAGATTCGTTATCATTGTCATTTACACTTGGAACACTATCTTCATTACCGTCATTAGGAACTTCAGCTGTTTTATCAACATTGGGTGTAAAATCTTCGTCGTCGCTATCAAAGAAGATTGTCGTTTCAAAATTATTAACGTCGAACTCTTGCAAAGCTTCCAAAACATCTGTCTTAGGGCTCGGTGCGTCTAGATCTACTATCTCTTTATTTATGTCTATAGTTTTATCAAATTGTTTTGATATTTTTTTCTTTTTACTACTTGCAGTATGGTTTTTATCAGGTTTGTTGCCATGTTTACTTGTCTTTAGCTTTTTTAAGCGTACTGTAGGTTTATCAGACGTATTTGCAGTGACATTATCCACAATCATTACTTTGTATTTTTCTCCCGTCTCGTCACCAAGACCTTCTCTTGTAGAACTGACGGCTGCTTTTTCTTTCGTGGTCACTACCTCTTTAGTCTTATCTTCTTCTCTAATATCTTCTGATAAGTCTATGGTCTCTAAAGTTTTTTCTACTATAGCTACATCATCGTCATCTTCGGCACGCGCTGTTAGAAAGAATATAGAGTAATTGTTTATTATTATTTATTTTTACTTTATTGCACATAAAAATAGTATAACAGGCAGACTTAATGCACCTAGGCATTCTCAACCAGTCAACCATAGTTAGCGTTAAGTATAATTAAGAGTGAAGCAAATGTATGTATGTATGTCACTTTATTGGATATAAACAGGTTAACAGAAAACAGACAAAACAAAATTTAAAAAAATGTTATGTACAAAGGCGACCAGCCAACCTTATAATTGTGTTGTAACAAATCTTACACTTAAAAAGAAACCTCTACGATTATTAACCAACACGAAACACATTACAAAATATGTGGCTTTCTATGTATAATGTTGTCAAGAAAGCATTTTTCACTAAAATGGGCAAGTAGTGAAAAGTGAAAAAATTATCAGTCAGAAAAGCAGTAGAGTTGGACCACGCTAAGTTTTCATGCCAAGTGCTATGTCAAGCATGGAGCTTATATGCATATTGCAGGCAAGTTTGTGAAAAGTTAGCGTGGTCAGAGTCTGTCGTCATGTCGTACCCGTGTCGGAGTCGGAGGAGTCGTCGTCGCCGACGTGCCGGGGGACCGGGTCCTCGCCCGGCGCCGGGCCGCGCTCGCTCTGCAGACATACCATTGACATTAGCTATTCGGGATGTAATTGTTTACGTGATACAAAATATATTTACGTGACTGTACCCATTACTATGAGCAGCTTTTGGAGAGCAATTAACCCTAAAATCTCAAAAAAATGAAGGTATCCCATACTATTCTCCGTTTCTATACCCGTATTCTCCGGAAACACGTGGGAGGAGGTGCGCTCGTTCACAGAACAGGGACTAACAAAGGTTGCTGGGTGGCTCCACAATAACTTACTCACCCTAAACACAAGTAAGACCAACTATATCTGTTTTACAAAATACAACCGCACACAGCCAGGCATCGACTTCACAATAAGGATCCACACTTGTCAAAATAGCACTCAAACTGAGTGCTCCTGTACCGCCATAGATAAAGTCGAGCGCACAAAATATTTAGGTATAATGCTGGATCAACGTTTAACTTGGTACTCTCACACAGAATGTATTATGACGAGAATAAGAAAACTTATCTGGACTTTTAAAAATTTAAGGCATGTAACTACTAAGGACATGCTAAATAAAATATACGTTTCTCTGGTTCAATCAGTTATAACATACTGTATTACTGTATGGGGTGGTGCCACAAAAACAAAATTCTTAGAACTAGAGAGAGCACAAAGGTCATTGCTTAAAGTCATGTACTTTAAACCGTACCGATTTCCTACCACTGACCTATACTTATCTTGCGATTTGTTGTCTGTCAGAAAACTCTATATCTTAAAACTAATTATAAAAACTCATAAGAAAACCCCTTACAAACCAATAATAGATTCTCGGCGTAAAAAACAAACCAAAATAATTAACCCCCCTATTTTCAAAACAGTATTTGCAAGGAGACAGCAGTCAGCACAATCTGCTAATCTGTACAATGCGATAAACCAAAATATTGACATTCACTCTACCACTACCCACGACTGTAAAATTAAGGTTGTTAAATGGTTGAAAACAAAAAGCTATTTTGAGATTGAAAACTTGTTGCTAAATACTTAACTACCTAATCCATGCGGGTTTCAAACACGTGTAACATACGTGCACACACAAACACAAACACACGCACACACATAAACACACAAACACACACACACACACACACATACATACACACACACACACACACACACACACACACACACACACACACACACACACACACACACACACACACACACACACACATACATACACAGTCGCTCACTCACGCGTTCATGCATATTTATAAGAGTATCTACTTATAGGTTAATTATAAGAAGCAATAACTCTCTGTAAGCTATGCCTTTTAGAACCAGCAAAATTGTAACAACTTAGTGAGTACCTAACTAATTTAATTTAAATTTTATATAACTTAATAGAATATTATTTTTATGGCCTGTATATGTAATGAACACACCAAAATTGTAAGCTACCACTACGGGAGAGCGGTGCTTCTTAATACAAGTATATTCATTACTTAAAAAGAGGCATCGGCACAGATGTAAAAAGCTACTTATAAGTTACGAAATAAATATTTTTCATTTTCATTTTCATTTTCATACTAGAGTTCAATTCGACAAGATACACAATATGGTAGGTATGGAAATCAGTTTTTTTTTATATACATATACCTTGTTTGATACAAAAACGAGTAGCGAGGACACGATGCTTGCTAAGTAAATTACGAGGTTGAAAAGCTTGCTTATATCACTATTATACACAAAAAAATCTATGAGTCAACTAAAATAATACTTTTTCTACTATACATCCTAAATAATAGTAGTAAGTATCTCAGTAGACGAAACGATAGACCAAAGATATCAACGGGCTTCTTTTCCAAAAAGCTCGTTGATGTCTTTTGCTCTATCCTTTGGCTTTATCATTTTGACCGCGGCGTAACGCAATTAGTCTAATTCATTATAGTTCACTAAAGTGTTTCATCATTGTGTTCAGTGAAAAGTATGCGATTATAGTTTGGGTCTCGAAGTCTTAGTTCCACGACGAGTAGAAAAAGAATTTAAACAATTAATTTCATCGCTTCCGGCAAGATTCGAACTTGCGACTTGTGTGAACATCGGTCTAATCGCTCTACCAACTGAGCTACCGAAGCCTACCAGAAGCGAACGATGCTTTCCATTCAATACTTATTGACTTAATTAGTAGAGTTACCGTGGGCGGCGCCACTTGTCCCGACGTCACCAGATGGCGCCAGACCTGGTGCGCCGACCTGGTCACCACGTACCCATATCTGCAACATTTGTATTATGTTTATTTGTTTCTGTAATGTTTAGGAAAAGTACAATGAAACAATCCATATGCTAACTCGAAGAGAACTGATTTATTTTCACCAAGCCTACCCTCAGTACATGCATTCCAAACCTACCTACATATA
This sequence comes from Cydia pomonella, assembly GCF_033807575.1. Lineage (NCBI taxonomy): Eukaryota > Metazoa > Arthropoda > Insecta > Lepidoptera > Tortricidae > Cydia > Cydia pomonella. Next base: position 167,579 of record NC_084728.1, read on the forward strand.
CAACAGTTTCTCTTTATTAAGGTGCAGCGGATCCAGCCAGGACAGTTTAAAAAAAAATTGTAGTGCTTTTTTAGATCACAATATAGTTGCCAAAAATAGAAAAGCAATCTACACCTTTCTCTGGTAACTTCATGGATTCGAAACCTCATTAAACAATTTACAAAATAGGTCTAAAACACTCCTTTAATTTATTAAACTATTTTTTCACAAAAGTTTAGTAAGGAGAAAATTTCTTTTAAAATGCGTAATGTTATTTTTGATCGATTTCATCGATTGCTTTTTTCCTTCAAAATTGATATCCACGACCCCGAGCACGCCTGGACAGTGTCCAGCAAGCTGCGTCCGGAGAAGGACCTGAACTCATGCACCTTAAGGACAAAACAACACTTGATTAATGGAATTTAAGACACATTGGACGAATCGCGTAACCGCTACTCCGTACAAACATATTCCCCATTTTCCTAACATTAACCTAACAAGGTTTCCTGCGAGCTATAGCTTAGTGGAGGGGAAGCGGGGTCAGTCCGGTCCTGGGGAGTCCCATCTGCGCGTTGAATCGTCGACGGGCGTCTTGTTTCAGCTCGAACCCTATACTCTGCGCGCTATTGCCTGGTGGAGGAGAAGGGGGGGCCAGTCCAGCCTGAAGGCGGCTCTGGAACCGATGGCGGGTGTCTTGTTCAGCTCAACAGTCTCTAGTATTACCTGCGCGCTATTGCCTGGTGAAGGGGAAGGGGGGGCCAGTCCAGCCTGAAGGCGGCTCTGGAACCGATGGCGGGTGTCTTGTTCAGCTCAACAGTCTCTAGTATTACCTGCGCGCTATTGCCTGGTGGAGGGGAAGGTGGGGCCAGTCCAGCCTGAAGGCGGCTCTGGAACCGATGGCGGGTGTCTTGTTCAGCTCAACAGTCTCTAGTATTACCTGCGCGCTATTGCCTGGTGGAGGGGAAGGTGGGGCCAGTCCAGCCTGAAGGCGGCTCTGGAACCGATGGCGGGTGTCTTGTTCAGCTCAACAGTCTCTAGTATTACCTGCGCGCTATTGCCTGGTGGATGGGAAGGGGGGGCCAGTCCGGCCTGAAGGCGGCTCTGGAACCGATGGCGGGTGTCTTGTTCAGCTCAACAGTCTCTAGTATTACCTGCGGGCTATTGCCTGGTGGATGGGAAGGGGGGGCCAGTCCGGCCTGAAGGCCGCTCTGGAACCGATGGCCGGTGTCTTGTTCAGCTCAACAGTCTCTAGTATTACCTGCGCGCTATTGCCTGGTGGATGGGAAGGGGGGGCCAGTCCGGCCTGAAGGCGGCTCTGGAACCGATGGCGGGTGTCTTGTTCAGCTCAACAGTCTCTAGTATTACCTGCGGGCTATTGCCTGGTGGATGGGAAGGGGGGGCCAGTCCGGCCTGAAGGCCGCTCTGGAACCGATGGCCGGTGTCTTGTTCAGCTCAACAGTCTCTAGTATTACCTGCGCGCTATTGCCTGGTGGATGGGGAGGGGCACCAGTCCGGGCTTGCCGCCCATCTGTGCGTGAAACCGCCGGCGCGTGTCTTGTTTCAGCTCGAACCAGCGTTTCTGAAGCGCCACGGCTGACATCTGCACGCGGCTGCAAATAACAATATGTCATCAGTTTTTCTTCACTCATTCCCATGGGCGCAGGTACAGGCAGGAGGGGGGGAGCTGCCCTCCCCTAGAGCTCAAATTTTATCATGCCCCTCTGCGGCGTAAAATAAATTCCGAATAGTACCACTGAAAATCCGCAACATGGCGAAGGCCAAATATAATCTGGTCAGGATTTATTATGAATATGAACTCAAGTGTGTTGTGCTGTGTGTTTATTTGCCGCCGTTTATATTATTTGACTACTTATTCTTTTTTTCTTTTTAATTGATGGTTATGCATTGATTTGATTTAATTTTTAATTATTAATTTTTATGAATATGCTAGGTGTACCTAGATTTAGAAAGAAAGGAAGAAAAATATTTTATTTGCAAACACATAAACACAAACAATAAGGTAAAAACAATAAATGATCAAAAGGCTCGAGCTCCACAACCGTGCTGCAGCGCGGAGGCTGCAGCGCTGACTGCCAGCATTTTTTTTATGTTATAGTATAGTCAGCAAACGAGCAGACGAGCCGCCTGATGGGAAGCGGTCATCGTCGCCCATGGACTTAAGCAACATAATAGGAGCCACTTAACCGTTGCCGCCCCTTGAGAACCCTAAATACCCGCTTCTTGAAGAATCCCATGTCCCATGTCCACAAACTCTAACCAGGAAGACACACACGAATAACACAGGCTATGGAAACTGCGTGGAGGGATCTTTCTCTTTTACTCCAATGAAGGCCTAATTAGAGTGACAGAGAATCATCAATCAGACATTTTTACCTTGTTGCCACAAATGGATTTTTATGAAAAAATATATTTCATACAATATTGTATTGTGCATTTAATACCTAAAAATTTAGGTTGTCGCCCTCTTGTAAATAATATTTACAAAAATTAAAACAAAAAAAATATTTTTTTAGGCCTTTCTAAATAAGTTAGAACCTTGTTTTTTTTTTAAATGTATTGCTATTTTATTTTATTTATCGTATGGCGTTTACACACTGGTTACATACATATAAAAAACTTAATTCAAAATTTACATTTCTGCAGATAAATACTCGCATCTTTTGTCAGGTGTTTAAAATCCTCAGCTGGTCCGTTGTATTTCGTGACGGGGCACTCGAATACCATGTGCTGCACCGTCTGCTCTGGGTGTCCGCATTCGCACGCCGCCGACTCGCTCCACCCCCACTTGTGCCAGAGGTACGCACAGTTACCGAAGCCAGTTCTGAGGCGGTTAAGTCTGCACCATATTTCTCGGCTTTCCGTGAACCCTTGAGGCCGTTTCCCTGGGTCTAACTCAAAAATGGTGTTGTCTACACTGTGCTGAGCCTCCCATGCTCTCATCCACGCTTGGTCGTCCTGATGTAATGGGTTGTGGGTGTGAAAGATTTTGGCCGGTGGGTTTCGAGACTTGAGTCGGGTGTTTTGAAGACTGCTCAGGTCGTTATGTATCGGCAGTGAAGAATTATCAGAAATTTTTGTGACCTCTCGTATTAGGCATTTCTGTCTCCGGATGTCCGGTGGTGCTATGTTACTAAGGACCGGCAGCCAATACAAAGGCGTTGGCGAGATGCAGCCCGTGATTATTCTCATTGTACTGTTAAGCTCAACATCCACACCGGCCACATGTGCACTGTTCATCCACACGGGGGCACAGTATTCCGCCGTTGAGAATACGAGGGCCATAGCGGACGTCTTTAAACAAGCAGCGCTGGCACCCCATGAAGTTCCTGTTAGCTTTTGGACTATGTTATTCCTGGTCTTCAATTTTCCAGCCAACTTGCTAAGGTGGTTTTTATACGTCAGGCTCCTGTCTAGGGTTATACCAAGATATTTTGGGCAGAAATTATGGCGCAAAAGTGTCCCTCTAAATTTCACTTTTAATTCTTTTTTCGCTAACCTGTTCGACAAATGGAAGCAACAGACCTCTGTCTTATTTGCATTTGGACGTAGGCGCCAGTGCTGGAAGTATTCATCCATGGCCTTTAGGTCTTTTTCCAAAATAGCTTCTGTTGCTTCCGTGGATTTGTTCTGCGCTACTAAGGCTAGGTCATCAGCATAGGCGAATTTGCGTGAGGTCGTGACAGGTAAGTCGTGGATGTAGAGGTTGAAGAGCAGGGGAGCGAGCACAGATCCCTGGGGTAGACCATTATTCAAAACCCTCGTTTTACTGGGATGTTGGCCCAGATGTACTTGGAAGGATCTGTTTGTGAGAGAATCTTCGATCACTCTAAATATCTTAAGACACGGAACAGCTTTTAATAGTTTATAGAGATGCTATTAGTGCCATGTATAATACGAATTTTAAAGAAATCTAACCATTAGTTTAGCTTAGAAAAATTAAAAAAAAAATTATATATTTTTTTTTTATCCAAACCAAGGGGATTCCAGGCTTGAAATATTGTAAAATGATATCTTATAATAAGACCAATTAACGCTTCTAAGAAAGGTATACATTTCAGCCAGGGGCAGTTTCACTATAGGATTGCGGCTAGACCCTTTGAGAACTTCAATTTTCGCGGTTATAGCCCTAAATCGAAAGCGAAAACAATTCACGCTTCTAAGCAGGTGCTGCCCCCTACACTTCACGCTGGCTCTATTTCGCATAGTAGGGTCTGCCATCTAGTGGCTTCAATTTAAAAATGGAAACCTGACATAATGCTTCGCGCCAATAAATAGGGGGCACCTGCGCTGCCGTCTGCAGTTCATGCTCGCTAAAATTAAGCAAATACTCGTACACACACTATTTATAAGAGTAATTAAGTTCTGTGAAACATAATGAAATATTGTTATAGAATAAAATGAACGAACGTGAAAAGCGAAGTAAACGCAGTATTGACCGTGTGCCTCTCCACTTACTTTTTGGTATAGCCTCGGGCGCTGAAACCAAACAAGTTGAATTAGATATTTAATCATGACCACACACATGCATAAGCAAGTTAAGCGACCAGAGACACTGTATTTATAGGAGAAATAGTTCATTTGCAAAAATCCAATATTTATTCAAAATTCAAAAAAAAAATCTGCAAGTAGGCCTCAAGGGCTCTTTTACAAGTCAATACAATATTTATAGTAACATCATATAGTGACATGAAAAATACATAACAACATTTATAAATACAACAGCCAATACCTGGGTAAACATTACATTACAATAATCTTAAAATAAATAATTACTACAATACAATAAAGATGTAGTCTCTATGGTTAAAAACATATAAAATCTGGAGATGTAAAAGGTCCCCAATGTCAGAGTACTAATACTAATAAAATTTGGAGGTGTAAAGTCTCTCCAAGTGTCAAAATAAAATTTATACTAAATAAATAAACCACGTCTGGACTGTTAAACCATTCAACCATTCATCCATTTATTCAGTAAGCACACCTAAGGAAAAAGTTTCAAGATCGCTTTCACAAGTCAATACAACATTTACAGTGACATCATATGGTGACGTAATAAATACACAACAACACTTATAAAACAAATAATTGCTAATCATAAAATAAATAATTAATTCAATGGCAGAACATATGATGGGGCCAACAATGTTAATATTTGTAACATCTACTGTACTGTACCATATGTTCTTGTGAATAAACTTTCATTCATTGATTCAATATAACAGAGATGTAGGTTTAATTTCTATGGCTAATAATACATTAAAATTGGAGAGTTGGAGATTTGTTATCAGAGACAAAGCAACAAACAGCAGCCAAATAACACTAGGCACTACTCATAGTGTTGTAGTCCTGCCGGTGAGTAAGGTTGCCAGAGCTCAACGAGGGGCGGGTTTAGGGTCGGTAACGCGCAATAACTCCTCTGGAGCTGCAGGCGTACATAGGCTACGGCGACTGCTTACCATCAGGCGGGCCGTATGTTTGTTTGCCACCGACGTAGTATAAAAAAAAAGATATTTTCAGAGAAGAGTACTAATTACTAAAAAGATTTGGAGGCTCTCCAAATGATTTTATATGAAACAAATGTTTCTGTAGTTACATTCCACATGTGCCCCGTGCAGGATAAAAGTTCCCACTACGGGGTGGATTGCCCCAGTAACAGGGTCTACTCAATTTTTGCTGTGCCAGCGAGCCGCCTTACTCGTTGCTCAAGTTTCTCTTGACGTGGATCGTGGACGTTCGATATGTATGTATGTATGTATGTTTCGTGTTTTTATTTCTATGTACAATAAAGTATTTTATTGTACATAGAAATAAAAACACGAAAAACACAGTTACAGAGTAAATTAAATACAACAAAGGCGAACTTATCCCTGTATGGGATCTCTTCCAGTTAACCTTTGAGGAAATGAGTAAAACAGAAGTAACGGTGAATGAATGACAAACACAAACAAAAGTGTACAATCACTGAAATTAATGAAATGCACGTTTTAATTACACATTGATACAAATATACATAGATAGAAAAATAACCATAAAATAATGCATAAATAAATAGTAATGTAAATAAAAATAAATAAATATTCAATATATAATATAAATAGATATGAATTCAAACCAGAAAACTACAGGAAATTAAAAAAGTAGAAGTACTCAATGGAACTAGGAAGTCGTAACCAAAGTATCGGAAAGCCACAATTTTTTAAGCTTCTCCTTGAGTGATGCTACAGATTGGGATTGCCTCACGGACACCGGAATCTCGTTCCATAACTTAACGGCATGGACAGTAAAGGATTTCAGTGGAGGAGTCATATGGGATGGAATGCGCCCAGAATGGGGTGCAATAGGCCCTTTGGGGAGTGGAACCTGCCCAGTACGGGGTGGAATCTACCCAGTATGGGGTCTACTGACTTTTTGCTGTATCAGCAAGCCACATTGACCCACTTCTGCGGTGACACCCGTAGCTTATGACTTTCTAGTTTAAAATGTCCAGTATGGGGCTGAATGTGCCCATTACGACGTGCAATCAGTCCAGTACTGGGTGGAAATTGCCCAGTACGGGGCGAAATGTGCCCAGTGAGGGACGTAATGTGCCCAGTATGTACTCTAATATGCCCAGTACAAGTTCTACTCACTTCCTACTCTCACCCTCTGTAGTTCGAAACGGGGTGAAATGTCCCTAGTATGGAGTGGACACTACTCCGTACAGGGTGAAATATGCCCAGTATTGGGTGAAATGTGCCTAGTAAGGGTTCTACTCACTTTCTGCTGTACCAGCGCGCCGCGTTGACCCACTTCTGCGGTGACACTCGTTGCTTGTGCCTCTCTAGTTTTATACGGGGTGCAATGCGCCCAGTATCGGGTAAATGTGTCTACTCACTTTCTGCTGTACCATCGAGCCGCGTTGACCCAGTCATGTGGTGGCACTCGTCGCTTATTTCCCTCCAGTTCAAAACGTTGTACGAGGTGAAACGTGCCCAGGAGCGCTGACAGTTGCTCGTAGTTTTGGTATAGGCTCTAAACAGAAACGAAAATATAATAAGTTTTTGTCAAACAGTTCATTTTTGATACAAGCTTTTATCGTTGGCCGGATGGGGACTGCTTCGCGGTCCCTCTACTCAATGCGCCTGCACCTCGGCACCGCGAGCCGTGGCGCGCCTCTCGGCCTGCGCGGACGCCTGCTCGGAGTCTGACCTGAGGGACGCGACGGTCAGGGCCGTCGGCACTGATGCTTTCTGGGCATCCACTGTTTAGGGGAACCTCGACACGAAAGAAGATCGCTGACTGTACTTTCCTTCAACAGGCAACTATTACTCATTGAGACAATTCTAACGAACACAAACACAATTAGGTTGCGCTGTGTGTCCATCATCAGGTCGCTGAAGTTCGATGGTACCATAATATTGCATTGTCTGTCACCCAACTAACATATGCATTATGCATGTATTGTTTCAGCTCATTTGAATTATGGGAAGTAAATCTAATTTAGCTTGCAAGAGTTGACCCGGACATACAAATATACACTACAACGAAATAAAAGAATTCGATATTCTCTTGAGAATGTCGAAATCTTTTATTTCGTTAAAATATTGATTTTGATTCCCTATAAATTTGGAGTCTTTTATTTAGTTAAAATATTGGTTTGGGAATCAAAATTTATAGGCTACTTTATTTTGACCTATGAAATTTGGCAAGTAATATCGTTTTATACTCGAAGTACAGGGAAGATGTCAATTTTTTTTTAATGAAATCATAAAAAATAAATTTGTTAACAAAGCTTTACATTTGTACGGAATCTCCGGTGGGCGAGTCCGACTCGAACTTGTCCCGTTCTTCTTTTATCTTGACACGATATAAGAATGTGTTTTGACATGAAATGCCTACCTCGTTGACCATCTCGCCCCGGTACAGCAGCACCAGGTCCACGACGGCCCAGTCCACGGCGTGCAGCCGGCCGCCGCCGCCGGCCGCGTCCCCGCGCGCCACCGCCTGCCGCAGCTTGTACATGGCCAGCTTGCGCACCCCCCACCTGCCAACGACCCACGAATCGTTATTTAATGAAGCTGTCGGATATCATCAAGTCGACAAGTCTGCCGTTGTTGAGCATTTAGGACTAAACCGCTGGATTGAGCCGCATAACCCTAAAATTCTTTCTACTTTCTTATTAACTTAATTCGATTCTATAGTGGAAAATTCCGAGAAACCACTAGACGATGATTGAGAGTCGTATGATCTTTAAATCACGTTTAAGATGGTGTCAAAATAATCAAAACCAAATTAAACTGGACATTGACACCTCTCATCACTTTAAAAATGATTTCCGGAGGCTGTTTCTGGAGGTCCACAAATAAAATCAAACCTATGGCTGGTCACCCGGTTAGTGTTGATGGCGTATGTGGTTGATGGTATGCGTTGTTTGAATTGTATGTAAAGCTATTATTCCCTACTTATTGCTGAAATACTCATTTCTCCTAACTGAACGGACTACTTAAATGAAGTATCCTGGTCGCGGCACCGATTGTACTACTATTAGTATTTTGTTGCATGTCAGTATCCTGTCGTTGTCTCATTACGGACTACATTTGTTGTCTTTCTGGGTAATATGGTATTAAATGTCCTATAACAGTGGTTCCTAAAGTCGACTGGGCTCCGACCCACCTAACAAAAACTGCCAAATTCGGGACCCACCTTTTGGAAGTCGTAAAAAGGGGGCATACAATATTATTGATAACGCGCAAATAGCCCGATCGCTCAGAATTTTTTACCAATACACAATAAAACAATTTTATTTCACGCTACTGTTCGGAAATGTGGCAATAGATGGTCTAAAACCAAGGCAATAGATGGTCTAAAACCAAGGCAATAGCTATAGCACCTGAACCACCACTACTACAATGTTTCATTGTTATCATCATCTGTCATTGGTAATCACTGTTATCATCATCTGTCATTGGTGATGGTAAAAGGTCTTTTTTGGCGCAACTTATTCCTTCAAAAATAAAATTTGGGTATTTATAGGACCAATTATTTGTTTAAAAGAAAAATAAACGTCAAAATCATTCAGTTCATGCTTAAGGCGTTTTTACTTTTGTAGTTGTTTGTTTTTTTTAACAAAAACGCTTCTAAGTCGGTTTGAATAAAATAACTAAAAATAAAAATGTTTAATGAGTTAGCAAAAACAAAAGGTTTGAAGCAAACAACAAAAAAAAACGCCTCTTAAAAGTAATAAAAAAAGTAAAAAAGGCGGGACCGGAAAATATTGAATTGGATAGTGTAAATTTAAAGTGACTAAAAAATACAAGAAACACGTGTCTACGCTATAAAAATGAGTTCTACTAGTGAAGAAAATATAAATGTTCCTGGCAAAAATACGGCAATTTTTTTCAACAATTGTCCTAACGCCAATATAAATAATAATTTATATTAATGTACTTGCATAACTATATATGCAAATGTTTTCTTATTTCCTCGCAGTAGTCGTGTAAATGCCTCGGCCGGAAACGATACAGATGGCCTTGTATTATTTGAGCTCAAACTCACTCGTCCATCTTTCAGCGGTTTTCCGGCCTCTCCTACAATATTTATAATATTTTTTATGGCAACAGATTAATGGTCACGAAATAATAGAAGTACGTTTTTCTGCCATTTTCTGTCGTCGGTTCTGCCATTTTGTGAAGTGAAAATTTGACATTTAGTCATTTACAATTTTACAGTTTCTTGCCAAAAAACAGGGAGCCTTCCTGCCGCCCTCGCAGTGCAGGCCCGTTCCCTATAAAAGCGGCCAACGGTATCACTCACCAAGTCTGGAATATCCGGTCCTCCGTGGTCCCGAGTCGCCGAGCGACTTCCTTGATGGCCGCACTCGTGGCGAAGCCGTGCTGCTTGGCGGCGCGCCGCACGCCGCGCACGACGCGGCGCACGAAGGCCGCGCCCGCCGCGCCCGGCGGCACCGGCACCTGCAGCCGCGGCGGGGAGGGGGCGGGGGCGGGGGCGGCCCCCGCGGGGTGCTTCTGGGGATCGACACACATTTTATGTAGCATTGTGACACTTCTGGCAGCGGTGTCGCTGCCTTGCCACTGAAATGAAGATGAGAGGAGTCATGCGGGAATAGATCTATACCTAGCGGACTCCACTCCGGCCGCTCCGCTGGATTAGGTATAAAACACATCTTAACGATGAGAACGGCAGAACGCTGAACACATCAGTCCAGACGTATATTACGTGTACATCCCGCAAACTACACAAACGCCGCATTATAAAGCGTTTAAAAAGGGATAAGAGCACCGTCACCGCACATAGTTGATTGACCACGAGAGGCATCCGGTTGAGGAAGGAATCACGTCACACCCGGACCGGACACCTTCAGGGGGCTTCATCAGGACTCACCTTCTTGCCTTTGTCTAGCTGTTGAGCGTTGAATTGAAAGACCATAAGGGGCATCTGGTTGAGGAAGGAGTCGGCTCGGCGCACCCAGATCGGATAACCTCGGCCGGCTTCATCAGGACTCACCTTCTTTTCTTTATCCTGCCGTTGAGCGTTGAGTTGAGCGACCATATGGGGCATCTGGTTGAGGAAGGAGTCGGCTCGGCGCACCCAGATCGGACAGCTTCGAAGAGCTTCATCAGGACTCGCTAACGGGTTTAACTCGAGGGCGCCGGCGGCCGCTTTTCGCAACTGCAATTGACATAAGACAAGAATGGTTGTCGTTCAAAATTGGCTATTTCCTAACAGTTTGCCTTTGATTCAAAAAGGTCGGTCGCACCACTTGCACCAAACCTTCTATCACCGTTGAAAGCGTTCTGACAAGAAAAGTCCAAATAATGTAAAATTCTTAATATTCCTCAATGGAATTCAGGACTTTACGCTTATTATTAGCAACAAAAAGTAATTGTTCCAGTAAAAACGTCTTCTTATCTTTAGGACTAATGATTTAAATACTATAAAAAGTTATAAAGGTTTTCTGATGGTCGTTTACGCAAAACCGCGTGAAGCACTGAATTGTGAGCTCTTATTTGTACATTTTGAGAAGTTTACTCTGCTAAAGGTGAATATTTTGTAGCACTTTATGAATAATGATTAATATTTTTCCTATACGTCTTTGAGAAAGTAAAATCAAAGTAAAACGAATTCAATTTCCTCTTAGTAACAAGCGTCAATTCCTACGACAATCTACTTCATATCGAAGACATTTTCATACTCAAGCAATCTGCAACGTGTGCTGTTGGTATACATTAATGTTTCTGAAATTCTACTATAATTTTATTATCACAGATAACTGGTGAGGTGAGCCGAGCCTTTCCCCCGTCTTTTTGGGGGGGTAGGCACGGTACGATCTCGTGGCTGTAGGGCCAAATCAACTTTGTTTGACCTAAGGAACAATCGTGGCAAGCGGCATCGCTTGAGATAATAAGATAAGGTTAAGATTGTAGGAAAGGCCGGAAAACCGCTCAAAGGTGGACGAGTGAGTGAGTGGCACTAACGTGCCGGCCCTCAAATAATAAGAGAGGCATTTCATAGTGCTTTTCACAACTACTGCGAGAAAATAAGAAAACATTTGCATGATTATAAGTACTTTAATAGAAATTAATATTTATATTGGCGTGAGGACAAGAAGCCCTGAGAAGGTACTATCAAAAACTAGTCCTTTATGGTTATAATCACCCAAATCTAAAAAAAAACTCGACATTTTCGCGGTTTTCTCGATTTTTGTCAAAATTATTCACTGAGCCAATAATCATAAACAAGTCTGCAAAAAATCAGAACTACCGCATTGGACGCAAACGCTAATGTATAAAGTTACTGTACTGTTGTATTACATTTTATCAGTCAAAACCTTTGTGACAGAACTTATGGCCTAAGTATATGGTAACAACTGACAACTGGATGTTATGGTGTACACGGTGTTTCATGAGGAACCCGAAAGATTTGAATAGTGTTTCCTGATCATAATTAAGTACTAAAATGTCCTATAAACTTTTCTGATTTTGCCTAGCTTCGAATAAAAAAAAATATTTTTATTGTTACTTATTGCTAAACGCCTTTTTGATGGTGATGTTGCTACTATGGGACGTAGTCTAAATATCCACACTGATAGATGTAAAAAAAAAAACATTTTAAATTATATAAATAAAATATCTTTTATGTGAAATTATATGAAATTATGTGAAAACAAAACAAACAAACTTAAAACTAAAGGTTAGTGTTATCGGCACATTTAACATTGCTTAATTAATCCCTCAATATGGGCTAGTTGCTACCCCTTTAATTTGCCCAATCCAATGAGCGAGGATTGGGCTATCATATTTGTTAGCAATAGCATTCAGAATACTGTTGGGACTGCTTCTACTATATACAGATGTCTATCACAATTAAAAAATCAACAATGATCAACTCAATTAGTAATCCGAAGATGTGGGTTCGAGTCCCACGTTGACCAGAGTTGATCATTATTGATTTTTTCATTGTGATTGACACCTGTATATACAATTTATAGATTATAATGTGGTACGTTCCACAATAAAAAAGGAAAATAAATATTTAAATTAAAAAAAGTATATTTTCGCTAACTAAATGTAGTGTTACCTCTCTCTTCAGAGCTGTGAAGAACCTCCTGCACAGCGCGTGAGCGCGCGCGATGCGCGTCTTGTTGTCGCCCCCGGCGCCGGGCTCCAGCCCCGTCATCAGGCGCATGTACCCGAACCCGCGCGCTGTCTGTGCAAAACAAGGATGTAAGTAAATACGCAAGTCAATCTACTTTTTACCACCGGCAGGAAAGCGTCAACTTTCGGCCCGCCGCACTAAACGAAGATGCCGCTTTCCGGCGCCGTCGAACAGAACAATAAGTAAAAAAGCTTCAGATCACATGTAATTGTCGGCTGAGGCGAATTACTGATTACTAGATATGTAATGTATATTTTTATTGTACACCATACAGTTAAGGCCCAGTAGGTTCGTAGTCTCTCAGTCTCACTGAGCGCGAGCGAGATGGTTGTGCGTGCTCGGGACCGCGGATATCATGTTTTTGAATTCTAATTTGTTGTGTGTTTTAATAATAATAAAAAGTTTTTGGCAAAAATGACATTTTTGGTACAAGTTTTTATCGCTGACTGTACTTTTTTTCCAACTAATACTCGTAGAGGCAATTCTAAAAACCTCATACAAAGTCAAAGTCAATATATTCTTTATTCAAATAGGCCTAGCAACAAACAGTTTTAAATCGTCAATTAGGTTGCGTTGTTTTATCACAGAGTTCCTATGGTGACCTCCTGTCTCCATCATCAGATCAGCTTGATGGTACCGTAATATTGCATTGTCACCCGACTTACATAAATATGTATGTAAATTTTCAGCTTCATCGGAAACCGGGAAGTGGGTCAAATTTTACTTGCAGGATTTGTCTCATACATACTAACAGGGCAACTTAAACAAAAGCTTGTAAAAAGTACTCACTAAGTTCCCTCACGTATAATATTGCACATTATTTAGAAATAATTTACATATTTTTAGTTTTTGTGCAAAATTTATTATAATTTTTTAAAGTGTTCATGCTTTTTTTCTATCAAAGAAAGTCAAAAACTTAGGATTCGAATTCAAGTCCCTAGAGAAAGGTCTCAAGATTGCTAATTAAGCTTTTGGGCAACCATATTGTGATCTAATATAGTGCTACAACTCCAAAAACTCCGTTCTCTGACTGAACCTACTGCACCTTAAATTTACACAGAAAATCAAAAGTGATTTCTTCCAACCTTTGGGTAGCAGGAGACTAACTTGTTACATTGAACGGTAGAGCCGATACATTCAAATAATTAACAACAAAACAAACATTTATACGCTTTGTAAAATTATAGATAATGTAGGTTAGGTATGAGTGGATGTATGTATGTATACTTTATTGTACACAAATAAAAACACGAAAAACACAGTTACAGAGTAAATTAAGTACAACAAAGGCGAACTTATCCCTGTACGGGATCTCTTCCAGTTAATCTGTGAGGATGTAAGAGAGTAACTTTTTATTGTCACGTCACTCGTTGTCATGGTTACGGTTAGTTGAGTTGTTGTTGTTCGGGGGAAAACAAACTTTTAAAATACTGATTTTTAGGTAGGGTTTTTGGGTTGAGTAGGGTATGTGCTACATAGTTATACTCAGACAAACCAAGCCATTTTGCCAGAAAAAAAAGCATGATTTTCAAGACTTGTATGGGATATCAATCATTGCAGTATCTTTCATCAAAGATGTCAAAAACAGATAGACAAACATCTGGGGGATCAACGATTTTTGAATTTCGATTGGATTTTGTGTGCTCCCTTTAATATTATCTGCACTAGGCATTTAAATTCTACTAATAGATTTGAAAACAACTGGTCAATACCACTAAATGCCTCAAAATAGCATTTTGCTGTTTTCCACTGATTTTTGAGTGAAAATAATCATGCACTTGAAATTAAAAAATTGCCATTACTGGTACCTTCTCCTTTATGACCCCTGTGTGGTTGTGCATCCCGGGGCGCCACAGGGACGGCACCCGGCCTAGCTGCTCCACGAAGCGGTTCAGCCAGGGGTCCGAAAACTCCTGATAACAAATTCACTGATAGGTTAATGTCCACATTATAATTGTTATTGGTGTAGTAAGAAAATATTTAAAATAGACACAGTCTTTAAATCAGGCTGATTATTCATCTTTATCATTATGGTTGTCTAACTTTGAAATGAATTTATTAATTGCTGTCACTCACAAAGGCCTCTGTTTCAGATTGAACAAAAAAAAAATTAAGTCCAAAGCAACCTGGAACATAAATGGACTAGCTCCAAACAAAAATGAAATTGACCTAGTAATGACTGAACATAAACTAGACATTCTATTGATATCCGAAGCCCATTGTACATCCGCGTCTAATATCAAATTTAATGATTACCAGTGCTACATAACACTACATCCAGATGGCAGGGGTCACGCCGGTACAGCGTTGATCGTGAGAAAGTCTATCAAACATTTCGTCTTGCCCGAGTACAGGACAGAACACTTGCAGGCTACAACAATAGCGGTTGAAGATGCAGCGGGGCATCTGAGCGTATCAGCAACGTATTGTCCACCCAAACACAAAATCACCTGTGATATGTATGAAGATTACTTCAAGACGCTTGGAAATAGGTTTGTTGCTGGCGGAGACTGGAACGCCAAACACACTTACTGGGGCTCCAGGCTAACAAACACTAGAGGCAGACAATTGTTAAAAAGCATAGAGAATATGAACCTTCTAGCACTTTCCACCTCTGAACCAACCTACTGGCCTGCAGATCCAAAAAAACTCCCGGACTTGCTAGACTTTTTCGTGACAAGAGGTCTGACTAGGCACTACCTCAAACAAGAACCCTGCTATGACAGCTCCTCAGACCACACGCCTGTCTTACTAACTATAAGCACTATGCTGATTGACAAAAAAGAGCCAGAAGCTTTATATAATAAACAAACAGATTGGGAGGCTTTCAAGAACTACTTAGAGGAATCGGTTAATCTAAAAGTTGCGCTTAAGACTCCTCATGATATAGAAACCGCAACTAAGTATATCACTGTTCTTATTCATAAGGCCTGCTGGTTAACCACTCCAGAAAGCCACAACCGCAAGCAACGTGATAATTATCCATTATCCATTAAAAGCATTCTTCGAAGCAAAAGACGCTTGAGGCGGGTTTGGCACCAAACTAGATTGGATGTAGATAAAACTGCGTTTGAGAATGAAGCTAGGAAATTAAGAGAAATGCTAAAAAACTGGCATAACATCACCTTAGAGACGCAACTAGAATCACTAACAGGAACTGCAGCAACAAACTACTCGTTGTGGAAATTTACGAAAAATTTTGACCAGCCGCAACTAGCTAAAGCACCACTGCGAAGTAGCACAGGTTGGGTGCGAACCCCACGACAAAAAGCAGAAACTTTCGCAGAACACTTACGAAATGTTTTCTACCCAAATGCCGCGAACGACGCAGAGTCTGAAATAGAAGTAGACAAAACACTAAGTCAGCCCTTCCAAATGTCACTCCCACCAACTCCAGTAACTGTAGGGGAAGTCTGGAGAGTAATTAATGATCTGAAAGATAAAAAAGCACCAGGATTCGACCTCATTTCAAAAGAAGTCCTAAAGCATCTACCGAGAAAAGCAGTAGTATTCCTGACGACACTATATAATGGAATCCTAAGAGTACAATATTATCCCAGTTTGTGGAAAGTCTCTCAGATACTCATGATACACAAACCAGGGAAACCTGCTAACGAAGTTACGTCATATAGGCCAATTAGCCTATTACCGACCCTATCGAAAGTCTGTGAAAAACTGCTTCTAAGAAGAATCCTTCCGATACTAGAAGAGACAAAAGTCATACCAACGCACCAGATTGGCTTTAGACAAAACCACTCCACGATCGAACAAGTTCATAGAGTCGTAGAGCGAATTAGAAAGTCACTGGAAGAAAAAGAATACTGTTCTTCAGCTTTTCTAGACATTCAACAGGCATTCGACAGAGTGTGGCACAAAGGGCTTCTTTACAAGATACGCACATACCTGCCCCATAGCTACTTTAACTTGTTTCACTCCTATCTATCAGATCGCCTTTTTCAAGTTAAGGAGGAGGATGAGACCTCTAAGCTCTTAGAAATAAAGGCTGGAGTCCCTCAGGGCTCAGTGTTGGGACCGATGCTCTACACGATCTACACGGCTGACCTTCCACAAGCGGATGGTATCACCACAGCCACTTTTGCTGATGATACTGCCATACTTGCAAGCAACAGGGACCCCAGTATCGCCACGCTTATGTTACAAAACGCACTGGAGGATATTACAAAATGGTTACAAAAATGGAGGATAAGAGCAAGTGCATCAAAATCTGTACAAGTTACATTCACGCTAAGGAAAGGAAACTGCCCCTCAGTTACTCTGGAAAACTCCACACTGCCCCACCAGGACAGTGTCCGATACCTCGGCTTACATCTAGACCGACGGCTTACATGGCAACAACACATCAAAACAAAAAGAGAAGAACTAAGATTTAGATTTCGTGATTACTACTGGTTACTAGGAAGAAACAGTAAACTCTCCACAGACAACAAACTCCTAATTTACAAATCTATCCTTAAGCCAGCATGGATGTACGGCATACAACTATGGGGCAGTGCCAGTAACTCTAACATCTCAATAATACAAAGAATGCAAAACAACATACTGCAGTCCATATGTAACGCTCCGTGGTTCACAACCAACTCGGAAATACATAAATACCTGCAAATCAATACTGTGAAGGAAGAAATCCTTCATGCAACTAAAGCATATCAACGTAGATTAAGCCACCACCCAAATGACCTGGCAGCAAAACTCACAGACAAGGGATACGAAAAAAGGTTAAAAAGAAAAGACATCTTCCCTCATACATAGAAAGAGGGAAAAAAAAAAAAAGAGTAGAAGCCCTCACTGGAGGACTCGCTCGTCACGTTATTAAGCATTCAACCAATCTGCTTGTAGTCTGACTGATCGCAGATATAACTAGAGAAAAAAAAAAAAAAAAAAAAAAAAAAAAAAAAAAAAAAAAAAAAAAAAAAAAAAAAAAAAAAAAAAGTCCAAATGTTCTCCTCTACAGATCGTATTACTAAATCAATTCCCATGAAACTTGGTAAGTTTGATAAATTTTTTGTTGATACAATTTGTACAAATTTTTCAAAATGTAGTGGCTAAGGGTGATCACGAGGTGCACAGCTCACAGAGCCACTAGTTGCAGGCGTCCATAAGCTGCGGTGACTGCTTACCATCAGGCGGGCCGTATGCTTGAATGCCACCGTCGTGGTATAAAAAAAAGTTCTATTTGGTGACTGTGACAACAAATTGACAAAACATTTTAATCTAATTATTTATTATTTTTATGAGCACAGATATTGTTCCCGAGTCATAGGTGTTTTCCTTGTATTTAAGCATATTATATATATGTTGTCTGAATACCCACAACACAAGCCTTCTTGAGCTTATTATTAACTAACATTCTCAGATAAAGCTTTGTGTTGCACCACATCAATGTTTGTTTAACTTACTTCATCCTGTGTCGGTTTCTCGCTTGTTGTCGGTTCAGGGGACCGCGCCTCCGAGCCAGACGACAGTACCACTTGCTCATAAGAGCCCTCCCTCTGATCTGACAACCATGCCACCTCCTCCGTCTGTCCAGTTGGTTCCGAGCATTCCATCGGTTCGGCGGCGCTCTCTGCTTGCTCGCTCGCGCCCGTCTGCTCGTAAGAGCATGTTGCCTGCTCGGAGGGTTCTTCAGCTTGCTCCATGTTTATAGAAATCACTCACTACCCTCCATTAAACAATGGATGTTGATGTTTTGAAACATCGTAATATTAAAACTTTACTATACACAGCAAATCATAGCTCAGTTATTGCACTATTTGGTGGCACACAAAAAAAATATTTTGCTACAAACAAATCACGTTACTATACGTTGTTAAAGTAATTTGTTAAGGTTTTTTTTATAAAACGCTTCTGTAGCTCAAAGAAAGCAAGGCAGAGATCGAATTTGAACTGTCAATTTTGACATGTAGACGCGCGGAGCTGTTTCAGTAATTATTAAAAGTATTAAAACTTCTACAAGAATTTGCGATATATCGGCCCAACAGAGTGAGATGGAGTGATAGAACATAGATATAATAATAGAGTTGTTTCCATCTACAAATCTTAGGGCAGAATTGTATCCCAATAAATTCTTTTGGATTATAAAAACACGTTAAACTACTTTTAGCGCACCTGTAATGACCATATTTTTGTAAATATTGAATTAAAAATATGTTTTGGCACACGTCACGTGACCAAACTCGAAACTTCATTGAAGATTCTGAGACGTCACAACTCTCAGATTGACACTGTTGACAGTTAGGCGATAAACAACAAATGACAAATGTCAGTTGACAGAACGTATCTTCTACGTGTGTATGTAATACAAGCGTTTCAAAAAATTGGAAACAATCCTATTGAGCCATTTTATTATATCATAAAGTATTCATTATGGATTAACATTACTATGATATTAATTTTTAGTGAAGATATCGAAGCTTCAATTAATAGCTATTCCGTTCCGCTGTGTAGAGATTATCGATATATAACATGGTTAAAATCGACAAGTTTACATCCCTAAAACGCACACACAGTTTGCCCACCACCTAAGTGCCAGCTGTGGCGGAAGCACGGAGATATAAATCTTATAAGTCCGTGGGCGGAAAATCAGACAACGGGGGAGCCTTGACGTCATAATTTCTTAGTAGTTTGACGTTTAAGTAGCACTTGTCAAAATCGCTGCCAACTTATCGTGGTCTGACTTTATACTTCTATACAATTTTCTGAATGTTACGACATAGCTTGTATAAAGTGGACTTAAACAGCGCCGTATATTGTCAGTGTCAAAAATGGCAGGATGTTTCCGCTTTCCGTGGTGTTATTTTTACTTATTTTTGTTTATTTTATGTTTATTTTTAAATAATCTGTTTTCACGCGCAACGAATTATTAAATACATACTATATAATATTTGTGTTTTCAAGTTGTACAATTGTACACAACCCTTCACAGCTGTTTTTTTTTTGTTTTATTTACACAGTTCCCAACCATGTAAACTAGCTTTGTATATTATTCAACAAAGCCATCAGCGCGTATTTTTGAGGTTTACTACTGAAAGTGAATAATATGGAGCAACCAGGAAGTTCTTTTTCGTCGTCAGAGGTTGGTAGACGAAAATCTTTTAGACATATTTTAATCTAATGTAGTGCTATTTCAATATTAAACATTAATAATAAAAAACCTCTCCTATGAACAGTCCCCAAGGTCTGTCCTCTGCGGAAGTGTGCCCAATTTGTTATTGTATTTGTGTTTTATCCATGGGCATAGGTACTTTTGCTTAACTATATGCATAAAAACAGATTATACAGATACTGAAATAACAGTTTGATTGAGCGGAGTAGTAGATTTTTGTTTGACTGAGCAGGGTGGGTTGTAGATTTTTGTTTTATTGAGCTGATTGGACAGTAGATTTTTGTTTTATTGAGCAGTGTTTTAATTTTTTATTCTGTGAATAAATATTTTAATGACAAACTATAACATGTAATTTTTTGTATAATAAGCTTGTTATAGTTGTTACCTAGTCTTAAAAAATCATTAGTTTAAGTTAGCTTAAGTTACTTATAAGAATTGCCATGCTCTTACAGGGCTCATGTTTGAAACTTATTTCATAAGAACTTATGTACAACATGAAAGCAAATAAACTACTTGAATACTTGAAAGTTGTACTCTGAATGAACAAATAAAATTTCTCGAATGATATTAGACTAATATTATTTCTCCTCATACTGTCAAATTATATGGGTTGTCATGACAACACACTAATAATATTAGACTAATATTGTTTGAGAAATGGGCTCTTGATAGATTGTTTTCAAATTCAAATTAGGCTAGTAGTAAATTATAATTGTAAAATGGACAGGACATATGACAAGGGATAGCAGAACAAAATGGACAAAAATTATTACAGATTGGTCTCCACCAGACGGAAAAAGGAAGCAAGGTGGCCAATTTAAAAGATGGAGAGACGACATCAATACAATTGGAGGAACAGAATGGCCCAAAATAGCAAACAACAGAAATGAAAGAAGCTGGAAGAGGCCTATGTGTCACACGCTGACACGCTGGACACTAAATCAAGAAAAACTGATAAAACTAATAAACAATGATGTGCAGTTTAGTGTCCAGCAATAAAGGCTATAATAATAATAAAGTAGTAAATTGAAATCAGAGTATAGTAAATAAAGAAGAATAGCAGCCCCAAGACAATGCTATATAATGACATAAAATCATTATTTTTTTACATTTTAGTTATTTGCATAAGAAAACTGCCACATTAATGCTATATTTAATTTCAAAACCTATCATTGGACTTGACTGACTACTTGTAACTGTCTAAAAGTCTAAAAAGCAGATTGAGAGCATAAATAAAGCATTTTGAGCCAGAAAGGTTTAATAGTCTTAACAAGATGGCCCCATTAAATAAAAATATGTCTTAATTTTTTTTTGTGCTATATTTATACTTGTGTGCATATTTATGACAGTAGCTGGCAAAGACGAATTTTAAATTTTGAGGTCATAAAAGCCATACAGACTGATTTTATAGGTAAAGCTAAAATTAATAAATAGTAAAAGGCACGCAAAAAATCTGGTGTTATTATTAGTTATTGCCCTTCTTAAATATTAACTACTTAGTCTCTTTTGAAATGTTGTTTAGATTCCCTCTGATGAGCTGGAGCTCATGCGCCTCGTAATCAGCTGTATACGAGAATCCACCATGGTGAGCACGGCACAAGGCCCCGCACTCGAGGGGCCTGTGTGTCGGGTCATAGCACTGCAGGCGCGCCAGCGGTACCAGACTGTGTACACAATGTGGTGAGTTTGAGTTTTATTAACTTCACTCTAGATACAAGTGAAGTTAATAAAACTGGGTGAATCAACTTTTTAGTATCACTTTACCTAGGTTAATGTTTAAGGTGGGTAGGTACCACCCTGATTTTATGGTACTTAATTAAATTTACCAAACATACTTTTTTGTGTTAAGCCCATCGGGCCGGACGATAATATATATTAATTTACCGTAAAATATCGACAGATATCTTACGTCCGTAGAAAGGTAGCCTGTTTATCAGTATTCTACAGGATACATTTCGGGGAGTGTGTGATGGGATTACATAATCTAATCCCCCCCATCTCCGTTCTGCCACCGTGGGACTAGACGCGGACTTGCGTTTAACCCTTACGTCGTTACTCTGCCGCTGATTCGCACTAAACGCTACGCATCCTTTATCATGCGAACGGCTAAGGAGTGGAATTCACTTCCTGCAACTCTATTCCCATTCCACTATAATTTGAATCTTTTTAAATCGAGAGTGAATAGACATATTTTAGGTAAGCATGATCCATCCTAGACTGCATAAGCAAAAAAAAATATGCCAAAAATACTTCTGAACATAAATTGGTTACCCTTTTAGATTGTGTCATGTTAACGTACTGGCAATTCGCAGGTGCGATCTGCGAGCGGTGGCCCTGCGTAAACTACGTGCGCATTTAGCGCGCGGCGACATATCGGCGACTGAAGAGCGACTGACCACCCTCGAGTGGGCCGTTGTAGATATCCTGCTTCTATACGACACGTCGCTCCTTAGTGTGGTAAGTCAGATATGTTCTTATATGTAAGGCATCAATACCAACTAACTGCGTATGCTTGAACATTTAGTACGCGGCGACATATCGGCGACTGACGAGTGACTGACCACCCTCGAGTGGGCCGTTGTAGATATCCTGCTTCTATACGACACGTCGCTCCTTAGTGTGGTAAGTCAGATATGTTCTTATATGTAAGGCATCAATACCAACTAACTGCGTATGCTTGAACATTTAGTACGCGGCGACATATCGGCGACTGACGAGTGACTGACCACCCTCGAGTGGGCCGTTGTAGATATCCTGCTTCTATACGACACGTCGCTCCTTAGTGTGGTAAGTCAGATATGTTCTTATATGTAAGGCATCAATACCAACTAAGTGCGTATGCTTGAACATTTAGTACGCGGCGACATATCGGCGACTGACGAGTGACTGACCACCCTCGAGTGGGCCGTTGTAGATATCCTGCTTCTATACGACACGTCGCTCCTTAGTGTGGTAATTCAGATATGTTCTTACATATAAGGCATCAATACCAGCTAACTGCGTATGCTTGAACATTTAGTACGCGGCGACATATCGGCGACTGACGAGTGACTGACCACCCTCGAGTGGGCCGATGTTGACATCGTGCTTCTATACGACACGTCGCTCCTTAGTGTGGTGATTCAGATATGTTCTTACATGTAAGGCATCAATACCAGCTAACTGCGTATGCTTGCACATTTAGCACGCGGCGATATATCGGCAACTGATGAGCGACTGATGACCACCCTCGAATGTCCTGTAATATATTTATGTACTTATATGTTGTATTTACAGTCGAGTTTGCCCCAGCTTGCCCAGCGGGCGGCGCTGCAGCGCACCTTCGAGCTGGTGCAGCGTTTTCAGCTGGAGCCGGAACACGGAGGCGCTGTGCTCCCGCACACATGGACCCTCGCGGCGGATTCCTACTCCAGGAAGTAAGTGCTCCCCATTTAAAAAAGGACAGACTTTTCACAAGCTTGTATTTTTATTCATAAATAACTTGCAATCTAAATAAATATTTCTTAGGAAACATACAGAGTTGTTTACTCCGATAGCAGCGAAAATCAAAAGGAACAATCGAAACTTAAATAAAACTTCAACTACTCTCTCAAAACTAAAAATAGTGACATCCAGCCCTCACTATATGCTGATTAAAATATACAACCACCCACCGAACTCCATAAAAATATTGAAAGATTACTAATGTTTAATAAACATTTGAAAACAGTTATTATAATGTACATGATTTTCTAAGGGATAAACATAATTAATAATGTTAATTTATAGGCATGTTAGTTTTAAGTATAAAGCTGTGCCCTTGCAGGTTGTCACATGTAAATCCACAAATTTATAAGCTCCACCTAAACCTAATGTGAGCAATAAGCATTTTGAATTTTGTAGCTTGTATCCAAAATAAAATATTCAAATACTTATTAACGACATGGGCTTATCCACGTTAGTCATTATGTTCGACGTCAAAGTAACACAAATAGCTGTTACCGACCATCATTAACAAGTTGAGTGGGTCGCAGCGGCGTGGAGCTGTCGGCGCTGGCGCTGCAGCGGCGCTGGCACGAGATGAAGACCCTCGCGCGGCGCCTCGCGGGCGGCCCCGCCACGCCCTCCATACTCCAAGCCATCGTCCATAGGTAATAAATACATATTTGGACACCATCTTACACAATTCACCTAGCCACAATAATGAGTTTATCCAGTTTGAGTTTGTATACAAGCGTTGATGTCCCCGCCAGGTACCCGCACGTGCTGCGCGGCGCGCTGCCGGCGTGGCGGCGGCTGCGGGCGGCGCGCGGGCTGCGGGCGGGTGTTATTCCTGTTCCTACACAACATGTGCTACTAGTGGCACCGTGGCGGCGGCTGCGGGCGGCGCGCGGGCTGGCCGCGCCCACGGTAACTAGCGGTGTTATTCCTGTTCCTACACAACATGTGCTACTAGTGGCACCGTGGCGGCGGCTGCGGGCGGCGCGCGGGCTGGCCGCGCCCACGGTAACTAGCGGTGTTATTCCTGTTCCTACACAACATGTGCTACTAGTGGCACCGTGGCGGCGGCTGCGGGCGGCGCGCGGGCTGGCCGCGCCCACGGTAACTAGCGGTGTTATTCCTGTTCCTACACAACATGTGCTACTAGTGGCACCGTGGCGGCGGCTGCGGGCGGCGCGCGGGCTGGCCGCGCCCACGGTAACTAGCGGTGTTATTCCTGTTCCTACACAACATGTGCTACTAGTGGCACCGTGGCGGCGGCTGCGGGCGGCGCGCGGGCTGGCCGCGCCCACGGTAACTAGCGGTGTTATTCCTGTTCCTACACAACATGTGCTACTAGTGGCACCGTGGCGGCGGCTGCGGGCGGCGCGCGGGCTGGCCGCGCCCACGGTAACTAGCGGTGTTATTCCTGTTCCTACACAACATGTGCTACTAGTGGCACCGTGGCGGCGGCTGCGGGCGGCGCGCGGGCTGGCCGCGCCCACGGTAACTAGCGGTGTTATTCCTGTTCCTACACAACATGTGCTACTAGTGGCACCGTGGCGGCGGCTGCGGGCGGCGCGCGGGCTGGCCGCGCCCACGGTAACTAGCGGTGTTATTCCTGTTCCTACACAACATGTGCTACTAGTGGCACCGTGGCGGCGGCTGCGGGCGGCGCGCGGGCTGGCCGCGCCCACGGTAACTAGCGGTGTTATTCCTGTTCCTACACAACATGTGCTACTAGTGGCACCGTGGCGGCGGCTGCGGGCGGCGCGCGGGCTGGCCGCGCCCACGGTAACTAGCGGTGTTATTCCTGTTCCTACACAACATGTGCTACTAGTGGCACCGTGGCGGCGGCTGCGGGCGGCGCGCGGGCTGGCCGCGCCCACGGTAACTAGCGGTGTTATTCCTGTTCCTACACAACATGTGCTACTAGTGGCACCGTGGCGGCGGCTGCGGGCGGCGCGCGGGCTGGCCGCGCCCACGGTAACTAGCGGTGTTATTCCTGTTCCTACACAACATGTGCTACTAGTGGCACCGTGGCGGCGGCTGCGGGCGGCGCGCGGGCTGGCCGCGCCCACGGTAACTAGCGGTGTTATTCCTGTTCCTACACAACATGTGCTACTAGTGGCACCGTGGCGGCGGCTGCGGGCGGCGCGCGGGCTGGCCGCGCCCACGGTAACTAGCGGTGTTATTCCTGTTCCTACACAACATGTGCTACTAGTGGCACCGTGGCGGCGGCTGCGGGCGGCGCGCGGGCTGGCCGCGCCCACGGTAACTAGCGGTGTTATTCCTGTTCCTACACAACATGTGCTACTAGTGGCACCGTGGCGGCGGCTGCGGGCGGCGCGCGGGCTGGCCGCGCCCACGGTAACTAGCGGTGTTATTCCTGTTCCTACACAACATGTGCTACTAGTGGCACCGTGGCGGCGGCTGCGGGCGGCGCGCGGGCTGGCCGCGCCCACGGTAACTAGCGGTGTTATTCCTGTTCCTACACAACATGTGCTACTAGTGGCACCGTGGCGGCGGCTGCGGGCGGCGCGCGGGCTGGCCGCGCCCACGGTAACTAGCGGTGTTATTCCTGTTCCTACACAACATGTGCTACTAGTGGCACCGTGGCGGCGGCTGCGGGCGGCGCGCGGGCTGGCCGCGCCCACGGTAACTAGCGGTGTTATTCCTGTTCCTACACAACATGTGCTACTAGTGGCACCGTGGCGGCGGCTGCGGGCGGCGCGCGGGCTGGCCGCGCCCACGGTAACTAGCGGTGTTATTCCTGTTCCTACACAACATGTGCTACTAGTGGCACCGTGGCGGCGGCTGCGGGCGGCGCGCGGGCTGGCCGCGCCCACGGTAACTAGCGGTGTTATTCCTGTTCCTACACAACATGTGCTACTAGTGGCACCGTGGCGGCGGCTGCGGGCGGCGCGCGGGCTGGCCGCGCCCACGGTAACTAGCGGTGTTATTCCTGTTCCTACACAACATGTGCTACTAGTGGCACCGTGGCGGCGGCTGCGGGCGGCGCGCGGGCTGGCCGCGCCCACGGTAACTAGCGGTGTTATTCCTGTTCCTACACAACATGTGCTACTAGTGGCACCGTGGCGGCGGCTGCGGGCGGCGCGCGGGCTGGCCGCGCCCACGGTAACTAGCGGTGTTATTCCTGTTCCTACACAACATGTGCTACTAGTGGCACCGTGGCGGCGGCTGCGGGCGGCGCGCGGGCTGGCCGCGCCCACGGTAACTAGCGGTGTTATTCCTGTTCCTACACAACATGTGCTACTAGTGGCACCGTGGCGGCGGCTGCGGGCGGCGCGCGGGCTGGCCGCGCCCACGGTAACTAGCGGTGTTATTCCTGTTCCTACACAACATGTGCTACTAGTGGCACCGTGGCGGCGGCTGCGGGCGGCGCGCGGGCTGGCCGCGCCCACGGTAACTAGCGGTGTTATTCCTGTTCCTACACAACATGTGCTACTAGTGGCACCGTGGCGGCGGCTGCGGGCGGCGCGCGGGCTGGCCGCGCCCACGGTAACTAGCGGTGTTATTCCTGTTCCTACACAACATGTGCTACTAGTGGCACCGTGGCGGCGGCTGCGGGCGGCGCGCGGGCTGGCCGCGCCCACGGTAACTAGCGGTGTTATTCCTGTTCCTACACAACATGTGCTACTAGTGGCACCGTGGCGGCGGCTGCGGGCGGCGCGCGGGCTGGCCGCGCCCACGGTAACTAGCGGTGTTATTCCTGTTCCTACACAACATGTGCTACTAGTGGCACCGTGGCGGCGGCTGCGGGCGGCGCGCGGGCTGGCCGCGCCCACGGTAACTAGCGGTGTTATTCCTGTTCCTACACAACATGTGCTACTAGTGGCACCGTGGCGGCGGCTGCGGGCGGCGCGCGGGCTGGCCGCGCCCACGGTAACTAGCGGTGTTATTCCTGTTCCTACACAACATGTGCTACTAGTGGCACCGTGGCGGCGGCTGCGGGCGGCGCGCGGGCTGGCCGCGCCCACGGTAACTAGCGGTGTTATTCCTGTTCCTACACAACATGTGCTACTAGTGGCACCGTGGCGGCGGCTGCGGGCGGCGCGCGGGCTGGCCGCGCCCACGGTAACTAGCGGTGTTATTCCTGTTCCTACACAACATGTGCTACTAGTGGCACCGTGGCGGCGGCTGCGGGCGGCGCGCGGGCTGGCCGCGCCCACGGTAACTAGCGGTGTTATTCCTGTTCCTACACAACATGTGCTACTAGTGGCACCGTGGCGGCGGCTGCGGGCGGCGCGCGGGCTGGCCGCGCCCACGGTAACTAGCGGTGTTATTCCTGTTCCTACACAACATGTGCTACTAGTGGCACCGTGGCGGCGGCTGCGGGCGGCGCGCGGGCTGGCCGCGCCCACGGTAACTAGCGGTGTTATTCCTGTTCCTACACAACATGTGCTACTAGTGGCACCGTGGCGGCGGCTGCGGGCGGCGCGCGGGCTGGCCGCGCCCACGGTAACTAGCGGTGTTATTCCTGTTCCTACACAACATGTGCTACTAGTGGCACCGTGGCGGCGGCTGCGGGCGGCGCGCGGGCTGGCCGCGCCCACGGTAACTAGCGGTGTTATTCCTGTTCCTACACAACATGTGCTACTAGTGGCACCGTGGCGGCGGCTGCGGGCGGCGCGCGGGCTGGCCGCGCCCACGGTAACTAGCGGTGTTATTCCTGTTCCTACACAACATGTGCTACTAGTGGCACCGTGGCGGCGGCTGCGGGCGGCGCGCGGGCTGGCCGCGCCCACGGTAACTAGCGGTGTTATTCCTGTTCCTACACAACATGTGCTACTAGTGGCACCGTGGCGGCGGCTGCGGGCGGCGCGCGGGCTGGCCGCGCCCACGGTAACTAGCGGTGTTATTCCTGTTCCTACACAACATGTGCTACTAGTGGCACCGTGGCGGCGGCTGCGGGCGGCGCGCGGGCTGGCCGCGCCCACGGTAACTAGCGGTGTTATTCCTGTTCCTACACAACATGTGCTACTAGTGGCACCGTGGCGGCGGCTGCGGGCGGCGCGCGGGCTGGCCGCGCCCACGGTAACTAGCGGTGTTATTCCTGTTCCTACACAACATGTGCTACTAGTGGCACCGTGGCTCACACACATATCATAACCCTCTATAATCAGTTTAAAACCACAAATTACGGCCAGCATAAACTGTTTTGATACAACAAATTTCTTATCTGTAAAAAAGTTTTTAAAGCGTTTCATATATAGCACTCACATTAACTATTATTTCAGTAATATAGTTTTAACTGTTCAATATATTACATTACATGTTACGTGCATTGTGTGTTACGTAACACGTACACACACGTGTGTATTTGTAACTTTTTGTGCTAATCAATATTTCTTATTCTTATATTCATGTATGGACCAGTAGCTGCCTAAAAATAAAGATGTTTAATTCTGTCTGGTAGGCGGTCCCGAGCCCTCAACCTGAACCGGCCCCACAATGCAAACCGATCCCAGGAGAATGTGCCCCGCGCCAGCGACGTGCGAGCGGTGAGTACACACAAACACACATACACAAACGCACGCATGCACGCATACGTAGATCCTTTTTTTCAATTCTTATAGTCCGATTAGGGTTATTCCCAGTTATCAACAAGTAGTTCTAGCTGGATACATTTAACTATTAATACTACGTATAGAACCGGTACAGAGAACCAGTATTTTGCGCCATGAGTTGTTGCTAGGAGACATCAACTATGGAAGCGGGGCTTGAATCTCGCCGCGAACAAAAACGTCGTAAGCGCCGTGAAGCTCATGGCGCAAATTTCACGTGGTACACACCCAGCTCCCCTCGCCGACAGCTTGCGATTGCAATGGCGTCTCTATGAAGTAATAATAACTCAATAGTTTTTATTTCATAAGATGTTTTCCATAGATAACAACTTGGTTGTTACATCTGGGAATAACCCTCCAATGCTTATACTTAATTGCAAGCAGCAATTGGGATTTTATTTCAATTTCATTTTCCTAACTTGTATTATTATTAAAAATAAATGAAACATAAACGTCCTTCAAAAATAAAAACAACTAAATAAAATAATAATTGAGTATCTATAAGAATGGCGATTGTGACGCTCAAAATCA
Source organism: Cydia pomonella (assembly GCF_033807575.1). Taxonomy (NCBI): domain Eukaryota; kingdom Metazoa; phylum Arthropoda; class Insecta; order Lepidoptera; family Tortricidae; genus Cydia; species Cydia pomonella. The sequence continues at coordinate 196,934 of NC_084728.1, forward strand.
CACTTTTTTTCTCAGCAGTGGCTACGAGAAATAATGCCGAAACCGATGATAGGTTAGGCAAAAAAGACGACGTACAGGACAGATCTAAAGATACTTCAAGTCGCAAAGGTACTCTTGATCAAGGACTTGTTAGTTCTAACAATAACGATGAGGAAGATCACTGTGATAATACAGACAATATTCAGCAACACAAACAAATCTGTATAAAAGATATTGATAAAACAGATATAAAAGTGAAACCAGAAATAACTGAAATAGACGATGATACTCCAAGTCCCAAAGCAGATGTAGTTGAGGCAATGCAAGATATAGACTTGAGTAATGTCGATGCTATGATTGTCTATGAAAGTGACGAAGACGTTAAAACTATATTTGATGTGCAAATGGGCAATTTTGATAAAAATTCAGATGTTGTTAGAAATGAAGAACACAGTGAAAATGTTATAAATCATAATAAAATAATAACCAGTCAATCAAAATACAAAATACTGACAGATTGCATAATTGAAAGGGATGTAGACTGCGATATAATGTCATTTAAACAAAATGAAGATAATTCTTCAAATACTGCCAATCTTAGTGGCAATAACAATAAAAGTATAGATGACCCTGAAGAGAATTCAATGGACTTAGTAATATCAAATGTTTGGAGTGAAAGAGCCGTAACACCTACATGTAATGTTAAAAAAAGCCTTCATAATGAAACAGAGAATTCGAGTAATGACAACAGTGACAGTGATAGTGACATTGTCAGTGTTGGAAATGATGTCGACTATTATTCATACTACTATGATATGATATTAGCGAAACACGTGGTGAAATCGGACTTAGGTAAGTAAAATTGGTAAGATTCTTGTAGTTTTATGTGGGCGGTTCTATTTTGATTTTTTGTTTTATTTCTGTTCAGAATTAAGAGCTCTTTTGATCCACCTCACACAAGAAAAGTGTCCCCAAAGTGTCATACAATAATGTGGTTGTCCGTTTTATTACGGTAAGTAGAAGGTTGTATTGAAAAAGTAACCAATGGACCAAAAAATTGGGGATATTATTATTCTTAGTTAAAATGGAAAGATAAATAATATGATGATTCCCATTTCTAGCAGAAAAGTTGGGGGTAGGTACAATTTTAAATAGGAAAGCCAAACAAATGCAAACGTAAGATAATATTAACTATTTAGCGATTTTTAATATATTTTTTACTACGGGACTATAGCCCAAGCCCTCTCGAAAATGAGAGAAGGCCTGTGCCCAGCAGTGGGACGTATAAACTAGTATAAAGGCTGAATGATTAATATATTTTTTATTTATTTATAGATGCCAAGCTGTTGACGCGCCCAGTAGTCTCATTGCAAAGAATCGACTTAAAATCCATCAATAAATCACCAACTACCCAAAACCCTCAAAGAACCGTAAGAACTTCCACCAAATTGTTATATGAAAAGAACAAAGAACTTTTAAAACAGTGCAAGGCTTGCGAGGTATCTTTGACAAGGGTAGGTAGAGTGGGCAGAAAGACGAGGAAGGTGAAATTACCCGATATAGAGAAGGTACGGAAGGATAATCAAGGCATATTGACAGCGGAGGTGGCGCCTTTAGTAGCAGGACAACCAAGAGTTATTCGACAAGTAAGTTTTTGTTAATTTTTTTAAATCTTGGCCTCCTCTTCTATCTTCCTTCAGTTGTCGCGATCTTTAGCAACCTTCGTCTAGTTGGTATACTTCCTCATCCTCCTAAGATCTTCTTCCACACAGATACAGTCCAGCCACCTTTTCTTAGGCTTACCACTAAGTCTTTTCTGTTGTGGTTTCCACCTTGTCATAATTTTTGGAGCTCTCATATCGGGCATTCTTTCGAGGTGACCCGCCCATCTCAGCCACTGGGATTTGCAAAACCTAACAAATATCTCCTGTTTGATCAGAATAATAATCTAAAATAAATGATTAATAAAAATCAATGTCTAAAATATTATATTTATGCTTTTATCAAATTAAAGTAAAAAAAGCAACAATTTTTCACTTTCAGTATGGTCCCGCCCAAACAAAGCGATTCCAAAACACGACGGACAACGACCGGTCTGTGTCGACAAAATCAGTCCGTGGCTCACCAAAATCAACTATTTTAAAGAATACAGAGAAAACTCATGCACTATCGAATACTGTTTGTCAGAATCCTTTAATCCAGCAACAGCAAAATGATTTAATAAATAACCCACCCGAGTCCAACGTGCAATCTCAAGATGAAAATGATGGACAAGAATGGAATTCAAACGTTACTTTCAATTCAATATCGAATCTGACGCAACAAATATCAGAAAACGGGCTACAAGCTTCGAAGATAAAGAATTTACAGACCATCCCGGATGCACAAGATAAATCAACAAATAATATAGTAACCAATATTTTAGAGACACAAGATCCCTCCCTAAATATGCTTGACACGTGCCAAGTTTCAACAGTCACCCCGATACCAAACACGCCGACAATGAAAAAAACCAAATCGACGCCAATGCCGAATCCTCCGGCCGAAATTCAACCGATAAAGTTGCCGAAACTACCAGTACTGATACCGAACCCGCCGATCAGGATACCCAAACCTGGATCCACGCCGGTACCAACGGTGCCGCTACTAACCCCACCGGTTAAGTTACCCAAATTTGAACTTATACCGAAACAATCAGTGCCGACACCAAACCTGCCGACGTTAACACCCAAACTTGAACCCATGCCGATACCAAACCCACCGACGACGCGAACGCCCAAACCTAAAAAGAAAGCCGCGTTGAAAGGTTTCGTACCGCTATCTAACCTGGCGACGCTAACACCCAAACTGGAACCATTCACACCGGCACAATACCCGCCGGAAATGTTAACACCCAAACTGGAACCCGGTTTGGACCCTTCCACGCCAACACCAAATCCATCGACAATGTTAACACCCAAAACCGAACCGTTTGCATCGATATCAAGCGACTCAACCGATTTGGACCAAATCTGTGCAATATATAGCGATAATTACTCCCCAATATCTACAGTGGCCGCAAATGACTTTAACCCATTCACGCATATACAAGTTACACAACCAACTCTTTTAAATTCAACGTTAAATTCTTCCTTAGAACCCTCTAAACATTCCGAATCGTCTATTATTCAAGTATCTTTAACACGCTCGGCGCCGATACCAGATACACCGACATCGCCCGCGGCCTCCTTAAAACCATCTTTTATTAGAACACACGTATATAAATACACGAAAAAACCATGTAAGAAAGAATCGTCGATAAAACCATATGTTTTAGAATTCGCACTAAAACAATCCGGGAACCAAGTGATATTGAAGCCGATTAACTCCACGAAAAAAGCGACAACCAAAAAGGAACCAAGGAAGCAAGAGGCTGAGAAAGGTCCGTGGCGAATGGAACACGAGTCGTTCGACGAATCAGAATTTGACATGGACATGACTTTTGCAGAAGCTTACCATTTGTTTGGAGAATCAGACACGTCTTTTGAGAGATCGGTACCGTTGTTAAATTTGTTATAACGTCTCAAATTTTTACCCAAATGGCGACTTACGCTTGACCAACTATCTCTTTCCACGAATAACAGAAGAACAAACGACGTTGAACGACGGCGTGCAAGCCACAGGAGAGTGCGGTATCTTACGTTTTTCAAATGTTTTAAAGCGTGACTCATTATTTTTGACAACTTTATCCCCTAAGGGGATTAAAATTGAATACGAATATTGGGATATAAGTCCACGTAAACGTCGCCGTATAGTAAGCAGCGGTCGCAGCATGGTTCTATTTTTATCACCTGTCACTATGCCGGTCACTTTCGCGCTTACATTGTTAGAACGTGACAGGCATGGTGACAAATGATAAAGAGCCGACCATTTTAGCCCTACAGTACAGGTTAGTAATAAGAAATTATTTTTACCACACCAGTTCTTAAGAGCCCTTATTCCTTGGAGCGTTCTCCGATTTCACGAAATAACTCTCGATAGATGGCGTTGGCGCTCGGTACGCGAGCGCCGGCAACGCGACGCGCGTTTCAATGCAGACAAGAATAATCTTGATAGTTTTCAATATATTTTCAAGCAACATTAATTTTAGTGTTATATTATATGGACACTCTTTATTTTATTTTATATGCACAGTAGTAATGTACAGAGTGTACTATAACATTTGCTCATTATCTCTTTCACACCAATGGAAACTGAAATAGATAGTAAATAACTGCAGGTATAAATAAAGAACATGCGCTTATGGCTAAATTTGCAGAATTGAATCACACTTGAATTGTGTTGGCTAAGCACCCAGGGTGCCTAGCCATTCTAGCCAAGTTGCCAATCGTTTGCGCATGTTAGTGCGATAGTGTTTCGTTGTCATAGCGTAAACGATTGGCATGTTGGCTACGCACCTATGCTGCCTAGGCACGACGACGACGAACACCATCGATCTAGATGAGGTCCATGGTCTCATGATGGAGTCAGGAGTTGGTCACCAGATCTCCTAATCTATTCATCATAAATCTATCGTGTTGGGCTCAATGGATTTGCCTTGACGAGCACCATAGATCTAGATGAGGTCCAGGGTCTCATGATGGAGTCAGGAGTTGGTCATCAGAACGGCAATTCTACTCGAGCCCAAACATGATGGAGTTATGATGAGTCGATTAAGAGTTCTGGTGACCAACTCCTGATTCCATCATGACACCCTAGACCTCATCTAGATCGATGGTGCTCGTCAGGGCAAATCTATTGAGCCCAAACACGATGGAATTATAATGAGTAGATTAGGAGTTCTGGTGACCAACTCCTGACTCCATCATGAGAACCTGGACTTCATTCGGGTCAAAAATAATAATGCGAACCCCAACGTAATTTTAAGTAACACTAAAAATCTATCAAGAAGCGAGAGCCGGTTGTTAAGCATAGTGTAAAACATATATTTGTATCAAGATTTTCTAATCGCAGTATACAGCACTTCTCGGAACTCCGTAGCTAGTTACGAACGCAACGAATGCCTGACAATCGAGCACAGGTCCGTCCTCTAAGCGCGCTCGGCGGAGACTGAGCGCGCGACGTGGCGTCCCGTCGATGCAGCGTGATTATACGTCTTTAAAAAAAATAAAATTACCGCAATCTAGGTCCCATAGTTATGTTTTTTTTTGATAGGTTAACATAAAGTTGAAATGATTATTTAAGTACGTTACCAGTTTTTGAATATATACTAATAGTTACGTCGTAACCTTGAATGAAAAAGGAAGCATTTTACAAAATACGCGACATCGTTGGGTTATTCCCACTAGTTGTTACCAGTGGTAACTACTGGGAAATATCACCAGCTCGGTTTGGTGGTAACTACTGGATTTTTTTTCCCAGTAGTTACCACCAAAATTTGGTTAGCGTTCAATACTAATAAAAATAGTATAAATATAAGTTAGTTATTCGTTTAATTATAAGTCAATTACTGTTTCAGTAAACTGCCTTAAGTGATAAAAAAAATCGGTCTTTGACTGATTTGTTTGTTCGTTTGTATAATTGTGACGTTATTTACTAGTTACGTTATTTACTTTAACAAGTGGGAATAACCCGCATCGTTCAGTCTCGGTAGCTCGGTTGGCAGGCGATGGGCTAGTGATCCAGAGTCCCAAGTTCGGGCCTCGTCCGACACAGTGAGATTATCCACTTTTCTTTATTTCTAAACAAAGTAGCACCAAGTTTGGAAACATTGTTGATACGACTCTGTATTACTTTTAGATAGAGAATTTTCTATTGTAGGTATATATGAAATCTTATTTTAAACTTAAAATAAACCTTTTTGTAAATATTCATCACAATAAAGTGCCTTATTATTTGCAGTTTCATTTATTATCTTGAACTGAAGTATAACAAATCATTGTAGAGTCAGGCCAAAATAACTTTGCAGCGATGTTTATAGAACTGACGTGTAAGTGATATTATCGAGCACACTTTATAGCTTTAATGAGTTTATAGAGTACAAAACAAGTACCTAAAAAGTTAGATTTTTAATTATATATTTTTATTATTATGTAAAATGTTACAAATCATGTTTCGTCAATAATTAATTTTAAATAATATTGTGACATATAATATGAATTATTATGAATAAATATATGAATATAAACGTTAAATTCTATAAAAGTATGAGTAGGTATTATGACGTTATATATACACCACTTGCTCGTCTGTGCTATAAAAATCGCTACAGAGTTATCTTGGTTTGACTTTGTGTGTAGTGTAGTGTGACCAAAAAAAAAAGAAATACCGAGATTATCTAGCTAGGTATTCAATGTTTGAAGTCTAAGACATGCTACGAATCGACACCAAAAATGTACACATCATTGACATCTAATGACGGGCCTTACGCACACTTAGAATGGTGCTAGCTCAGTGGTGTCAGTCACGAATTCGAGCCAATCGTGCAGTCTAACGGAACTAGTGGCAATCAATCGTGCGCGCGTGATGCGAACTCATCTACCAATCGCGTCGTGGCGTTAGACTGCACGATTGGCTGGAATTCGTGTGCGTGACACCGCTGTTGCTCCATTCTTATTGCCCGTAAAACCCGTCCTTAGATATATATCTAAATAACACAGTAAATGTATCTTTGCTGTGCGGCATAATAAAAGATCATACGAGTGTTTCACAGCATTTTCATAGGACAGGGTTAGCATAGCTTCGGATAAAGGGAAATAAAAGCGATGACCATCAATAAATAATACAAGTTTATTGTTGTACAGAGTATAGCGCACGCAGTGGCAGAGAAATGTACAATCCAATGCGAAATTACAACTAAATACATACATTAATTAATTAAATTAATTCGAAATGTGGAGCAGTCTCAACGAGGTGGGAGCGAACGCTCTACGGATTGTAACGGACTGACAGACAGACAAAATATTAATATGTACAGAGGAAATTGTCCTACAATCTATCCTCTTAAGGCCCAACCATAGAAATGAAAAATCCAAAATTTGCCACTGGAATTTGAACCTACAGTGCACGGAATACAGTAGATTTTATTTTGTTTGAAAATTGCACGAAACAAAACAAATGCAACTCTGTCCTAATTGAATATGATTTAAATTTCATCGAACTGAATAAGTCCTATAGGTAGGACCTTGGGCCTTACAAGGCTATTTTACTTTTATCCTGTTAGTTGCCATTCTGATCGATAGATGGCGTATTTATATAAGAACGTAATCTATTGGTAGGAAGAAACGCATGTGGACTGTTCGGGAGTGCGCACACATTAACCCTTGGATAGGTACGTGGAGTGTCAAGTCAATATTGATACTGAAACAAGACAAGTTCCAACCAAAGTTCCCTTGAAACAGTTGAAACAAAGACTTTGTTATGACGATGTCAATTCTTAATTTAAAGTGTATTTGGTTGACACTTTGGTTATTTTAGTATAATTGAGTATTAATAGTTCATGCATTTAAGGGTTAAGTAAACGAAAGCCAACCTTAAATTTAGGTGGTGAATCGTTTTATAAAGGCCTTGTACAAAGCATCAATAGTGAATGAAACAAGGCACCAAAAGAATCTACCATCCTGGAATACTTTTATAAATATATATATATATATTCTTATAAGATCACGTCATCTCTTGTTAACAATTGCAACTAACATTGATACAATCTTTTTTTGTTAAGAATTTATTGCGTTGAAGTCCAATTACAATCCGTTAAATCAAGTTAAATACATAAAAAATAAATACAATTTCAACACAATAAATCATACAAAATCAGTCTAATAGTTTCTCTTAAGAACTAAGATGGAGTTATGGATTTTGGTCTGTGACAGTCTACCGACTCTAAAACGGTATATCTTCAAAAAAAAATTGCAAGAATGGTAAATAATTGCATGAGTTTTTTCATGTGATTACTGCATTTGCTATAAGCAGGAGGGTGGCGCAGACCTATGGTTTGCCTTGCGTACTTTTAGTCCCTCGCGCGATATACGCGGCCGGCTGTTTATGCCGCGTAACGGAGACCTAAGCTCTTGTGACTTATAATACGTGAGTTAAACCGTAGGTTAAATTAGCTTGTTAGTACGACTCACGACAGTTTAAATTCGATTATTGATAGACCTTCTTTGTTCCCGTTTGTGGTGACTCTCATGGGTTCGGAACCTGCTTTGTAGTAACCTCTGGGAACGTCGGTGACAGATACAGACACCAAAACCAAATATTTGAAACAAGTCATTCTAGTGAAGACTTCTGGAAGTAGTGCGGAAGTTTCGTTGGATTAAGGAAAGCGACAACCTTCGTCACAAAAACCTAGAAAACGATTTCTTATGTATTTTTAGATGATATTTGTATTCTCATTTCGCTTGATTGCTGTTCATTTTATCGCAGTAAGAGTTTCATATTTATCTCCTTTTTTATATATAAAAGGTTAAGAATGGGAACAAAATTATTTTAAGACAATTTTATTTTAGGTCTCTTCATTTTTATATAATTTTGCTAAACATTTTAAGTTCATCTCTTTGTTGATTAGTTGCCGCTTTCACCGGTAAGACCCTATATTTTCAATAACTATAGCAATTCCTTGTCTAAAGTATTACAATAAGAAAGTAATTACAATAAATTTAAGAAATAGATAAGATATATTTACAGGGGATAATACGCACGGTACAAATCACATTTATGTTTGTCAAATAAATCTTATTTTCAAGACCCGGATCGCCATCAGCATAACTGTCTAAGCGAGTTAGGTGGCCAAAATGATTTGCACATTATTATTCTGTCAGTCTCAAAGTTGTGCAAAGTTTATTTTAAACTAGTAAGCAATTTTGAAAGTGGTAAATATCTATAAAACTAGAATCACTTCAAATTTTTGCAACACTCACCGGGGCATCTTGCTTATTTACGACAAAATTAAAAACGCTATTAATTCAGAAGGCCTACTATTCTGCTGCAGAGTTCCTGGAGGATAAGTACCTATAATGGAAACATTGTTATCACCTCTTTGCATTTGTTTTAAGAATTATTTTTAATATACTTGCTACACACAGTCAGGGTCCGTGTGATACTTTAATCTTGTGTAACAACATGGTTTGCAATAAAGGAAATATAAAAATATGAAATATATGTAGTTGCTTATTTACTATTATCAAAATTACCTCTCTTTTGAAGTTACCCCAATGCACCCAGCTACGGTTAAAAAGAGGACTGATACGTTTTAATCCACAGCCACGTCCCATCACAAAATTCACAAAGTAAAGGTATCAGATTTCTATGGGGAAATATTGATAAACATTAATGTGATTTAGTACGTAGCGCAAAAATAGAGAGGGCGCCGATGTCAAAGTTAAATTTTTTGCCACAAAAAGTGCAACACTTACTGCCAATGTCTTATATCGAAAACGCAACAATATTCAAAGTAGAAGAGTTTGTACACCCGTTACTCGTTTGGTTCTCAAACTTTAATCAGCTAACTTCGTTTGGAACATATATTTTTACGTAGCGCCTAATTGTTTATTGAGCGGAATTACATCTTTGAAAAGACTCTCTGAGCCGCGTTATAAGATCGTTTCTTACATTTTTCTTATAAGTTCCCAATACCTCTACAGGTAATTTATAAGCATAAATACCCTACGTTGAATATTGTCGCGCGTATAAATATAAAATATGTACAAAATGTAAACGAGTGCTAATACAAAAATTCAATTGGTGTTAAAAGTTCAAATCGCGAGCCACATACTTAGAAAACGTATCGAACAGCAAATTTACAGATATCTTATAAATCGTATCAAAATTTGTACAATTCTAGGCGCCACAGAGGAGCAGAAATTTTTATTAAAAACTATGAGAGTCCGAAATTATTAATCAGAAATTAAACTCTATTTACTGACGAAGAAATGCCGCTTTTAATCTTTTTGAATCTAATATTTTAAGCAATTTGTCGATAATTTTTAACATTTTTCTAGCACTTGTAATTAGACGTGTGTTCGAAAGGCAAGTATGTATATGCTGCCCTGTGGCTACTAGCACACTACTCCTTGCTGACAGTAATCCATTCCGTTCCAACTATATTATAGTTAGAGAGACAAAATTACAATCAACAATATAAATCTGCTGTTCGAAGTAACAACGCACAATCTACATGATTTTAGGTTTCGTTTTTTTCGTTTTTTTCTGTTATTTATTTTGACGATTTGTGTATACTATATTGACGTTTTTATATCGTCAGAAACTTTTAAGTTATTATCACCAAAAAGTTAAGACGGTAACATACTCAACAAAAAATGTTTTTAATAGCATTGTCATCATCTGAGGGGCAGACTAGATGGCGCTGAGCGCCGCCCATCAGCCGCAGCGAAGCGGTCGCGTTCAGTTGTATTGTATGTAGGGCCGTGTTTGCGTACAGCTGCATTTGTGACCAATAAAAAGTGCCAGCGCTGACCTTTGGGTTAGTATTATGCTGACGCGGGACCATTTCGTGGTAAACAACTTATGTATTTATGTTTAAAATTTCCCTATAGTATTATACTTGTATATGTTATAGTTTATCACAAATAGTGATCCTGAATCTGATTAATTGTCACTCGAACAGCAGAAATTCGACTTGATCTTATTAACGTGCCGTCGGAAAGTTTCAACAATTTCGAAATGTTCAGTTGGAAAGTTTTTGGAAATTTCTCATATTTTTGTATAGGTAAATTTCCCGTTTCCAAAATCAAAATTTCCTTTGTTTCCTGTTTTTTTTTCTGAAACTTCCGAGAACATTTCCAGTTTTTTGAAACTTTCCGCAACTTGCACATCTGTAGTTGTTCTTGTACTGACTAGTTTACAAATACAGACATAAAAATGAGATAATCTTATATATTATAAAGTGTAAATAAATAAATTCGTAATAATACACGAGCTACTTATCAGTACAGTATCATACAATCGTTAAGAAATCCTTCTACAACTAGCCGTATTGAGAAATAAATAAAGAATGTGATAATACAATGGATCAGGTATTTTAAGCACATTGTTTTGTTCAATAATATGTTAGCAATGTGCTCAGAAACACCTAAAAGAGATCTTTAGTGGAGTCCAAGAATACAGGTACAGTCAACTACGATTATGACACGCTCAAAAATTCCATATCGCCGGATTTACTGTCAATTCCATAAAATTGCATGCAACAGTGCATTGTGTTGACTGTACAAAGACCCACTGAACTACTTAAGGCATTACTGTCATTTAAAAACTGACTTACTCTAAAATTTTGTGGGTAAATACTGCAAAAAGTAAACCTCATATTTATAATCACTACAATTTGATTACTTCTTCGCACTTGGTTCTAAATGACAATAAGACCTTACATAAATTACAGCTTATAACGATTTGTTTCTGTATATACGAAAGCTTACCTAAACCTAACCTAATCTATATACAGTACATATAATCACAATGTATAATACAGCACTAGTTCAAGTTCAAGGTTACAAAGATACCTACAGCCTCAAAATATACTAGACATTACCTTGTAACGTGAAAATACCTCTATAAGTTGGTAAGTCTCTAGGTAATATCCAGCAACATTTTAGGCTAACGTTACAGGCAATTCTTTGAGCAGACAGAACTAAAACATTATTTACGGTTCTGTACTGAGCGAAACAGTTGCAGTAAAAATACTGTCGTCTATTTGTAAATCAAGAATACTTGTTTGCTACCTACCTACAGTGTGTTATTTGAGATCTTAAGTTCGTTCTTAGTTATAATGTGTCGACAAAATAAATGTAATAATTTCATTTTAACGGCAAGAAATTGTGTTGTGAACAATATCAAATGATTCAAATTATATAAGCTTCATTTCCAAATCGAATAAAACATGAATTCATGAAAAACTCATCAAACATTCCATTTTTCACATTTAGGCCTCAACTCGATGATCTAATAGTGAAAAACCTACGGGACTCTAACCGAGTAAAAAGGTATAAAATTGTCTACAAGTATAATTCCCTAGATTGTAGCATTCGACAGTCTTCCCTTGATATTGAGCACGAAGTTAGGCTTGAGATAGTGCGAGAAATCACCATGGACCTATATAAGGCATAAGTACAACGATTAGGCTAGGCCACATATGCCAAAAGTTTTATAATCTGGCCGATAGATGGCGCTGACTTTCAATGAACCAGCGCCATCTATTGACTAAACTCGAAATGTATACAATCAACATCATATCGTAGGTTGACTCAAATTTTCTTAGCTATAAGTTAGGTATTTTAGGTAAGCACATACTGCATATATTTCAAGTATTTTCACGTTTATGCAATGTCTAAGTCTTTGCTTTTTAATAGTTTTAACATTGCCAAGAAGTGTATCTCTCTCGAGGTCCGTCATATCACTTAAATTAATACTTGTCGAGTATGGTTACCAGTGGACAACTGTCATTTCTTAATTCTCGAGATCTTAAGGGGGCCATTGATTACCAGTTCGCTGGACGATATCTGCCTGTTAGTTATTCGCGATTGTCAGCTTTTGCGAATAACTGTCAGGTCGATATCGTTCGGTGAACTGGTAATCAGTGGGCCCCATTACAAGTATTACGCGACGCATTAGTTGCACAGATAACCTTTTCTATTTGTTTTTTATGCGTCGGGTGTCAGTGAGTATTTCACCAGTAACGAGAAGGTCCAGATTATTTTTAAATGGCACAGCATGTGAGGAATACCACGTCGTTGGCGAAGTCGGATGGTAAGCTACGATAGTACCTATAAAGACGCTTGCAACTCCAAAGGTGTCTATCATATGCCCTTAATAACCGGAACTTTCCTTTGATATAATGTCTTTTTCCGCGCCTATCACGCCGCCACGTAGACATACGACCACCACCATACAAACATTTTTAGTTTTCGACTTCCTTTTCGTCAACTGACATCTAGTCCGTTATACACGTATCTCCCCTTCAGTCGGAGGGGTGGCTGCGCGCTAGCAGTGGAACTGCTGCTGCGTGATGGCGGACAGGTCCTTCATGAGCCCCTCGAGGTTCTGCATCTCCCTCGCCAGCCGCTCGGTGGAGCGGGACGGCGTGAGCGCTTCCAGCTCTTCGGGGCAATGCGCTACGCTGCCGCCTGTATGGAATAAAAGTTTAGTTAGTTTAGTGGAGATTCATTGGGGATTCTATCATAGCTTTAATTTTCGGTACCGCGGAGGACAAGTTTTAGTTTAATTTCTATAAAATAAAACTAATTTAAGTAAGTAAACACTTAATTGTCCGAGAGAAATAAATATTCATTTAATCAGATAGAAAATAATTGGGTAGTACAAAGGCGAACTTATCCGAATCGAATGGATTATATGTTTTATCAGATTAAAATACATCCCGAGGTTTCCAAAGTTTTACGACGAATAGCAGGCACGTATTTTACATTTTTTATAGGTATGCGACATAAGTCCATTAAAATAGTTTTTTCATGAGTAACTGTCGCGGTAATCGACGTAATTTTATTTTTCTTTTTATATTTCTCGTAAAGGTTATTTTTATTAGATTTGATTCATTCGTGGGTATTTTTTCAGTCCTTAATACAAATATATATTTAATATACTAAGGTTGTGTTTACCAAGCTGCAGCCTATTGGGGATGTGTCCGGGCGACGAGCTGTTGCTCTTCTTGTATGGCGACGTCTCTCTCACGCTTCCTGCGGTGGGAAAAGCATTTCAAAGGTAGAGAAATAATTTTGTTTTAGAATTAGAAAGGTTCTTTTTAGGGTTGCGTACCACAAAAGGCACAAAAAAGGAATCCTTGTACTTTGTAGTCCGCCCGCCCTTATGTCTGTCTGTCAAGACCCTTTATCTTGGGAACGCGTGGAGGTATCGAGTTGAAATTAAAACCATATACTCAGATATACAGCCCCTTTAAACTGTGAAAAGATCAAACTTCTAAGTGAATGTAAAAAAGAAAGATACGGCAATAAGACAACGTACGTTTCAACACTCTCAAGGGAATCAAAATAAGTTTACCGTTTATCTAAAACTATGAAATTTGGAAAAATATCGTCTTATACTACAAGTCAAAAAAAAATCCAAAAATTATAAATTTAATGAACTGTGTATCCGCCCCGAGGCTGTGACATGTCAGTGGCACGTTGCCTGTTACCGCTCAGCGAGGAGCTTCGGAATAATGGTCGAGTGTGAGCGATAAGAAGCTCAAGAAGAAGATGATGATGAGTTACCTTGGCCATGGCTCGGCGTGGAGTGCGGCGAGTCGGCGAAGCTGTGCAGGGGCGCGGCGCAGGCGCGGCGCTGGAGGCTCCCGCCCGCGCCGCCCAGGGAGCCGCCCGCGCCGCCCAGGGAGCCGCCCGCGCCGCCCAGGGAGCCACCGGCCCCACTGGCGCCCGCGCCGCTCAGCCCACCGGCCTCGCTACTCATTGAGTCGCGACTGTTCAAAATTGTAATTTAATAAAATAAACAAGTTTTTACACTTTTTCACAATATGAATATTTTACGCGATTTTGACAACAAATGAACATATCGCATTTTAAAATCTAACAGCTAGAGTAATTCATAACAATAGATGGCGCTGTATGCACTTACTGGGAGTTTACCGTTCCGAACAACAGATGTCACTATATGGCCTTACTTTGTGCACTAACTTCTCGTTGCGAAATATAGATGGCGCTCTATGCACTTGTGTGTTTATCCCTCAGAACAATAGATGGCGAGATATGTACTCACTGTGTGTAGTGCCCTAGAGGCTCATAAGCGACGTAATGCCCCCTCTCCCGCGCCGCGCACGCGTAGATGTCGGCGCCGGCCGGCGTGCCGCCGCCCAGCGGGCACGGCCCGCCTCCGCCTGTAGGGAATTAAACCCCTGTTTGATTTGTGCTATTAAATACATTTTGCCTTTATTTTTTCTGAATTGACTGTACATTTTTACTTTAGAGTTTTGATGACTTAAATATATCTGTAGAAACCTGACCTCAACGATATATATTCACTGACGCATGTGCTGCAATATTGCTCCAATACCGAGGTCGAACGCATCTGTTTCACCGATTTTTCATAAAACAATCACTGGCGTTTTACAGATTCAAGACTGCTACAAAAAGTTTTTCGGCCGCCAAAAACTTTTTAAAACATGTGAGAAGGACGTTTACATCTTATACAACATGGCTTAAAGTTGTCTTTGCCACACTTACTTACATGTTTTACTCCGTTGTGTTGTGTTATTGGCGGACGAGGCTGCCAGCGTGAAGCGTCAGTGTGGAACGAAGGTCAAAGCTATTTTACTACGTAGTATTTCAGTCACGCTTCACACTAACAATTGTAGAGTCCGATTCTTCCAAGGCGCAGGCGGCGAGTGACTCGAGTGAGCGAGCGAGTGCATATATGGCAGAGTATTAAGCGCATGAGCAGGATGCCCGTGCGCCTGTAATGATGCGAGCGATGACTGTGGCGTCACGCCCGGCAGCGGCGTGCTTTGGAACCATCCTTCACAACAATAACAAGCGGTGGATCATACTTACACGGCGCGGGCGGCGGGTGCGCGAGCGAGTGCGTGTGTGGCAGCGTGTTGTGCGCATGGCCGGGGTGCCCGTGCGCGTGTAGCGACGCGAGCGAGGACTGCGGCGACAGTGGCGCCACGCCCGCCAGCAGCGGCGTGCTCTGGAAACACTCCTGCTGAGGATGGGATAGGTCATTGTAAGTCGAGTCATGTATACGATTTGAATAATCTGATTATTTATTATTTTGATCCTCATCGTCAGTTCAGCTCAAATCATAATGTTGCATAGTGTGGTCTTTCATAAATGATGTCAATGCGAGTTCATTTCAAATTCAGGCAGTGGTTATAATTTAGATACCAAGTTTTAACCCATGCATATTGAGGAACACGGCAAATTAGACACTTGTTATAAAAAATTAAAAGTTGTAATAAAAAAAACGAGGGGAGGTACTTGCCCAGCAGTGAGACAAGAAACCAGGTTAACAAAAGAAGTTGTAATATATTTTATTGCATATTATTACGGCGTGTTTTTGAGTCCCAATGGCATGAGTTTAAACTCGTAGGGACCATATGGGGTTACAAATCTTTATTAGGATCTAACTTACAGTTAAAAGGGTGAAAAGCTATTACTATTACTGAAGACTAGACTTGACTTTTGTGAATTTTTATGTTATTTCTACTCAGAATTACAACCTCTTCCGATTCTAATGGGGCACAAACAACGTCCTGAAATTTGCATACCTACATTTTTCATTCCTTGCTATCTTTTATCGCACTAGAAAGTTCATGAAGAACCAACACTATTTTTCTTTGATTAGCTTCGAAAGTGCTCATGATTCTGAGCAGAAGGAGCACAAAATTATCAAAAAAGTATAAAGTATGTATAGGTTAGGAATATTAGCAGCGCACCTGTTCGGGATGCGGCAGGCCGAGCGGCGCGCGCGCGGCGCGGCGCTCGCACGTGGCCGCGCAGCCCGCGCCCACGCCCACGCCCACGCCCATGCCCGTCATCGCTGCACATGCCACACCAACAACATATATGTATAGGTTGGAATTTACTAATAGCGCATTGAAGACAACTACTCGAAATTTTCATCTGACCTCTTTAAACGTCAATTGGTATTTGTAACTTTGAAAAAAAAGTCAGTTAGCGACAAAATTTCACTTTTAATACCAATTAAAGACGTTGAACTGTTATCTAAATAAATGATTTTTACATTTACAAAATAAAACGACTAATAAAACAAGAACAAAATAAATGAAAGAAAATCTCACGTCGATAAGCACAGACGTTGCAGGCGGGCGAGGCGCGCAGCGGCGCCGTGTCGTCCGAGCCCGCGCAAGATGGCGACCGCCGGTCTGCACGAATGGTGCCCAAACCGAAATAAACCAAATTAACACAAACATGCAAACTAAAAATATACATTTTACTCAACTCAAAGCATCAGACACTAAAATTAAAAAACTAAAAATATCTGCCACAAATATTATAGAACTAAAAATAACTGACACTAGAAACAGTTTTAGTGGAATTCATTAAGTAAATCTGTATGAATAATTAGCTTGTGTAATCAATGTACCATAATCCACTCAAACATTAGTGTATTTCGATTGATTTTAACATAAAATGAATAACAATAGTTGCTTTTCAAACGAGGTATTTGGTCATTTTCAAAGTGATATGGACACTTTTTTGCTTTCTGGGCGATTCAGACGAATGGATACAATTGCATACCTAATATTCTTAATATTCCTAATTGCCTCTGTTGTTGGCTGCAACTTTTTTTCTGCTGAGAAAAATCACCAGTAATGGCAAATACCAAGAATGGACTCTTCATTCTGAATTACATATAATTTGATAGCTATAACCCTTACTTTCTTTTACCTCCTAAGGCCGACCGTCCTGCCTGTACTACGAGTATAATAATTAACTTGAATACATTTTAAATTTGTTAACTGTAACATGGTGGTACTTGTTTTGTTTCAATCAATTTTCAAACAAAACACAATCTAATCCAACTAACTCCAATTCCACTAGAATTATTCTTAAATGTTAAATGTCCTTTACTGGGTCCTTGTCCATTACTGGATTTACTGGGTCCTTGTCCATTACTGGATTTCCTGGGTCCTTGTGCATCCCTGGTGGCGTGAAGTCGAGGAGTACTGACCGACATAAGTGGGCACGTAGTGTCTGCGGTCGAGGCTGGCGGGCGGCGCGTGGCGCGCCGGCTCGTACTCCGCCGGCGCGCGCGTCAGTGTGAGCGTGGACGACGCCAGTGCGGAGGGCCCGTCCACGCTGCCGGCGGATACTGAAAATAATTATAATCATACGAGTGTTTGTATACCAGAACCAAAACTAACTCAAGCTACACGTCTTTTCTATGACATTTTGTTGAGGTGCTTAACCCTGAATGGACAGAAAGTTTTGCTGGGCAATTCACTTGAGAATTCGCTGGTTTCGCTGTTTGTGGGAAACTACATGGTTAATATAAAATTATATCTGAAAAATGAAGTGACGAAATACAATAAAGTTATGTACACAATATTTTAGCTTGGTAATTGTTCTTTATTTAGATCTACTGATATTTCAAAAAAACATATCGTATCACAAGTAAAAAAATTTTTCGTGAACCCTTTTCTCGAGTTAAAATCCATATAAACTCAACATTTCAATTATATTAATAGTTTTTGAAACATCGATACTATTCAACTTCGGGCGACGAGGGGAGGGGTGGTCGCCGCTTGACCGTCGGACGGGAAACCTGTATCGCTCTACGCAACGCGCGCGCAAGTATTCTCTATGAATTGATCGTACGATTTTAAGTTTTGAGTTGGACATTGTTCATTTAAGTTTAAAGTGAGTGTAAAGATCCGATGCAATAATTAGCTTGCTTGTGCAAATTCAAGTTGTAAAGGCGAAGAACGACGAAGGAGCCTCGTCCTCCTTCCAAGATCGATCTCGATCCAAGTTGGATCGCGCGAGGTCATTCAGATAGGACGCCTGACGCCAGACACCCTTAAAAATAGCTCAACAGTTGCTATCGAAATGATAAAATGCTCCAGTCACTTACCCCCTTATTCATAAACGTGTACTAAAGTTACGATGCCGCTGATCATCGTTTGCCCCTTTCCATCATACCAATACGTCGGAAAGGGACAAACGATGATCAGCGGCATCGTAACTTTAGTACAGGTTTACGAATAAGGAGGTTAGTGTCTCGTAATTAACCTTTGCATGGAGTCTTTCGACCTCCTCCTGCAGTGAACATGTTAAGAGTAATACGCTGAAGACAAAGATAGTAGCTATATTTTTCTATGTTAATGTCACAGCTGTTGGATCTCCTAATAAATAAAAATAAAATAAATAAATACTTGATATCAAGTATATGACACTTGAAAATTACTTAACAGGACATTTAGGTTAAGTTATTGGTCCTTGTGTGACATTTTATTGCAAAGCGGTCGCCAGATGTACAAATTACATGTGTCGTAGGACTTATATCTAGAGTGTTAGTATGTACGCGTACTCTTACTAGCTGAGCTGTGCAGGCTCTTGTCCAGATGCTTGAGCTCCATCTGGTCGTGGTGGATCCACAGGTCCGGGGGCTTGATGCCGGCTGATGCTGACGACTTCTGGTATGTGCTGCAACCGACGAGAGTACGAGTCAATATCATTCAACAGGGTTATAGATACATTAAATTATCAATTTATCACTGATCATTGAAACAATGTCACGAAAAAAAAAAACAAGATCAAAGTTGCTATCGGGCTAAAAAAGGGAGTGGATTTATTGTGACTACATATTTTTTATTATTATGTTAAGTTTATTATTCAAGCAGGCATATCACAATGCGCTTATGCACGTCAAATAAAGCTACACCGGCTCTAACCCTAAACTCTGACCCGAGAAGATTTAAATCCCCCCTCAATTGGAGGAGTAAGTAATAATAAATCTTTATTAAGTAATTAACAAATCATTTTGACGTCTCATAAAGAGTAGACTTGATTCGTTAGTAGTCAGTAAAACGTCCAATTTATTCGGTAAAATGTATATTGAAAGATCCTTTAGACTGCAGGATGAAGTATAATCTTTAATTTTACGTTTGAAAAAGAAAGAAATTACCTGGTATGCGGGGACAGAGGCGGTGCCTTCCGACAACATAGCGACAACGCTAAGGCGGCAGCGAGCGCTAAAACGGCGCACGCGCCGCCTGCTGACGCCCACAGCCACGCCGACGTGGCACCCGCCAGGCCACCGCCGCCCGTGTCTGTCATAATATAAATTAATATTGGTCAAATATTTTTTTTTTTCGGAAGTATAAAGTAATTAAGCGAGTGTCCAATTTTAATACAGAAAAAAAATTAAACATTCATTTAATTTAATGAGGTGTTGAGGTCACAATACCAGTGATGAATACTTTTTCCTTCATATAAAGGTAAAGCGGTTTTAAATTCAAAATTCAAAAAAATATTCTGCAAGTAGGTCTCAAGCGCTCTTTCACTAATTGTATAATGAATTGTCGAATAATACCTTTGTTTCTTTAAAATAAGAACTCATGTCCATCATTGGGTCCTTGTCCATTACTGGTACCCACACCATATATAACCTCAGAATAAATTGCTGTCGCTCAAGCAAAGCTTTGGCAGGTTAACTTTCATTTTTTTTTAGTTTTTATACCCAGTTACTGATAACAGTAACATTCAAGAAGTCTACTAAATTCATGAAGCTTATCTCAAAAATCTCTATTATCTGTTAATTTAAAAAAAATTATCAGGTACAATTGAATTCATTCAGCACTCGTTAAATTTACGATTAAGAAAAGGTGTAGCTAGATTAAAAATTCGGACAGACGAAAAAAATGCAACTCACCAATACCAGTGGTATATGAAATAGGCGCACAGAAGGGGCCCACGCCCTTGCTGTTCTTGGCCTGCACCTTGAAGGAGTAGGTGGTGCGCGCGCGCAGGCGCTCCACGCGCGCGCGCACGCGCTCGCCCTCCACCTTCTGCACCGTCCACTCGCCCGCGCCGGCGCCCGCCGGCGCGTACATTATCGTGTAGCCTGGATTTTCATGAAATTCATTATTTTTACTCCAGCATTCTTATTTGTCGATTAAATGACTGCCAGTGAGATCGAAATCAACTTCATAACCCGGCGCCCCTGTCTATAGGATTCTAAAAGTAATGTTCCAAGGAATATTCATACAACATTATGCAACTGTTGTTTTTTAGGGTTCCGTACCCAAAGGGTCAAACGGGACCCTATTACTGAGACTTTCGCTGTCTGTCCGTCCATATGAATAGTTAGAGAGTGACCTGTAATGACCCCGTTGGGCTTGGCGGGCGGCGCCCACGCCAGGTCGGCGGCGCGCGCGGCGGGCGCGGCGCCGGACAATATGAATAGTTAGAGAGTGACCTGTAATGACCCCGTTGGGCTTGGCGGGCGGCGCCCACGCCAGGTCGGCGGCGCGCGCGGCGGGCGCGGCGGGCGCGGCGCCGGACAATATGAATAGTTAGAGAGTGACCTGTAATGACCCCGTTGGGCTTGGCGGGCGGCGCCCACGCCAGGTCGGCGGCGCGCGCGGCGGGCGCGGCGGGCGCGGCGCCGGACAATATGAATAGTTAGAGAGTGACCTGTAATGACCCCGTTGGGCTTGGCGGGCGGCGCCCACGCCAGGTCGGCGGCGCGCGCGGCGGGCGCGGCGCCGGACAATATAAATAGTTAGAGAGTGACCTGTAATGACCCCGTTGGGCTTGGCGGGCGGCGCCCACGCCAGGTCGGCGGCGCGCGCGGCGGGCGCGGCGGGCGCGGCGCCGGACAATATGAATAGTTAGAGAGTGACCTGTAATGACCCCGTTGGGCTTGGCGGGCGGCGCCCACGCCAGGTCGGCGGCGCGCGCGGCGGGCGCGGCGCCGGACAATATGAATAGTTAGAGAGTGACCTGTAATGACCCCGTTGGGCTTGGCGGGCGGCGCCCACGCCAGGTCGGCGGCGCGCGCGGCGGGCGCGGCGGGCGCGGCGCCGGACAATATGAATAGTTAGAGAGTGACCTGTAATGACCCCGTTGGGCTTGGCGGGCGGCGCCCACGCCAGGTCGGCGGCGCGCGCGGCGGGCGCGGCGGGCGCGGCGCCGGACAATATGAATAGTTAGAGAGTGACCTGTAATGACCCCGTTGGGCTTGGCGGGCGGCGCCCACGCCAGGTCGGCGGCGCGCGCGGCGGGCGCGGCGGGCGCGGCGCCGGACAATATGAATAGTTAGAGAGTGACCTGTAATGACCCCGTTGGGCTTGGCGGGCGGCGCCCACGCCAGGTCGGCGGCGCGCGCGGCGGGCGCGGCGGGCGCGGCGCCGGACAATATGAATAGTTAGAGAGTGACCTGTAATGACCCCGTTGGGCTTGGCGGGCGGCGCCCACGCCAGGTCGGCGGCGCGCGCGGCGGGCGCGGCGGGCGCGGCGCCGGACAATATGAATAGTTAGAGAGTGACCTGTAATGACCCCGTTGGGCTTGGCGGGCGGCGCCCACGCCAGGTCGGCGGCGCGCGCGGCGGGCGCGGCGGGCGCGGCGCCGGACAATATGAATAGTTAGAGAGTGACCTGTAATGACCCCGTTGGGCTTGGCGGGCGGCGCCCACGCCAGGTCGGCGGCGCGCGCGGCGGGCGCGGCGGGCGCGGCGCCGGACAATATGAATAGTTAGAGAGTGACCTGTAATGACCCCGTTGGGCTTGGCGGGCGGCGCCCACGCCAGGTCGGCGGCGCGCGCGGCGGGCGCGGCGGGCGCGGCGCCGGACAATATGAATAGTTAGAGAGTGACCTGTAATGACCCCGTTGGGCTTGGCGGGCGGCGCCCACGCCAGGTCGGCGGCGCGCGCGGCGGGCGCGGCGGGCGCGGCGCCGGACAATATGAATAGTTAGAGAGTGACCTGTAATGACCCCGTTGGGCTTGGCGGGCGGCGCCCACGCCAGGTCGGCGGCGCGCGCGGCGGGCGCGGCGGGCGCGGCGCCGGACAATATGAATAGTTAGAGAGTGACCTGTAATGACCCCGTTGGGCTTGGCGGGCGGCGCCCACGCCAGGTCGGCGGCGCGCGCGGCGGGCGCGGCGGGCGCGGCGCCGGACAATATGAATAGTTAGAGAGTGACCTGTAATGACCCCGTTGGGCTTGGCGGGCGGCGCCCACGCCAGGTCGGCGGCGCGCGCGGCGGGCGCGGCGGGCGCGGCGCCGGACAATATGAATAGTTAGAGAGTGACCTGTAATGACCCCGTTGGGCTTGGCGGGCGGCGCCCACGCCAGGTCGGCGGCGCGCGCGGCGGGCGCGGCGGGCGCGGCGCCGGACAATATGAATAGTTAGAGAGTGACCTGTAATGACCCCGTTGGGCTTGGCGGGCGGCGCCCACGCCAGGTCGGCGGCGCGCGCGGCGGGCGCGGCGGGCGCGGCGCCGGACAATATGAATAGTTAGAGAGTGACCTGTAATGACCCCGTTGGGCTTGGCGGGCGGCGCCCACGCCAGGTCGGCGGCGCGCGCGGCGGGCGCGGCGGGCGCGGCGCCGGACAATATGAATAGTTAGAGAGTGACCTGTAATGACCCCGTTGGGCTTGGCGGGCGGCGCCCACGCCAGGTCGGCGGCGCGCGCGGCGGGCGCGGCGGGCGCGGCGCCGGACAATATGAATAGTTAGAGAGTGACCTGTAATGACCCCGTTGGGCTTGGCGGGCGGCGCCCACGCCAGGTCGGCGGCGCGCGCGGCGGGCGCGGCGGGCGCGGCGCGCAGCTCGCGCGGGGCGGAGGCCGGCGCCGCCTCCAGCGTCGTGTTCGACACCAGCATGGACCACGCCGACTCTTGCCCACCTGCGCGTATCAAATATCGTTTGACTCCCTTGTTCATAAAACAAGCAACCTCTTACAAATCTCTGTTCAATTTTGACCCAATTATGGTCCAATGGACCGTTAATCAATTTTACAACGAATTCATGAAAAAGGTTTCCGGTCGTTGAAAATAGGTAGGTACAGTTTAGGTATACTACACAAAAATGTAAAATCACAAAAATAAGCACACATAAATGGTTCTTGGAGCTTTACACTTTGGTGCTTCGAACCAGGATACTCAGTTCGAGATCTAACGAATTTAATGGCGAGTAAAGTGTAAATGTTTGAAATCATTATTTCTATTCTCATCCAAAAGTAGTTTTGCAAATGGGATAGTTTAACAGTTTGGTTGATGGAGCATCAACAGGATACGTACCTTTAATGAGTTTGACAGCGAACTCGTAGAGCGTGAAGGGCTTGAGGTCGTCGAGCATGCAGTTGAGGTCGGTGGCGTTGAAGCTGCGCGCGCGCTGCCCCGCGCCCGCCGCCGCGTAGCGCACCACGTAGCGCCGCCCGTCCGTTGCGGTCTATCAATACACAATATTAAATGTCAATTAAGAGGTCTTGTTTGGACTCGTGTAACTTGTGGAATGTTTTAACTAGAGTTATCATTTTGACGTCATCTTTTAGCTGATATCCTGTACTGTCGTTTAAGAGCCCGGTAACGATTTTATAACAAAATTTTTAAATTGATAGAGTCGTTGAAATTGTACACCTTTTGTTACGTAATATCTAAATAACAAGTATTGGTTTCTATTAACACTTTTTTTTCATCTTGCCTTTTAATAATGAGGTCGCAAGCGAGCGTCCCCGGTAATAGGTGACGAGAAGGGACAGTTTTTATAAAATCATCAGAAAATTATGGTAGTAAATTATACAAAATGATGTATAAGAACAGTTTCAGCAAATGTTGTAGATTGTTTAAGTATCAAAATTACGTTGAAATTAAGTCAATTTTCAGAGAAATTGTCACTTGTTTTGAAGTAATTTCTGGAGAAAATTGATTTCGTTTAACTTTCATTTACACTACTTCAAATTTATAATAACAAAAATGTAGTTTAATTAAAGTTGAAGTAGAGGATATTTGTAATACAAAATTACTATTTTTAGCAGTACAATAAGATCGACAAAATCACTGCTTTACGCGCGTTTACCTAAACGTCCATCAGAAAAAACATCGGTATCAAATTCACCTACTATACGTGGTTAACGGCTCCACTATTCTTGCACAAACACATTGTATATAACTATTGTGCAATTGATAGCTGTTGGTTCTCCGAATAATAAATAAATAAATAAATAAAATATTATGCTGCATTTAAATAAATAAATAGTTAACAAAGACCGCTCGACCTTTGACCAATTTTGTATCGGAATAATACTTAAAAATTCGTTTGTAAAGTACTGACCTGTCCTTTAGGTAGCGTGGGGTCGGTCCAGTACACCACGGCCGTGCTGCCGCTCAGCATTATCACCTGAAAAATAGTATTGACATATTAAAAACTAAAAATGAAAGTGTTCCGTCAGGGATCTGGAAACCGGGTAGGGCTCCTAAGTCGCATATTTTAACGAAGCTTTCAAAGTTTTTTAGTTCAAAATGAAAAACAACAACGAAAAATAGTTGCCTTAAGTCCGACGGGTGGTATTAACGGAGGTCGTTCCTCCTCGTCTTCCTCATCCTCCTCGTCCTCCTCATCCTCGTCGAGGTCATCGCCCTCCGCCGCGGCCTTGGTCCGCACAGTGGCGTACACCGGCGGCCCCGCGCCTAGCGCGTTCGATGCGTGGAGAGATATCACATATTCTGCGTTCGATTCTGTACAAAAAAATAATTATATTAGTTGTGAAAATGGTATTGAAGAAGTAGCTGAACTTTTGTTTGGTTATTCTCCTTTGAGTCTACACCTAACAAGAGCCAGTTTTTTGTAAAGAATCCCTTAGCGATGTGATAAGATGTAGCGGCAAACATATCGATAAAAGTTGTCGGTATGAATCTATTCGGATCTATACGTTCTTCAATATATGTCTAGTCCTCTGATGACATAATAGCGTGTGGAAATCGGCACATAATTCCCGTGCTATTGGATAACTTTAGAGTGCAGCCGAGACGGGTTCGCTATCAACAACACACTTTTCGGGCATATGTTTGTTCTCGTGTCCCATCCTACTGACTGCGCCAATAGTATATCAGTTAAATATATTCAAAACAAAATTATAAGACAGTCAATTATTTATTTTTACTACGACGGTGCTAAAAAAATATACAGCTCATATGATTGTAAGTTGTTACCGCAGCTTATGGATGGTTTGCCTTCCTTACCCAGCCCTCTGATGACATGATGATGTGTGGCAGCGGGCAGGTCCTTCCCGTGCACGTCGGGCACGCCGAGCCCCCAGCCGAGCCGGTACCCGCGGATGAGGGAGCCCCCTTCCGACCCTTCCTCCCACCACACTGAGATCCAGTCGCGACCGGCGCGAGCTGTAAAACAAATAAAACATATTATAAGACAATTTTACACAAATATACATAGTTATTAATTACATTAGCTTAATAAGGCTGATGTGGACAAAACTAACATAACATTACAAAAATAGTTTAATTTACCTAATTACAGAATTACAATTGCTTGGAAAACGTTGATAACTTAGTATAAAACGAATACGGTACGTCACGATGTACGAAATATAATTTAATATTTATGAATCGCTTTTCAATTCAAGAAAACATCATAAAGACACCGGTGTCTTTACGATATTTTCTTGAATTGAAAAGCGGAAAAGTTATGCCAATAATGCTTATTCCTCTCTAGGTTGTAAGATGAGACGGCAGTCGATTTAGTTAAGGTAGGGGCTTGCACGGTTGCAACCAGAAAAATGCTAAGACGAGGAAGAGATTGACCGATTTTTGATTTAACATGTTAACGTAACGGAGGACGTAAAGGAGGGCGAAAGACGAATTACGTGTTGCACTATGTGTTACTAAATATGTCCATAATTAAGCATTGGGTACCTTCCGTGTATATACTTACTGCTGAGTGGAGGTGGCTGCGGCGGTACTTTCGACTCGTCCTGCGCGCGCGCCTGCGTGGCCGCTGTCAGCCACTCGCTAAAAGGCCCCGATCCGTTCGCGTTGATGGCGCATACGCGGATCTGCAGAAAGCGTTACATCATAATATAGTTTACATGTAATATTGTTAACCGAGAAATACAACCGTTTGCCACATAAATCGGTTATTCTATAATAAGTAGAGTCTGGCAGGGTCGCCATGTGATGTCAGCAATACATATACCGTTTTCCCAAGCATTCATATTGTAACTCTTTCCTTAATATGTCATTATCATTAAACTCGAGAACAAACTATGAATAGAACTACTGACATGAAAGCACGCGTCACGAATACATAATTTGCCCGTCGTTATCGCTAATCGGTGATCGTCACCAGTCGGACATTTGATTTCATGCAGGAGGAGTAGAAAAAGAAAATAAATCATGCTCGGAGAGAATAGTTTTGTTTCTAAAATCAAAGCATTTAGCTTAAGTTTGAAATATCTGTAAATAACCTGGTATGTAGTATGAGGGTCGAGGTCTCTCAGCTCCGCCCGGCGCGCGTCAGCGGGGGTGGTGAGCGAGTCGGCCTTGCGGCGCGCGCCGGCGGCCCGGAAGCGCACCTTGTAGCCGGTCAGCGCGCCGCGCTGCGTGCGCGCCGCCGGGGCTTCCCAGCGGACCAGGATCGACTGTAACAATTATGTATTTTATCTTATTTCACTCACTTTACTATTTCATGAAGGATTTAACTCCATGGAGTTGGAGGTGCGTGGAGATTGCGAGCACGGAAATGCACAATGTTATCCAGCTGCCTAGTCGTATCACCTAACAACTCTCAAAGGCGAGTATATCTGCAACTTTGGGATGGAACGGAACCGCGTGCGACGGCTGCGCGGCGTCACTCGCCGCTGTGCGACATGATTCACTTGCTGAAAGGACTCCTACGCACAAATCCACAAGTGGATATCTTCACTAAGCATTTGCTTAGGCTAACATCTACGTGCCTCGACTACTGTGATAATGAAGCGAATGATCGTAAGACAGTTGTATGACGAGGTATGTAGTAATTAAACTGTTAAATGTATTATTGACATAGCTGCAAGTGTAATTGGTGTAAAACGTTCCTGTGAATATAAAATAAAGTAAATAAATAAAAGAATGTAAATGAATTAAAAGTTAATATATGTTTGATTGGTAGAGAATGCCTTTTACAATTAAATTCGCCATTTGTACATTTTCTTTATTTCTGTAATAAAGTTTAAATATATAAATAAAATTATAATATAATATGACAAACTCTCGACAGTTTTATGTTGAATCAGGCAGCATCATGTACCACGCTAAAGTAACTGAAACACTTTCACCAGATACTACAGCATGGTGCGGCATAAAATAAGTCAAATAGAAGAGACAAAAAGACTTAAAGCTTGTGTTTAGCAGTACTTACAGTGGGCGAAGCCGGCTCAGCGCTGACATTGGCCGGCGGCGCCAGCGGCGCCAGCGCCAGCGTCCGCGCCAGCAGCGGCTCGGCGGGCGCGCCACCCGCGCCGGCCACGGCCACGGAGTAGGCGGCGGCGGCGCGCAGCCCGCCCAGCGTCGCCGCGCCCCCGCCCGCGTCCGCGGCGGCCGTCACCACTTGCTCGCGCCCTGTCTCCACCTGCAGTCGTGACATTGTCGAATTACATAGGTCCACGAGACCTGCTGCACCTAGTACATATACAACCGTAACTGTATATTTACTTATAGCAAAGGTACAACTTGCTTTTCACTTTGTTTTTTATAAAACCACCCCTTAAAACTAACATGTCAAACTATTGAAGTTTAAACCTAATTACATACTGTTTCTCAAACATGCTCGGAAATGGTCGCATTTTGTTCGTAAATCGAAGACGCAAAGTGACCGAAGCTCAGCTCTTACGTACCTCGGTATAATGGACGGTGTAGTGCGGTGGTGGAGGTTCTTGAGCTGGCGGTGACCACTTGACGCGGAGGCTGTGAGGACCGGCGGCTTCCACTTTCACGTTGGTGGGGGGCCCGAAGCTTAGCTCTTCTGGGGCCGTGTGCGCTTCGATTGTCTGTCGGATAAAATGTTTATGTTATGTTAATGTGGATAAAACGACAAATTATATAACTGTGGCTTCGTATTTGTGATAAACGGCTCTGCAGCTCTTTGCTTATAAAAATAAAGTTAATTACGCGTTACCATATAATAATTGTATAATTACGATAATTTGTAGGTAAACTTTTTGCACTCCGTCCAAGCCGAAATGACTAGTGGGGACTTATAAGTTCTAGTAGAAACGTAAAAATTCTATGAAATATTACGTTTATCTCACTTCAAAATCCAACTGCAATTTATAATGTAATCTGTATTATGAAATAAATAAATCTATCTATCTATTATGTAGTGGCTGAAACTGAACTCACAACTTTTACATAAGAAATATCTCGCATACCTCAGTAGGCGGCGAGATGGCGCTGAGCGTGAGTGCGCGTGCGCTGAACAAGTAGGTTGTGTTCGGTTGCAGAGTTGCCACGTTCATCTCGAACCGCGTCGCGCTGCCGCGTGAGACGCGCTCCCTGTTACACATGTTACAATACACAATATAGCATTAAGATAACTATATAAGATAAATAATAAAATTTAACAACTTTAAACGACTTTTGAATTACAAAAGGACTTACCTTTCGCTCCCTTTGACCCGATACACCACCACAAACCCCACAACTTCTTCCATCTTCCTCGCCGGCTCCAACCAGCTGAGCGTCACGAAGCGATGCTTCACGATTACCGCCCTGAACAGTAACTCAGTTAAACATCAAAGAAAGTGTCAGAGGCATTCAGTGTGTGAACCGGCGACTAGACTTCGCCGTTATCTTTTATACTTGAATTTAAACAATCTGCAGGCGGAATTTTAATAATACTTAAAAAATTGCGAGACATTTTAAACTTTTTTGTATTTCTAGTAGAATAATATTTAGGGTCTCTATTGTTTCCCATAAAGTTTTAAGTCATAATGTATTGTTTGTCCGCATTTTCGTTAGTCATAATTTGGTTTTTCTCAGAAACGCGTAACTTTTCAGGATTGCCATAAAACAAACCTTACCTAACCTAACCTATCTATAGGATAATCTAAGGAAATTCCTGAAAAGTTAACGGTTTCAGAGTTATGACTAATGATAATATGACTATCATTACATTATGACTTTCAATAATTATGTCAAACAAAGGGATCCGTAATATTTATCTGGTATTATTTCAAACAATTTGATTTGGTACAATGTTAAGTCCAAGAAAAAGTAGTGCTTTGAATTTGATAGTAAGATCTCGCTGTACGGCTGCGTACATTACGGTTGTCAATCCCATGTCGCCATCTTTTTCAGTTGTCAAACTCAACGTAGACTTTACACAATGTATATATTCATGTATTTATAATAGACTAAAATACTAACCTGAACTCTCTCGGCGGCGACACGATGGTCCCATTCTCCCGGCCGAGCTCCAGTCCTTCGGTGAGCGTGTAATCATAGTAGTCGGGTGGGAGCGTGAACGCGGGCGCCGTCTCGCCCAGGAAGTCGGGCTCGGAGGGGACCAGCGCGTTGAACACGTCGGGAGGGGAGGGGAGGGAACCCAGCTCTGGGGGGGGGGGGGGGACAAAAAAAAAAAAAAAAATTAATAAATAAAACGTAAAAGTTAAAACTATAAATAATTGCAAAGCAAAAAGATAAAATTGAATTAAAAAATAATGTTAACGCTTGACAAAAGGTGTAAATCAATAAAAAGTGGAGTCGGGAAATAAAATGGATTTTGGACATGTGTTGCTAAGTAACATTATACTTTCAAGACTAGCAACACATAACCTATGAATATGAATAAAAATTTTGCTTTCAAGACTAGCAACACATAACCTATGAATATGAATGAAAATTTTGTTAAATTGTAAAACGAGTGCGCGTCTGTCGCAATAAGTAAACTTTTTTTTTAACAAGACAATGGTCGAAACGGTGATTCTTTTCAATAAACCTCTGAGACGAAGTCTCACGGTTTTATTTTTAGTACGATATTTTTGATAGGTCTGCAAAAGTACATAGTCTACCAGCGGCACGCACGATGTTATATCTACACGCTCGTTAGTGACTCAGATAATAAAGGTTACTCGCTTTTTCAACGCCGGTCAATCCTATTTCGCTCTAGTAACCCGAGAGCTCCGAGTGCCCACGCTCGACGCCAACGCCGCCCGCCGTACATTTGTTTTAACCATTGAATGGTGCCGGCGTCAGTGTTGAGCGTGCACGCTTGGAGCGTGCGTTTCGAGGTGGAATCGTAACGCGTACACTCGAGCAGCATATCAGTTTACCGTCGTCCGGCGGCAGCACGACGAGCCGCAGCGCGGCCGCGGCGCTGCCGGCCGCGCTGCTGGCCGCGCACTGGAACATGCCCGCGTCCACGCGGAGCACGCCTTGGATGCGTAAAGATGACCTACAATATCAGTTCAATAAAAGTTTACTGAAATGTATTTTGTTTTATCTTTACAGGAAACCATTTCTAATTCTGATCCAGTCTGAACAAAATGTGACTCAGATAGGAATAAAGGTTGAGTTAGCGAAATTTTCACGAATTACGATTAGGTTTGAGTACTAACCCATCCACGAGCGCGATGTCATGCTGATTAGGCGTTAGAGGCTCGCCGTCCTTGAGCCACGCCACGGCGGCCCCGCGGCCGCGCACGTCGCAGCGCAGCGTGACGTCGCCGCGCGTGCGCGCCACCACCACCGCGCCGCCGGGCAGCGACACGCGAGGTGCCGTCTGAAATAACACAACGACGCAGTAGGATAAAACACTGTTTTTTTAGTCTACGAGTCGCAAGCCCCCAAGCTCCAATGACAATAACACGGGACTCAAACATTCGGAACTAAAAATCTAAATCGAAACAGATTACTAAAACCACTGAGAACTTAAGACCGTGATTATTCATGTCATATTCATTAGTTCATAGTAAAAAAACTGGCTAAAATATCCCGCCTCTCCTCCCTTATCACACTTGACGGTAGCAAGCTCCGAATTAAATATACCTATTCCCAATAAAATTCACTCACCAGCACTGTTAACGTGATAGGCCTATCAGCAAAGTCCAGGCATGAAGGTGCTCGACAGTTGTAACTCCCCGCATCCAAACATCAAGCAGCCTGCCCCCTAGAGCCCGGAATTGACTAGGTAGAAGCATGAATGTCACTAGTAAACAAATAATTTGACTCACCAATACTGTTAAGGTAGTAGCGCTATCAGCAGAGTCCAGCCGCGAATGTGCTCGACATGTGTAACTACCGGCGTCAAGGCCTCTAGCGGCCTGCACCCGCAGAGACCCGGATCCCACCAGGTAGAACCGCGAATCCAGGTCACTAGTAAACAGTACAACAATTAATGGTTCAACAAATAATCAAATACATTTCTAACATAAATTAGATTATAGTAAATTTAACTCTTTATTTATATTAAACTCTTTATTGTACAAAAATGAAAACAAAACAGTAAATAAAACACTCATCATTAGTACAAAGGCGAACTTATCCCTTTACGGGATCTCTTCCAGTTAACCTTTGAGCAATTGAGGGAGAATTGGAGACGGTAGACATCTGTACGGACAAAGTGATTATAGCACAAAAAAATGTCTTTAAATGACTCATAAATACACTCACATGATGATGATGATGAAATACACTCAACAAAATAAATAACCACATTAAATGAAATAAATAAACGATCGAACGAGTCGAATTAATGAGTCGAATCGGTCTTTTGTGCGAAACTAAAACTATTTAGGTAATTATGCCGGTTCCAAGCAAAAATAAAAAACCGGCCAAGAGCATGTCGGGCCATGCTCAGAGTAGGGTTCCGTAGTTACTCTTCCGTCACAATAAGCTAAACTGGAGCTTAAAGTATGGTAGATTGTTAACCAAGGGATAAACTGTGGGTGTACGGCTTTTTACTATGCAGGGGAAACTTTTTGCGATAACTCAAAAACAGCTAAACTGATCATATCCGCTATAGTTTTCATTTAATGTCTTTCTTAAGCTCTACTTCCACGATTTTTTTCATATTTTTTGGACCTATGATTCAAAAGTTAGAGGGGGGGGTCAATTTTTTTTTCTTACGGAGCGATTATCTCCGAAAATATTCACTTTATCAAAAATGTTTGTTGAAGACCCCTATTAGTTTTGAAAGACCGTTCCAACGATACCCCACACTGTAGGGTTGAAGCAAAAAAAAAGTTGACCCCCACTTTACGTGTAGGTACCATAAAAAGAAAAAAATTTTTTAGATTTTATTGTACCACTTTGTCGGCTTTATTGATTTATATATCCATGCCAAATTTCAGCTTCCTAGCACTAACGACCACGGAGCAAACCCTCGGACAGACAGACAGACAGACAGACAGATAGACAGACGGACATGGCGAAACTATAAGGGTTCCTAGTTGACTACGGAACCCTAAAAAATGTATAGTCAGCTATAAATAACGTATTACTGATATAATAACGCAATTAGAACTTTATTGCCTGAAAACGTTACAAATATTGCTGTAAATTTGAAGAGTAACTTACTTGAGGTCGATAGCGACTCCTACATTGTTGAGCCACGTGATCTCTGGTTTAGGGTTGCCCACCGCCGCGCAGTCGAACGTCACCGACGCTCCTAAAAACGTACACAGACTACAATGAGTGATAAAACGAATAAACGATAGACGATGTGAATCTAAGTTTTCTAATTGCTACAATGGGACTTCTCTTTATTATTCTCTTACATGACAGTATTTTTACTAATCTCATATAAACTAAAATAAACCAGAAACAGGTGATTACAAAGCTAACAAGTGGAATAGTTGATTGTTGATTTGCTTTTGAAATTTGGTTGGCATCCTACCAACTGCGCCACTAACATATATAAATTGCATTACTCGTAAACTTGCAATGAAACTTCTACCTCCGATACTTAATTAAATAATTCCTCAGTTTAATGTATCAGCTAAGCTATGTGTATATATGAGCGTTGTTTAAATATATTCTAGAAAAACTTTTCATCTTAAAAGTTTAAATAATAACTTTTTTGTGTTATTCTACTGACCTTCGATGACGGTGATGGGTTGTGGGGTCGCGACAAATCGAGGTGGCTCCTCGTCTGGCGACTCCGTGCTCACGCGCAGCTCGATCTCTTCGCCCGTCCTGGAACGATAAATACAATTTAATCCAAATACTGAGAATATAAAATTTACATCGAATACTACACTAATATTACTTGTTTTGTTTTAACTTAGAACGTGCCTGATGTGGACATGTATCCTCTATGCTATAAAGTTTTCAAGAAGCAAATATTCAGGGTTCTTCAAAGTTGACAATGCTTAAGCGGTGATAGATAGAGCTAATTCTCTCTGCTGGGATCACAAATAGTCTTAACCGGTTGCATCGAACACTATCCTCACCCTCATCTTAGTTGTACGAGTATCTTACCTATGCTTATATGGTGATAAAGACACCCGACATTGATAGCTAGCTGCGTCATGACTTAAGTTCGCAGTGAATCTAGTTTTAACCTTACCACGCATTACTACTAGAGGTCACAAATAACCTTGGCTGTAGGAGCATCTTACTTTTGTGTATGCGGTGATAATGCTACCCGACACCTAATGCTGGCTGCATCATGAGGTCTGAGGACAAGCTCTAACGCTCCACTGTCGTTGATGATATCGAACTGGTTGCATCGAACACTACCCTAATCTTAGTTGGCATCTTACCTATGTTTATGTGGTGATAGAGCTACCCGACACCGATAGTTCGCTGCATCATGCGGTCGCAGTGGATCTAGTTCTAACGCTCCGCTGGGGGTCACTGACACCCGCGCTGCTTCCAATCTTACTGGTGAGCCGTTCTTCAGCCAAGTTACCTGTAAGGAAATGGTATACATTTGAATGCTGCCTTTTCGGGTTTAACTAGAATCAAAATCCATCTTTCAAAGATGGATCGCACTTTTCTTGATACTGACATTGAATCTTTGTGATCCATCTTTGAAAGATCAAGAAAAGTTTAAAAATATTTATAACAAAATGCAATCGTATTGTTATTTAGCGTTACAAAACATTTCAAGCGTCGCTCATTATCATTAACTGAGGATCTATTTACCCCTACAGTATATCTCCAGATATATGCTCCTCTTTTTGATTAATACTGTGAAAATCAGGCGGAAGATGCAGTATTCACTCGATTGGCGACGTAACAGGCAGTTATTTCTATGACAAGCTAACCACACAGCCTACATCAAATCTGTTTAAGACCTGCTTGGGAGAAGAACATGCTAAACTTACATCTGGCGGCGGACTGCGTAATCTGGCGGCAGAGTACACCTTCCTCTCAGGCAGCGCTGCCGGTCCTTGCAGTCTCACAGCTACTCTTGGAGGGGCAGAGACACCACAGGGAGGAGTGCTGGAGCTCTTCCTATGCCTAAGACACTGCGAAGGCCTGGCATGATTACGATATGTGCCCTTAAAACGATAAAATACTTACGTTAAGCTTGAGAACTGGTGGCGGACTGTGTAATCTGGCTGCGGAGTAAACCTTCCTTTCTGGTAATGCTGCTGGTCCTTGCAGTCTCACAGCTACTCTTGGAGGGGAGGAGACACCACAGGGGAGGAGTGCTGGAGCTCCTACTGTGCCTAGGATACTACGGGGGCCTGGTATGAGTGGTGGGACTTCTGAAATATAAGAAATTGATCGAATTAGTCTTGGAAAACAGATCAAGTTCGCCAAGGATCACAGATAGTTTCGTTTCATGAAATCGATACTAAGACTACATATACCTAAGACTACATATGCCTCTAAGCTAACTTACAACGACTTATACAGAAAAGTGAAGGACTGTCATTATAAACGTCATATTTTCATAGACATTTGACATTGCTGATGACATGGCCACACTTTGCCATTGAAAATACCATGTCCGACTTTAATCCATTTGCAAGTTGTTATGTGCGATATCAAATGGACATTGGATTTGTTTGTGTACTAATTAATAATTTTGTTTTTAATAAGAATGATTTACAAGCATTCCACGAATACAGTAGTTCTAGTCTGTTTAACAAAATAAATTATTTAAGCAATGCCTAATTGTATAGCTCAAAGTATTGGCGTAATTATGAGTACGAGTCGCTTACGTAACGATTACTTTAATGCCGAATTTGTTTGTCAACTTACGTGTTATAATCAAAGTAGGGTATAGTTTTATGAAAAACAAAAGCGGCTTTAAGATGATACTAATAATACCCAATAAAAAGACAAGCCAAAAGAGTACTAGGTTAGGAAAGTAAAAAAAATTGTACAAATGTCGCTTACGCAACGCTCCTTCCTTGCACAGAACCATTGCACTTGCAAAGAGAAATCTAAAAAGGGCTTTCAATAGAAAATGAAACTCACCCGCTAAATACAACAGGGCGACCCTCGACACCACGCTGCCCGCGCTCCCCGTGGCCACACACTGGTAATGCCCCGCCAGCGTCGCAGACATGCTCTCTATCATTAGAGAACCGTTCGCCAGCTGTTTTCTGAAATGAGAAAGAGAATAAGGTACGGTAAGGTTGATGATCGGTCTGTCCTAGTGGGTAGTGACCTTGCCTATGAAGCCAAAGATCCAAGGTTCGAATCCCGGTAAGGGTATTTATTTGTGTGATGAATTATTAATATTTGTTCCTGAGTCATGGGTGTTTTCTATATACGTTTTATCTATATACGTATGTATATCATTATCTCGTAGTAAAAGCTTTGCTTAGTTAGGGACTCTGTGTAAGATTGACGCGAAATATTTATTAACAAAAAAATATTTTTTACAGTACATATGGGGCTACTTTATAGCACTAGTGCGAGAAGTAGCATATTATGTTACTGTGTCGAACATTTAAAGGGCCATATGTACTGTAAAACGTTGTACGATACATGTGCGAATAGGTAATTCGCAACTCGTGTCGATTTAAAACACTCCCTTCGGTCGTGTTTTAATTTATCGCCACTCGTTTCGAATTTCCTATTTTTCGCACTTGTATCGTAATGTACTATTTTATTGTTATATTGTTATTCCTAATATATTGTCTGACTAACAACTCAATCGGTGCAATAAGTAATAAGTTAGAAATGGTGACTTTTATATACTACTGCGTTGTGTAGTTCTGATTTCTACTCCTCAAATCTGACTAACCGTTCTTATCCTCACTGGATAATGTGTCATCCCTTCTCGGTGGACCATCAGCTCGGTGTCTCCAGTGTATCTTAGGCCCTCTTGCAGCAGCCAGGGTCACAGAATCCCCCTCTTCTACTGATATCTAACTAACCTGTATTTATCCTCGCTGGACAATGCATCATCCCGTCTAGGTGGACCATCGGCTCGGTGTCTCCAGTGTATCCTAGCCCCCCTGGCTGCAGCACAGCTCAGTAGGACAGAATCCCCCTCTTCTACCACTGCATCGTGCGGTTCTGATGTCAACCGGACTCCTTCATCTGGGACTAGCTCGTCGATACCTGGAAAAATAGAAAAGTAGTATTAGTTAATTTGAAGAGGTGTGAAGGCTCAGTTCTATATGGGATCAAAGATACTGATACTTGGGGTAACTCCAGCCAGCAGATCCTGCAGCATGCAGCAGCAGCAGCAGGGAGGGGAGACTACAAGCGGGAGGCGATGTTGATACAAAATAGCACGACTCTGCTGATTTAACCTAAGCGGCAGCGAGTGGGTGGATTATGTCAGCGTCACATCACACCGGCCTCAAACGCAAAGTACGCTCGCACACCGGCCCATTACGCAACAACTCCTGCCACCCCTCCGTAGCCAGCCTGCCCGAGACACCGGAGCAACCAGTAAATAGGACTGGAGTGTAGGGTTTCAGGGAATCAGGATAGTAGGAATGACAAGAAATTTTCAGCCGACCCGAATACAGTTCTATATGGGATTAAAGAGAGGTGTGAAGGTTATCATAGCTGTAATATTTATTTTTAAACTGTACCGGCCGGCCGGATCGTGAGCGTATCCTGACATGATAATTATTCCAGAAATAAAATGATCAAGACAGTTTCATACAGAGTACAGGCGTCAACTGGTACTGCTAGAAGCACAAGTAGGCAGGAAAAGTGTTAAAATGATTACGGTTTTGATCTTATTTTGAAGATCGCTCACTCTGATTGGTGCATATGAAATGACGTGAAAGTCGTGCGTGAGATACAAGCCAATCACCAAAGTTAAATTAGAATCGCCCTCTGTTTAAAACTTAAATATTTACTCTGTCGGTATTACGTCAGTTCTTCTCAAAAGGTTCTTAAAATACTCCTGGCCCATATTTCACCACGGCTACAATTGTCAGTCACATATGTCGAGCGACAATTGTCAAGCGACAGGTGACATTACAATTTTATAAAATATTTTCTATAGAAATGCTTACAAACATGACAGGCATTTTGCTACAATTGTATGTATTACAATTATGTTGTGAAACAAGAATTACTTTTTCTACTCGACATATTTGTAGAATTATCGGTGAATCTTGACATGTGGTTGAAGCTGTGTCGAGTTGCGTGACAATTGACATACGCGTAGTTCAAAATGGCTCTCTATGCGAGTAGTAGTAACGCTAGTGATAGTAACAGTGATCTTGATGATTTCGCATATAGAAGAAGATTTAAAGAAAGAATCAATTTTTCTTTTATCTCACGGATTTTTCATTTAAGGAAAAATTTCGTGTTAGTAAAATCAGTGTAGAATATTTATTAAATAGAATCGGTGCACGTATTGAACATCCAGCGACAGAAAACTAAGCTTTAACGCCTTGCCAACAAATTCTTTGTACACTGCATTGGTCGGGTTCTCAATATCACGTTAGCGGAGATAATCATGGAGTATCAAAGGCTACCATTCATCGGTGTATAAAAAGAGTTAGGGAGAGAAGTACGATGGCCGGAGAATTCCAACGCTATCCCGCATTTATTTAGAGAAATTGCAAATATTCCAAGAATTGGTGGAGTCGTTGATGGATCTTTAATACCCATTGAAGTTTTTAAGCGTATGGGAAATACTTAGATTATTATTGTTACTAAAATTACTAGAACTAAATATTTAAGATTAAATAATTTTACTTATTGCTATTGAATTATTTGATACATGTTTCCCTATGTTTAGTCGTTATAATTGTTTTCTACAATTGTCGCACCTGTCACCGTGGTGAAACAGGGGCCTGGTCTTAAGCGGTTTCAAGTTTACGATCTTGTGATCTTAACTTAAAAGGTTTCAATCATCCAGAATAATCCATTTTAAAACCCCTAAAATTAAGTTTAAAAAAGGTAAAGAAAGTATTTTTATTGCGCCTGAAGAGCACTCGGGACTCAAACCCACGACATCAACAATACGTCCTAATCACGAAAACATCCTTTATTAAATCCTTGAGTGTCATCCATAGCCCACCGGTGCATAAATTTACTTTACCGACGCTAAAAACACCTGAATATCCTATTGCAATGACATAGGTTTCAAATTCGGATAACACATAAATACACAAAAGCAAAATTAAAATTGTATTCGCACCTACACCAAAATAAAAAATGCGTTTCTAAAATATAATCACGATCCTTGAGCAGTCGGAATAGAGTTGATTTTCGTGTAAGTTTCGTTTGACGAGCGGCAGTTACGTTCGAGATTATTGGTAGGGTTTACAACAATGCAATCAAAGAATCCTTGTAAAAACTCTTGATCAGATTAATGGAAGGTTTTTTAAGGTTTTGAGAGCAGGCTTTAGCGTCGATTTGTTT
Source organism: Cydia pomonella (assembly GCF_033807575.1). Classification (NCBI taxonomy): domain Eukaryota; kingdom Metazoa; phylum Arthropoda; class Insecta; order Lepidoptera; family Tortricidae; genus Cydia; species Cydia pomonella. The sequence continues at coordinate 236,142 of NC_084728.1, forward strand.
ATCTAGAGGGAATTTTTCTACGCGGCGTATAAACTTTTAAAAATATGTTGTTTTTAAAGAGATATCTACGAAATTATTAGTCATTTCGAACTAAACTGTATTTAACGGAATTATTTTTAAAACCCTTTGCTAGTAACAAGGATGTAGAGGTGTAGAAAAGATCAAAAGATACACTTTCATCTATAAAGTCTCACGCTAGAACGGTACGAATCCGGGCTGAGGCGACCGACACATCTTTTTTAGTTTAGACGATCCTAGATGCGTATATCTTTTTCCGAGCTCCATAGCTTTTAGTCTGGACTTTGCTAATATTATAATATAACTTAAAACGACTTTTGCGGCTGCTTCTTTAAATCGCTCACTGGTATTTATGACTTCCTCCCTGCAGTTCCTGTTTACTCTGACTGAACTGTGGAAACTTACGAATGGTCCTCTTCTTTCTTTCACTCATTTCCGTTAAGAAAATGGTTTCCGCGTGACCGTGGAGGTGCGTGGATATATATTCTAGTGCAGCTGGGTTAATTTGGTTTAGTTGTTTTCATGAGCTGTAGGAAATGTGCCTTACTGTCTAAGCATTAGAAAAGCTGGTAGAAATAGAGTTCTAAATGGACGACAGAACACGTTACTTGCAAAGTTGTATTATAGCCTGCCTGCATAAATGTTAACTGATCCGTACCTACTCTATAGTCTTGTTATTTTTCTGATAAAGTTACTAAATCTCTTATATGTCTTGTTTGTGTTGTGTGTTCTTTATGTGTTGTATTAATTGTATTGTTTCTGTATTGAGGTGTGCAATAAAGAGTATTAGTATTGTATTGTATTGTAAATCTACGGATGGAGGTAATTTGAATCGGTATAAGCACGTGCACTATTCCATTCTATAATACAAATAAAAAACCACTTGATAAACCGACAGATAAATATTCCATATTCAAGTAATATAGTTCAGTCAAAATTATTAAAATTTCACAGTAATCTATGGGACAGCTGCGTCCAAAACGTCAATTCAGTTCAATTCGTCAAAGTATCAAACCTATACAATGAATGGGTCCACTTACGCATGTGAAGCATGTTCCATAGAAGTGGTCACACTATGTCGAGTGGTCAAACTTCACCCCATTTCAATCACAAAGTCAATAGTAAATCGAACGAACAATTATAGCGCAATAAATCAGCGTCGCGTCCGCCCGCATGCGCACACGCCGGTCTGAATATGCATGCGAAATTCAGTTTTATTATATAGCTGTAAGGTTCAAAATGTGTTGATGTGAGATTGTAGGACAGATGCTGATCTATCGAGAATTGAAAATGTGCAGTCTTTGTGTAAGCATTATAAGTAATGTTATATACCCACGTGTCTTTCGATATGCTCAATGTCCATGGAACATTCTATAAAATTAAACTGTTATTTTAACATAACATATCATTTCTGAATTGTTTCACAATATTTATAAAATACTATGTTAATTGGCTACTTAAAAAATAAAATTACTAATACTAAACTTAACTACAAAGTATACTTAATACACACATTATAAGTAAAGAACTAGGCTAGAGTCGGACCCAGCTGCCCATGTGTAGAGTAGTAGTGTAGATGTGATCATCATCATCATCCTTTTTAAATTATGGCTTCAGTCCAGTGGGACTATTTCGACAGTATCAAGGTATTAGGAGCTTTAAATACGACTAAAATTATACGTATACTACAAGACAGTTTACGATGATTTTATTAGCTCTTGTTAAGCTATAGCTGGACTTTACTTTCAGCACGTGGACTACCGGCCGTTGACTCCAAATGGTGGTTAAACGAATTTTAGGATTAATTCCCCATTCACTGCACACTACCACATTAGTTTACTGTATAACAAGCTATCGATATTACACTTTAAACAAAAATAACGATTTAAAAAAACCGGCCAAGTGCGAGTCGGACTCGCGCACCGAGGGTTCCGTACAAACCTGTAGGTATATATTATTATATGATGTAACTAACAATTTATGGTTTTCGCAATTTTTCCTTTATCTGTGCTATAAGACGTTGCTTCGTACCAAATTTCAAGATTCTGAGTTTACGGGAAGTACCCTGTAGGTTTTGAGTCTCTTGCGAGTGTCGAAAATTTGCGGAAAATTGCGGCATAAACGGCTGTATCTTTTGATTGCGATGGCTTAGAAGTTTGATTTTGTTTCACAGCTCCAAGGGACAGTAGACTTGAGTATTTGATATAAATTCCAGCTTGATATCTCCACGCGTTCCTGAGAAAAAGGGTATTGACAGACAGACAGAAGGACGGACAGACAACAAAGTGATCCTATAAGGATTCCGTTTTTCATTTCGCGGTACGGAACCCTAAAAACAAAGGAATTAATAACGAGGCGTTACTATCAAGATGGCGCTAGAAGTAGAAGTCCCGTAGACGTCACAATGACATTTATAATAACACGACTAATTGCACCACACTGCTTCACTTTATTCTCTTCAAGACGTTGCAACGTTAGCAGGCGGACTCTACCGCAGTTGCTCACATAATACATGTTCAAATACAAACTACGTTGCTACGAAGCATCAATACGAACAGCATACGTATTTGTATTTTTTATTTATAAAACAAATCACAGCATATGCTCAATCACCATTATCATCCGTCATTGTTAGTTAACAAACGTATTAACAGTCCAAATGACACGCCACCGAACCCCCCAAAATCATCAGACATTTGTATTTGAGAAGAGCAAAGTAAACAAGACAAAATCACTGAACCAACAGACTATTTTTGACCAGTATAAGGCGATCTCCGATCACATAGATATGTTACTAGTCTACGGGTCTTATTATGTTGAAAATCAACCGAGCAGTTCAAAAACCAGTATAATTCTGAGCATTTATAACGCATTGTGTATATGAACTTGGGTCACAGGCGTAGAGGAAAAAAACAGAGTAGGACAACTCAAATAAGGGACACGCGACAGATGTTCAAATGAACAACAGGCAAACAGGAAATGCAGGGGAAAGTGAATCTTATGAAGCTAAAGGCATTTGATTGAAATTGATAATGTTTTTTGGACGTATGTACGTAAATATTTGCCGACGAGTAGAGGGACTGTAATGAGCAAAACCGAGTGGTCCACACCGAGACGGTAACAAGTATAAACGGGTCCGGCCCGAAGCGTCAAACACTATGTTTTAAATTGAAAGCATCGCGTTTATCCATTAAATCTATAGTATAAGTATGAGAAATTTTGTAAAGTTTATTATTTTGGCGACACTCTGAAAACTCTAAGGGACGTGCTATATGTAGTTTGGCAAGCCATTTCTGTCAGTAGAAAATTTGAATTTCGAGCTTTTTTCTTCTGACAAAGTGGGCTTCGCCAGAGTATAATGTGTTTTGTTTTGCTAATTGTATATCTGAATTTATCACATATTTATGTTTTCCTTTCATGACGTAACCATAGAAATATGTTTATTATCTTATTACGAATCGAATTACGAACAGTCAGGAAGGTCACTTTTAAAATGAAGAGCTTCAATATTTTACAGTCCAATGCCCAAAAATGTTCGAAAATGCACTCTACGGCATTAATTATAGAGTCGTATTCAGATATTTATTACATATTTGGCAATTGTAAATCATTGTTAAATGCGACGGCGAAAATTTGTTTTGATCACGTCCCGCGACACGGGAGATTAAATTTTACGTGTTTGTGATTTCGTATTGTGTTGGGAACAGTTATGAACGTGCTATTTCGGAAATACGTAAACTTTGTGCGCTTGAAAGGATCACAAAAGGACATTGTGTGAGTTTTTGCCAATTTTAGATGTTTAGTAGTATTTAATCCTGTGGCCCTCGGATGGCTACACGGATTTACATTTTACATATGTATTACCTTTAAATGTTTAAAAAGTTACTTAACGAGAAAAGATCCCTGGGATACGTTTAATTTTCCTGTTTTATATACAGACTGTATATTTTTGATACGACAGCATAACCAAGGGCAGTTAATTAGTTTAGGCTTTAATAAACACATTTTAATAGGTTTTATAAAAAACAGATGACTTTTATTTTTGCTAGCAATGTATCGCTACTTTGTTTTAACTCAAAACGTAGCATTTAATGACGCAACGTCACAACTGTCAACTGACCATGATGTACGAAATACATTGCCGCTCGAAAAAAAAAATTATGCTCCGGTAGTCAAGACTAAATAAAAAAATCCTTTGAATCGTTTTATTGCACTAAAACCTACGTCTAGTTTGAGTTATGTCATAAATACACACTGTATAAAGAACGTGCATGTTAATGCTATATTAAATGTATCAAGCCGCATACGGTAAAGGAATGATCAAATTATTCAAGCTACAGGGTGATGCAGTTAGCTCGAGCATGCTCTAAAGTTAAGTTAGGTTGGGCTAGCTTGCTTTTAGCACTCTAAAGCTGCCGGCTTTTAGCCTAGTTAGCTCACATACGTAGCGTGTGGCTAAGGGTAAAGGTTAAATGCGGTAACTGAAATTAGTTAAAATAAACTGATGTTACAGGCGTGTATAGTACTTTGATTACTGCGTTATGATATAAAGTAAACCTATCCAATTCTTCTTTTTTTTAAGTAAGTAAATACAGGTTACTAATTGCACCCTAAAAGAAAAACAAAATTTAATAACAGATGTACAATATAAAAAAGGTATCAACAGGCGGTCTTATCGCTGTAAGCGATTTCTTCCAGGTAACCTTAGAGCAGGATGTAATGAACAGTAAGTTTTTATAACAGGTAGTGCACGAATTAATTAGAGGAATAGGTTTTTAGCTCGGCGCCATTGGAAAATACATGCAATTGTGAAAGAATTGAATGTATTTTCGAGAATTTAAATTCGCACATATATTTTTGGCACATAACTATGCCTGAATCAGAAATTATTTTCCAAACGGTGTCAATTTACTATTTCTAATTTTGATTATGGATGTAGGCACTTTTGAGCACAACAGAATGTTCTGAACGATGATAATTTACCTATTTGATGACCACATCTCGAAAACACTTCCCTATTCGAAGACCACTTCTACAACACGTCTCCGATAGTCATACAAGTTAAGAGGACCCTTCCGATAATATTATAGTTCATAGAGAATATTTCTAACATACAACCCACACACTGCCCGTAGATAACAATTAGTTTCGATTCTCGGTTGGGTACTTAGATTTCAAATAATCGGTGCCGTCTCGTATTCAATATAATACTACAATGGCCAATAAGCTTTGCTTAAGTAAGCGAGGCCGTTTAAGTAAGAAGAGGCAGGCAATGCCCGGATGAGACATTTATATAATTGCATAGGTAGGTATGTTTTATCATGTAACATAGAGATGATATTTCAAGCCCTAAGTATAAGTAAGTAGTTTATCTGTTTTTTTTTAATGTTTTTGCAGTTCCTTATTCATTTCCAGCCACATATACCCCTACAAAGTTTGAATTGGGAACATTCTTGTTCTAAAGTTGGCTGAAGTGCCTTTACGCACTAAAAACTGAAAACGTAGACTTAACTTGTGCAAAAGCTCTTCTTTTCTAACATTCTACATTTTTTGCGTCGAAAATCCCATCTCCAATTGCTGTGAATACTAAAAGCTCTGAATGAGAAGTAGGTACACTCGTTGCAATGTTATTGCTGGTGCGTGCGCCGTCACGTCGAGCTCTCGAGACAAATACAGTACGGCTACCGCGAGCTTGACACTGACACATTCGCTAACGTCTGCGTAGCTTACTTTCTATACATCTCGCTCGCACTAATATGCCATACAGCGAGATGCATAGGAAGTTAGTTGCGCACACGCTAAGGAATATGTCAGCGTCAGGTCAGTGCATCTCGTGGTAAGGCTACAGGTGGCACAAAAATACGTTAACGTTGTTGACAAATAAATCTGTCTCTTTATCTCTTTTATCGTTTTTTTTTCGTATAAACGCTTTTCAAAAATAACAAACATGTAGTTATTGCAGTTACCTAAAAAAACAAATTATCTTCAAAATATTCTCCTTTGCCTTAACGCAGCAGTAAAAAAGTATTTGTCGACGTATTTTGCGTAACACACCCTGTATTGATAAAAAAATATTATTTATGATGCAAAAAAATATTAGTTTGCTTTCGATTCCTGGGAATAACCCAACCTTCGTTTCAGGATTAATCATCAACTCGCCCGTGCTCGGGAACCATGTGTAACACATCCGAAGCTGCACATGTCATCTCGACCAGCTTCCGTTTCCGTCCGGATTAGCCATTGACCTAATTGCTGCACGGTGTACAAGTAGGTGTCGGCGCACACACTCAGCGAGGTGGACTTTTAAGGATACGTTTTGAATATTACTTTTAAAACCTTGTTTTTAAGTCCTAGTTGCAGTCAGCAACAGAGATAGTTAACCCTTCTGTGTTTAATATTTCAAATTTGTATGCAATACATTTGAAACAGAAATAGTTACACACAAACAGTCAATAGCTATACTCTTAGATAAAAGACAACAATAAAGTTTCACAAAATGGCCTCATCTCATCATATTGCTGGCGATATGCGATGCGATATGGTGATAATTTCTATGCAAGGGGGGTCAATTATCTCTGCAGCTTACCTATTTAAAGTGACAGTTCCATTGCTTGAATTTGTCTAAGAGATCCTGCTTTTTTTGTTAAGTATTTTAGGCAAAATAAGCAGGATTATTGAGCAGTAAATTGGCCAAGAACTGTATACCTACAACACAGTTTAATTTATATTATATAAATAATATAATAACTCAGCCTATATACGTCCCACTGCTGGGCACAGGCCTCCTCTCATGCGCGAGAGGGCTGGGGCTATAGTCCCCACGCTAGCCCAATGCGGATTGGGGACTTCACATACACCTTTGAATTTCTTCGCAGATGTATGCAGGTTTCCTCACGATGTTTTCCTTCACCGAAAAGCTAGTGGTAAATATCAAATGATATTTCGTACATAAGTTCCGAAAAACTCATTGGTACGAGCCAGGATTTGAACCCGCGACCTCCGGATGGAAAGTTGGACGTCATATCCACTCGACCACCACCGCTTCTTATACCGCTTAATTTATATTATAAAGATTACAATATAATTATAAAAATAAGTCATTGACACTAATATGGACTGTATTATTCGAATTAAAAATATTGAACTGGCCCAATTGCTGGAGCACGGTGTATATAAGGTGCACTATACTTATATGTGCTCAACTTGATAGACTTTTACGGGGAATTTCACGTGCATTCTTTTAACATTTTAGGAAACAATAATAATTTGACGATTAAAATTTAAACGGTGAATAATTATGTACTTAAATTAGTCTGTTGTTTACCTCTATCTTCATGTATTATATGTATGTGTTTCCATGTACATTTGTTCTGAGGTTGTGCAATAAAGAGGATTTGTATTGTATTAGTCACTGACCCAATTTAGCAAGCTGTATTCAAGGAGATGCGCCATTATGAATACGATTTGCATGTTCTTCATGTCCCACTCATTCACAGTTTGACTGCCCTAATTTATTTATACGACTTGTCATTTTAATATAAAATTGGTACAGAAGCAGGATGGTTGCATAAAACACAGTTTAGTAGACATTTTAAAGATATCTGCCGTTATTCATGTCAAGCCAACAATCCCTCAATAATCGCTTGTCCTTATCCGCCATTAAGACATTTGTGTTTGTTAAAAAGGGACAAAATTTAACAAGTGTGCTAAGTTTTATGAATCATTCATCATTATTATAAAAATGTGTCGTTTATTTAATTGTCGGAGAGGAGGGGCACACGGTGTAGTAGGTGTTGACACTTTATGTGTTGGACGTACTTTATAGTTTTTTTTCTTTTTTTACGAATATGTTTCCCATGGACAAATCGAGGCTATCTAGTTAAGTGCCTCTGGGACACTGGGCGTATATTTCAAAGTTCACTCAGTCAATACTAAATTAAGTTAGATTACTCTTTACCATTTTATCATTTAATTATAATATGCAACCGCGAAAATACACCTCTAAACTTGACAAGGGCATACTTTGACTTGATTACCAAACTTTGAGGAGCTTTCCCCAACTTTTCCAACTTATATACCTCTAACCTATACCTTGGCGTTATTAATAAAGTATTTGTATTTCTATATATACATATATGTATTCTTCACATCAAGTATAGCAATTTCCATTCCTAAAACCATCGCTTTTTAGCGATAACACCGCCTGTTGATTGCCGCTTGAGTTGCTGTTTTCAATGTATTGTTTTCTGTGTTGAGGTGTGCAATAAAAAGTATTTGTATTCTATTGTAAGCCAATACGGACGGTTTAAGCCTGGAACTTGGTCGACCGAAAAGCTATAAATAGGAAGAGCACAGGTCATCTGGACTTCCGTATAGATGGCCCAGTAGTTACCTTAATGAGGGCTACCCTTTTTGTGCTCACCAGTTGGCGCCACTGTAGAGTGAGGTCCAGAAAAACAGATCTCAAAAATCTGTGTCATTCGGACTTCGTATGGATTGCCAATTGACCTGGTTGCCGGAGTGGGCACTCATTCAGGCCGCCTCAAGCCATCGTGCGATATGAACGTCTGGTTAGCCCATAACGTACAAAAATTACAAAACCCCAACGCATTTAATAAAAACATGTCTAAAAACCACCGCAAGAAAACCTGCTTTCAAATTTAAAATAAACATCATCCTAATCGTGTCACCCGTTTAAAAGCTACGGTGTCAGAGAGAAGACAGATATACAGACAAGACACACTCTTAGCGGTCAAACTTATATATAACACCACTCTTTCTGTATCGGGGGTTAAAGCTATAAATAAGAAGTGCACATGTCATCTGGACTTCGTACGGATTGCCCATTGACCTGGTTGTGGGAGTGGCACTTATTGGCGCCGCGCATAGGGCGAGATGAACGTCTGTTTAGCCTCAAACGTACTGTCAGCTGTAGTAGTTGACCACACTGCGAACAAATTTATATGCAGGGGGGGGGGGGAGGGGCTAAAATATCTCTGCAGCTGTAAACCCAGCCCAAAATTCCATGACTATTTCATGAATGATTTATAGTTAAAAAACTTGTTTTACGTTGTTTGCTTTAGTCATGTAATCATGTTAGCAAAGAAAATATTCCAAATTGGTAAATACATACGTATAAAGGCTAATTGTAAAGGAAATCCATAAAAGATTTGCCTTGAATTAAAAGCTAAACCTTAGCTGTTCAGTAAAAACAAACATCAGGCGAAGGTAAATATGTATACTTAGGTATATTTTTAACCCTAAACTTACGTGCGCGTTGTGATACACAGATTCTTATGAGAGGCGGCACACCGCTTGCGTGACGTGTGCGTGCGCGGCTCCAATATTTTAACGCACGTGCACGCGCACTTCTACGCACACGCAGCCGGTGTGATCAGGATCAGATTACCGTTTCGTTCGTTAGGGTGCAAACGATTGGTATCTTGCCTAGGCACCCTGGTCTTAGCTTATCGAAGTAAGATAGCAAAATACACATATATAATATGTGACCTTATCTGTACATGTACATATCTAGCTGTATAGAGTAACTCAAAGTCTCGTATGTCCATTTGTTAGTGATCCCACAGACACATAACCGTAAAAACAACACTACATCTACTATCCATCTCCCATTATCCCCCCTAACGTGAACGTGCGCAAAACGGCCCATAAGGATGAACCTACAAAAAATAGGGAATGAAAACACGTGTTAAGGCCTCATCGCCACCATATTTCAACGTGTAACGACGCGGCTACATTATGCGAGGGTGACGCTGAAAGCTTGTAGAATATCGAAGAGCAGCTGTTTTTTTCAATGCTTTTCTATATTTATTTAATTTTTATGGCACAAAAAATAAACTAAGCGTACTAGAGGCGGACTAATGCCAAAAAGCATTCACTACCAGTCAACCTTAAGGCAAAGCAGAGAGATTATGGCCAATGCTACTATTACTACTAAACTACTAACAAAACATAAAACACAAAGCTATATTAAATTGTATCATACATGTGCAAGAACATCAAAAAGTATACAAAAGTATAGTATATGTAGGTACTTTTTACGAAAATATATTTTGGGTTCTCTCAGTGGTTGTATGAGAATTGTAAGGTGTCCATTGAGGCGTTTTTAGCTGGATGTGAGTGCGTATGAGTACTTTACTTGTGTCACATACAAACACTAACGTTAGACAATACAGTTAAATACCATAAATTAGTACAAAGCTGTACAGCACCATCTAATTCAGCTGTTGAAATTGCGACTACAATATATATTTGTCCATTTTAGATCATGTATTTATGTATATATGTCACTTTATTGTTAGGCGAACTTATCCCTAAAAGGGATCAGGGATCAGATCCAGGTCTTCAGATCATATTCCTTTCAATCCTTTGTCTATTTCTATAGAACAGACATAGTAATAATATCAGCCCTTTATCGCCCACTCTCTTCTAGTACGCTACTTGTCCCGGTCCTGAGCTAATCTCATGCAGAAGTGACCCGGAATCTTCCGAATGTCCACCCAACGCACCAACGGACTCCAGGGTCTTTCATCCGAAAGCGGACACCATTCCGTTAACATTAGTCCACCTGCCATCACTCTGCCTAGCAACATGTCCCGCCCAACTCCATTTTAGTTTGGTAATGACGCAACCCACGTCTTGCAGCTTGGTGCAACGACGGATCTCGACATCACTTACTCACAATACATACAATACACAGCCAAAATCAATAAAACAAAGTTGCAATTCGCTTACAATAGATTTCGCGAGTGACTGTACTGTGTACAGTCAGCGAAGTAGACGGAGATAACAAGCCGTGAGTAAAGAACTTTGAGTCTTCTCCTACACCGACTAGAATGCTCAATAGTTTTGCCATTTACTGAAAAGATGAACTCCAAATATCTCCAAATAATATATATATATATATATATATATTTTTTTTTTTTTAATTTGGAGAATTATGCTTTTTATACCCAGAATCACAAGCCCTTGATCCTGCTGAGTGAAAAGTGCTCCACAACTTGCAAACATTACAAACCTTCCTTTCTGTTACAACAGACATTTTTTTATACTACGTCGGTGGCAAACAAGCATACGGCCCGCCTGATGGTAAGCAGTCTCCGTGGCCTATGTACGCTTGCAACTCCAGAGGATTTAAATGCGCGTTACCGACCCTAACACTCCGCACCCTCGTTGAGCTCTGGGAAGGAGCAGGAACACAACACTATGACATACATAGAGACATTTGTACGTACGGGTTATATTGAATTTTATGCTCGAAAAAGCAACGAACGAATTAAACACGAACTCGATTCTGTACAGTACGGTGTGAGACATCAAACCTCGGCGAGCTGCACGGTGGCTCTCCAGCAGTTTGCCGAACTTTCCCGAACTTTCCCGAACTTCGCAGAATACTTCGGATTTCATCGCACGTATCTTCCAATTGAACTTGCAAAATGCGCAAACTCGTAGTTCATTTAAAAGTTCCATATATCCGTAGAAATTATTTAGTTTTAGTGTAAGATTCGTTTTTCTTGCTATGTTTTGGCTTCCGCTTTATACACTAGGAGTCACAAATAGGAAATAGGTAGGTATTTCGTTTGTGAGTAAAAAACAATACAATATAAATACTTTTTATTGCACTAATAGAAGAATTGCGATGAAGAATTGTGATTGATTGATTGATTTTATTTTTATTTTATTTTATTATGGTAACAAACAGTCATTACATGAAAAGATACAATAAATGGACTACGGAGAAGACAAACAGTGCCGAAACATTTTTCAAGTTATATTGTGGAAACATAGGAGTTGATACTGAGTGGTAAATAGATTCATCGTGCAACACAACAGACAGGTTTACAGCAAAAAAAAAATAAAAAAAAATTAAAAATTAATTTGGAGAAAACGAAATTCATGCAATTTACTCAAAGGAAAACAGTTCCAGACATAAGAATTAAATACGAGGGACACACTATTAACAAAACCCTAACACAAAAGTTTTTAGGAATCCACATAAATCATAATATGTCGTGGGAGTCACACTGCACAGAAGTATGCAAAAAAATATTTAAGTTTTCCTATGCTCTATATCGATTAAGGAAGACAGCCGATCGTAGTACTGTACTAACAGCCTATCATGGTTTTGTTGCATCCACCTTAAGATATGGTATAATATTTTGGGGCAACTCAACATATAAGAATGTATTATTCCTAGCGCAAAAGAGATGTATAAGAGCAATATGCGGATTACAACGCGTGGAAAGTCACCAGACTCTTTTTAAAACGTTAAGTATATTAACATTGCCATCTCTCTACATATATGAGTGCTGCGTATTTGTTAACTCTAACCCTGATCTGTTCCAAAGGAGAGAGCCACCACAAGATTTCAATCTGCGTCCTAGAAACCCTGGTGTGCATCTAGAAACGTGTCAAACTAGCCTTATGCTCAACAGTATTGTGACAATGGGCCCAAGGCTATATAATAAACTGCCTTCTGACTTCAAAAGTACTGGCTCGAAGAAATTTAAAAGGTTGTTGCGCAAATTTCTTTTGGAAAAATGTTACTATAATGTTCAAGATTTTCTATGTGATAGTAGTATATAAATATAGTGACATCGAATTTGTTATATTATTCCTAAATGTAATTCAATATTAAACTGGCTGTACATTCTTATTAGTAATTGTAGGTGTAGTATGTAAGGTTTATTGACATTTTTTTTTTTTTTTATTTGCTTTTTTTTCTGTTTGTAACATGTATTTCAATTGTAAATTAATTTATTTGGGTAGTTATGTTTTAAAATGTCGTACGCCGGAAAGGTACATCATAGTTGCTACATGAAAAACACCCTATCACCTGTACTAAATGTATTTTATACCTATGATGACGAAATAATAAATGATTGATTGATTGATTGATTGATTGATGATGATGATTGTTGTTGATTGGATTGCGATGGCTCCTGGAGGATCCGGAAAAATGCCGAGATCGAGGAGTTGGTGGCTGAGCCCAATATCATCGGCGTAACTAAATCCCACAGACTTCGCTCGGTCACCTACTCAGAATGGGGGAGGATCGGGCAGTCAAGGAAGCGTACTTGGGGCGACCAACCGGCCGTCGACCGATCGGGCGCCCCAGGTACCGCTGGTGTGATGTCGTGGAGGCGGACCTGCGTCGGCTGAATGCCAATTCATGGCAGGAAACCGCGCTAGGTCGGGACAGGTGGCATTCTCTCGTTTCGGAGGCCAAGACGATTTGGATCGCTGAGCCAAAGTAGTTAGTTAGTTAGTTAATACAAGAATTCAATTACAGAAAGAAAACTGTAACACAATTAGAGATAAATAATAGACGGTCTTATCGCTAAAAAGCGATCTCTTCCAGACAACTTTTCGGTGGGTAGGTAGCTAGTGGACATTTATAAATACCTACACAGTATGATACCTACTGGTATGTGTTGTTTGTACGCGCGTGGTGGCCACACATTAGACACACAAACGCCAATTAATAATATTAAAAGTGGAAGTCTCAACTTTACACTTTTTTCCTCGTCTATCGCGATTATCGGTTTTTGTTTCCCCACCACGCACTTCGTACACAGCCATTCACATAGCAACCTCCTAATTTATTATACAAGTCAAGGGCCCAAATTATCTTAATATAGCATACATATTATGCAAAATGTACTATTACAAAACTCTGGGAAGGGTTAAACCACTTAATACTTGCAAACTCACGATATCCAACTCTTTCAAAAATATAAACCTTATTTTGTAGAAATAAGAGTCCAATTTACAACGACAACGAAAATAACCGTTTGTAACACAGCCAATTGAAGTGCAAATGTAAACTTTAACTCGTTGCAATAAGGTATATAATGGAGACAAATGTTTGTTAAAGGGTCTAAAGTTTTAATATGTATGCGGCACTTGTAACTTTAGGTTAAGCCGGGAATTACCTAAAGGCTGTTGAAAGTACTTTGAAGGTTATGTTATAGGGTTAAATAGTAATTTGTGGGGTACCGTGTACCGTAGTATAACTACCATCTCTGTTTTGGCTAGCAATAAAAGGATATAGGAATAAAAATAGTCTTAAAAAATATAAGCGACATGAAAAAAATGCAGTCTTTTACAGTAGAAGTATTTTTTTTAGTTTATTCAGAAAAGAACCAAGACAGAAGAAGAAGTATTAAACAAGAACAGCAATAAAGTGAGTACTGCAGTAAAACAAGAACTTTTGCAGATTACGTATAATTTTTAAAACATTTTTTCAAAAAAATCAAAGTTTGTTTTCACCCTGTATAAAAAATTAAAATTTACAAAATTTATAAAATCACTTTAAAATAGTAGAACTAAAAGTCTGCCTTCCGCATAAGGGGAAAGGTGGGGTAAAACTGCAAGGAAAATAAAAAAATACGGCTGAAAATTTAGAGAAAAAAATGAATTAATGTGATGAATAATTATGGACTATGAGGGTTGATACGATGGCGCATGATACCTAAATTTTGAACCGGTTAATTAAACAGCCCAACAAAAGAGGCTTTTAGAATTTTTAGGAAAATTTAGTATGTCGGATCACAGAACTTTAGCAAATGGATAAATTAAAAATATAACACAAAAATACACAAGAAATAATTAGAACTAGATAATACTGTTAAAATTTAAAAACAAAAAAATATTTCAGTGGAAACAGGGTAAAGGGGATGAATGTGGCACACGCCAAGGTACCGGCAGCTGGATTCAGGTTTACTCGTGTAGAATGGATGGCGCACAAGTTGGCGACTTTAAACAAGCCGACGAGGTAAGCCTTACTCGCTTTCTGGCGAGCACGTATGGCAGCAGACCGGGCGATAACGATGAGATTTCTTCACTTCACCACTGCTTAGCGCCGACCTGCGCACGGCTTTGGAGACCTGTCGCTTCCTGGCTAGCGCGTATGGCAACAGACCGGGCGATAACGATGAGGTTTCTTCACTTCACCACTGCTTAGCGCCGACCTGCGCACGGCTTTGGATACCAACTGTTTATGAGAGGCCTCTCCTCTTCGAACGCCGATTTACGCGCGCCTTTGGTAGTCAACTGTTACCAGGAGCTTCTCCACCCGTGGATTTATGCGCACTTAAAAAGACTTCGTGTTAACTATTAAACTGGCTATAAATTGCAAAACTGGTTTAAAACGACCCGGGAACACAAACGACTTCTCCACTCCAAATTCACCAAACCATCTGCCGAAAAACAACTTCAATCTTCTCTTTTTCGAATATTCCATAAAAATTTAAATTCAAAATAAGCGCAAATAAGCACTTAATTTATTAGAAACGGCCAGGAATTATACGAAAAAAGGTCGGCGCTTTCTTTTTCTTTTTTTTTGCTAAAAGCGCCATCTAACCATCAACGCCTGAATTATGAAACCGCATAGAGAGACAACAGAAAGAGAACTGAGCCAGCTGACAACTAGAAGAAGAAGTTTAAAAATAAACCGACAGATGTTGATTATGTAGCAATTTTGCTACAGTACATACAAAAATAAATCAGACAAGAAACCACGCCAAGTTGTTTCAACATTAAAGCATACCAAAGAAACAGACAGACAGACATTCATAGACTCAAAAGTGTAAGTTACTCGTAAAATGCCGCGGCAGTTTAAATATGTATGTCGATTCAAATAAAGAAATAATTAACCCATCTAATTCCAACGACTCATAGGGCAACCCCACACTAGCGTCTCCCGAGCGTCGGCGTCTAGTCAACTCTATGGCTGCTGCTCGACGCAACGTTGGCGCAACTGCGCAGCGACGCCATTTTCCATAGCGCTGACTAGACGCCGACACTCAAAAGACGCTAGTGTGGGGTGGCCCTTAAGGCCAGCAGTAAGTAGTCAAGGAATGTATTTCTGTGCCGCTTCGTACAAACAGCAACAATCTTAGCTGTCCATCGGTGGTTATGCCTTTTCTAATAAGGTCCACCTATGGACAGCTAACAGTGTGGGCGATGTACTTCGTTACAGTGACAATCGATAGGAAACTCTTTGGATCTCATATTATTGTCATGTTGCAAGAAACAGAGTGGCAATCAAATTCCTGAATCGTATATGGACTTATAGATTTGTTCCCAACAGCTCGAAACAATAAAAAGTTCATCACTGTTTCTCAATCACAACTCCCAAAGCGTCACAAATTCACAATAAACAAGAGACCACAATCAAAACCTTCCGCTCAAAGGTTTGATGGGAACTACCCACCTCAATCAAAGCTTCGGTCAAAGCGCAATCAGACTTTACAAAGATCTGATTGAAAAATGCTGAAACAAAAACAACGACGTAAAAGCCAAAGAAATCTCAGGTTTTTCAGCCATTTTCGGGAAAAGAGAATGTTGATACAACGGCATGCAGAGACAGTAGGCTCAAGCAACCATTTTTCCATCTCCATTTGCTATGACTCCCGTGTATGGAACAATGATGCGTGTCCCAATTAGTTTGTTTTTTATTTAAAAAAAAGGTAAACAATCTTGAAATTTTTTTAATTGTAAAACACTTTTTTAACAGTCAGAAATATGAGCAAAATAATGAAAGTGATCGTATATTTGCAGTGACTTATTTTTCAATAAAAAAGGCACGTCAAAATGACTTACTTTCTTTCTAATGCTAAAAAAACGAACAATACGCGGAACTAAACACATAGGTATTATTAGAAACCCTTTCATTCATTTTATGAAGTGCAGTGGTAAACCGAGCTGTTGCTTCCCGTGTCATTGGACGCACGTGGAGTCATGGTATAAAGACTTGAGACTCGAAGCCTGTCTTATTAGGCAGGCGTTAGCCTAATAAAACAGTGACCAAGTTTAGCTCGCGCAGACGGTGACGCGCAGCGGAGATAGGATTGTGGGTAGGTGTCACTGGATTTAATAACCTTTCGATAATTTAATGGAAAGTAAGAGATACATACACCGCAGCTTAGAGCATACCAGTAACGAAGTAGCCTTTCAGTCTTTTACCCCAGTGTCAAATACCTTGCATAAAGTGCAAAAAATCATATAAAGACATTTCCAGGTGTGATTTGTTTGTGTGCGTTAAAATTTATTTAAATATTCTCGTCTTCGTGTTTCGACAAAGATCTTTTTTTGTATATGTGTTATTTCTTCACCTCTCCGCAAAATTCTGCAGACACTTTTGTACGCAAATATGACATATAAGTCGGCTACTCCAGTTACTGTATGCTCTAAGCACCGGGGACATGACCGTTATTATCAGGGATCTCGAGCTCAACCAACGTTGGTTCAGTCGAGAGCTATATTCTCCGTCCGTACGATGAATCCGGCTAGGATGTAGGTCGTTTGCGTTTTGTTTTTGCACAAGTAGAGCGTGGTTTTGATTGCAGCTGCAATAATGGACCGGGATACTGACACAGATGCTGCGGTTCCTTTTACTGGAAAATCTGTGTCAAAGGATTTTCATGCCTAGAACTATTGTCGACCAAAAGTGTGTGAATGAAATGGGTTCAAGAAATAATTGGGGATAAATAATTGAACATTTGTGATTTCGTATTTGTAAATACCAGAAGATTACTGTATTTAATGTCATATGAATGTATCTTACGGAATGGACCCGCATAGCGACTGCCAGATAGGTATAAATAAGTCAAGATAGAGCAAAATTTTATTAAAATTATCATCTTTACGCTTTAGTTAAAACTTAGTTAATGATAAAAATCGGTATAGTGACTCGTACATACGAGGAGTTCCTATCGTATAAATCGATGGGAGTTCCGCACTGACTGCACCTCAAGCCCGACAGGCAAATGAGGCGCCATGCAATCTGCTCCGAACTTTGATTGATCGACTCCGCTCTGATCACGGCGGCGGGAAACTTCCACAGGCAGTTCGATGAATAAAGGAATGCTTTATTTTATACGTTATATTTGGTTCTATTCTATGCTGTTATCTTACCACGCATTATATATGGTCCGTGGGTGAAATTATTGTTTACTTTGTTGGGAGAGGAGACGAGATTAACTTCGAATAACGTTAGTGATGTTAAATAAAATGTATCTTTCTGTTTCTCTCAATACATTTAAGGTGCCTTAGGTTCAGAAAGACTAGTTTTTGAAAAATCATACGGCTTTTTTAGATACGATAGAGTTGGAAAACATTTTAGTAACTTGAAGATTTTCTCTAGGGACTTTAGCGATTCGAATCCATTTTTCTTACTTTGGCTCTATAGAAAAAAATCACGAACATAGATATAAAACGCACTTTAAAAATTTGTAACAATTTATGCACAAAAGCGAAAAAATATGAAAATTGCGCTTCGAATGCGCATTTTACTTTAGAGGAAACTCGGAGATTACTTTTTTTTTAACTTACAACAAATTAAAATTCAAAAACATGATATTTGCGGTTCCGAGCACGCACATCCACCTCGCTCACGCTTACGCTCAGTAAGTATACGGGGCCTACGGGGCCTTAAGTACATCACATACGATTGAAATGAGAAAACAAACACGATTACAATCGTAAAGAGTACAAATTGAAGTCACATTAAACGCGGCATTCGAATACGACGGCCAGGTTTTTTGCGGCCGGCCACATGAGGTTTACCGTTTTATTTTTATTTTATCGCCATTTACACTAACATGAGTGCAATGAACAATTCTGATTCTGATTTTGACATTTCTAGTCCTCAAAACACTATTACGTCTTACGAACAATATTCTCATACAAATTACGAAATTACTTAACAATTAATCATAATTACCTTTTACAACAAATTTAATTAAGCAACCCTATCCCTTCATCAATAAATTTTCCACCTTACGAAATTAAATTAAAGTCCAGATTCTATTGAGGCATGAACCTACTACCACTTCGACTTTTCAACCAATAAAAATGAATTTTAACCTCTAACAATAAAGTCGATATTTGTTTGGTTCTATAGTATATCGAAGGGTATAGGCTAGGGTTGTCCAATTTCGCCGATGCAATAAAGTGGGATCCAAGATGGCGGCTATTGCCTTTTCGGACATAAACGCAAAATTTAACGGACGAAATAGGATCGAATGGAATTCTGATCAGGTTAGACTAGACGGTGGTCTGGTCTAGGGTATAGGTAATGAAATTGAAATTTATCTGCATATTTCGTGTTTAAACTATTTTTGATCTTTACTCGTACGAACTTTTCTTTACTTCGTACGAACGTTTAGACGTCAAATGTTCAGTATTCACGGAAAATATTTTTTTTATAAAAATAACCCGAAACCAGTGGAAATCGGTCACTTGGTTTGGGAAATTGACTCCTTTATTGTGCCTTACATTATATATCAATAAATACCTATAAAATATTGTAATTTTATAGATTTTTAGGTATTCGAACGCTATGTTTCTAAGTGAAAATTCTAAGTTTTACCTAAACGCTACAACGTACGCTAAATCCCATGGTCTCGAGTATAACCCCAAAAAAAGCGAGGTGATGGTATTTAAAGCGGGAAAGATTAAGCCTTTCCATGTACCTCCGGTTATACTCAATGGAGTGCCTTTGAACGTGGTGGGCAGGTTCAAATATCTTGGTCACATTATTACAGATGACTTGAGTGATGACCGGGATATAGAGCGAGAGCGCAGGGCACTGGCCGTACGTGGAAATATGCTTGCCCGCAGGTTTGCTCGATGTTCCAATGAAGTAAAAATAACGCTTTTTAAAGCTTATTGCCAATCTTTTTACTCGAGCAGCCTGTGGGTGAGGTATACCAAGCGTGCCTACAGTGCCCTGAGAGTGCAGTACAACAACACATTCAGAATGTTGTTGGGCTTGCCCAGCAGGTGTAGCGCGTCAGGCATGTTTTGCGAGGCACGCACTGATGGGTTTCCTGCAATCATGCGAAAAAAGATTGCATCCCTGCTGACGCGAGTGAGACAGAGTCCCAATAGCATTCTGAATGTGATTGCTGTCAAGTTTGATTGCCCGATTCTTGCTTACTGGATAGGGCAAGTAAAGAGTGTAGCTGTAAATTTTATTGATTAGCTAAATATATGTGTATGTATATATATATACATATATTTAGCTATACTTATACTTATATTTAATATGTTCGTAGTTTTAATTTTAATCTATCTTAGTCTAAGTACTAACATAGTTTTTAATTATTCTAATTTCGAATTTGTACACTAACACCTATGGAGTTACTTGCTTCGAAATAAAGAATTTATTATTATTTACCTCCTTATGAACCTTAGCTGACCTCAAATGTCAAAACGACCGATAGGAACAAACAATTATCAACGGTTTATTCAATATGATTTAAAAGACGTTTATGATACGATAACCGAACTAATATTATAATAACAGTTTTGAATGATTCACGGTTATAGTTTTAAAACGAATACGGGACTTAATCGCGTAAACCTACGTTTATAATACGGCCTGACGTTTCGAACGGGACGTTACGCTCGTGGTCACAGGCAGACTGGCGAGGAATTGTATCAACATCTTGCTGCGCGGGTTTTGCGAACTACCCGCACTTGATCTTGATTATTCACTTGTACGCTAGGGTTGTCAATTTGCCTACACACAACACTCACGACGTCCGATGGTATGTGTTGGAAAGTTTTTTCACCCTTACATTTGCTAATCAATGGATTCCACGAAGACGAAATTCCCTGTCCCTCATTTTGATTGAAATTTCTGTGTTTTCTTATTTCAATTGCTTCACGTACTTTCCTGCTGTAGTAAAGACGTTCCGTTGAGAGGACCCGTATTCGTTTTAAAACTATGAACGAAAATTGTGTTGGTTTAAATCAATATATTGATTCACGGTTAGTTTCACTAGACTTAAATCGACCGGGATATGAACCGTGATTACCTTTTATATTGTTTTTGAGCTCCCGATATTTAATATTATAAATCCGATACCTAACTCTGTCTATCTGGTTGTTACCTCTACACGCTTTAACCGCTAAACCGAACAGGCGTCTCCGAATTTTAATTATAGGATAGGATCGGACCTGTCGGTGTCAAATGTGACACTTCGTCAAACGTTACTTTGGGCACTGACAGATCCGGTCCATATCTAATCCAGATACGATCAGAATCAGGATACGCCTGGAAGTAGAAGCAATTAGAATGGAGATAATTTAAGTCCCGGAGTAATTATCATCATCATCCCACGTTGACGAAGTCGCGGACAGAAGCTATTTGTACCATAAATCGTACATAACGAGGAGTTCCACCTTGACTGCAAGCGTGGGCAGACGAATTCGCGGACAGAAGCTGGTTAGTTACCTATAATTATAAACCCAATAGCGTAGTACCACGTTTTGTCATCTAGCATCCTTTCCACCCAATCTAATCCATAGGAAATACGCTTCCAAGAACTCTACATCTCTTTTACCTTAGGTATTCCCTTATCTTCCATCCGACATCGGTTCGGGTAATGTGTGAACGTTCAGGTTTATTATAGTTTTATACTAGCAAGGGACGGCTTTTGATTTGACCCTACCCCAGGAAATGACACCTTACCCCGTAGTTATAAGGTTAATATCGCGAGGAAGGGTTGGCTTTTGGCCTGAGGGATTGACCCTAGGAAATGAGCCCGGCGGGGTTGTCCGCCAATTTCCGCCAGTCGACACATGAGGTTCCGGGGTCGCGAATTTTCTGGGATGTTGCGTTTTCCTGTATGGTGTAGGAAAGAAAGCTGATATAAATAAGCTGTAACATTACATTAGTTATACCTTAGTTATATGGTATAAAGTATAGTCGAATATGACAGCAAAAGGGTTAAAATAGTATTTTAGCATGAAGCTATTTAGCTAACCAATGTACGTAATGACGTCGAAAGGGAGCGCAGGGCGCTGGCTGTTCGAGCAAACATGATTGCCCGCAGGTTTGCTCGTAGCTCAACTGCCGTAGGTAACATTATTCAGAGCATTTTGTACCTCATTTTATACGAGTAGCCTGTGGGTTAACTACACGCAGAAACAGTACAGCGCGTTGCGAGTGCAATACAACAATGCTTTTAGGGTGCTGATGGGGTTGCCTCGCTACTGCAGCGCATCGTTAATGTTTGCGGAGGCGCGCGTGGACAGCTTCTCTGCCATCATGCGCAAACGCGCCGCCTCGCTGATCAGCAGGGTGAGGGCCAGCACCAACAGCATCCTAGCAATGTTTGCAAGCAGGTTGGATGGTGCGTATCTGAACCACTGCAGTGCGCTCCATGTATTCGGCAATATGTAATGTATACTAACACTAGACGTAAGATAAGTAGGCACTAACATGGTTATGTAATTTTGGCAATTTGTTATATTTAATTTTAATGTAATCAGAATATTGTTAAATTTTATTAATTAACTTATTTATTTATTTAATTGTTTGTAATGTATTATGTTTGTTTGTTTGTTGTATGATCCCAGATGGTCGAAATAAATGATAATTTAATTTAATTTAATGTAATTTTGAGAATAAATCTTCGGTGAGATACAGACACGGGTCTGATATGAAGCGAAACCAACCTCCCGAGGGAAAAAAATGTCCCAAATTGTCTTTTAAATAGGAAGTTTTTTTATACATGACATTTCATTTCATTTATTCCGTTAAAATCATGTTCATTTTATATTTTGGTCAAGTAGGTACATGACGCCATAATTTACATTAATTTCGAAGGAATAATTAAATGTCATAACTAATAAATAATTATTAAAAATATAACTAATTCATGCAGAAAAGATATTTACATTATAATTAGTAATCATCAATCATAGTCGCACCAAATAAATATAACAATAATAAATCGATAATTTCATAAAATTCATAAACAATCATTTTTCATAATCCAGACTATTATTTCGCCACACAAAGGTCTTACTTTTTAAATTGCCTACATCAGTGGAGCTAAGCTAACGATTTTGACAAAAAAAAAAAACATTAAAGTGTATTCGGGCAAATCCGAATACTTGAGATTTTCGGGTAATGACGAAAATTTACACTAAAATGATGAAATGGTGGGTGATTTTCGGAACTAGCCGACATTTTAAAGTGATCGGCTTTACCCGAATACACCTCACGTAAAGCAATGTCACCAATTTACGTAACACACGATGAAAAGATCTACCGAATGCGAGCAGGGCTTCATAAAAGGTTCTGTATACCACATGTCACAATGACAAGTCTAAAAAGAGCGCTCAATAGAAGATTGACATTTGTCAAAGCTTTGGGAAGTAAAAGTGACGGGCGTTGTCAACTCTCTATTGAAATTAAGACAGGTACAGAGGCACACAAAAGAGTTTGAAGGATAGTGTAATTTATATATTACTAACTATTGCCCACGACTTCGTCCGCGTGGATTTATTTCCCGAAACACACCTCTTTATTAAACCTAAAAGGGGCTGAATTTTCAAAAGCAATACAATTATTTTTCGTACTTTCTAATATTTTATCTTCCTACTTATTTCAAGTCTGTAGTCAAATCGTTCCCGTTACAAAATTTCAATTCCTTTTTAGGGTTCCGTAACCAAATGGCAAAAAACGGAACCCTTATAGATTCGTCATGTCCGTCTGTCTGTCCGATTCTGTCACAGCCACTTTTTTCCGAAACTATAAAAGCTATACTGTTCAAACTTGGTAAGTAGATGTATTCTATGAACCGCATTATGATGTTCACACAAAAAAAGAAAAAAAACAATAAATTTTGGGGGTTCCCCATACTTAGAACTGAAACTCAAAAAATCTTTTTTCATCAAACTTATACGTGTGGGGTATCTATGGATAGGTCTTTAAAAATGATATTGAGGTTTCTAATATCATTTTTTTCTAAACTGAAAAGTTTGCGCGAGAGACACTTCCAAAGTGGTAAAAAGTGTGTCCCCCCCCCCCGTAACTTCTAAAATAACAGAATGAAAAATCTAAAAAAAATATATGATATACATTGCCATGCAAACTTCCACCGAAAATTGGTTCGAACGAGATCTAGTAAGTAGTTTTTTTTTAATACGTCATAAAAATTAAAAAAAAAAATTTTTTTCATCAAACCCATACGTGTGGGGTATCTATGGATAGGTCTTCAAAAATGATATTTAGGTTTCTAATATCATTTTTTTCTAAACTGAATAGTTTGCGCGAGAGACACTTCCAAAGTGAAAAAATGTGTGTCCCCCCCCCCCTGTAACTTCTAAAATAACAGAATGAAAAATCAAAAAAAAATATATGATATACATTGCCATGCAAACTTCCACCGAAAATTGGTTCGAACGAGATCTAGTAAGTAGTTTTTTTTTAATACGTCATAAAAATTAAAAAAAAAATTTTTTTTCATCAAACCCATGCGTGTGGGGTATCTATGGATAGGTCTTCAAAAATGATATTTAGGTTTTTAATATAATTTTTTTCTAAACTGAATAGTTTGCGCGAGAGACACTTCCAAAGTGAAAAAATGTGTGTCCCCCCCCCTGTAACTTCTAAAATAACAGAATGAAAAATCTAAAAAAAATATATGATATACATTACCATGCAAACTTCCACCGAAAATTGGTTTGAACGAGATCTAGTGAATAGTTTTTTTTTAATACGTCAATAAATTAAAAAAAAAATTTTTTCATCAAACCCATACGTGTGGGGTATCTATGGATAGGTCTTCAAAAATGATATTTAGGTTCCTAACATCATTTTTTTCTAAACTGAATAGTTTGCGCGAGAGACAGTTCCAAAGTGGTAAAATGTGTGTCCAAAGTGGTAAAATGTTGAACAAGATCTAGCAAGTAGATTTTTTTTTAATACGTCTTAAATGGTACGGAACCCTTCATGCGCGAGTCCGACTCGCACTTGGCCGCTTTTTTATACCTATTAGGGGATGAAGTTTCAAAAACGCTGACTTTACTCTTCTCGTACTTTATAAAAATGTCTCATTACGATGTTTCTAGTTCCTAACCTAATATTAAACTTGTTCCCCATATAAACTTGCATCCCCTAAAGGAAGGAAGGAGGAAGGAAGGGGATGAATTTCAAAAAACGCTGAAATTACTTTTCTTCTATTTTAATATGACACCTTAAAACGTAATTTCAAGTTACTAGCTTAAAATAAAACTTGAACACCATACAAACATTCAACCCCTTTTTAACCTCCTTAGAGGTTGAAATTTTCAAAATTGCTTCTTATCTCTTGTACATACTTTACAATTGTGACCTAGTGTGCAAATTTCAATTTTCTAACTTTTGTAATTTCGGCTCTGCGTTGAAAGATCAGTCAGTCAAGACCTCAAGACACACACACACATAATATATTAATAATCAATCTCCTTGTTATTTTTCGGATTTCATTTTCATTTAGTTCTGACATTTAGAGATATTTACATCTCTAAATAATTTTAGATTATTTTTTTGTATCTGTTTTTTTAATTTTATTATTATTTTAGTTATTTTTTGTAATTGTAAGTTATACTTAATTGTTGAAGTGCCTGTTTTTGTTTGTATGTAAATTCCATGTTGACGTGTAAAAGTGCCCTTGTGGCCTATTTGCTGAATAAATGTTGAAGTTGAAGTCACCAACACATATCTCATTTTTTGAGGTCCGATGTCTGCTAGGTTTTCACATTAGTCTTATCTTTTCAGTATCACAACAGCTTTACCAAATGATGTGGTTTTAAAACCGTTAAAAAAAAAAATTGCGGCACGCAAGTAAACAAATTACTCATTGCTTTTATTATGCTTAAAGTAAGGAAAAATTAAAACGCGTTAAAAATCTTACGATGTATAAATACCTGCCTATCTACTGTTATTTCTTTTATAATGTGATTTCGGTAAAAAAGGATATCATATTACAGTCGCTCAACTATACGCATCTCCACTTAACAAGTTCCAAAACTTCTGTGCCCGCCAGTACTCGAGTCCCCGAGCGGAGAGTCGACAGTCGACAACCATTGAACTTGCAGGGTTCAGGCTTTTGACGAACTCCAATAAAGTTGTACGGAATCAGTTCTTAACTGACTTAAGAGGAAAGTGTAGCAAGTACTTATCAATACAATAAGAGAACATGTTTTTCCACTTCTAAATACTTTCCGTTCTCCATGATTTTTGACACAATGAAAAACTAGGTTCATAGGTTTTCCTTTTCTGAAACATTTTCGAAAAAATGTTTTTTCCTAAAACGTGAAACTTAAACACCTACAATATATTATGCTAAAGCGATCGACATCAAAATCAAAGTGTATTTAGTGGAAACCGTTTTCTCCCGGAATGGAATTTCATAGAAAAAGTACCGTTATTTCGTTAGGATCGCAAAGCCCTCTTAAGTTATACGGAATAAGGCAAACAAGCAGATACATCGTCTAATGGTAAGCGATTTCCGTCACCCATGGACACCCGCAATACCAGAGGGGTTGTAAGTGCGCTGCCGGAATTTAAGATGGCAGTGCGCTCTTTTCTTGAAGGTTTGAACGTCGTATCGGTCAGGAAATACCGCAGGTTGATGTATCTACGTACTTACAAATATGGCATGTTTGAAATGTTTTGAGGCTGTGCGATTTTTAATACTTCCTTAAATGGTATTAATTCAGTAATAAATTATTTAGCTCCTAAACTCCCGTAATATGAAAATTCAGCCCGTGAGATAGAAAGTGGTAAAATTAAAACAGGCATAGGTACGAGTATTACATAATATGATATTTCCCATCAATTAGTTTCTCCCAAAATTATCTACTGTGGAAGTTTTGTGGTTGTGGGTTACTTTTTACATCGATACAAACTACATCAGACGACGTCATAAATAAATATTTATTTATTACTATTCGGACATTTAAAAGCTGTTAATATGTTTGTAGGTTTTATAAATATGATACAAAGAGCCAATTATAGGCTCTCACCAGTAAATACAGATTAACTAAAACAATTGGTGGTTAGCACTATACCTACATTTTAACACCAAAGCCAGAGCATTTTTTTTCAAATTTGAAATAACCTTTCCCTCCTTGCGTCGCATTCCTCAACATTAAGGGTCATGACCTCCCTTTTGTACCACTTTCTCTCTTATGATCTTTCTCCATCTGAATAATTTTCTCCAATGAACTCTGGAGTCAAGAGCGGTGCGGATCTGGTCAGACCAATGGATTGACTGCGTCCGCGTCCAAGCCTTTTCCCGTCTACTTTGCCGGTCACAATGAGCTTTTCGTAGTTGCCACTGTTTTTTCTCGCAATATGACCGAAGTATTCACGGGCTCAGCGTAGAAATTAAACAAAGAAGATTACCAAGAAAAAAAAACACACACTACAATGAAATTTCAAATATATCATGTTTACACTTTTGCACCTTATTCCTTTATAATAACACGTTATAATTTAGACATCTTTGACGACGACGTTAAAAATATTTGCTTTGCAATAGTGAAAAATATTTGTTTTACAAATTCAATAACACAATTGTAGTTGTCTGTACCAACAGAATATTACAAAATGAAATAAAGCAAAAACCATTTTGTGTCACCCCAGACATGAAACTTGGCTGCCCCGTCATACTTGTTGAAACATTTTTAAGATAAATTGTACGTAAACCTATCGTGAAGTAAAAAAGATGGCCTAGGTCCTGTCTAGACGAACTCATTGCCGGTGCCTTCCTAAACTTCGGTGACAACCGTCTGGGATGTTTTATATTTTTTTTGGATGTCTTCAAGCCTAGAGAGTTCACGCCTTGGTGCGTCTTCAAGAATCCGAGTTTCAGACAAATTATAGTAGATCCTTAATGGTGTCGGTATTATATCATTATATATATAGTCTGTGAAGCCATTTCCGTCAGTAGAAAAAAGCGGCAAATTTAAAAATGTAGGCGCGAAGGCGCGTCCCATAGAAAATTTTAAATTCGCGCCTTTCTCTACTGACAAACTTGTTTGACCCACTATGTATGTATAGGTATATATGGTATTATACACCGTATACCGTGTTTTTTAGTCCGTTAATTTCAAGGGTGCATTCCTGACCTTAAATTAAGTAACTTTCTCAAAGACACCGGTATTCCAATTAACTCCATATTGCAGATACTTAATGATTAAATTAAAATTAAAATTTTCAATTGTTAGACGTTACAACAACGCTATTAAATACATTTTCCGAAAAATAATAATTATTCTATTCAGTTTCCTTAAGGGCCTGTTTCACAATGTCCAAGTAGAGTATTGGATAGCTAATTAACAAATAAACTAACTACCAGATAAAACTTCATGCAAAACTTACCACTCAACTCTCAAGCTTATTAGAAGATTGTGAAACGCCAAAAGTTACTTTATTCGTCAGATAAGTGGCTAAGTGGAGAGTAGCTTATTCAGGACTTTACTTGGACATTGTGAAACAGGCCCTAAATGTACTTAGCCATACTCGGAAGTTAACGGAGCTTTAAATAAGACCCGTGTAATTCCGGCGACATTCGACCCGCCACGCTGCGACTCCGGCCTGCCGCTGTACCAACTAAGCTATCGAATCTTAATATCTATTGCGGCAAATATTTCGGACATAATCAGGGGCGCCAAATGTAATACGCTCTATCATAATTATCTTCCTCGAGTTGTCCCGGCATTTTGTCACGGCTCAGGTTCGCTTGGCAATTAACTCCAAGAATTGGCGTAGGCACTAGTTTTTTCGAAAGCGACTGCCATCGGACCTTCCAACCCAGAGGGTAAACTAGACCTTGTTGGGATTAGTCCGGTTTCCTCACGATGTTTTCCTTCAACGAAAAGTGACTGGTAAATATCATATGATATTTCGTACATATGTTCTGAAAAACTCATTGGTACGAACCGGGGTTTGAGCCCGCGACCTCGGTATTGCACGTCGCACGCTCTTACCGCTATTTTTACCGCGGTTTTTAATTTTTTTTATCTATTTCAAAAACTGTAAATATATAATAAATTACAAAATACTCAAGTAAACCTAAAAACAACTCATTAACATTCAATATTGAAATCTATAAATTGTTCTAAAATATAACCTGTCAGCACCATCCCTTACACCCCCATTAATACTGCCAACGATTTCACACACCAACATCAACCTTAATTCAATAACATAAAGTTGCAAATCGATCGACTTTAACGACTAATGCAAGTCTATCAATATCTTGTTAAAAACAGGCAACTTGTTAAAGAAATTTGCGTCTTATTAAAATGAAATAAGGTTCCATGTCAATTGGAACATTGTTAAAAATAAAATTTAAAACAAATTTGAATCTTATTAAAATAGAATAAGGTACGTTTTTAGTTGGCAAGTATATTAAACGTGATTGATTTAGAGAACGTTTTCTTAGGGTTGTTTACAAAATGGATATTAACGGGGAAATATTGTACGGGAACATTTTGAGAGGCTTTTTAATGGACTGCTGGCATAATAGAAGGTTTATGGTGGTTATTATGTCGCATTTTTAATGGTATTTTGCACTCAAAGTGTTACATTATGTGTCACTCACGCAAGTGTTTATTTGTAAAGGTATATTCTTTTCAAAACATGACTGGGCTAGTTTTCCTTCTGACTGTGCCGTAAGTTAAATATTATTTAGTTTTTATACTTACGGGTTGTTTTTCTTTAATAACTGACAATATTCTGCGATGTGAATATGTAGGTCGTACTGAGAAACTTTTACTATGGGACCATCCCCGAAATCGGGAAAATAATTGTCTCTCCCATAGAAAAGACCATTTCAGCATTCTCAGCCAAAATGTATGACACGAAAATTTCTTCTGTGATATCGGCGTTGGTCCCATGGAACAAGTAGCCCAGATACTTATTCATCTCGTAAAATATTGCTGTAGGGCTAAGACGGTCGGCTCTTTATCATTTGTCACTATGCCTGTCACGTTCTAGCAAGTATGTAACTGCGAAAGCGACAGGCATAGTGACAAGTGATAAAAATGGAACCATGCCACCGCTGGTTTAGTAACAAAAAACCCTGTATGTACAATTGTACATACACCATGAAAGGTAAAAAATACACAGAAAATGAAATAAAATGTTTGTCGCAATAAAGTATTTATTTCATTCATTTATTCAAGTAACCGTAGTCGGTAAAGTTAAGTTAGAGTGAGTTCGGCATAAATCGCCTGCAGGGCAAGATTAATCGCGCTGACGTGATCGCTCGAATTAGGTAATTGATGACGACAAAAAGTTTATTTTCACAGCTTACTTTGGGAGTTGATGAAAGCCGCTGCCGGGGGTAGAAATCAATTAGCTAAATTTGGTTAAAAATGGAGTCCATTTCATTACGTTTTGAATTTTCCTGCAGAATTTTATTTTAATCCTGCTTTTCTAATAAATCACTGAACGAAAACCGAAACTGAATTTTATGACGAAACATAAACTGAAACCTCGGCAGACACTGCTGAAAATACAGTTTTGGGTGCGGCCAGAAGCTTCGACAGCTTTTTTGCCGAAACCGAAATTTCAGAAGAAAAAAAAGATTTTTATTCTGAAACATCCCACGCCAATACATATTCCCATAACTTTAACTCACACAGGTATAGAAACAATGTGGTTAAACAGAGATAGTTAATTGTAACCATACGCATGCGTGTTCTACAGTGGTAGTGATATACGGGACAAAAACGGGACGAGTAAAATACGGGACGCGATACTTGAATACGGTAACAGTCCCGTATGTACGGGACGTATGGCAACCAATATATGGTATCGTATTGACACCATTCCATGCATGGTAAAAAACTTGTTTTTAATTCCTCTTCAAGCTATATAACATCGCTGAACCAATTTAGTTAAAATTTGGTATAGAGATAGATATTAATACCGGGGCAGAACATAGCATAGATTTTTCCCAAAAAGTCCCTTAAGTGAAAAGGTAGGTGTAGGTTTCTATGGGGAACCAATAATCGCTCAACCGATTTAGATGAAATCTACGTCTTCATCTTTGATTTAGTTGAAAATACCAAACTTGACTTAGAATCTAAACTTAAACAATTATTAACCTCAGACGTCGCCGACACTGTGTAGCTGTGCGCGTAATCATTCACCTGAACTCTCCTGGCGATACATAGATAGGGTTGCCATACGTCCCGTATATCCCGTCCCGTACCGTTTTTGTCCCGTATATCAATACCGCTGCAGAATACGCAGAATATCTATATAAATGGTCAAAATCATGTCAATCATCCATGTTTAACCACCTTTTTTCCTTTCCTCTGTCAGTTAAAGCTAAGTGCATACGTATTTTCGGCGATAAGACCGCCTGTTGCTACCTTTCTTTACATTGTAAATCTGTTTTTTTTTTATTTGTCTTCTTTGTGGTGCAATAAAGAATATTTCCTTACTTACTTACTTACTTATTTTCGTCGTTACTACCATTGTCTCGTATCAGTTCCGAATAATTGTGGCAACGCTACCCATAGAGTATAGAGTTGGTTTTCCTCGGAACCCAGGTGTTTGTTAGAATTCCTTGAATCCATCACGGCTGCCATTTGAATGTAAACATTAAACAGTTGACATTAGAGTTGGTATTCCCAGTTTACCGTTAGAGGTCTGGAAGCGGGCGAATATTACCTGAAACAAAGGCGAAGTTGAAGTCAGTTTATGAATAACTGAATAAAATATGAAAGTTGGTGCTCACAGTTGAATACACATAAAGCTAATTTTATGGATGAGTCAATTTTTTTTTCGCAATTTTGGGGTTGAACCCATAGTTGTATGACTTATAAATTTAACTTATCAAAAAGCTAAAATAACTAAAATATCAGTATTTTTCAGTTATTTAAGCAAAACTGTAAAGATTGAGTGAAGGATATCACGACCAATAAAGTGAATCTGCGAGGACTAAAACCAGAGATTAAATTTAATTAAAATTATAAGTAAACACAAATGCTTTCATGGCCTGTTTTACTATATGTCCACACTGAAAGAAATGTTTGCATAACTGTAACAAAATTTTGGTTACTGTTTACACAAAAATTGGGACTTGCGAACTATGTGTTATATGTTACAAAACCGTGTTTGGCTATCAGTGTTCAGGTACTGGGTATACACTACGAAATAAGTTTGTAAATTTATGCAAAGTTTATTTTCTTATAACCGTAGTTTAGTTATTTAGTAAAGTTACAAAACCAGTTCGGCTATCTATTTTTTTCAGTGCAAGTTAAGTATTTGATAGCTACAAAAATCGGCACTTTATCTACCAGTTAAGCTTATTTTTAGATTGTGAAACGCCAACGATGAGTTTATTCGTCAGATAAGTGGTAATTAAGTAGCTTATTCAGGACTTTACTTGGACATTGTGAAACAGACCCTTAAACTTTTATTTTACGTTAATAATTCTAAAAACGAATGGTTTTATTTTATATCTTTATATAAACTGTGTTCCTAATCCACTTTTTTTGTACAATTTTCTCAATAATTACGTCTCTATCCGTAAAATTGGAAAACTGTCCGAGCCTTAATATCCAAAATATGACTTTTCCAATAATGCCATTTCTGCCTACTTGTTATGTTAAGTCAATAATATATCCCCCAACGTGTCTGCCCCCTAAGACGCCCCTTGGACCCAATAACACATTGGCACACTAACCCCACGGTCAAGTGCGATACTAAATCCAATGTGGGTTCCGTAAATAATAACAAAAATAGGGCTATTTAATCTAGTTAAAAGTTACTGGGACGAAAGGTCTTATTTTAATTTTTTATTGTTTTTTATTCTTGTTAATTTGCTATGCTCAGGTTCGCTGATTTACATTTGTTTTAGTATATATTCTCATATAGTAGAATGTACAATTTATAAAAAATAACGTTCTTTAAACATAATTACTTCGAATAATGCACGGAATAAATCACTAAAATAATATTAGGAAAACGTAGACCGCAAAACAATTTGGACTCAATTTTTATTTAGTGAATCGGAAAGTGTTCGTACTTTAAATAAGTGACGTAAATGTTAAAAGAAACAGTCGTCAACACTTAAGGACATTGATTAATAATCCCTAATTTGAAATAAACTTGCATGAAAATTTTCTCATAATCAAATCATAATTTCTCCCAGAAATTATCGGAAATTTTAAAAATGTTCGTTAGGTTCTGCACATTGCTAATTGGGAGCCATTGTATTAGAGATTTTATACTACGTCGGTGGCAAACAAGCATACGGCCGCCTGATGATAAATAGCCTCCGTAGCCTATGTACGCCTGCAACTCCAAGATTGAAAATAACTGCAAGCCCCGGTATACGCGTATACGCGTCCCAATACCCGGTATACGCGTAGAAAAAAGAATAGAAAGCAAAGCACGTAAAGTGCAAAAATAAATGATTTCCTTAGTTCAACGGTCGTTTGTTTCAGATTTAGGTGAATGATCTGAAAACTGCCGAAATCACCTATTCAGTTCAACACTGTTTATTTGAGAGCTGAATCTGCAAATAATTGTGGCGTTCAGTTCCGCTCGTAAACACTGGAAGGAGGTTATTTATATAATTAAGACTTCATTTAACTAGAATTCAGATAAACAATCGTATACAGATGAAAAACGCGTAGTCTTCTTTCTAACTACTAAATATTTTTGCGTATAGGGAGCGTGCATAAACTGTAGGGGGCAGCACAAGAGACGCGTTTGGCGCGTTTGTGTCTTTTGTACGACATCTTTGTCTACTGAGATTCTTACCATTGTACGGGCACTTGAATTTTTTAAACATATTATTAATCTTTTAGGGGCTCTGCGCATTAATTTAGTGGAGAAATTGATTTAGTAAAGAGTGAATATATATGTATATTATTTAGAAACCAGCGACAAATTAATCAGCGATGTTAATTTATGTTATACAAGTGTACAATGGAATATCTAATATTGTAAATTGTCATGGATAACCATCATTGTTTAGTGGGTGCACATTATTTTAAATTAAATCAGACGTAACAAACCTTATCTTTCATCTGCCCGACCTACCCCAACACCGCACACAGTGCCCACGGAGCCCCTCATGGACCCCCAACGTATGGAACCCTCTACAGACCCCTCGCACGCGCACTTGTTATTAAAAACCTTTATTACAACATTGACTGGGGCGACACGAATACTTGGACCGTGTAATCAAGCTTTGTCAGATGCATCCTAGAGAAACATGAGTTTACAATGATTTGGAACAAGAAACAGGAAATGTATTTATTAATTTATTTTAAATACATATATTAAAATAAATATAATAACTATAGTTCGAAATATTAATAAAAACTTAAATCAACTGTAACCCACCCCGGGCTGTTACCGACGCACAGATGCCTATCACGCTCGCTGCTTTGTTGGATTGCGAAAGACAGCCTTTGCATTAGGTACAACCTGGAGCAGGTGTCAAGGCTTATTTTAATAAAACATTCGTGTCCCAAAGACAGTAACAGACATTCTAAACCAAGGGTCACCACTTAGTTTCTTTAGGGGTCCGGTTTTTTAAATAATATGACCATCGCGTTCCATTTATATTTGAGTTTTCTGAATAAGTAAAAAAATCGTCGGCGATCCCGATCCGGACCGCCGTCCGCCATTTGGTGATCCCTGGCCTAATCCATACAAAGTTCTTGAAACTCGAAACATTTATTTATTAGTCAAATGTTGTATGACTTCCCCTAAGAAAAGATTAAGGTGAAAAAGTGAAAATAGCCAATAATTCCTTTACGAGAAATAACAATAATACAACTAGACAACGTTGGAACATGACTCAATGAAGTTTACCAAATTAATACGAGTAAATAAATCAATTCCTAAACGCGTCTCTTCCATTATTCACGATTCTTTACCCCATTACTCTAATCACATAATCCAAGCTTAAAGTCAGAATACAATCTGCCGGCCATGAATATTTTACCATTTACCCCCCATCGGGACCTCCACTATCAACATCGATTTTGCATCAACTGACGAACAGGGTATTTTAACAATTGGTGTAAAGTTTTTTGAGTTACGTGGGGTTTTTTACCGTTTAGTACAAGTACTTACACACTAAGGGCCACTTGCACCAATCACTAGCACGGGGTTAACCGGTTACACCTGGAGTTAC
The DNA here is from genome assembly GCF_033807575.1 of Cydia pomonella. Classification (NCBI taxonomy): domain Eukaryota; kingdom Metazoa; phylum Arthropoda; class Insecta; order Lepidoptera; family Tortricidae; genus Cydia; species Cydia pomonella. The sequence continues at coordinate 271,148 of NC_084728.1, forward strand.
CATGGTTGCCACTAACCAGTACAATCCGGCACTGGGTTAACGGTTTAACCGGCTAACCTCGGGTTAGTGGGATGGTGCAGGACGCGCCAAGTAATCTTAATACCTTTTGGTTCAACCTCCGAGGCCCAGCCATACATCATCATCATATATTTAAGAGTTAGACTCTTGTCGGTGGAACGATTTCCATGTGTGTCGGTCCTCAGCCTTCTCCTTGACAGCCTGATACAAGGAAGTCCTAAATTTGCCAGCGTAGGAAATAGAAATAGAGTTGATTTTGTTTGATATCAAAATTGAACGAAATAAAACAGATGCAACTCTGTTCTTATTGAACATGATAAATTTCATCGTGTCATCGGCCGTGAGCCTGAAGGGGCCCACTGATTAACATTCCGCCGGACGGTATCGGGCTGTCAGTTGTTCGGAACTGACAACTTTTGTTCTAACTGACAGCCCGATACCGTCCGGCGGAATGTATATCAGTGGGCCCCTTAGAGCGTTTTAATACAGTCTGATCCGATATGCACGTAGTCAGGCCGCGGCAGCGCCGGCTGTAGCGGCCACGTCACGAACGCTACAACAAACATAAAGGCGGGATTCCACCACCACAAGTAATACAAAAAGCATATTCTGTACAAAAATGCTTGTGCCGCATACTAGTGGTATCCCGCTTTTATGCCTACACCTACGTACATAAACAAATATTATCAGTCCGACAGCGGACGGGGTCTCCGACATGGCTGAAGTTATCGGATGCGCCGCACCGATATCGGATGTCGGAGGGCGCCTATGTGAAAAACAGCAAGAGTATGTCATATATCAAGGCCACCTTTTATGAAAAAATCTCACCTTTGCACGGAGAGCCGTATTCTTATCGTAATAACAGGTTTTAAAGATCTAGATTTGTTTCTTCAACCAGAAACGTCACGTTTGAGACTTGCAGATCATATTTCATAACAAATCCAGATCAAATTCATAACCTATTTACAATTAGAATACGCCTAAGACTGCAGTGACCCGTGAAATAACTACGGTACAATACCTATTGTAAGACAGGTTTTTACCAATATAAGCCCGGGAATATAAAACTCGAACTCAATCGTCCACAAACCCCCCTCCCCTCCACTACCCACTATTAGCATCGATTTTGCATCAGTCCTGCACTAATTGCAGACCCGGCGTCGCTCGTTAGGCCTACTGCACGTGACACTATAGCTTAATGTACGAGTATTGACACATCGGTACACCTAGTGGAGATCCTCTACTAATGATTTTTTTTATTATTGCTTAATAATAACTTTGTTATCTTAACTCAATTATGACATTACAAAGGTGAAAAGCAAAGGAATTAGATTTGACCTCATTTTTAGCATCAATCGAAATGGCGTTTCATTGAGTATGTAATCAAATATCGTTACATATAGAAACATAATAAAGAAAGAACGAAAATGGGCTCAAAGATAAGATGGGGTTTAAAAACAGTACCTAGTCAATGAGATAAAATTACTTGTAATTCCCTCGTAATCTTCTAGTCTTCTTTCTCACAAACCAAGTCTGTCACTGTCCACTTACAAGAAAATAGAACGCAGAAAGTCCAAAGGGACTGATATTTTTACTTAAAAACAAATTAACGCGAAGGCACGTTGCATCGGCCAATTAGTGATTGTCAAGCCATTATTTTGAAATACTATTTTCTTCGTCTAAAATGACTGAATGTAGTTTCGAATGGTGTATATGACAGAATGTAAACTTGACGTACAATGTTGCTAGATGAAATCTGCATTTATTTATTCCTAAACAATCGTAATTGCGGTCTAACATGCAGTGTCTGAACACATCATAAAGAACTTATGATATGTGTAAGCAGTGTATTAACTGTACATAATTTAATTAAATTAATTATACCTAGGTATAAAACGATCATCGGTTTTGCATCAGTCCTGCACTCATTGCGGGCCCCGGCGTCGGTCGTTAGGCCTATTGGAGTTAACGCTTATCGTAAAATCGTATTGGAGTATTGACAAATTGGTAATGTGGAAGGTTTGGAAGCGTGAAATTTTGCGGGATTGTTTAATTTGAGGATATTTCGGACGACCCCACAGTCAAATTCCCATCCCATACAGGGATAAGTTCGCCTTTGTTGTATTTAATTTACTTTGTAACTGTGTTTTTCGTGTTTTTATTTCTATGTACAATAAAGTATATACTTACATACATACATACAAACTCAATGTTGACTTTTGCTGGGCTACGATTATTTTTAAGAATACCACTGTGTTTTAATAAATAAAATAAATAATAATAATAATATTTTGAGAGATATTATATTTTTTCAATACAACAATAATAAACAGCACAAATAAACGGAAAAATATAATGAATATATGTTCTTTAAAAACACAGGTCATGTCATATATAATGACCCAGAGGCCATTCGCGCAGAGGATGTCCATCGCGATTCAGCGTTGCAACGTCTTTTGCGTCTGTCTGGAAGGATGCGGGACTTTTGTAGTTTTCTTAGTAACTTTAGTCTGTGCTTAATTTAGATTGCTTATAAACCCAGAACCACCAGCTTCGCATCAGGCAAGATCACTAAACTGGCGGGGAAATACACTAATTAAATGCTAAGCGACCCAATTATTTAGCTATACAATTAAAAGAATTAAATTAGTATTTATTTATAACAGTACAGCTATCATAACAGTAGTCCAATGCGATAGTGTAGCAAATACTAATCTAAAAAATAATAATTGATTGACATGTAACGAAGAGAAAAACAAACAACAAAACCGCGGAAGAAGTAACAATTCGTCGTTCTCAGCAAGACGGACCTCTACAAGCCCGATTTGTAAATCCTAACAATACCCATTTGCATATAAAGAGGGACTTGACACCTGAATTGCGAGCAAACTCCGGTCGCTCCAAAAGTTTGCGGAGTCGCCCCCGCCCACGCGGCCGATACACTTTAAACGGTTTCTAACACAACAGCGTATACGAAAAGCTGGAATTGTTAGAAAGGTCAGCTCTCACTTGTGATGTTAATTAGTATAAAATAAATAAATAAATATTATTGGACATTATTACACAAATTGAATAAGTCCCACAGTAAGCTCAATAAGGCTTGTGTTGAGGGTACTTAGACAACGATATATATAATATATAAATAGTAAATTAAAAAAACACTAGAAAAACACGCTTTCCCTTCGTCAAAGTCATTAAATTAAGCGGTGCGTCTGGGCAATATGCATTTCGCGGCCAAGCTGTTCTTTTTGCTCAGGATATATTTGAGATAACTGAAAAACTTCCAAGTCAATATATAATGGGTTTGTTATGAAACCTGATCGTGTTCAAAGTCCATTACGTGACCTTTCTCACAAGTGCAAACACGACAATGATACGATATTCCATCATGGAATGCCAGTACCTATCTTCCGGCTTCATCATCAGACCTTGAAACCTAATCGTGGTCAAAGTTCATTACAGGACTTTTCTAACAAATCCAAACACAGTTATGATACGATGTTCCATCATGAAGTTCCAGTTCATATCTTCCGGCTCCATCATCAGATCAGTTCGACAGTCCCATATTATTGTATTGTCATCAGAACTACATACAGCTGCCAATTTTCATGACGCTACGATCCTTGGAAGATGGTTAAATTTGTTACCTTAGATTCCATTACATAGTTACATACAGGTCGACCTAATAAAAGCGTGTTAAAAAAGAATTATGATAAGTAAATTCAAAGATTTACTAAAAGAAAGAAAAGACAGATTTTTTAATTTTTTTTTTGATATTTGTACTTTTTGACATGCGTCCTTCTGCCTCGGTGTGACTGTCGCGAACTTATTAGCTTTCTGCTTCTTCCAACGCTTTTATTTCTATTGCGTTTAACATTAACTTACCCTCATATCTAACGATAAGAAAAGTAATTTTATATTATTATTTATATTAAATAGTTATAATAATTACACATTAATGTAAACAAAGACAAGGGGAATCCTGATCCACCGTGATACAGTTTTTACTCAATGTTTCATTGCATTTAGCTTAAAACTTGTGTACAAATTATTTACCATGATAAGTTCACCTTGTATCATTTATTACTTGTAAGCAGTTGTGAGCTATCATGTAGCCAAATAAAGTTATTTTTTTATTATCCTCAGATAATTTAGGTATTTGAGCCAGCTTGAACAGTCATACAAACTTACACCGACATACAGTCGATAAAAAATGTCTGTTTTTCGTACGACACTACTTGTACAGTCAGCATCAAAAGTAGCGGATGAAATATCTCGCCAATAGTATCTGATATTCCGTTCCGTATAACTTTTCCAAACGTAGATAAGTTTCTATAATTCGCGTTCGAAAATATATCTTTTACAGTCTTCTTTTGTATACTTATGAAGCGTTATTTCATCCGCTTCTTTTGATGCTGACTGTACCACAGTATAAATTAATCAAAAGCCGTACACAAATGGTGGTTGAAACAGTATTAACAAGCACGAATTGTGAATTTTTGCAACGAACAAAAGCGAAATGTGACTTGATACCCGAATGGAGCTAATCGCAAACTCCGTCCGTTCCAAAAGTTTACAGAGCCGCCTAACTTTAAACAAAGGTGAAGTAAATGTCACTCCAAGAAAACAATAAATGTTAAATGAAAATAGGTGATGTGAGAACTAAGCTAAGTTTAAGACGTTTATAATAATAATAATACTTGCAGTCTGGGCTATCAAAATCGCCGCCAACTTAGGTTGTTCTATTTATAAGTAATTAATGAAAATAAAAAATATTGTATATGTCACATCCACCAGACCTTAACGATACCATAGAAAAAATAATAGTGCTATGTACAGAAGGTCCACTGTATAACAAGACGCCGTTTTACGTATACCGAATGTGCCTAAACGTTGCCGATTGCTAAGGTACTAGGGTGGGGGTTTGCTAAGGTGGTATATCTATATTTTATTTACTAACTCCATGCTATAGTAGCCATAAAACTCATCATAAACAATGTGTGGTTTGCACCAGATCTGGTGTAGGTCGCGCGGCATAGGCATTATGCCTGACCATACCTAAAAACACCCCCTCTAGTAACATTGCTTTGCTTTAGCCCATTTAGACGGTTCAAGAACTTGCATGAGATTTTCGTTTCATTGCGATCGACTGAATTCATTGTACTCTGTAGTTAGCAATGTATCGAATATTGCATGCAAGTTCTTGATCAATTTAAATGGGGCTTTAAGTGTGGTAAAAAAATACGTATGCTAAAAGCACTCTCTTTAGGCCCGTTTTGTATACCTGTGCAACAAACCGATTTGCATTTAAAGTACGGCTTTACACCTGAATCGAAAATCGCGAACTCCAGTCGTTCCAAAAGTTTGCGGAGTCGCCCACCGCCTGCTCTACCGATACACTTTAAACTGTTTAAAGCACAAGAGCGTAAACGAGAACCTCAGGCGCCAGAGAGCTCCGCTCGTTCACTGGAACATTGTAACGTATCGTAACACCCACACAACTATGTTTCGTTTCAAATTAGAACATTTCAAAATAAATATGAGACAAAAGTAAAACGGAAAGTAATAATGATGGTCACAGGAGCTCGCCATAGGAACTCTGTGATAAAACAACGCAAGCTAAATTAAGCTAATTGTGTTTCGGTTTGTTCAAATTGTCTCGATCAGTATTAAAAGCACAGTCAGCGATAAAAGCTTGCATCAAAAACGAAAATTTTCAACTTACGCCACACGAACAAGTTAAATTCAGGTTATTTCGCAACCCAGACTCCACCTGCCCTTTATAAATTCCTGGTAAGACTCTCCATAAGAGTTACACTTTACAATAAGTACTTGGGGCTCAAGTACCCTAATATTTACGTTTACATTGTACTCGAAAGCTGCTGCTTAAATGCACAAAGACTGGTTTGGTGAAGTTGTTGACAGTATACACGTGTGTGTAACTGGTTGGTAAACATGACACGACGGTATGACAATATCGTCGAAGCTGAATAATTACACTTTTAAAATTCATAAAGAGAGCTAGAAAAAGTGTAATTAAAAAAAAGCTTAAGGATAGGCGCGGCGAGTTGCGGTGCGTTTTTAAAATCGCAAAGGAAAAAAACGTGATTATCTAGTAAGCGCACAACGGTGAAATATCCGCAAGTATTGCCATTCTAGTCCCAACTCAAGTAAAGAACGCACGTCGAAAATGGATTATCACACCAAAATCTGCATCTTTGTATATTTACTGTCGCGCAAAAAAGAAGTACCAACACTGCACAGCACACAAGGAGGTTTCATACTTCACAGATTTTGCGTAAAATAATACAAACGGCAGAAACCCGTAGTGCTGCATAACCTAAATCTTCAAATAAAATGTAAGACCACTTGAATACAATAAACAAAATACAAGCAATTTTTGCAGAAAATAACTAAGTATTTATATATTTTAGATCTAATTTGTCTTTTCTGCATCAAAAAACTACAAAAAAAATTGGTTTGGATCCTTGTATCAGACGAAAAGTTAACGCAGAAGAGGCTGTTCTCTCTAAAGCTCTCGAAAACAAATTTCGTATAATCACGATGTAATTTCGCCATAATCGTGTTGTTTTTCGTTTACGTTGACTTCGACGTACTACGTGAAGTGGTGTGCTACGACATACCAGTCTCTGTCATTAAGGCTTTAGGTTTAAATTTGTCTGGTACGAATAAAAACACTACGGTACTAAAAAAGTTAAGGATGTGGATAATGATTAAAGGACTTTTAGGTTGAGATATCCGCCATCTTTTTATAAACAACTAGCGCTTTTCTGCCTGCGACTTGCTCTGCGTAAAATGATGGTGATGTATGGAAAATACTACTCCATGTAAGGAGATATCTTCATAACAAATTGCATTTAAATTGGTTCAGCGGTTTACGCGTGATTAGGTAACAGACAAACAGACAGACTTACTATCACTAAATATATAGATAAATATTTTGGGAAAATCTAACAGATCCCCAAACTAAGCAAAGCTTGTACTATGGGTCCTAGGCGACGGTATACATACGTAAATACATTAAAACATTGGAATTAAAAGTTTTATTTCTCCACTACCTAAAGGTTGTCTGGAAGAGATCGCTCTGTAGCGATAAGGCCGCCCGTTGTTTACCTCTATCTTCATGTATTATGTGTTTCCATGTACATTTATTCTGAGGTTGTACAATAAACAGGATTTGTATTGTACTGTTGTATTGTATACATAAATATATACGTAGAAAACATCCATGACACAGGAGCAAACATCTATATTTATCACACAAATAAATAAATGCCCTTACCGGGACTCCAACCCGGGACCGTTGCCATATCTTAGTATTAGTAGGGATTAGGCTCCGGTCGCGACCTCTTGCGCGTAGAAACATTCAACCTCAATTTCTTCCGCTCAGGCTTCTCAGGAATCGCATTTATAACAAACCTGTCTTAGTGAAACTCTACAACATTTGAAAAAATATGTGTCTTAAACTTCAAGGTCTCATTTCAATATTTTATACAGACAAAATGGGGCCCATTTGGAAGGCAATGAACAGGCTCAAGTCAGGTTGGCCGTTGTAAACTCGTGTTGTAAAAAGTTGGTGGCCACTCTATCCAATGTGCTTGCGACACAGCACCGCAGACCATGGCGCACCTGCTGGATTGCCCCGCGTGCCCGCACTCGTGCTCTGAATCTGACCAGGGATATAACCATGAAAATCGAAATTCGCAAATACGGGCATTATTCTCTTTCACTGTAATTACTTCTTACAATACAAATATTCTTTATTGCTCATCAATATGAAAAGAACATAATCTCAGACTCTTAGTGAGAGTAAAAGAGAAAGGTCCCCGTAATTTGCGAATTTCGGTTTTCCCGGTACGCCCGGACTGTCAGCACCGCTGCTTTCTGAGCATCCGTTGTTTAGGGGAACCTCGACACGAGAGAAGAAGAACGGGGCCCTGGTAATATATAGACCGGGATATTGACCGTGATTACCTTTTCTATTATTTTTGAGCTCCTGATATTTCGACGCAGTTACATGCATCTTGTCCACGGGTAACTGAAGACAGCTATAAGGTCTTAGCACATTGTTAAGGTCTTAGCACATTGTTACAACTCAACAGCCACTCGACTCAAAATTAAATATTGAAATTAAAGCCTTATCTTGTATGTCCTATAGTACAATGTTTTAAATTTGGTAACTGTCGGGTGGTCTACGCGTCGTCCACTCGTCATCCACTAAGATGAACCAAAAGTGAGTTGAGTTGGTGTGGAATTGGTATAGTGTGCGAAGACCTTTAAAACTCAACAGCCACTCGACTCAAAATTAAATATTGAAATTAAAGCCTTATCTTGTATGTCCTATAGTACAATGTTTAAATTTAGGTAACTGTCGGGTGGTCTACGCGTCGTCCACTAAGGTGAACCAAAAGTCAGTTGAGTTGGTGTGGAATTGGTATAGTGTGCGAAGACCTATAATATATCGATATAAGCCTAGTAAACTAACCGAGAATCATTCAACTGGGGCCCTGGTGTCTAAGCGTTGTCTGTCAATATTTAGATTTTAAATAAACCAGGCTTATGTGTGTGTGCTTCTTTTCACACACTAATTTTTAATCAAAAGAGTGGTTTAGGTTAAGGTATTTAGTTCGTCAAACATTTTACACTTAGAGCTTTTACTGAAATGCAAAATTCTTATGTTTATTTGATCTTATCAGACAGAGTGGGCGTATCTGTAGACATTGTATAAACAATAGAGTGGGTTTGTTCAAATGAGAGAAACTAATCAACAGTAGAGATGAGTCTGTGGCCGTTGCCCCGATAAACAAACATTTGTATACTTTAATCAGCTGTTCGACCGACGAGAAGCGAAAATACCCTATGCCGAACGCGTCATAACAACGATATGCTTGAAAATCAGTTCAAGCTGTTTGACGCTATAATGGAACAGACGACACAAACAAACGTCCTATCAAAAAAGCTTGATAAACTGTTCCTCTCACCTACGGATCTCTAATAACAACCTCGTGTCAATTACTTTCCCTTCATATCTCGCAATTCCATACGTTTGTCTGCTAATTACGTTTACTCAATCATGGGAATGGAGGTATGTTCTTGTGAAAACAATTTAGTTTTTATTGACTTAACGAATGGACAAAAATTTAATTGCTAATTCATTACTGAAACTGAGGTGTATTCTGATTGTAACAATAGATTGTGACTTTGATCTGAATTTGTTACGAATATGATATGTCAGTGTCATTTCTTCAACCAGAAATGTCACTTTTCACTAAAGACATTTCAGAAAACATCAACGGAATATTTGGATGTTTTCTAAACTATTGCCTGATGTCTGTCTGTGATCATGCTTGCATACGAAAATAAATCACACAACATGGTATACGAAACAAATCTTTCCTCGTATCCTATTGCGAACACGTCGCAAGCCGTGTTTTCCTTAGAGACGAGGTCGTTGTCCTATTTCGCAACTTTCGCAACAATGCCGGTAACAAGGAACTCAGATTTGGCTGCCCATTGTATGAGTTAATAAAGTTTACTCACCTTGAGAGGAATTCAGACTTAAAAATTTGTTATTGTTTTGATATACAGGTTGTAAGAAAAATAGTAGGTATCCGTTTAAGGGCATATTCGGTATCTTGTTCTGAAGATGTTTTTGATAAATTCGTCGTGTCGTAACAGGTGGCCAAGCATCTTTCCTCTTCTAATATCTTCATCTTGTCATCTTGATTAGGCCCCAAGTTTTGTTTATGACCAAGATGTAAGTACAGATAATAATTATAATACTGGCCAATATGATACTGGACAAACACCCCCTACTCCTTCTCCCTCCGAAGATTTAATACACTATTGTTCAACTGTTTTTATTGAACGTGGTTGCAAGGTTGCAACTCAAACAAGCAAAGGTAAAATGGAGAGATTGGAGGGTGAATACTGTGTTATCCTTAAAGGTCATTGTCCTGTTTCGTAACTTACGCAACAATGGCGACAAGGAACTCGCAGTTTCGGCAACCATTGTACCTACAAGTTAACTAACTTTACCCACCTGAGAATGAAGAGTTCGTCATACAGTCCGGGAACTTTCCTTGTCTAGGTTTGTTCAGTGTGCGGCAGAACAAACGGGGCATTTTGTATAAAAATTCAACGCAATGTCACATATGTATGTATTTTGTTTCATAAGATTAGAATAGAATATTTTTGATGTTTGCTATAGCTAGGATATAAGAAATTGTTATTTTATAACCATATGATAAAATTTTGATAAAATAATCTTATCATGTAGCATTAAACGTTTTTTAAAAGCCAAAGCTCGGTCCTACGTGCCAACTGATCACAATCGTGCACTTTACAGTCCTTAACTCCTTACGCTCACGCTATTCTCCACCTAACGTCTTTTACAATCACACTAAATTTCACACAATGTCCCTTGACGATATTCCCATTTCCTGCACTATCCAGTAAACACGTCTCATGCCATCATAAACACGTGGCGACACTAAACGGCTCCTTTGAACACTATCACGTTTACCTAAGAGCCATTATCCAACGGCATTGCTACTAAGTGACACGTTTCACGTATAGAAGCTCATGTCGCAGTCGTATGGTTTTATTTCAAAAGGCGCCTTATGTCGCAGGCGTATGGTTTTATTCAGAAAGCCGCGCGGTAGTGAAGCGAAGTGCACTAAAGACTTTAAAGCTTTTGGCTTACTGCAGACAAATTTGTACCTTGAATAAGTCACATTAAAATTTAAATTCTAGTAACAACATTTACTAATATTGTGAAAGTGCTAATATGGACTCTGTCGTTTACTAAATAGAGTTTTAAACTTGTGCCAAATAGTGTACGTGTTAAGAGGCCAGTTGGGGTCCGCAGGGACAAATAGGGCCAAGTTCGCGGGCCTTGATTCGATTATAAAAGTTGTGACTGCTGGGGGACGAACTCGTTTGATGGACGTTAAGTTGCTGAAGTTTGGAAACTTGAAGCACGTCAGATATTAGGTTAAGCGATGAATAATTAAATGGAGGGAAAAATTGTTTTTAACGCAGGTGAGGATGAATATCTAATGTTGTTGTTTTAAGGACACAAAATCTCGAGCTTATTTCGGTTTTAGCATTAAAGGTACCATCTTTAAAAAAGGGAACTGAGACACTATAATCATTAATAACGTCATCGAATCAGTCATAACGAATTTGATAGTTATAAAATCGCTGTATTAGCGAAATCTGTGTTGAGTTTTGAAAAACGATTTAACTCTCTCATTTATGCTAACTACTCGAACATTTCCTTTAATTACTGCTTGATAATATACCTATCTGAAGCAATTTAGAAGGATAAAGCACAAGGTATAATACCTATGTACTACATATTTTCGTGTCTACACGCCTTGCGCCTACGAATCATTCCAAGCAGATTAAACGACTATGTAATGACTCACGGGAACTTTAGACGATTTGTGGACTCTACACAACCTTAGAGATGGGAGTGATTCATGTTTTGGTATATAATTTAAGGCACAAAGGCTTTTAGCGCGACAGAACGAACAATGACTACAGACCTCAGATCATAGAAAGTACTAGATGGCTGACGGAGGCGTGGCGCGTGTCGCCGCGACATGGCCACATCGTGGCCATATCGGCCCGCCGTAAGACAGTAGCAAATTAGCTGTCATTGAACAATGTGCGCGTCAATTTTATTGAAATGCCGAATTGTAGCGTTATTTTGTGTCGAAATAGGAGTGCATCCAAAAACTATAAGGATCATGGAGTTACATAGTACATTTTTTTTCACGTATTAGTCAATAAAACCACACATTTTAACAAATAAATCCAGTGACATATGATTTTTCTGAGTCAGACCATGTTGTCATACAAAAGCGTGGCAATTTGTCTATGCATTCTACATTGACGCTTTGGCATGGAAAACTATTTGTAGTGTCCTTAGCAACGGCGCAATGCATTAAACCGCTAACGATATTCACAGGGACATTATTGTTTCTTGGTACGACCGCCAACCGCTCCCTTCATTGACGCCGCGAAGTAGAGTGGTGCTCGTGCATATAATTGATCTTTGAGCGTTATCGATAAAAATGTTCGGATATACTGTATACACACATTCAAAATAATTACTTTCATACGAAAGTAATTATTTTTCAAGTAAAATTTTACAATTGTTTTATATGCACCTAATGTTTGATTTAATACTTATTAATTTGGATTAAAAATCGAAAAGGTAAGCCAAAAAATAAACTGATTTAATTAAGTACAATTGTACAAATGTACAAATGTTTTATTTCAGAAATAAAATAATAACAGTATTACATTTATGCTTGGCCCCCACACTAGGCATAGCCTGTCCTGTGGTGGATAATACGGTTTACAAGTAAAAAAAAACAATACTACAATTGAAAATAATAATATACAATTATTTAGAGTAAACAATTGAAAAAAAAACGGTGGTGAATGGAATTTACAGAGGTACAGTTTACAGTGAGTCAAAAAAGAAATATGTTCATGATTGCAATTTTTTTCAGTTTCCCGGAAATCCCAGTATTAACGAAAAATTGATAGATGCTACAGGAAGAGGGCCCTAACTGGTTTACGAGCGAGAAAAGTGTTATTGGTTCGGATCATTTTCAAGAAAAATGTTTCCAGTTACAGTTACAGATAGAATATAAATATGTTTAAAATAATAGTATATTGTATACTTAGTCGATCCAAAAGTTCTATCAGAAAGATTTTTACTGATAATTATGATTACTGTTTCCTTATTATTCGTACATATTTTTTTTTTATACTACGTCGGTGGCAAACAAGCATACGGCCTGCCTGATGGTAAGCAGTCTCCGTAGCCTATGTACACCTGCAACTCCAGAGGAGTTACATGCGCGTTGCCGACCCTAACCCCACCCCCCTCGTTGAGCTCTGGCAACCTTACTCACCGACAGGAACACAACACTATGATATAAAAGCTTATTTAATGGTGCATTATACTTACTATATAACATGCTGGAATTGCTTTCAATTGGTGACGAAATATGCTATAATAAACTGAAACTTTTTTTTAATGAAGCGCTCGCGTCTAACGACAATCCCAAAGTAAACAATTTAAACAAACATTACATCAACTAATGACTAAAATGTAAACCAATTTGATTAGTTAAGCATAAACAAGCTTTCGCATCATGGTACATGTTTTTTTTTTTTAAATTATAAGCTTTGTGTTACATTTTATCAGTAAAAACCTTTGTGAGAGAACTTATGGCTCAACTAATATACCTTACACGTACCTTAAAATTCTTAGCTCGTAAATAAGGTCAAAAATTTAAAGGAATATAAATTAAGTCTATGGCAATTATTACTTAAAACAAAAATGTCTAAACTATAAGGTCATTTTCAGAACATGTAAAATATCGATAGCTCTATCGAATTGTCCTCACTCTAGTGCCGCCGCTCTAGGCTCCTACACCGCGCGGTTTGGCCAATCACAGCGCGTGAGTTGGTTGTCTGGCCACGCCTTTAATGATGTGGTGGGGGACAGTTGGAGACAGCGAGACTCGTTGAAATTATGCTTCGTTATAAATCTCCTTACTTCTTATATCTATGCTACAGACACAGCATTGGAAAGAGAAAAAGTTCGTTCTAAAGTATTGGAGGCCAAGGATTCGCCGACTGAAAAACTTTTGGAAGAACACATCTAGCTAAGTAGTTTTGTCGTTGCGTTTATGTTTAATAATCCAGGCCAAAGCTTCTTCATCTTGCTTTAATTTTTCTGTGGTACTAAATTATTAAACGATGTAAATTCTTTTATACAAATAGGTGTTTACAAATTTGCAGACAGTGGTAATAACACACTGGTATATCTAACCATTTCAGTCCTTTCTTCCGCAGTCGGAAATATGTCGCACAAGTCAACCAAACCCTGCGTTGACTTCTCCAAAATTCTGTTATTAACATTAGCATCATCTACAGTCTCCTCGTGTTCCACGCCCCACGTTGGGCACTAAAGTTAACTACCTGATTATTGACACTTACCATCTTTTCTTCCACAGTGAAGTTAATAATAAATATAGGTGAAGTCACGTCTCCTCACGTTCGGGTTGTTAGAAGCATCCTCAGCCGTCCTTTGGGAGTCATTCCAGCTTCGACGTTGGGCGCCAAGTACGACCTGGTTAAAAATTTACCTCCTTTCTTCCACCGTAGGAAAAATGTCGGAGAAGTAAACACACCCCCTCACATTCGTGTTTTAGTACCATCCTCAGCCTTCCCGCGCAAGTTTTCTAAGCCACACGTTGGGCGCCACAATTTACTACCTGATATCTATCTAACAATTACCCTCTCTTGTTTCGCAGTCTAGTAAATATAGAAAAAGTCACATCCCCTCACGTGGCATCCTTTACCTTCCCTGAGGAGTCGTTGCAAGCGGCTCCAAGTTGGGCGCCAACGTTAGCAGCATTTAAACCAATGACCTCTTTTCTTCCGCAGTCGGGAAAATATCAGAAAAACCAACATACAGTTCTTTTACCTCACATCCATGTTGGTAGCATCCTCTACAGCCCCGGGGAATCGTTACAAGTTGTACGTCAACGTGAACAATATCCTAACCAATAACCTCTTTTTTCCGCAGTCGACTAAATATCGGAGAAGTCATACACGTGACACGGCCCCCTCATGTCCGTATTGCTAGTAGCATCCTCCATAGCCCCCGGGGATGGACAGTCGTTGCAAGCAGCCCCAAGATAGACGCCAACGTGAACGACCACCATTATCCTCCTTTCTTCCGCAGTCAGGAAAATATCAGAAAGCCAATATAGAAGGATCACGTCTGTTGTTGGTAGCATCTTCTACAGTCCCCGGGGAATAGTTGCAAGCGGTCCCAAGTTGGGCGTCAACATGAAGGACCTATTTAACCATTATCATACTTTTTTCCAGTCGCGAAAATATCAGAAAGCCAACATAAAACTCCCTCACGTCCATTGTTGGTAGCAGCCTCTACAGTTCCCGGGGAGTCGTTGCAAGCGGCCCAAAACTGGGCGCTAACGTAAGCCACACGTTTATCTAATGACAGTTTTAGCCGCACGTTAATTAGAATTGAAAATATTAAAAATTAACGATTGTAACTTGCGGATTACGGTTCAATTTGTAATGGTTAATTTTCAATATTTTCAATTCTAATTAACGTTCGGCCAACACTGTCTAATAACCTCTTTTTTCCACAGTCGGAAAAATATCAGAAAAGTCAATACACGTCCGTGTTGTTAGTAGCATCCTCTACAGTCCTCGGGGAGTCGTTGCAAGCGGCCCCAAGTTGGGCGCCGACGTTAACGACCCGACTTCCGTGTTCCTTACACCTAAACTTTTAGATATCTTTTAGAATGCAGAAAACTTTCTCTAGATATTTCTGTTATCAGGTGAACCTGATACGCTTATGTTGAAACTTACTTGAAATCTCTTCTAAATATTCTTAAACAAAGCTTAAGTTAAGCAGTTGTTAGTAACATTATGGTTTGTAAATAACAATATAAACAACAACAATATAAATAATAACAGTATAAGTAGGTAACTTTATAATTACAAAAACTACACATGTCTTTTTTTCAATATCCTATATGTAGAAAGAGCCGGTTATTTTTTTTCCAATTACTTATTCGACTTTCATTTGCCTAAGTACCGTAGTATGAAAGCGTACATAGTTCATTGGAATGTTTTGGACATTAGAAACGATTTCAGGTCTTTAAAACGAACTGCCTTGGCATATTTTATCCATTACATGATATTCTCTATTAAACCAAGGGCAATAAGTTGATTCGGTAATAAAAACAACATTGGAAAATATGTTACCATCAGTCCAACAGTAGACGTAATTACCTAATTACATTTAATTCATTAGACCGGGCGTTGTTACTATGTTAATAGTATGTATATGAGTAATAAAATAACATTAATAAATCCGCATTACCGAAACTTGTAAAAGACATTTAAATAAATAAATATCATATCATATACGTGAATTGCATCAGTGCAATAAATGCCATATAGTTGAAACGCTGAGTGTTCTCTATGTCTAAGCATCCACAATTCCGTACCTCAGATGCAAGCACGAATCTCGTCCGAAGTGTACAATTCCGGATTACACTAAACCGGATTTTATGCCGAAAGCGAAGCTTCGGTTTGATCGATAGTTTCAGCAAAAATATGATTATTATGCGGAAATCTGCTGAAGCCGATAACGAACACTAATGCTAACTACAGGAATGAAAGTAAAATGTCCCTAGCCTTAATAATCACACTGTCAGCAGGAAGCTTCCCCACACGTCCATCCCCCGAGGCCCCCAAGCGTCACGTCGCACCAGTTAATGACCCCCAACTTGGTATTATCGTTACAACTATACATGTTGAAAATACATGGCTGTCCAATGAAGAGTCCCACTCCCACGAACTCAGCCGTCGCGAAACAATCGAAGCTTGGTGCGCTCTCATTATAGAACGATTTTATGAAATAACATGAATTTTGACCGGAATATTCAAGTAATATATATCCATATCTGGGATTTTTTTTCTGGTTATTGACATTTTTTTACTCAAAAGAAATTTTACATTTCACTTAATGAGTAGGTAGTTTAAAACACAGAACATTTTTTTTGCTACAAATTGTAATACAAAGTTCATTAAACACGGTAACAGCAAGTCCCCAAATGGGCTGTGTGCAGGTTTGCAGAGGACCTAAGTTCCCATCCGAGTAGAAGAAAATAATACCAAAAAAGATAAAAATTCAAGAAAATTGACTTTAGATACAATAAGTAAACCTTTCACATGAATAAAATGACGAAAGATTGCGTAACATTCCAATAAACACTATTTTGAAATTAATCGTCGACATAAAATATATATATCTAAATATTTCAGAGCTAAATAAAATCTTATTAGGCTTTATCTTATTTGATGGCACTTAGGTTTACAAATCTTCAGTTAAGTTCTATTTTCAATTGTACAGAATCTTGTAGCTAAGTAACTACTCGCGAGCATTATAGTGGCTAGGAGTCTTGGCACGTGCAGTACATTGTTGGACATTGTATTTTATTAGCAAAGGCACGCTATGGCGCACTGGATAGAAATAAAACCATAAAATATGACGTAAAAATGTTAATAAAGACATTGTTATCTTCTATTACTACGTCCCAGACGGGCAAATGCTGAACGGAAAAGCCTGAATTGAAAAATATGGTTTTTCCACTGAGATACCAGTAAAAATAAAAACCGACGTAGAATTAGCTCAGACGGTCTCTACAATCGAGTAAAATTGTCAAGAATACAGAAGGTTTAAGATTATTTGTTCAATTTAAAATAGGCAAGGAAAAAGATAAAATTTAGATTTATTTCATTGCATTAGCAACACCTGACACCACTGACATGTGTAAATTAATTAATTTCCGCTACCTAACCACTCACTTGCTGATCTCTTTCTAGTTTATTTCTTCTTTCTGTTTTATTTTTTATGTAATACTCGTAAAGTGAATTTTTATTTGTAGGTAAAGAAGAAGAACAAATACAGTCACTAGTGCGACACTTACATGTCCCACAAAATGTGCACTTCCCGACAACGAATGTGTTAAAAATTCTTTTTACAACCGCGACATGAACAGAATATCAAAATTATTTATTTTTCGCGTCCTCACTTCGCGGCGTTTCCCCAGGAGGCCAAGCAAGCTTTCATGCGTCGCTCGTGAATCTAGTGATGGTATAGACTGGTGAAAAATACTGTAAACGAAATTTTCAATTTGCATAAAATATCCGGCATATTTTATGCAAATTGAAGGAGGAGTGACAAAGGTACGGTTGAACGGAACCGTCTGTCACCGTTAAAGCGTTCGTAACATTTATTGCATGGGAAGTTTCATAGTCCACTGCTGAGTAACAATGATCAGTCCACTAATTGTGATGTGGGTGGTGCAACTAGCAAGTATATGAAAATGTTAACAGATAATTATTGCAAGAGCTCGTTTTTTAGTGATGAGATCGCCGGTTGTTTACCTCTACTTGTTTTGCTGTTTTTCTGTATTATTTTCTTCTATATAGCAATAAAGAGTATTTCTATTGAAACAGTATGGTATAATTAGTGATCAGATAATACTAATTTCATGCATGCAATGAACAAACTTGTTAAAGGCGCAAATTAAAAGGCTATATTATGGAAGATCGACTCAGATTTGCAGCCTTTTTTTCTACTGACAAAGCTGGTTTGCCAGGGTATACTCACACCAATTTCACAAATAAATACTCAAAAACGTAAAATTTACAATTGTTATGTAGTTTTAATAGTAATAGAGCCACTAAACTTTATGAATAAAGGTAAAGTTCATGAATGAAGTAACAATGCCACAATATGTAATAGAAGCCCTTCCAAAGCATTGTTGTACATTTTCACGCCCCATAGGTTCACCATACCGGGCCCACGTTGGGCGCCATCATGTACAAGGTTATCATATGCGGATCCATTCAATGCTTCGGTGCGTGACTAAGGCGTCGTCGTTAAACAGCGCGACTATTATTGCAAAATCGCCTGAATTCTATTCATACGAAGGTGCGATCACATCACACATTAAACTCGAATAGGTGTTCTGATTGCCAATCGTTTCAAAATCTGTTCGCGCAAACTTAGTTCAATTTAGTTCGTCTATCAGAGCGGTCATGGTGTTCAAAAATACCTAAACACGCACTCTAGCGCCTTGATAATAAAGGCGTGTTCAGATATTTGTGAGCACCTTGGCCGCTCTGATATATCTGATGGCGACTGTACGAACACGCGATTGAACTTAATAATGTCGAATAGAAGAATCAGGACAGCCAGTTTTTGTTATATATACTCGTGATAATCATGTTGTATTAGGACGGCTCCTACAGCGCTGTACTTGTATAAAACGGTGTGCGTGACCCCTCCTAATGATTATAGTACCGTCAAAAGTACTCTAAAAATGATCTGCAATTATACCTAGTGGCTGTTAAACTGTGTGCCAATTTAAGTTTGTTATGTCGTTATGGCACATACTAGTTGGAAGTTGATGAATATTGCATTTTATGAGTATTGTGTCGGGTTGCCGTGCGAAATAGAATTCATTGCTTATTCTGGAATTGTTTGGTTCAATTGATTCTTGAGGAAGATTTAAGTGTATAATTTGTTTGTGTAACCCGTGCAAAACTGAGGCCGGTCGCTAGTACCTATCTAAAGATATTGGAGTCTATAGTGCACTTAAGACACAGCTGTATCGTATTTAATTTAATTTCTAACACCGCATTTGACTTACGTAGTCATTGGGTTTCAATCGCTATTTGACCTCCCCAGACGACAAACTAACTACATTCTCCCTGGCGAGTCGCCTCGATCAGTAAAGGATGAACTTTGATTTGTGACAACTAAATCTATTTGAGAAGGGGCTAGCGCGAAATTGTAGTGTATACAGAGTGTAAATTTTGTCATCTGATTCACGGTAGTACATATATAGAGAATACTGACAACTTTTACTATTGGACCAACACCGAAAACGAGAAAAATAAATTGAGACTACATTTTGAGTGACTGATGTTGATATTTTGTCTTTTTTTTTGAAGGCCAGCGCAGGTTTGATGAAGGAACCCTTTTTATTTATTTCGTGATTTCGGGGTTGGTTCCATAGTAAAAGTTACTCTGTATGGCATAGCGAACCTACACTGGTTTACCGGAGTTGGTGTTCGGTGAGCAGTTGGAACGCGGGCCACTCATGGCGCGCGGCAGTCGATGTCATTTATTGAAATAGCCTTTGCGTGTTACTGTACACTTCGATGGTTCATTTTAACCTTACTGAACAGTGTGATAAAATGTTGTTTTGTCGATAGCGTCATATTGCCATTTTTTTTTGGTGCGATAATAAAAAATAAAAAATATTTATTTTAGACTCATAAAATCCATATCTTGTTAGTCTCACTTAAACTCGGAATCCTATAAACTAAATGTTAGTAAATTTATAACAAAATTAAAACTATAAATTAAATTATAACCCTATCTATTTCCCACTTATTTTGCACTCCCCGTTACAATGTTGACCCTATATCTTACGAGTAATATAGGGCAGTCGAGGAGTCCGGCAAAAAAATAAATGCAAATATCTTGAACTATTTACAACAAGCAGGTACGTCTGAACACGATACCAATTCGTACCATACCAAGATTCGAAATTGTGACCTTTTGGAACATCGGTCCAATCGCTTTTAACCAACTGAGCTACCGAAGTTAATCAGAAGCTTCAGAACATTTTCCATTTTACTTTAAACATCCAAATATCTTTATAAAAGTTTATACTATTCAATCTATATACACACTAATTACCGTCCGTAATTTTGTCAGCGTCGAAATTATTAAAAACTTTGCATTCTACTTTCTTTAGGGTTTTTTTTTTCAAAAAAACTTTATAGGTTGAGAACATTAGATTATGTTCCTAAAATCACGGTCTTACCTTGAGGAGTTATGTGCGTGTGTGTGTGTGTGTGTTGTGCTGGACAATGCGAAACGCTAAGTATGTGAGAAAATAATTCCATTACCAAGATATATTATTTTTATCTATGTAGTGGAGTCGTAAGGCCGCGTGACCCTTCCGGCTTAGGAGGGAGTTATATCAGTCTCCGCAGCCGGGTAAGCCGTCTTCTAGTAGGTCATTCACAAAACGTATTAACCCCTAACAGAAATAACATATCCGGTAAAAATCCCGTCAACCAATGTATGACGATGTCATAATCATGCAGCATAATTATTAGGGATCTTGTAGAGTCAGACCAAGGCAAGTCCGTAACGATTTTGACAGCACACGTAGTGCAAGTGTTATTTAAATATTTATACGTCATAATTGCATAGAAGATTGACGTTTAAACAACACTTGGACTGCGTGTGCTATCAAATCGTCCTTGGTCTGACTGACTACAAGATCCCTACTTATTCTGCTGAATGATTATGACATCGATAATACATTGGTTGACGGGGTTTTTACGGATATGTTATTCCTAAAATTCTCGCTTATTCAAAGGATTAAGTCGCCGAGCCGACATCAGGATTCAGGGTCCTTTGGAGCGAGCCGTGAAAAAAATCGGGAGAAACGCTAGGAATTTTAGGATTCAAATAATTCGCTTGTCTTATCTTCTTTTCATGTTGATACCGGAGATTTGACTGTACAACGTTTATAAGTGAACTAATTCTCAGAAGAGACCTCTTAAGAAATGTCTGAAGGGATCTCATGTGTATAGTTTTGCAAACAGTTCGATAAGCGACTTCAATAACAGGGAAGAGATGTGCGTCAGCGAAAATCCGAAGTAAGATATTTTCAAATCACACCCGACAGCTTTACGACCAAGTCGAATTGAAATGAAACTCGATATTTTCCGTAGAATATTCAAATGCTACTTTATGTTTCAATAACTTTGCTGTATTGTACAGTGAGTATTAAAACCTATTCATCTTCCTCGCGCTGTCCTGCCATTTTACCACGGCTCATGAGAGCTTTATTAGGAAAAATTTTTTTTGGATTAGGAAACAAATACCTACGGGGCGGGTAGGTCCTCCAAGTTGGCAGCCCTCTACGAAAAGGCAAACATTGTTTTTTGGGATGAGAATACTGGATTCAAAGTTACCTGAAACAAGATAAAGAATGAATTAGAAATAAAATATTAAAGTTTACAAGTCAAAAAGTAGATTGGTAAGAGACCTGTATGCATAGCCAAATGCCAGTCGTTCGCTCCGTAGCAAACGAAACAGTAATATCTCTCTATCACTCTTCGATATTAGTGCGACAGAGACGTGCGTATCGTTCGCTACGGGGCGTCCTGGCTAGACACCCTGGCTAGAATCTAGCTTACATATGGTTTGCAAGATACATTGCTGGACGTATCTAGGCAAACCATCTTATGGCACCCGCTAGCTCTCGCGGTTGCACGGAGCGGGTGAGCGGGTTAACGAAAGATAGTAAGTATGAACAACGCTAGCTGACGCGGGCGCGTACGACGGATTTTATCTACAATCGCACCCGTGTGTGTGCGCCCACTCACCCGCACCAGCTAACGGACACCTGTACAGTTAAGGGGCCCAGTTCGCCGGACGAAATCGGCCTATCAGTTGTTCGCAAAAGCTGACAATCGCGAATAACTGACAGATCGATATCGTCCGGCGAACTGGTAATTTCGTGCCATTCCGTTTTACGCATCGCAATTTCCTCCCACTCGGTATATCGTAAGGGGTTAGATTAGTTACGTCTAAATAAAGACTGATAGCGCAATGTTGTGTAAATTAGTTTCGTAACCAAGAAAAAGCATGCAGCTGACAATAAAATTGATGCCAACACGTAGAGCGACAACGATCGCTAGATAAGCCGCGGTGTCTAGACACGATACATTAGCTTAAGAACCCAACACACTACATGAGACGATGTCATCTGTCGGACACGCACGGCACTAGGACAACTTATTTTCGATTAACTTATACTTTAATAAGAGATCGCTTCTTAGCGATAAGACCGCCTGTTGTTACCTAACTTTTACGTGTTTTTTCATTTCCTGTCTATTTTTAAATGTATGGTGCTCAATAAAGAATATTTACTTACTTACTTACTTACTTTTTTATGTGAACTTTCTTGCCACTTTTGTATTATTTCTAGTCAGTATCGCGAGCGCTTTTCATTTTCATTTTTCAAACTTGCCTTTTAGTTACAGCCATACAAATTATATGGGGAAATGGTAACACAATCGGAAAAAAAAACTCTGGGACATTTTTTTTATCACATTAGGATCGAAGGAGCTCGTGATTCTGAGTAGGAAAAACACAAGAAAAAGAAACGCTCATTTATATACAAGTATAGAGGCCGCTTGGCGCTTCACGTAGCCGATGGACGCTTGCAACTCCAGAGGTCAGACGTGGGCGATGACTTTATTAAAAACCTAAAAACTTTATTTTTTTAGGAACTACATAGTGTAGCGTCATAAGAAAATCTTGTCAGAGAGTTCATGTATGATATTTGTACTTGTTTATGTCTATTCGGTGCAAAAAAACATTATTACTAACACACAAAAGCCAAAATTAAAGTACAATAACCTGCAATCATATAAGATTACTCTTTGAAGGGCGCATAAATATGTGACTAAAAACGTAAAATATGGTTCTACAAATAAGATCGAGTCTGATATTATTGCGGCCTTTGTGGTTTAATTAAAATTTGCTTGTATGAAATTTAAAGTTAATTATAGTACTGTGAAAGTTAATTTAAAATCGATAATTATTTCTCTTTTAATATTTCATTTTCAGGGCATTTATTATGTAACTGGCTAGGCTGTATCCAAATCATACTACATTTCCAGCTTGCCCCATACGACATCCGATATCACACACGACACCATACCGTCGCCCATTACCGCCCGACATCCGATATCACATTGCGTGTAAAAGGCCTCTTATAGCGTAGTTTTACAAAATGGTGGATGTTATGCAAGATGGCGGACT
Organism: Cydia pomonella; assembly: GCF_033807575.1. Lineage (NCBI taxonomy): Eukaryota > Metazoa > Arthropoda > Insecta > Lepidoptera > Tortricidae > Cydia > Cydia pomonella. The sequence continues at coordinate 294,690 of NC_084728.1, forward strand.
TTTAAGCTCTTTCGACGAGTGTGTGAAACTGATGACTTATTAAGTATTCAGTAAAGTTCTTGATTAATTATTATTTTATTCCGTTTGCGTCTAGGTCAAAAAATTACTTATGAAAATGTCATGAAAAAAAATATACTTACAATTTGAAGCAAAAGTAAGTGTGACATTAGCATTAAGAATAACTATTTTTCTTTTATCGTTAATTTTTATTTTTACATACAATTGTTAAGTGTTAAAAAAATACCTTCAATAACATTTATTCTTGCAATGGATTATCTAAAAATCATTTATAAGTAGAGTTCTACATCATTTCAAGAATATATGTTTTAAATTACCGTCACCCACCTGTATAGGTTATAAATATTTAAATATAAACAACAAAAGTATTCTATATATTTAGGAGAAAGAAAATAATCGTAAAAGAAAAAATAATTGTCTCAAATAATGTGTATTAGGTACATAATATATAGGTATATACTACAGTAATATATACACAGTGAACAATCGCCCTCGAATAGGAAAATTGTTTTAGACAACGAGAAATTTAACAATCTACGCCAGTGAAAGCAAATAGCTCGAAAGCCAACTCACCCGGTCTCTGCACGACGAATCGCTTTGTCGGTACCGACACTCTTCATTGGCGAGCTGATGCTGTAGTGGCTCCGGTGAGGGTTTCGAGCACACAAATCGACAGTTTTTTAGGTATTTTTTATTTTTCACGACGCACGAGCTTGCGTATACGGCCATGAGCAGCCATCGAAATCTATCTACCTTCCACTGGCTTTTTTATAAACGTCAAAAATATTCGAAAAGTACCCTACCTACTGTCGCTAATTAATGTGTTCCATTTTACGATATAGAAATGAAATGTCTCAAAAAAATTACAAATAAACTAAACTAGATATGGTGTCCGGACCGATCATTCCGCCCACCAAATACAAAGTATTTTAAGAATAAACTAGTCTATAGGTAAAGGACACAACTTTACCAGAGGTCTTTGTATTAGACCTGATTGTGACCGAACCGTAGCTACACGGGAGATCCCATCTTTGCCCGGATGCAAAGATACTATACGACCAAGAGACCAATGAAGTGGCTTCAGTTGTTCATCTTTAATCAATACTAATGTGCCCACCTTGGGTTCATCAATATCCGAGTGCCATTTCGCGCGTTGATTTAATGTATGCAAATACTCCAAATGCCATCGCTTCCAGAAATCACGATGAAGTTTCTGCACAAGCTGCCAACGATTCGAAATAGAAATGTTTATGTCGCTAGTTGACGTATCTACAAGTGATGTTAAGGGCTCTAAGGTGAGAAAATGTCCGGGTGTTAACACTGACATGTCGTTTGGATCGGAACTCATCTCACAGAGTGGCCGTGAGTTAAGGGCCGATTCAATTTGGGCGGCCACTGTAAGAAATTCCTCATAAGTTAGGATTTGATTCCCTACAACGCGCGCAAGATGCGTTTTAAACGATTTGATGTTGGCTTCCCACAAGCCGCCGAAGTGGGGTGCGGCTGGTGGATTGAAAGAGAATTCGATACTCTCACGAGAAGCTGCGTCTTGCATGAGAGGTAACAATGCGTTATAAGCGCCTACGAAATTCGTACCTCGGTCACAATATATGCGTTGGCAACGGCCACGGCGAGCGATAAATCGACGCAAAGCAGCGAGAAAGGCTTCGGTGGTCAGTCCTATAACAAGCTCGACATGAGAAGCCTTGGTCGCAAAACATATAAATAAACACACGTGTGTTTTAAAAGGCCTAGCTCCACGATAGCGTTTAATGTATGTGGGAAAAGGACCCGCAAAATCGACACCGATACACGAGAAAGGCTTAACTTGTGAAACTCGAGTTTTTGGGAGGTCTGCCATACGGGGCACCAAAGGTTTTGGATTAGAGCGGAAGCACTTTATACATTTCGATAAGCGAGAACTAATTACGCGCTTAGAAGCCAGTATCCAAAAGTTTTGTGCAATCAAGAAATTTAGGGTGCGTAATCCCGGATGCTGACTATCGTTATGTACTTGGTCGATGACGAGCTGTGTCATGCGATCCTGACTGGGCAGCAGTAAAGGGTGCTTGCAATCATAATCAAGTTCAGAGTGAACCAGCCTACCGCCCACCCTCAACAAACCGGAATTATCGATAAAAACACTGAGTTTTCTGAATTGTTTAGGCAATTTTTTACCTTCCTTTAGAGATATTATCTCATTCGAAAATGACTTGTCTTGAGTTAACTTAACTAAATTAGTAAGGGCACCATCGAGTTCCGATTGAACAAGTGGGCCGAAGCGTCTTTTGTCAGGGTTACGACGGTTATGTACGAAACGATGAACGTAAGCGACAATGCGTTTAGCCTTATTGAGACTCGAATGTCTGGATAAGAAGTCATCAAGTTGGTTGACGGCAGTAAACAACACGGTCTGCTTGGGGACCCTTTGTTCTTCCAACAAGTCCGATTGCGGTTCGATAGACGACGGTAACTTTGGCCAAGAGCTACTGTCAAGTGCCAACCAAGCCGGGCCTGTCCACCATAGAGGATGATTTACAAGTTCTCGAACAGTCACTCCGCGAGAGGCACAATCAGCTGGATTGGTTTCTGACGTGACATGGCGCCAATGACCAGCGGGTATTCTTTCTTGTATGTGACTTACGCGGTTACTGACGTAAGTTTTCCAGCGTTGCGATGGCGAACGTAACCAGGAGAGTGTCACAGTGGAATCAGACCAACAGAATATATCCTCAAATTGGACGTCTCCGTTGTAAATTTCCTTTACGTGTTTAACGAGGTCTGTCAGCAAAACTGCAGCGCACAGTTCCAAACGGGGGGTAGAAGTACGTTGCAAAGGAGAGACCTTACAGCGTGACATTATCAAATGTATAGTGATGCTACCATCACTATGTCGAATGCGAAAGTAAATGACAGCCGAGTATCCTGCCTCGGAAGCGTCACAGAAGCCATGCAGCTGAACACTGCAGGACTTCGTCGATGGAATGAATCGAGGTATTTCGAGAGACGACAACAAATCGAGATCTAAACGATAACGAAACCAGTTTTGGCTGATGTTGGGGGGTGCTACCACATCCCAATCCAAACCGAGAGTCCAAAGTTCTTGAATTATGCGCTTGAACGAGAGTGTCAAGGGTGTAAGAAACCCAAGAGGATCGAATATGCGCGCCAATTCCGAAAGAATATTTCGTTTTGTGCACTTTTCATGAAGCGCATTGACCGTAAAAGTGAACGCGTCACTGGACGGGTTCCACTCCATACCGAGCACCTTAACAGGAGATGTCGGTTCCGAATCAAAAGAGAGCGTCTTATTATGACAATGGGTTGGGTCGAGATTCTCGAGCAGACGGGGACAGTTGCTCGACCACTTGCGAAGTTCGAAACATCCTTTCTCTAGGATCTGAACCACCTGAGACTGAAGGTCGAGAGCTGATTCGACAGACTCAGCGCCTGTCACCACGTCATCGACGTAAATGTCTCGTTTGAGGACGTCAACCGCACGAGGATACTTTTTGCCTTCATCAATAGCTAATTGAATCAGGGCTCGAATGGCAAGGAAACTGGACGAAGACATGCCGTAGGTCACGGTGTTTAAACGAAATTCTTGTATAGGTTCATCGAGGGAGAACCTGAACAAAATGCGTTGAAAATCTCGATCGGTAAGAGAGACTAAAATTTGTCGATACATTTGACGTATGTCGGCTGTGAAAACAACCGCATGCAAACGAAAGCGAAGTAATATCGAAACGAGATCAGATTGTAGTTTCGGTCCAACGAGCAACTGGTCATTCAACGAGGGGCCTCCAGTAGGCTGAGCAGTAGCATCAAAGACCGCTCTCAATTTGGTGGTGGTGCTGCTGGGCTTGAGCACGCAGAAATGTGCTAAGTAATAAGCACGCCCGTCTGACTGGGGTGCTACTGGGTCCATGTGACCAGCATCGAGATAATCACGCATAAAATTATTGTATTCTGTCCGGAGTTCCGGTTCACGAGAGAGTCTCTTTTCGAGGGAGAGCAGGCGGCGCTCGGCAAGAGCGCGCGAGTCACCTAAACGAGGATCGACGGTTCGAAACGGCAAGTGTACGATATATCTCCCGTTCGAGTCACGTGCGTGAGTCGAGGCGAATATTTTCTCGCACATGACTTCATCGTCAGTTAAGGGCGAAGAGTTAGGGAGACTTTCAATTTCCCAAAATTTTCGAATTTGGGTATCGAGCGATTCGATCGAGCAAAACAATGAAGTCTGGGAATGGGAAGTTGCGCAAGGGGCCTTTCCCATGATAACCCAGCCAAGCTTGGTCTCAAAGATTGTGGGTCCATCGTCACAGTTGTGGCGGTTACCCAAAAATATTTGACAAAAAACATCCACTCCCAATAAGGCGTCAATGCATCCAGGTTTATCAAAATTAGAGTCGGCGAGTTCAAATGCTTTGACGCATGACAACTGGTCCATGTCAATTTTTACTGCAGGCTGATCGCTGCAGATTTTGGGTGTAACAAAGGCTTCGACACACATTTCAAAATCAGATTTCATGCTGCGAATGTTAAGAGTGGTATAAGAAGTTGACAACGTTGACACCTCACATACACCCTCAATAGAGGTATTTTTTTGTCGTATCGGAAGTCCAAGCCGCTGCGCGCAACGTCGTGTAATAAGGTTTGGCTGACTGCAATTGTCTATGACAATACGAATTTTTTGATAACTACCGAACTTATCTAGTACCTCCACGCATGCAGTAGCAAAGAGAGATATTCGACCAACAGGTGCTGGATCGGATGCGAGCATGGTCACTTGTTTGTCAGGTACGTGCGTTGGGGTGTCGAGGGGCGAGGACGACGAGCAAGTCGCGGCGCCAGCGTTGGTCGAGGCCGAAGAAGCGACGCTGACTTTGGAATTACCGCTATCGACATCGAAATGAATAGTAGTGTGATGGGCAACATTACACTTTAGACAACGAGACTTTGAGGGGCAAGTTTTAACTACGTGTCCAGAACGTAAGCAGTTGACGCAGAGCCGATTGTCCTTGACAACAGAAAAGCGCTCGTGAGGCGTCTTGTTCCGATATTCAACACATTTAGCAAGGTCATGATTTGACTTGCATAACACGCAATACGATTCGATCGAGGTGGCGCTAGTAGTGACTAGCGTTTTATAGGCTGCTCCCGCAGGAGCACGATCCTGCGCCGGGCGCCAGGCAGCGGTGCGCGGCGCGGCGTGAGTGCGCGCGGTACGCCCGGGTGCCGTGGGTGCGCGTGCCGCAGGGGCGGCGGCGCACTCGGTGAGGTCGGCGAGCTCTAACGCTTGACCGGCCTTACTCACGTATTCTAACAACGACTCGAATGACGGTACATCTTTGTTGTCGTTTTGCAGTTCAAAACGACGACGGGTATCCTGGTCCAATTTATTGATCAATAAATAAAACAATGGAAAATCCCAATCGTTGACGGGAAATCTCAGATTTTTCAAAACCGCGATATTTTCTCTAAAAGTGTCTAAAAGTCGACGTAACTCGCTAGGCGAATTGGATTTCAACGAAGCGTTCTGAATTTCTTCCCAATGACGAAAAGCCAATTTTCGTTTGTTATTATATCTATCGATCAAAGCCGCGTAAGCATCTAAATAATTGCTATCCGATAAAGGAAACCCTTTTAATAATTGCAATGGTTCACCCGAAAGGAGTGAAATTAAAATTGAGAACCGCTCAATATTTGACAATCGTTTGTTTTGATGTACCATTGTATTGAACATATCATAAAATGTTCCCCACGATTTAATGTTGCCATCGAAATGTACGAGATTTAAACGAGGCAACTTAACGGACAAATCGGTTCTATTTGTCTCGCCCTCGATAGTAGTCGCGGTCGACAACGAAGTGTGAATTTCGATTATTTGAAAATATTTGTCGTCAAATTCTTGACGTACAACATCCTCCTGGTCTAATTCTTTCACATCTGTTATTTCCGAAATGAGTTTCAAATGGTGAGTTTCAAAACTAGAACAATAGCCGTCTATTTTGCTAAATCTAGACATAAACAATGGTAATCGCGAGGAATCCACTTTAGCCTGCAACCCAGCCGCCAAACATTCATCGATTCGTTTGATCGATATTTCCCGTTTCAATTGCAAATTACGACGAGCAAGTGCCTTAGACATGATTAGTTTGAATATGAAGCAACCGCGTTAATTAAATGTAAAAGAAACTTCTTCGATAAACAAAACAACTTGTAGAACAAACAAATTTCAACCTTATGTACTATGCTATAAGGTCCACCCGCCACGATACTACCGAATACACAACTCGACTTAAAAATGCTAAATAATATTTGCGAAGAATAATTTATCTCGCTACAATAGGTGCGAAAGGAATTCTTGTTAGAATTATTATGTTAATAGATGGTCAAAACGATTAGAAGCCAGACTTGCAATTCAATTATATTTCGAATGTTTCCGAATGGAGGAGACGAAGCGAGAATCACTTATTAAATGTGAGATACTTAAATAAATTATTTGACTACAATTTACAATAACAAAAACAGTTCGCACCGTGCTGTGCTGCCGTTGGAAAATAGACCTTAATGGATTGTAGATAAGCTCGCGAATACTTTGTGCCGATTATGAGTACGTAACGTAAGTTTTTAAGTATTTAGCAGAAGTAGCAAGTTATTGATAAGGATTAACTATGTGATCTATGTGAATATTAATGGACATCTATCTGTGAACATTATTCAATAATAATGCACGATATTTGTATGGACTAAATACGCGGGTAAAAAATTACTAATTTATCATATATGTACTTGTACTATTGTGTAAATTATATTCGTCTAGGCATTATAAATATTCACTTTACAAAATAACAATATCTAATTATCGCTATTTTTAAAGTCCCCAAATCAACTCTGTTGTATATAGGTTATTATATTACGTAATCAGAAATGGCACGCGGTGCAAATATTATCCGACTAATTTTAGAAGTGTTCTATTCCCAACGGTGTCAATACCAAATTCAATGCCTACTTAATTTGGCCGTATAATATAATTGCATCATCAATTCGATCGGTTAAAATTCGATATTTTAATATAATGTGATAAAATAACTGTATTTCTATAGGATTATAGGCAACGACAACGAAACGAAATTAGCGACAGTTTTAACGAAACGAAAGAGGTTCAAACGTCACTCCTGGCCCCGAGACAGGTTAGCTGTTCTCAGTTTGAGGAGGATCCGCGGTCGAAGGAACAAATGAACAATCGCCCTCGAATAGGAAAATTGTTTTAGACAACGAGAAATTTAACAATCTACGCCAGTGAAAGCAAATAGCTCGAAAGCCAACTCACCCGGTCTCTGCACGACGAATCGCTTTGTCGGTACCGACACTCTTCATTGGCGAGCTGATGCTGTAGTGGCTCCGGTGAGGGTTTCGAGCACACAAATCGACAGTTTTTTAGGTATTTTTTATTTTTCACGACGCACGAGCTTGCGTATACGGCCATGAGCAGCCATCGAAATCTATCTACCTTCCACTGGCTTTTTTATAAACGTCAAAAATATTCGAAAAGTACCCTACCTACTGTCGCTAATTAATGTGTTCCATTTTACGATATAGAAATGAAATGTCTCAAAAAAATTAGAAATAAACTAAACTAGATATGGTGTCCGGACCGATCACACAGATTGGTTACATTACATGCCTTGAGGCTATAATTAGTTAATATGTAGGTAATAACAATAAGTTACACTGCGTCTTTCATTTATTGGCAAGAACAATATCATTTTTCATAACAAACATACAAAACCAGAAAACCAACATTTCCCCAAAGTTCATCGAACCCAGAAACAATAACATCTAAACGGAGAAATTAAACACACAAACATACGTCCAAATTACTCTCATAAATAAACATATAAAAGACGAAATCACCTGCAACTTACTACCTTGTCATATTAAACCTACATACGCGTCGTCAGCAAAATGTATACATTCCTTATTGTGAAAAGGTCCTACATTTGTCTGAACACAAAATCACCTGCGATACAACCTTGTCGTTTTAAACGTATATACCCAGTCGTTATCTAAATGTGTACATTTCGTACAGCGAAAAGGTCCTATACAATCCATTCTGTCTGCAATGAAAGGCCAAAGGACAGAGCCCTTAATATAATTGTCAAACAAATGTGTACCCCATGATCCTTTAAACATCACGTCATAATTTCAACCTTAAAAACATAGGATAAGATTCAAATTGGAATGTTACTAAAATGCACTGATCGTAATGATCTTTCACATGCCTCACTTAAAGACGATACTGCTAAATGTATTTAAACGTTATTGCTTTGAATTAAAGTTGGATTTAGATTGTGCTGTGGGATGCAGTCTCAGGGGAAATAGGGGAAGTAATGGTCAGCAAATATTTTGTTCTGAAGTCGGTTTGGGGCCAATTATGTTTGTTTTGCTCTTCTGTTAATATTTGGTTTAATGTTACTTTGTGTGATGTCATTACATCATGACTGATGGACTTGGTTAAAAAAACAAGTGCGAGTCAGACTGTCCACCAAGGGTTCCGTACTTTTTAGTATTTGTTGTTATGAAAATATCTGTGAAAATTTCAAGTGTTTAGCAATCACGCAGGTCTTACCGTTAGGGTACAAGCCGTAAAAATGTGATACTTATTGACGGGAGTTTTCAGGCTTTTCTTCCGCCAGTAGAAACAGAAATTCAATGCATCATATGTAAATTATATATTTATATTTTTAAATTTATTTTTACAACTTAGGTAATATCTTTAAAATAAGAGAACAATTTAAAAGTTAAAACACTTTTTTTTCTAAAAATGCAATAATTATTTGGACGTTGTTTTACTGGTACTTATCTGCGTAACACTAACTCATACAAAAAGTTTTTGACCCAATTTAGATGTATAACACTAGTAGAGTTTTACGCTTCAGGATTTTCAGTGGCTTTTCAGCAAACATGTGTAGTACGACTAGGACGCCAATTCTTCATTAACAATTTGATACGATGTTTTGATACTAAATTAAAGTCAGCGCGCGCACGCGCACCAATAAATGCGAGATAGATGCTTTATGAGACAACCTTGAGAGTATGAATCAACCTGGATTCAAAAACATTCGAAAAAACCAAAAGTTTTTTAAAGATTCTGACATATTTTCCTTTAATAACCATCACCTTCTGGACAATATTTGTATGCCTAATGGCTAAGCATATTCCCTTCTTATTTACATTTGTATGATCTGTGAAAACCTATGTTTACAAATAAATATATGATTTATTTATTTATTTATAACATGACATTACTAGTCAAGGCACCCGTCTTCGTGAATGACACGATCTATATTAGGTAAATTAAGCTTTAATATCTCTTTATATATGATGTCCAAAGCAGGGATGCATACGCACCGCATAACCTTCTAAAAAAGTTTTGACTCGATTTTGTTTCGTGTGAGGACTGAGGACCTACTAGGTTTGCGGCGTGTCAAAATAAGAGGAAAACTATTTCAAATTGTCAAGACAGAGTCGGCCTGTAGCTACAATAAAATAAACTCAAACACAGCCCGCTTTGCGGCAGTAAAGTTTACTGCGACCATCAAAACACGCGACCACAAGCGCGTTGGCAGCAAGCCAAACTGAGCTCACTTCAAAACTGTATCATTTTAGTAGGTATTTATCCTATTGCGAATTTCCAATTATTAAAATCACCTAATCATTTAGAAGTATTTTTTATTTATTTATTTAGAATCGGTAAAAATAATCTTCTTAGTTTCGACCGGTTTTATTATTGCGCAATAAAACTGTAAAGTTGTATCTATGTAATTACCAATTTTGTAATATATGCCATATGACTAAATAAAGAATCGGCCTTTAGGTACAATAGAGTAACAGTAATATTTACACTACGACCATCAAAACACGCAGACCACAAGAGCGGTTGGCGGCAAGCCAGACTGAATCGACTTCAAAACTGAATCATTTAAGTATCCTGATCAATCGATTGTCAATTATTGAAATCATCTAACAATTTAGAAGATTCAAAATATTCTTCGATACATGTCATAAATTAATTTCAGTAAGTATTTCGGTTTCGGCCGAACTAAGAACAAAATAAATTGAGTAATAGTACATTCCTATAGAGGGCGGGAAACGAAGGGTTGCAGGCCACGTAGATATAGACGGCCGAGCGTAGTGACTTGTTCGGCCGAGAGTACCGTTTCTCGCCAAGATTTGTATAGTGCTTTCCTCAAACTTGCAATGAAATAATAATAAAAATAGGATGATGATGATTATTGTTTCATGCCCTAATGTGATAGGTTATTCAGTGCGTGGGGTATTAAAGGGGAACAAAAATTTGATTCTTGTGGCGCTACGACCTACGACGCACGCCAATACGCTTTTTTTTCTTAAAATTTAAAATAATTTTTGATAATGTCAAATCCAAGGAAGCGAATCGTTTGTATGGAGAAGCGGTCTTCCACTATCGTCTTAAAACTGCCGTAACTTTCTCGGTTATCTTAACCCACCCCAAGTCAAAAGTAACTATAAGACCTTGTAATAAATTTCTTGGCCCTGAGCCAGTTATCTACATTATTCAGCGACGACTTTAAGATGCAACTCATTACCATACCTCTTAGGGGATTGGACCAAACGTAATATTCAGTTCTTAGATACACTCGACAGCAATCAAAATGGGTTACATGTAGTTTAGTTTGATATGCTAGCATGAGTTGCGTTATCGCGCGCGACTCTATACATCTTACGCGACTTCAAGTATGGACTCGCGCGCCAGAACGATACTCATTCTAAACGGTGTTTTCATTACTCTTGAATTTGAGTTTAACTATCTTACACCTATGATATATAAAGAAAAGTTTCCAAGTTGCAGATATGAAGGCTTAATAATTAGTAAGTAGTAAAATTCTGTCCGACCTAAAGTTGTCGAAACCAAAATTGAAACCGATGGTGCGGTTTTGCTCTAGTAAAGCTCTGGTTTCCTATTAGGATAGCGGTGCCGTCATATAGCGGTTGAACAAAATGGCGCGGTTTGCTAAAGGGCGGTAATTGAAGCAACATTATTTTTGCGTCCGTAATATTACGGCCGCTATATGACGGCACCGCTATCCTAGGAAACCAGAGCTTTACTGCCGATAGCGAACACTCAATAAAGGTAACAAGTTACGGCGCGGCCTAAAGTTTTTGCAGTTTTTTTAACGAAACAGGACCTTCGGCCGAAACATGATTTTTATGCCGAAACCCAAACTGAAACTTCGGTCGGACATTATTCAAATGCCATTGTTATACTTACTGACGTACCGTACAATACACAACCAATAGGTAGTCAGGAAGAATCAGAAGGCAATTTTTGCAGAAATCGCGAAGCGTCTGGTTGGTGTAACTGGTGACCAAAGAGCTGGCGGCTTCGTCGCAACGTATCAGAGTGCGTAGCCAACGTACCAATCATTAACGCTCCGTAACGAACAAAACGCAACTGTCACTGTCGCACTAATATAGAAGAGTGATAGAGGAACACAAAGCGTTTCGTTATCGTAGCGCAAGCGATTGTCACCTTGGCTAGACACTCAGCATTACGATACAAGGAGGAAATGCCGCCAGCATCCTTAGTATAGCCTCACGGGTCCATTTTAGATTTAACCTATATATAGTTATTAATTTAGTTTAGTATTTATACAGTTTCTGTAATACCTCTGAATCTATGTAAATAAATTATTTACGCGAAGGCATTGAATTCCTATGGATAAACTTCGTATAAAATTTCGCGATCACCAACAAAGTCTATCGGTTTTTCACTGATTTTGAGTGTATTGTTTCGATGCAACAAAGTATTTTAGTAGATCTTTACTGCTCCAAGCAACTTTGTAGAATGCAAAGTGAAATCATTAGCATAGCTTTTAGGAAATTAGCCGGTCTATAACTTTATATAGCATAGATTACGCGGGACCTCATTTCCGGGTTTGAATCCTAGCTGGTACAGGCATTTGTGTTGAATTTATCGCAGATATTTATTGTAGAATATATTGTTTCCGGCGTCCGTTAGTTCGTTGGGTGGACGACATTCGAAAAATCGCGGGACACTTCTGGATGCGACTAGCCCAGGACCGGGATAAGTGGCGTACACGAAGAGAGGCCTATGCTCAGCAGTGGGTGACTAGAAGCTAAAATGATGATGATGATATTGTTTCTGAGTTATGGATGTTTTATGTGCTTAATGAGCTTAGTGTCAATTTGTGTAATATTTATTTAATATTTACCTTGACTATTTGTTTTTTTAATTTCAAAGTAAAGTATTGGATAGCTAATTGACACATAAATTATATGTTAAATAAAACTTCTTGCAAAGTTTAGCACTTTATCTACCTTAAGCTTATTTGAAGATTATGAAACGCCAACGATGACTTTATTCGTCAGATAACTTTTTCAGGACTTTACTTGGACATTGTGAAACAGGCCCTCAAAGACACAAAAAGACTAATAGGTAAGTATAGAAAGGAACGGGAAAATTCGCACGCTTCGGTAAGAGTCGTTAATAAGAGCGAACGGAGCGGTGCATTAACATTTGGAAGCAACTACATTTTCCATTTAATGTTTGAGTAGGAATTCGCGAACATGCCTTGTCAGTCTGTACACGTAGAACTTCGTAGAAAGCTGGGGCACGTTCAATAGTTAAAGATGAATGCCTCATCGAGATTCTGTGAGCGCCAGTATGTAGGCGAAGGTCGAGCTCCATATTAAATATTAACTCCCCTTTCCAGAACTTTAAATGCCTCTGATAGTAAAATAAGCTTCATGTTTCTCAAATAATACATGAAAATATCGAGAAGACTGAAAAATTAACAAAAGTATTTTAACGAAAGAGAATTTTAAATTTTATCCACATCAGCTTTTATGACCGATAAGCATTTAGTAAAGCGAGGAAAGGGAAGAAAATTAAGACATGGCGCACGCGAATATACTTGCGCCGGATGTATTGGCAGATAAATATACTTTTGTTTATAATTTTGTTCATCGATCTCTCGGTAATATCACTAGATATTTTATACTAAAATTGCACTACAATGGTATTTGGTTTCATGATATACAACAGAAAACAATTAAAATTATTTAGACCTACACTTCTATCAAACTTGATTTTTTTTAAGGTTTGACTTTGGCTTTTAACGCTGATTCGTGTTATTTTTCGATTACAAAAATTAGGATTAAAATATGTAAAAATTCCATATACCTAAAGACTACAATTTTGCGTTAGGCCCCTTTCAGCTATGTGGACGATGTTACTAATCAACAGCGAACAGCGCCCCCTGCGGCTTTCAAATAGCAATTTTCGCTCCATTCATTATCATCAGTGTAGTAAATCACGATACTGCTACCGTCAGCAGATATTCGCAACAGAGCTGTCTACCAACCAGTGAGGCTTGACCTTTGATTAAAATAGATTACTAAAAACTAGATAAAAATGGACTTACAAGCCAATTCCAACAATATAATGTGATACTGATCTGACATCATTAACCTTTTGAGCGCCAAGAACACCTAAAGTTGTCGTTACTAGTCGTACCCATAACGCCAAGGACAACTATAGGTGTCATGGCGGACGCTGTCAAAGTAACCTTCACACTTTCGAGGAAGGTTTACATTAGCTTCCTTGCGCCCGGGAGTTTGGCGTTTGACTGATGTTTGTGTTTATGAAATAAAGCGTTCAAAGGGTTAAAATATAAGATGGAAACTTCAACCAAAAACGTCACGTTTGACACTGACAGATCTTTATCAGATCAGTATCATATTGGAATGAGATCTAAGAACTAAAACTCGAATCCAAAAAACGTCACGTTTGACACTGACAGATCTGTATCTGATCAGTATCATATTGGAATGAGATCTAAGAACTAAAACTCGAATCCAAAAAACGTCACGTTTGACACTGACAGATCTGTATCTGATCAGTATCATATTGGAATGAGATCTTAGAACTAAAACTCGAATCTAAAAACGTCACGTTTGACACTGACAGATCTGTATCTGATCAGTATCATATTGGAATGAGATCTAAGAACTAAAACTCGAATCCAAAAAACGTCACGTTTGACACTGACAGATATGTATCTGATCAGTATCATATTGGAATGAGATCTAAGAACTAAAACTCGAATCTAAAAACGTCACGTTTGACACTGACAGATCTGTATCTGATCAGTATCATATTGGAATGAGATCTAAGAACTAAAACTCGAATCTAAAAACGTCACGTTTGACACTGACAGATCAGTACTCGTATCAGATAAGAATCATGTCAGTATCATATTGCAATGAGATTTATGTATTTATATATGTAAACACTTTACTGTACATAAGACAGGTAAAGATACAATAAAAAATTGAATGTTGGCAATGTACAAAGGCGAACTTATCCCTATAAGGTATCTCTTCCAGTAAACTTTTGAGCAATTGAGAGTCAGAAAGTAGATTTTATAACTAAAACTCAAATTTGCCTATTAGACAACCCAATTTAACGACCATTTAAATACATTCAGTGCCAGCGCGAGCTACGTGCTACGAGCGCAGCCGATAACACAGGAAAACCCATATACAGCGAAAAGTGTCTACGAAACCGGCAGTAAATGTGTTAAATGAATTTAATGGCCTCCTAGTCTAATTGTTATTGGTAGTAGCCTTGCCTACGAAGCAGGAGGTCTTGGGTGGGTAGCCAACATGACAATCGTTTACGCTCCGTAGCAAACTGCTGCTGCCGCACTAATATAGAAGAGTGATAGACAGACACAAAGTGTTTCGTTGTCATAGCGCAGACGATTCTCACCTTGGTATTGGCTAGGCATCCAGGTATGTATAACCATACATTATACACATCGTCATCTAGTTCAGTCAGCGTCAAATAGAAAGTGACGGCAAAAGTGACCGGAATCGGACCGTGATCGGAAAACATCCCCATTTTCCAGATATATTCGACCACTTAGGCAAGGCAACTATCTATTTGACGCTGACTGTACCCACAACACAAGCCTTATTGAGCTTACCTACAGTCGATCTGCGTAAAATTGTCATAGCTGTCTTTGTCACAATTTTTTGGCATTTCTATGAACACTTTACGTATTGACGTCAGGTACCAATAACGTAGGGATCAAAATAGTCGGGTTTTAAATGATTTGTGAAACCCTCCCTTTGTCAGAAGGGATGTTCAAGGGGGTTGATGAGGGGGTGTCGCTGATTTACGTTCAGGCCGGGGTTACACTGATAACTGATAAGGGCGCGGAAACAAGATAGCGAATACGTTTGTCATGCTGACCGTAGCGATTGGGTACAGTCGGGGTTTGATTTGTACAGTCAGCGTCAATAGTGGATGATTTAAGTGGCTTATTACTATTAAGGACTGTGACATTAAGACTCTGAGAGGTAATTGATAAATAGGAGAGTGTTAAAGGGATGAAAGGCACTCATTCCTGTCGAGGTAGTTTTGCGCTCGTACGCAGTGAGAGCGCCAATCTCAGATCATAGAAAGTACTAGATGGCTGACGGAGGCGTGGCGCGTGTCGCCGCGACATGGCCACATCGTGGCCATACCGGCCCGCCGTAAGACAGTAGCAAATTAGCTGTCATTGAACAATGTGCGCGTCAATTTTATTGAAATGCGCAATTATAGCGTTATTTTGTGTCGAAATAGGAGTGCATCCAAAAACTATAAGGATCATGGAGTTACATACCACATGTGAGTACATTTTTTTTCACGTATTAGTCAATAAAACCACACATTTTAACAAATAAATCCAGTGACATATGATTTTTCTGAGTCAGACCATGTTGTCATACAAACGCGTGGCAATTTGTCTATACGTCCTACATTGACGCTTTGGCATGGAAAACTATTTGTAGTGTCCTTAGCAACGGCGCAATGCATTAAACCGCTAACGATATTCACAGGGGCATTATTGTTTCTTGGTACGACCGCCAACCGCTCCCTTCATTGACGCCGCGAAGTAGAGTGGTGCTCGTGCATATAATTGATCTTTGAGCGTTATCGATAAAAATGTTTGGATATAGTGTGTATGACAGTAATTATTTTTCAAGTAAAATTTTACAATTATTTTATATGCACCTAATGTTTAATTTAATACTTATTAATTTGGATTAAAAATCGAATAGGTAATCCAAAAAATAAACTGATTTAATTGAGTACAATTTATTTATAACATTATAGATTATACCTATAAGTATATTTTATTCAGGTTCTTAGCAACGATTCGAATAACTGCACTAGGTATAATCAAATATGTTCATGATTGCAATTTTTTTCAGTTTCCCGAAAAATCCCAGTATTAAAGAAAAATGGATAGATGCTGTAGGTAGAGGGCCCTAACTGGTTTACGAGCGAGACAAGTGTTATTTGTTCGGATCATTTTCAAGAAAAATGTTTCCAGTTACACTTCGCCTCATTTATATAACGATAGAATATAAATACGTTTAAAATAATAGTATATTGTATACTTAGTCGATCCAAAAGTTCTATCAGAAAGATTTTTACTGATAATTATGATTACTCTATCCTTATTATTTGTACATATGATTTAAAAGCTTATTTAATGGTGCATTATACTTACAATATAATTTACTATAACTTGCTTTCGCAGTTCTTCAAAACTCTATGTAACATGCTGGAATTGCTTTTAATTGGTGAAGAAATATGCTATAATAAAGTTGAGTAATAAACTGAAACTATTTTTTTAATGAAGCGCTCGCGTCTAACGGCAATCCCAAAGTAAACAATTTAAACAAACATTACGAGTACATCAAATAATGACTAAAATTTAAACCAATTTGATTAGTTAAGCATAAACAAGCTTTAGCATCATGGTACATGTTTTTTTAAAATTAAAAGCTTTGTATTACATTTTATCAGTAAAAATCTTTGTGAGAGAACTTATGGATCAACTAATATACCTTACACGTACCTTAAAATTCTTAGCTCGTAAATAAGGTCAAAAATTTTAAGGAATATAAATTAAGTCTATGGCAATTATTACTTAAAACAAAAATGTCAAAACTCTAAGGTCATGTTCAGAACATGTAAAATATCGATAGCTCTATCGAATTGTCCTCACTCTAGTGCCGCCGCTCTAGGCTCCTACACCGCGCGGTTTGGCCAATCACAGCGCGTGAGTTGGTTGTCTGGCCACGCCTTTAATGATGTGGTGGGGGACAGTTGGAGACAGCGAGACTCGTTGAAATTATGCTTCGTTATAAATCTCCTTACTTCTTATATCTATGGCGCCAATAGTCCGAGTCTGAAATGGAGCCTTTTACCCAAGTTTAACACTCTACTTTTCATTTCGAATGCGAGGAAAGTAAAACAAATGTTTTTTTAAACATACTGAGCTATATGAGTATATAAATGTTTAAAGTATTTCTTGGGGGTACTTTCTATTAAGAATTTAGGTCAAAATATTGTTATATACATATATGGAACGGGGAATTAAATTTCAGAATGGAAAGTGTGCAAGGAATCCATTTAAAACAAAATTTTAGTGCAGAAACTTATCAGTTCCTCCACACTTCATAGAACGACCCACGTTCAGAGCATGAGAAAAGAAAAAAAATCTATATAAATAAATAAATATTAATATTATAAATAATCGTACCTGACCGGCTTTATTATAGGTTTATAGGCAAAACGTATAAACCTAGAATATATTGAGCTGAAGCGATCGACATCAAAATCAAAGTGAGTTGTTAAGATTTAGTTAGTGGAAGCCGATTTCTCCCGAAATATAGTTATTAAAAAAGCGATCCCTCTTAATTACTCACCCCACAACCCACAACGGAGTGTTTTGTGACGTGCGCACGTACCAAGTTATAAAAAGAAACATTATATTTTAATAAATAACCTAGTATTCCAATCACATTCCAATTAATTCATTTACGATGCATTGTATTTTAGATTAGATAGCTGTAGCAAGTTATGCGTGCGTTACACCCCTCCCTACAGGTGCTATAAGTAGCGCCAGATCAGATCTGATAACACCTCGAATCCGCTTTAATTGGCCGGCGAGGAAATATCGCTACAATGTCGTTAGCAACAACCAAAGCTGGGCACCGTTAATCAAATATTTAACTTCGTTAATCGTTAATCCGCTACAAAAAAAGTTAGCTTCGTTAAACGTTAAAGCGTTACATTTCGGAAGAATTAACGCAAGTTAACGTTAATCTTTAATCCGTTAATATGTGTAAAGTTACATTTTTATATCGTTGCGTTAGTGAACTTAAAAGAAAGGTTATGAATAAAACAAAATACTTGTATAATTCAAATGTGTAATTTAATCGTCGGGCATAAGGTGCATATTCCCCTTCATGAACATTAACATGTTGAAGTTCTCGTCTGAAAGCGAGGCTCTTTTTGGTGTCAAAATGTCTTTACCCGTGGAAAATAAACGTTCAACTGCAGCGCTTGAGGGTATAGCAGTATTGTATTTAATAAATAGATTTATGAATATTTGTTCCCCGAGGAATGCAGCATCGTTGAACGAGTCTTTTGATTTCATGTCCAGCCACATTTTAACGAGACTTTGCGCTTTATTCTTTAAAGAGTTGGAGCTCTTTGGTTTTTCTATAGACTGAGTGACAGAATTGAAAAAGTCTTCCTCCTCGTCATCATCGTTGTTACTCACATTGCTCCCTCCGCCACTTAAACTATCTCTGTCCTTCGAGTTTTCCGCTGCTTCTTGCCGTAAGGCATCTTCTACCCTTTTTTCCATGCACTTTCTTACTGCATCCACTCTACTGCTGTCATACGTTTCCAGCCATATCAACCGGAACTTTGGGTGAAATGCCGCGGCAAGTTGGCACTGTTCATCATTCAGGAGTGGTCCAAATCTTTTCTCTATGCCATTTAATAAGGCATTGGCTAAAGCTGTGCAATTTACTAGGCCCTTAGATTTAATATTTTTTAATTTATAGACAGTTGCTGCAATCGTCGGTAATAGTGATCCGAGATAAGCTTGAGCTTCTCCTTGGATACGATCCAGGGCATTCGCGACAGGGGCCATAACCTGTAAATAAGTATTTAATATAAGTATTGATACGATGTGGAAAGAAAATAACTTTACTAAAACGTTATTTTAAACTATGTACATATATAAATTTACCTTTGCGTACTCCTTCATTACAGTCACATCTTGGTCATTGAAAGTTACAATTTTTAGTTGAGTCATAACTCTGTGAAGAGAAGGCCTTTTTGTTTCCAATATAGCGTTGAGAACGACAATAGCATCATAAAGAGAGTTCCACCTCGTCGAATTTGGAAGGACAAGTCGTCTGCTTAATTCAGCGTGAATGATATCTGCTGCTACCGTGCTACGTGATTGCTGATTCCAGAGAGTACGTGCCTTGGCTAAGGCACTTCTGTAGGGAGTTTTGAAAACAGTTATGTGTAGAGCAGCATCTGCATCTTTGCTAGCGACCAAATTGAACGTATGTGCAGCACATCTCATGTGAACTGGCAAAGTATTAAAGTTTTCTAATATCTGTTCATTGATTTCATTGCACTGGAGACGATCAGGAGCATTCAGTATGTTTTCTACTGAAATAAATTCTAAGTCATCATTTTCTTCTGAGTTTGGATTTAAAAGATTGGCAATATCAGGGTCAGACTCAGACTCTAAATCACACGATGGCAACTCTGGAAGTATGTCGATCTCCGAGCCGAATTGCACAAATGCCTTTACAAAGTTACTGCCATTATCCGTAGTAGTCCTAAAATAAAATTAAGCCAGCTTTTTAATGTATGTATGAATGTGGTTTGTGGTCTCACTTGTATACGTGCGAAAATAAAATAACCTAACCAACTTGAAAAGTTGAAAATCCCCCGACATTTACATTTCAAAGTACAATATCTCCTAAATAAAAGGCTAAACCGATTTTGATCAAACCTAGCTAAGAGCATTCTCGATCAAGCCAGCTATCAAACCAAAAAAACTAAATCGAAACCGATTCAGCCGTTTAGGAGCTAGGATGCCACGAAAAATAGTAATAGTAAGTCTATTTTACTGACCTTGTGATTTTTTTATCTATGTGAAATTCATAGTGAATATCTATCATTGCTTGGGCCAGGATGTCGTATGTATGATGACCTTTTAGGCGTATGCACGTTAATACTGCATGCATTCTGGCTCTTGTGATTGGATCTAACCAGTGAACTATCATGCCCAAATAACTTTTGTTGTGAGCTGACCAACAGTCAGCCGTCGTTGCCACCCAATTAATTTTTCCAAGTAAACTGAAATTAAAATCATAAACAACACGTCACGTTTAAAAAAAGCTATAATAATAAATGAAAATTATATACGTCACGCATACCTATTTTATGAACCCCTAATTATTTTAACTTTCAAATAAAATTATACCTACGTAGGTTACGTAAGGCGAAATTTATCTTTTAAAAATAAATAGAAAATAGGTATTTATTTTAGTTACTTACCTAATCAGGTGTTGCTTCAATTCAATGTGTTCGTCAGTAATGCGTCTACCTAAAGTTCTTCTTGAAATTGAATTTTTGCTCGGGTTTAAGGTTTTTATCAACGTACCAAAAGACTTGCTTTCGACTACATGTAAAGGAATCATGTTTGAAACAAATAAATTTACTATACATTTTTCCACTTTGGCTTGGGGCACACCGCTGCCAGTAGCTGCAATCCCGAATGATTCCCCGATGCTCAGCTGTCGTCCCTGTTGTATTCTTCTTTTAACAGGATTAGGATTACTGCTACTTGTGCTATCATCGTCACCGTCAGAATGAGTTCTCCTTTTTGTCTTGCCCCGGTTAGAGCCCGCCTTAACAATCTCTTCAAACTGTACGTACTGTGACTCATGTACCCTTCTTACATGTTGTTTCAAATTATTCAGGCTTGATACATGAACTTTTATTTTGGTGTCTTTCGGCAAGCATCGCTTACACGCAAAAAGTATTTGCTGGCCCGATCTGGATACAAATTCCACATACTCAGTCAAATGTGGCCATGGATTCTCATCAGCATTGCTGGAATTCGATTCCATATCTTCCATGATACGGTTTTAATTACTAAACTGCACAATACACTATTTTTAACTAAATTACACTCGCAAACAAAACACTCGTCACTGTAAGCACCGCCTCTAAGTAATGAAATGATCAAACGAAAAAAAAATTTTCGCAGTTTTCTCACTCGCACGCGCCGGCCAAATATATCTAGTTTTGTTTTTGTTTCACGCGCTGCCACGCGCCGCCCGGCACTTGTCATTTCATACTTGTCTGAACCTGTTTTTCGCGCCGCGCCGCGGTTTCGTGCGGTAAATAGTAGGCATTGGATTAACGATTAACGGACTTCTGCACATTAACGGAAGTTAACGTGTCCGTTAACATTTTTAAAAGTTAACTTAAAAGTTAATCCGTTAATCAAAATGTTAACTTCGTTAATTAACGATTAACGGATTAACGAGTTAATGCCCAGCTATGGCAACAACCGTACTATGTAGGTTTGTATACAAGTAAAGTTCAATATCATATGTCATAGGCATTCGCAACCTGTACCACGCGACTAAAACGCCATAAGCGCCGTAAAATTCATGGCGCTTACACGTTTAGGTCGCGATATTCACGCTCCGATTCTTAGGTTTGTTGTCAAAACAACAACTCATGGTGCGAAATACTGGTTCTGTGTGCCGGTTCTATATACCTACGTAGTAATAATAGTTCAATAGTCATAGAATATAAATATGAGCTCGTAATGTAGAATGTATTGAACCTTGAACCGCTATTTATTAGGGTCATTATCCTACATAGATATTAAACCCACGTACTTTTTTCATTATCGAACATGTGCGGTATATAATATTATAAACTATTATAATTATCGAACTAGTGCGGTAATATATGTTGACACTTTTTTTTGTACTTTCGATTTCATTAATATATAAGTTTTGTTTTTTCTTCGCAAGTGTGTTGAAAAACAGTATGAAATACGTGTGCTATGATCATTACATCGGCTTTCTTATTGCGCGCTCGCTTCCAGTTCGCGCGCACAATATCACCTCGAGCATAATGACCAACGTAGCACACTTGTATTATAATGTAATATTATTACCATCCAACTAGGTTTTGAAATAATTAAGAGTTTCGCACTCGTCAGACACGCATTGTTGTTTTACACCCCGTCACAAAATAAGGGTACCTATAGCCCAGCTAAGAGTAAGATTTATTTTGAGGTTGTACAATAAACTGATGACTGATACTAATATGTATCCAGGTACTACTACAGGTACTTAATGGCGCAGCGATTCGAAATGAGTCTTGGCCTCTGACACGAGTGAACGCCAGTTGTCTCGATCCTGTGCCATCTCCCAACAGATATCGGCTTGGAGATCGCGCAAGTCCGCTTCAACAGCATCGCCCCAGCGCTACCGGGGACGTCCGATAGGCCTCCGCCCCACCAGGCGTCCCAGGTATGCCCTTTTAGCGCCGCGATCCTCCTCCATTCTCAAAACGAGGCGAGACGACACTAACTAATCATGTCTGACATATCTAGTAACCTAGATATATTATGTTAAACTAATACTACTTGCATTATTTGAATCTAGCTCGCAATTTAAAAAATAATAATTTAAAGTTTTTGAACAAAAGTGACTTCGATATTCGGCAAACATTTCAGCAAGTAAAGTGCCAGTTTCGTATCACGAAGCTTTTACACTCCACTTGTTCCCTCGAGAGCTCCAAAGCTGTTTCTTGCCGGATAAGCCCCCCGTTGGAACTCGGGTGCACGCGGGTTGCCAACTGCAGGATGCAACGATGAGCATTATGGGATTTTATAGTTGTGAGTTGGTATATGAACAAACAATATTATAAAGTGAACTTTGTTTATTTTTGTTTTTACATTAGTATATTAAAACCGGACATTACAAAAAATAACGTTTTGGATAAATTTTTACAAGAGTTTCACCATAAATATTTTAAGAATGAGATTCCTATAAGAAAAAAGTACGAAAATTATAGGCTTTAAAATAGTTCTGTGGCTTTAAATCGTACCCTCCTACCCTAAGGTTGTCTGGAAGAGATCGCTTACAGCGATAAGACCGCCTGTTGCTACCTTTCTTTACATTGTAAATCTGTTTTTAAATTTGTTTTCTTTGTGGTGCAATAAAGAATATTTACTTACTTACTTACTTATAGTTCGTTTATTTCATGATTTTCACTGTTATGTCACATTTTAACCTTAACTCATACTATAAAAGTCTATGATCCTGCTACGCTCGCCATGCGAGTAACCTTTAGGTATAATAATAAAATGCTTTTTTGCACACTACAAAAAAAAATGGTACAAAGTATGTAAAGGTATAAATATGTAGGTAACAACAGGCGGACTTATCGCTAAACAGCGATCTCTTCCAGACATATTTATAAATTACAGTATATTTATAAATTAATAATCGTGTCTTAACCTTATATTGCAATGTAAAATGCCAATACGGACAGAAGCAGATACAGTATCAGTAGACAGTATTTAGAGAAGTAAAACTCATTTATACCTCCTTGGTTGGTATGAATTAGTGACGCAATTAAAACTCCCTTGGGAGTTATTAATTTATTTACTTGAGCTTTTTAATTTTATACTTCTTTGTGGTCGTAGTCGACATCCGATATAACGGACAATGACAAAACGCTCTTTCTGTAATCGTACTACGTTGTGGAGCTTGTGCATGAGCTTGTTCCCGGGAGATCGCTAATAAGCCCCGTTTCGGAGCCAGGAGAAGTCCTAAGTGCACTGGTTGCAGCTTGCAGGTGCATTGTGATACGAGACCGTGGGATTTTACAATTTTCAGTTCATTGCCTTCAGGTAGAAATATAGGTAGGTAGGTATTTTACAAGTGAATTTTTCAAAGAGTATTTATGGAGAAGGAATAACTTTCAGACATACGTCCCAGTCATATGGTCCGTTTCTCGAAGGCAAAAATGTACTGAGAGCTTCGTTTATATACAATATGCATTCCGTATATTCCGTCATTTGAAAGATAGGTAAAAACATGAATGAAAAGGTTCGCAGTGTGCTATCTATTCGGGCGCAGCGCACTCCATGCAAAAAAATGTCTGAACGGGTTTTCACCGAATTAAAGCTACAGTAAAGTGATGTTGATACGCGACAGTATTATAACTTATGGTTTGCGTGTATTCTATATTTGTTTAAACATATGTATTATTTTTCGCTGTTTGTTTCCCAATAATAAATAAAACAAAAATATATAATATATATATGCGGATTCTCATGGCCTCAGGTACAATGCCTCGAAGAGTGAGTTATTAGTTTTTTAAGCGGGTACGAAGAGCTACTCGCGTACACCTCAGGTTAAACTTGGCGACACTCCTCTTAAGGTGGTTGAAGAGTTTAAATACCTGGGGCACTGGGTTACCTCATCCCTCACAGACAACAAGGACATCGAAAGGGAACGCAGGGCGCGCTGGCGGTAAGAAGTAACATGCTGATCCGTAGATTTACTAGTTGTAACAAAAACGTTAAGATCACTCTATTTAGGGCATACTGTCAGTCATTTTACACCTGCAGTCTATGGATCAACTATACTCAAAAAACGTACAGCGCCCTGCGCGTTCAAAATTCAAAATTCAAATTCAAAATTCAAAAATTTATTCTGCAAGTAGGCCTCAAGGGCTCTTTTACAAGTCAATACAACATTTATAGTAACATCATATAGTGACATGAAAAATACATAACAACATTTATAAATACAACAGCCAATACCTGGGTAAACATTACATTATAATATACTTAAAATAAATAATTACTACAATACAATAGAGATGTATAGTCTCTATGGTTAAAAACACATTAAATCTGGAGATGTAAAAGGTCCCCAATGTCAGACTACTAATACTAATAAAATTTGGAGGTGTAAAGTCTCTCCAAGTGTCAAAATAAAATTTATACTAAATAAATAAACCGCGTCTGGACTGTTAAACGCGTGTGTTCAATATAACAACGCTTTTAGGATGCTGTTGGGGCTCCCGAGACATTGCAGTGCATCGGGCATGTTCGCGGAGGCGCGCACGGATGGCTCTCACGTGATAATGCGAAAACGTGTCGCGTCCCTGCTGAGACGTATCGCCGGTAGCCCCAACAGTCTCCTGAAGACAGTGGCAGGACGGGAAGATGGTCCCTTCCATTACTATTGGAACCAGATCCACATGCTGTCCACCTAGTTTTAAGTGTAAAAATGTGTTTAGATTGTAAGTGAATATGGAAAAATTTAATTCTGAAATGAACTATTATTATTATTATAATTAAAATGGTCGGCCTTGTGTTAAAATGATGTATTGAAATTGAATAATTAATTTGATTATTTTTATTTATTTGATTATTGTGGAATTGGTATTCTAATTTTTAATTATTAATAATTTCATTGTAATTACTTTTTGTATACGAGTAGGTACTAATATAGTCTAAGGAATTGTAACTAACATTTTTTATGGGCCCCCGGCTTGAAATAAACGAATTTAATTAATTAATATATATATTGTAACAATATAACGAAAGTGACTGACATAGGATATGTTTATCAACCATCATCATTCCACGCAGGCAGACAAAGTCGCGGGCAGATGCTAGTAGTTTATAAAGCAAAATATCCATATACGGCAGTATAATAACTTTATAGTTTACACAAGCATCAGGATTAACGCTTGTTTGGCCCACGGCCCACATATACGACAGTATATTATAATCCTATAATACTCGCAGGCTCGCCAGGTGTGACGGACAACTCGCATTAATCACGACACGACGCGACATGCGACATTCATCATGACACGACACACACATTGTTGGTAGAACTTTAACCAGTACCGCGATCTCGAACTAAATTAGGTACCTATTTCATATTCGGCGAAACTATTTTTGGTATGTAACCAAATATGAAAAAATTACTACCTCGGGCAAGACTTGAACTCGCGTTTTTGCCTTTTTTCTAATTTTTGGTAAGCCGATTTAAAAGTTAGAGAGGAGACATTTTTTTGGTAAGTCTAAGAAGAAGAGATTATTTTAAAAAGTATGGATTAAATTGAAGCACTGTTTTCAAAAAAGTTAAATTTGTTTTTAAAGGCCTAAAACCACACGTACTAAAAAAACATATTTTTCACTTTTAGTTATTTTTTCAATTTCAACTTTTTAACTTTCACATATAGCAATGTTCAAAATTTAATTAAAATATGTGTTTTTCAGTAAAATGGCTGTAATATGCGACGGATTCTTGCCATTTTGGCTACGGAACCCTAAAAATACACGCGATTCAGGCATTCTGCCGGTGATTGTAGAATTATATCATTTGACTTACCATAATTTCATTTATAGTCTCTTTTTTGAACCCCCGACGCAAAAAGAGATATTATTGTAATTTTGAATTGGACTGACTTAATTTCCGAATTGATAATTGAAATTTTATATAATTGTAATTTTGAACCAATGTTGACAGCGTATGATTAGTGCCAATAAATAAAGCTATCTATATCGTTGGTCGGACAGAGTTGATGTCATAATCATAAGTGGCTACAGTAAAGACAATATACTGCATGAATAAATTGGATCGTTACATAAAATCAATCACTATATCCCTGCGGTCACAGTTCGATAGTTCATCCTCCGCACGCCGGCAGATTGATGGTTTGACCCCATAACGAATGTATTCAACTATTATAAAGGGAATAAGCCGATAGTGGTGAGAATGAGAACCTGTAAACGATATATCGGCGGCCGATCGTAATATCCGCCAGATCATTAAATTCCTAGGCATATCGTGAAACGTGAAATTCATTGTCTCGTTCCCCGAGGACTCCGAGTCGACGGAGCTCCTATTTCTGAAGTTTGCCCTTCGGGTATCTGTAGCAATCTAACGAACCTATCCTACCTACCTATTGGTTTAATGTGCCTACCGTCAAAACATTACATAGGAACTTTACGATCGGGTGGAATTTCCGATCGTTCACCGATACATACATTTTGATAAGACTAGCTCGTGTTAATCAGAAGAATCATTGAGATTTACGCCGTTTAACTTGAACTGAAATATGACAGTTTAAGAGGGTGTTTCTTACGTTAAGAGGGGGCGGGGAGGGGGAGATCAAGCCGAATTTCACTAAATCGTACGTGAGGGAGAGAGGGGATTTCGGAAAGCAAACTCAAAATAACATCTCAAAAACGCCTCACGTTATTAATAGACGCCCCCTAGGTAGAATCTGCTTAGTATTTTTTAACCCCCGGCGCAAAAAAAGGGGGGTTATATGTTTGACAATAACGTCCGTCTGTCTGCTGGGTTTGCAATTTGGTCCACCGAGTAGTCTACCTCGTCCTCTGGATCGGGTTGGTATGTTCAGGACCTTTTCGACTACATAGTCGTCTTCTCGTCTGGAAATATGTCCGAACCAGCGTATACTATCACAAAAATATTAAAAAAGGCAGCATTCAAAAATAAACTACAATTTTTTTTTTTGTTCGTCAGTACCTGTGACGCGATTACGTAATGGTCGCCGACGGCCAACTTGAAGCCAACGAGTAGTACAATTTCTTGCTCACACGATGAAAACGATGCTCAAATGTACGACTTGTAGAATATCAGCGTAACCTTCATGTGCGAACCGATTCAAACCGAGATGTCCACGCAATTAGCAGAGCGGCGTTAAACATCACCACTTTACGAGGAAACCGAAAAAGTTGCACACACTGTGGCGATTCCACGCAAAAGGTAACTAAATTGTCCAAAAACCTTATGCATCCAACTCGACATCTTTTGAAAGCGCTTATGAATAGTAAGACAGTATTACATATAATTATCTTAATCTAATTATCAGAGCAATGAGAGCCTGGGGGTACGTGCCCAGGAGATGGAGGGATGTCAACGTGATTTTCATACCAAAACCAGGTAAGAATGACTACACGGCTGCTAAATCCTTCAGGCCCATCAGTCTCACATCATTCCTGCTGAAAACTCTGGAAAAACTGTGCGACAGGGATCTGAGGGATCGAACGCTAAAGAACATACCGATGCACAACAACCAGCACGCGTACAGCTCAGGTAAATCCACAGAGTCAGCCCTACACATGGTTGTAAGCCGCATTGAGAGAGCCATCCACGACAAAGAACTGTGCCTCGGCACTTTCATTGACATCGAGGGCGCTTTTGACAAGACCCACTTTACCAGTATAGGGAATGCCTTGGAAAGCCATGGCGCGGAACCCGGACTAACAAAGTGGATCATGAACATGTTAAACAAGAGGATTATAAGGTATGCAGGTCAACCGCAGGCCGTAGCAGCGGTGAGAGGATGTCCTCAAGGGGGAGTCCTGTCGCCTCTGCTGTGGAACCTAGTAGTTAACAACCTTATAACCAAACTGAACGAGGAACACTTCTACACAATAGGCTACGCTGACGATCTGGCAATATTGATATCAGGTAAATTTGCCAGTACAGTATGCGACCTCACCCAGTCAGCTCTCCGGATCGTAGAACGCTGGTGCAGAGAATTTGACCTATCAGTTAACCCCACCAAAACAGAAATGGTAATGTTCACCAATAAAAGGGCGCTTGGCAACTTTACCAGACCAACACTTTTCCAAACCGAGCTGCAGCTGACCGATGAAGTTAAGTACTTAGGACTAACTCTCGACAGTAAACTCAATTGGAACAATCACATCAACAAACGTATAGACAAGGCAGGAGTTGTCTTTTGGCAGTGCAGAAGGATGATTGGTAAGAGGTGGGGACTGAACCCGAAAATCACCCTTTGGCTCTATAAGACGATAATCCGCCCCCTACTCTGTTACGGTGCCCTGGTTTGGTGGCCAAGAACAAACATAGGCAACGTACGAGACAAGCTACAAAGACTCCAAAGGCTCGCATGCGCGGCCACCACTGGCTGCACGAGGTCCACTCCAACTGCAGCCATGGAGGTCATGTTAAACCTTCCACCGCTGCACCTACACATACAGCAAGAGGCCAGTCTCTCAGCGGTAAGGTTGCGAACCCTTAATATATGGTCTAACAGCATAGGAGCTCTCCACACAACATGCCTGGAAAAGGTATATGACGAATTTCCAGTGCTTAGGTCGGGCACGGATCGGATTCACAAACAAGCTATCTTTGACAAAAGGTACAAAATACAGTTATATGAGGACGACAACCACGAAGGACTCAATCTCCGGGAGCTGAGAATCTTCACTGATGGGTCCAAAACAGACAGCGGGTCGGGCTCCGGAACCTTCTCAGAAGACCTGAACATGTCAATCACCACACCGCTAGGAGCCCATAACTCGGTATTCCAAGCTGAGTGCATGGGCATCTTAAACGCGGCGGCTGCCATCATTGCAAGGAAGGTAGTAGGATCCTCCATCCGCATACTCTCCGACAGTAGAGCAGTCTTAATGGCTCTAAATAGCCATATAATTACATCCAAACTTATACACGAATGCCACGAACGACTAATGGAGGTATGTCATAATAATAATAAGATCACTTTACAATGGATCAAGGGACACAGTGGATCCCGGGGTAACGATGCTGCGGACGAGCTTGCCAGGCACGGATCGGGTGCGGGGGCGATTGGTACGGAACCGATTCTTCCGATACCGTTTAGCAAGGTACGCTCAATGCTGCTGGCACGTACAGGGAAACTACACACAGAACACTGGTTGAATCAGACTGGATACAGACAGGCAAAAGAAGCCATGCCTGGCATCAACGGAAAGCTCACAAGGGCGCTCCTTCAACTAGGGAAGGTCCGACTGAGTATGGTAACCAGTGTCATAACAGGTCATGGACTATTTAACAAACATCTTTTCATAACAGGTGTCACAGTCCCTTATGCCGAGGATGCATGGAGACAGAAGAAACAGCCTCTCACGTGGTGCTGGAATGCAGCGGAGTGGCCCCATACAGGGCAAAACATCTCGGATCCCCGAGAGACCTCCCTGAGGTCCTACTCAACATCAAAGGTTTGATAGGATTCCTCGAGGAGTTGGGCTGGCAAGAGTAGCCAACCCTCCACCCCCCCTTGTCACGCAAAATAGGCGCCAGTCGTCGAGTTGCGGAAAATCGCCCGAACTACAATACAATACAATCAGAGCAATTTATTGATGTTGTAAATATTATTCCATATATAATACTAATGAATATAATTCATAGATCAAATTTAATACTATAGTTTCACAAAATATAGTCATACAAAAAAAATGTATAAAATATACTAGTCTAGATTGTTTCTAGAATAAATTCTAAATGTCAAACAAATATAATAAAAACAACAAAGGAAATACATGCATTGGAATATCCATTTCATCATCATTATTCAAATATAATAAATAATTAATCATTTCGAATGGTCACGCTATTGACTTTTTGAGTACAAAAATACCAAATTGAATAGTGGTTTGTTATGAACAAGGGGCTGAAATTGTCAGATTGTCATTTATCTAATAGTAACTCTTTCCTATTCATTTTTTTTTCTGTTACAGTAGCCTTTTATTGACATCCGGCAAGATGTCCTTTGCTTGAGAACCACACAAATTTCCACAAAAGTAATTAGCGGCTCCTGTGAAAGTTCGAGGACCCGTGTTTTGTATGCAGGTATGTGACACTGCGGATAAGTGTTTTATACAGATTCTGCAGGCCACACAAGGAAATATGATTTTATTTCGAAGGCCAATATAGTAAAAATAGAACCAATTAAATTGCTGTGTATGTTTTTTTATATAGGAGGCAAACAAGGCGAATTGCCTGATGGTAAGCTATTATCGTCAATAATGGACACACGCAACACGGGTTGTAAGTGCGTTACCGAACTTTAAGATGGGAGTACGCTCTTTTTGAAGTTCGCAACGGTCTGGAAATACCGCAAGCGACAATTCATTCAACAGTTTAGCTGTGCGAGACAGGAAGTTTCTGGAGAAAAAAGAAATTATATCCTGAGATACAGGATAACAACTTGACGGCCTAAAAACTGACATTAGGGTTACTTATTGTTTTTTTTTATACTACGTCGGTGGCAATTTGATCATGATTTACGATTAGAATTTACAATTCTTCTTCTTCCTCGCGTTGTCCCGGCATTTTGCCACGGCCCATGGGAGCCTGGGGTCCGCTTGACAACTAATCCCAAGATTTGGCGTAGGCACTAGTTTTTACAAAAGCGACTGCCATCTGACCTCCCAACCCAGAGGGTAAACTAGGCCTTGTTGGGATTAGTCCGGTTTCCTCACGATGTTTTTCTTCACCGAAAAGCGACTGGTAAATATCAAATGATATTTCGTACATAAGTTCAGAAAAACGTACGAGCCGGGGGTTGAACCCGCGACCTCCGGATTGCAACTCGCACGCTCTTACCGCCAGGCCACCAGCGCTTTACGATTACAATTTACAATGAATATAGAGTTTTAGACCAGATTCCATTGTGGTAAATTACAATTACGGATCTATAATATTTTATAACAATAGGTAACACTATTCAATTAGATTTTAAGTACATAGATTCCAAGAGTAAGTGTTAGTGTGTGCGTGTGTGTGAATGTGTATGTGAGTGGGATTCATAGTGCCTCCGTTTCTTCATAATCTAGTGTTCTTAGCCATGATCTTACACTATCTCTGCACTCTTGATATGGAATTGGGTAAATGATAAGTAGTTTATTAACAGAATTATATAATTTTGAATATTCTAACACAGGAAGTTACTATCTAATATCTATAATGTTTGTCTTCTTGTGTGTCCTGTGTAAAATGTTTAAACATGCGCGCCGCCGATAACGTCTGTTTGTTTGTCTGTCTTGTCGTAGGTCATGGCGCCAGGGAATTTATGACGCAAAGATATAAAAGTTTATAAAAAAGAAACTTAGACAACATCAAAAAGTTAAAAACAATAATTTATCAACAATGTTTATTACAAAATAAAAATATTTTGTAAATAATCGTATTCTAATACTTATAGGTAGGTATTTACTCGAGCTAAAACAGCTAAACAATTTATATGAACGTTGGTAAGTGTTAAGTCCTCGACAGTATAATTAAAATATTATATTTAAATCCTACGTATCCTGCAAATATCAAAATTAAACATTTTGAAACAAAACAACAAATAATCATTTCATATGGACCAAAGAACGCTTTTCATATAAAATATTATACTTTGGTTATTGTGAAAAAATCTAAACATTATCGGAACAGAAACGTACCTACAATACCTTTTTTAAAATATAACAAATTAAAAATAACAAACAAAATATATTAAAGCGTCCTGTTGACTTCCTTAAGTATATTGATGTTCTTCCTTCCATAATCAAACACCATCTCGTATTCAAACCGCGATGACCCAGTGAGCTGGAGTCGTTAGAAGGCTCTATTAATTACTGGGTGACTCAGCAGTTCTTCAGACATATTCATAAACCTTTTCCTAAAGGCGACCAGTATCATTAGTAATTTACTAAACTTAAAAAACATGCAGTTGTGAAAAAGCGCGAAATGTTCTATTGAATGTTGTGTTGTATAATCAATAGTAATTTGAACTTCATACCTTGATTATTTTGGAATTATGCATTAATAACTAATAGTAATTTATTATCTGTTTCAATACGTAGATAGATTTTTACAATACAATATGTACGAAGATTAGTACACTATATAAAAGACATAGCACTTGTTAGTGTTAGTGCTTACAATTCAGAATAGTCAAGGGTTCATTTTATATTTTGTTTAAAGAACATTAAAAGTACGTAGTTGAGTAAAAGATGAGTAAAGTATTTTCTATCTTGAATTTCATACGAATAGAAGCATAAATATCGTTTTACTAGAAAACTTTTTATCGTTACTATTTATAAAAATGTATACATCTCACGTCGAATGGTGGTTCTTATGACAAATCATTTTTTATATGAAATATCTGTCACATAAGTGTTTGTAGACATTTTTGGGAGATTAGCACATTAATTTATTTAGAAATGTAATATTTAAGTAATAAATGTGTAAAAATCCCCTTTTTAATCAAGCAATTTACAGAAACATTTTTTTTGTAACTGTCATAGCTTTCTCAACATTATGAGGTTAATGTTCAGGGATCAAGGTACATTGGTTCGAAAAAAGCACAGCCGTGGACGGTTTACTGAATTGTTTATATGCGGACAGTGACTTGACTTTATTCATTATTGTACACTGTACCGTTATATCCGGCTTATTTAATTAATATAGCGTTTTAAAATAAAAAAGACGCACCCTTAGGCCGTTTGAACGACACGAAATGTTTAGTTTTGTTTTGAAATTATCACTAAAATGTACATGATGTCCTTTAATATTGAAACCTGCTTACGATAAACAATAATAACAACAACAACAAAACATATAAATGGCATATTTGTATTTTATTCTTGCTTTTCGTTAAAAATACTGTTTGTATAACGATGTTTTCATTGTGGTACGTCGTCGATTATTTATTACGTCTTCCCTTTCGTGAATTATTTCAGAATTGAGTATTTCTTAAACGTTTCCTGATATATATATCTCGTACCTATATGTTTCAATGTGACTATATTTAGAAGAAAATCAAAAGACTTACTATGTCTTTATCGTACATTTATATGTAATTTAATAACTTAAGTACAAAGTCAGAACTAAACGCACTTTGTTCTTCCAATGTCTACAGGTCTTATAAGTTCAATACTCTCTTTTTACAACCCACATCATTTCACAATAGCAAAAAGGATTCCAATAAGCTTTAATGCAAAATGGCGGCACCTACACGTCAATACAAACGTTCAATACACAATCTGCCCCACACCCAAACCTATTGACTTTAAAATTTAACACTGAACAAACTTGCCGCCACAATGCAAACAATTTCAAACCTTATGCATGTTGGAGAGGTTTCAAAACCCAATGGCAGTCGTTAAAACTCATATTGAGCACTCGCAGTTGTAAAAGCAGTCATTGTGTGTTATATATAAGACTGAGAATTGTTTGAGGTGGTCGTGAGCCATTTTTGCCGCGGTTTTGCAGGTTCGGTTGCAAAGTAAACGTAGCTTCTTGTTTTGTTAGGTTTGTTGTCTTTGTGTCAGATGCTGAGTAAATTTGAGGCGTTGAGAAAAGGAATAAATCTGTCCTTAGTTATTTTTGTAACCTATAAAACTAACAAGAGGTTTGCAGCTAAGCAACTTTGAAGTTATTTAAATAAACTGCTACCAATATAATTTTGTACGCGTTTTATGTTCATTAAATACTAGTGTCTATATTTTTACACTTCAGTAACTGTCTTGTTTGTTTTTAGTACGTGGGTTAAACATTGATTTAAAGTTTCACGATTTACCCATTATTTTTAACTAACGTTTTGAGGACGGCGTTGTGCACATGGTCTGGGAAAAGACTGGCAAATGGCGGACGTCAGAAATAATTCCAAAACTTTATTATACGCGATTAAGTCTCGATAATAATCGGTTAATTGTGTTCGCTAGCACAGCAATCATTATTTTTTCCTGAACTGCAATGCAACAGTGACGATTTTGAAATATTTAATTTAGGTTAAAATAAAAATTCTTGTCATCAGGTTCTGACTGTGATGTGTTTGCGAGGGTAAATGTTAGCGTCTGGCCGAAACCAATTTTAATAAAACAGATCTGTACGTTACGTACGTTCGTACGATCTATTGTTAGCTAGAGATATACGTGCGAATGGATCTTCGCATATCTCATCTCAGGCTCCCTAAGGTCAGAACTGTCGATATCATTTGTCATATAATTCTTGTTCAGTAATAATAGTTCTCACACGGACCTAAACGTAATCGCGTCACGATGACTGGCGCCTGTCAATCAGGAATGGCCGCACCTCCGCCATTTTATAATTAGTTTAGTCAGAGGCCAGTAATTATAGAAGACTGACAACCATACTAACCCCATGTGCTTCATCATTATTGTAGGTTTATTATTATTTGTTAAGCGCTATTTTATTTTTATTTTAGCTTTGAGCGTATTAAATAAAACTGTCGTCGTACTTACAAATGAATGAAATAAAAGCATTTTAAGCATATTTCTATTTAATTTAGGATGACTCACGCTACTAGACCGGGCCGGGGCCGGGCCAGAGCTTCCGGTGCTTCGTTTTCTATGGAAAGCACCACGTGGTCACCGATCAGCCGTCGTAGAAAATGAAGTGTCGGACGTCTCGGCCCGGGCCCGGCCCGGTCTAGCGTTGG
Source organism: Cydia pomonella (assembly GCF_033807575.1). Lineage (NCBI taxonomy): Eukaryota > Metazoa > Arthropoda > Insecta > Lepidoptera > Tortricidae > Cydia > Cydia pomonella. Next base: position 329,995 of record NC_084728.1, read on the forward strand.
TCATCCTTAATGCCATCTAGTGAACTCTCCGAATAGTTTAAAAAAAAAGTTTATATAAACATTTATGTGTCATAAAATAAAAATATTCTTAAAATGCTATTATACTAATGCTCTCATTGAGATTTGACTCCCGTGACAGCGGTCAGACAAGTCCAATTTTATGTTTTAAAGTTTAGGACTAGGTATGGTGACAGTTTTCACACCAAAAATAATAAATAGCGGCAAGTTGCCAAGTCTATGTGGCTATAGGTAAAAGGTGGGCTAGGTGCGTGTGTTAACACTCTTGACGGATGTAGTCCCTGGTACAGTCAGTTTCATTTAGTGACGGGCGCGGCCGACTCGGCTAATGCAAGGAACCGGTTCGGCCATTCTTCCTTCATTACAATAGAATTAGACTTACGGTAGCTGACGGTTTTTTATTATTATTTTGAAACGATTTGACGGTTGATTTACTTATTTGGCTTTTTAACGTCGGTCATTCTTTCTTATTTATAAAATAAATATATATAAATAAAAAAATAAAAAAGTCATTTATTGTCGCAAAAAATAAATAAATAGTACATACAGCAAGCAGCAGCAAACATTATTGACTAATCGTTTTGACTGAGCAACTTGATTCGACTAAAACAATCAACCACTCTATAAGCATTAATTACAGCACAGTAGCAATAAGTATACAGCTTTTAAGAACTATGATAATATACCATATAGAACTATTGTTTACATTCAAACTCTTAAGTGCGACAATGGGCTCGGGACTCAGCTTTTGCCGCGAGTCTGGTGACTGCACAGCGCTGTTTTTCAGCCCGTACCTATCTCTTTGCTTATATAAAAACTAAAATTACTTGCTAGCTATAGGGAGAATACATGCCTTTATAGCCTGCGTTGACATTAAAGTAGGCGCTCATTTAAATTAAAATTAAAGTTTTTTATAGGTATAAATTACTTGTTCACGTATCTTTGTCTAGCAATGGGGCCCTTGGCGTTTTAATTTTAATTTTAATTTTAGTTTAGCAATTTATCCATTTATCATCGTTCACGTTTTTGTTCTTTTAAAAGCCTTCTTTTCAAATAAGTTTTGAATGTTGGTAATGACATATTAGTACGGAGAGGGGGAGGTAAATCATTCCATATTTTCGAGGCTCGATAGCGAAAACTTCCTTGAAAGCCCATAAATTTATGCTTCGGCACAATTACCTTATTAACGTGCATACTTCGAACTCCTCGGTCTTTATTTTTCGGCCACTTAAGCTTTTCAAATAAGTACTCAGGTCTCCAAGTTAGGACGATTTTATATACCTGTGTTGCAAGATGCAGATTCCTCCGTGCCGCCATTTTTAAGGACTCTTTTTCGTTAAGGAAAGGTGTGACATGCGCGCGCTTTGGCACATTATAACAGAATCTAACACACGCGTTCTGCGCCCGTTGAATAGTTCGCGCAGTCTTGGCGTACAGCCTAGGGCCATAGACTATATCGCAATAGTTAAAATGTGACAGAACTAAGGCTTCAACAAGGGTTTCCCGTACCTTTTCTGACAAGTGCTCCCTTAAGGTGTAAAGCGCCTTTAAACGATAATATGCGTGACTAATCTTATTACTGACATGTTCACAAAAACGTAGTTCGCTATCCATTAAAATGCCTAGGTTTTTTGTAACATTAACCTGTTCAATTATTTGATTATCAACTTTAATCATTGGATTATTCCCTTTAATTTTCATACATTGTGCGGTAGTTCCAAGAATCATGAATTTAGTTTTTAACGGATTTAACACGAGCGCATTTTTAGTTGACCATTGCGATATTGCATTGAGATCCGAATTTATTAGAATCTCAGCCATTTTCGTGTCACTGCTTTTGAAAGAGTAATAAATCTGGGTGTCATCTGCATACAGGTGTATCCTACAATTTTCAACGCACTTGAGAAGATCCGCCGTGTACAAAATGAACAGAATCGGACTCAAAATCGACCCCTGAGGTGTGCCCCTTTCTATTGCCTTAACCTGTGACTTTTGCAACTCCCCGTAACTATTTTCAATTTCTACATACTGGGTCCTGTTTGTTAGATACGACTTAAACCATTCACATGCTGAGTTTGATATACCATAATAGCGCATTTTAGCCAATAGCAACTCAGAGTTCAAGCAATCAAAAGCGCGAGAAAAGTCCAATAAAACCAAAATGGTGCCGCAGCCCTCGTCGGAAGCCGCTAGCACGTCGTCCACCACGTGCGCAAGCGCCGTGGCCGTGCCGTGACCGCTACGGAAACCGGATTGCGTTACGGGCAAAATTCGATTGTTTTCTAAATACTTTGTGAGCTGTGTGCATATCACTCTTTCAATTATTTTAGATAATACAGGTAAGATGCTAATTGGCCGCAAATCTTTAAAATCCTCCACAGAGGAGCCTTTAGGAATGGGTTTCACACGAGCGCACTTCCAGTCGTCTGGGCACACGCCAACGGCAATTGATTTATTTACTATGTAGGTAATAACGGATAGAGTAGTCGGCAAGGTCATCTGTATCATTTGGATAGTTATACCATCAAAACCCGCTGCCCCCGTGTCAATGCCATTTATGATTTTCACCACCTCGGACTCGGTAGTTGATTCTATGTGGAACTGATTTCCAGTGAAATTATTCGTTCTAAAAAAATGTATTGTCTCAGGGTCAGGGGTTGAAGCCCATGGCAGGTTGAGGAAAAAATTATTTAAGTCATCTGTGCGATTAAGATGTGGGGGTATGCCGGGCGAGGCCGCGTTACCAACAACTGTATGTCTTTTAAGGTGCTGCCACATAGTGTAAGGTTTATTTATATTTTTATTTACATAACATTCAAAGTAGGCATGCTTTTCTTTTTTAATTGCCGTGTTAACATAGTTGCGCAATTTTTTATAATAGTCTATCTGAGATTTTGTCTTAGTACGACGAGCATTACGATACGCGGAATTTTTAAGTGACACCATTTTTTTTATAGTATCTGTAATCCAAGGACTAATATTATCTGGAATACGTTTTTTTCCATACGGAGCATGTCTGTCAAATAGTTCAATAATTAATCGATTAAATAGGTTCACCATACTGTTGACGTCACCCATATGAATAACTTCTGACCAAGGTATATTCTCTAAATCTTTTGTAAAGGCATGTTCATTTATATTATTAAGCACGCGTTTATAGCAGTAGCGAGGTTGCTGCTGAGGACTTGCGATATTAAAATCTGTAATAATAAGAGCATGATCACTAATTGACGGGTTATTATATGTGGTATTGTGGAGTTTCTTATCTATAGATATGCAGATCTCACGTACTTAATATAAAAATCTTGATTTGTATTTTATTCATTCTTATAGAACACAGTTTAATGAACTGTCGCCCGCGGTATGGCCGGAACGATACGATCTTCAAACCTTCAAGAAAAGAGCGTACTCTCATCTTTAAGGCCAGCGCCGCGCTTGCAACCCCTGGTGTTGTAGGTGTCCGTGGGCGACGGTAATTGCTTGCCATCAGGCGATTCGTCTGCTCGTTTCCTATATTATTAAAAAAAACCGGACAAGTGCGAGTCGGACTCGCCCACCGAGGGTTCCGTAGTCGAAAGTCGAAATATACGTTTCTTGTGGCATTAACGGCCGTATCTTTTTTTACTTTAACTCAGAAGTTTGATTGTTTACATTTTAACTAGACATTTGCTGTATAAATGTTGAAGTTGAAGATAAAGGGTCTTGATAGACTGACGGACGGACGGAAGGACGGAAAACGTTTTTCCTTCGGAACCCTAAAAACAACAAACATACAGAAAACTTTATCTCTTTTTTCTTAATAACAAGTTCCTTCACCCTCCTTATAATCATTACCTAATATCTACTATTGTACATTTATTTCTGTCAACAAATTTTCCCTCAAGCTTACTTTTAGTTCATCTTTCAATTTTGGTCGACGGTGGCAGGAGTGTTGTGCTTAATTACTTACCTGCAACAAGAAAAGAACAAATTAACATGGAATATAAGAATGTATATTTCTTCTCGCTCTACTTTCCCTAATTTCTTTTGTTCTTAGTTCATTTCTAACCTTTTGACGACTCCTTATACAAAATAATTATTTTGTCCCATATTTATTTCGGTACACTGTAATTTGCTATATATTGGCTCACATAAATTTGGTTTGATTTGGATTTTTTTTTGTTTTTGAAATCAAGGGTCTTGAATGGAACAAGGGACACCTGTTAGCCGTATTGTAGCCATATAAAAAATTAACAGTGACAATCTAAGGGTTAATACCACTCCGAGTTAGTTGGCTAACCCCAGAACGCGCAAGTGGCCCAAAGTATACAAACGGCCCGATTCGAAGAATGATCAAGACACGTTTAAGATCTTGGAAAGATCTTTAAAAGATCGGTAACTAAACGACCGCTGTGATCCCAATAAGATCTGTTGCCCGAATCGAGCTGCTTCTGTCAATTATACGACATACAAACGATATCTAAATGAGAACTTATTTAAACCAGAACTTATCGTTATCGTATCTTATTCTTCGAATCGGGCCGAAAATTAATACACGTCGCGCGCCCGACTAGTAGAGGCGGTGCAGTCGGTGCTCCCAGTCGAAGATCCTCGTAAACGGATCGTAACATGTTGAGCGTTAATTGCACTTAAAAATAGGTATACAGTGACCTGCAATAATGTGTTACTCTTCGAAGGCCGCAATAATATGTGACACGCTCTAATGGCGCTACAAATAAGACCGTGTCAGATATTTTTGCGGCCTTCGTTGTGTAACATATTATTGTAGGTGACTGTACCTAAGTAATCCGTTTATTTTAATATATACAAAATGGATTCAAAAGATCTATTTGTAATTTTGGAATGGAGCTCCTGTTTTGTTATGTCATCTGTTATCATGTGCGACAGATTCGCTTGACTGATTAAATGGTAAAGGAGGTAAATGTGAACGATCTGTCAAGTGTTTACGTTGTGATAACGCTGTTACACGCGTTATACAATATCTACAGATATTAGACATTAACGTCCGTGCGATAAGGCAGGTCTATTTATAATTAGTCGATATCACAAAAATACGAGATTGATCGTATTCCTAGAACAAAGTAAATAAATTTCTATGAAAATATTTTAATTTGAGTTTTTGATGTAGAAACACAACTCGTCTCGCTTTGTGTGGTAGGGCACAGCACAGCGGGTGTCATTCCAGATCTACAGCAGAGCCCAACTGGGGAAGTACCTCCACCTTACAGAAAACCGCAGCCAAATAACACTAGACCCTACTCATAGTGTTGTGTTCCAGCCGGTGAGTAAGGTTGCCAGAACTCAACGAGGGTGCGGATTATTAGGGTCGGCAATGCGCACGTAACTCGACTGGAGTTGCAGGCGTACATAGGCTACGGAGACTGCTTAACATCAGGCGGGCCGTATGCTTGTTTGCCACCGACGTAGTATTAAAAAAAACAAATATAGAAATTATACACCGAAATAAATGTCAAAAAACGAAGGAAAAAGTGACCAATAAGACCTTCAGTGCCCCAGGGCAGGGCAGGGCAGTGGACAGGGGCGCCTTAAGTTCTCAAGAAAATGCATATACTTGGAATATAATGCAAAGATTGTCTGGAAGAGATCGCTTTTTAGCGATAAGACCGTCTGTTGTTACCTAATTGTAATTTGTGTTCGTTCTGTATTTTCCTCTCTCTTTCATTAGGTAATTAAGTGGTTGTGGCGTATCATAATAATAATTATTATTTTTACAAATATGATATAGAAGGCAATAGGCACCGATCCAACGAAGTCGGCAGTCGGCACAACATCGCTACGGCGTAGCGCGTCTACGACGTAGCGGGTCGCTGACCTGTGAGGGCTACGAGAATAAACATCATTGGACTACTCTGAGAAACGCCTATTCTTATTGAGTTGAGATGTTACTTCGTAGAAATAAGATGATGTGAGAAATTTAATAAGTATTGGCTAAAGGGCGTATTTATTAATGAATATCAAAGGCTTTAGCTATAGTCTGGCAAAGCAATTTTGTCAATTGTAGTAACATAAAAACTATACTTATTTCTTATTTTAGGGTGTTAAAAATATATAATAAGAGAGTACGGTTCCCTCTGCCTTTGCTCGAGTGGTTCTTATTTTCCAAGAACCTCACTAAATATCACCAAGGGGGTGGGCGGGTCAAAAAGTAGCCGAAAAAACCTCGTGCACAAGCCCTCAGAAGCGTCGTGGCATTATTTTCTTTTTGAACTAAGTATACCTAAATAATTAAGTATTACCTAATTAATCAAAGTATATTTTATTGTAGGTAACCTTCCAGAATACGTGGCAAGGTTTGGCGGTCAGCCAGCAGATAAGCGGCAGGATAATTAGTACACCGAGCATTCTGTTGTACGTACTGAGCGCGCAGAGTGCCAAAATAGGCGTTTGTTAAGATAAGCTAAACTACGAATTATGAGCCTTAAGGGAATATATATATATATATAGACCAAGAAGATCCGTCTATAATAGTTAGAGCTAGATACGAATTATACTATCATTTCTATCTATACGCAACAAGATAATTAGAACACTAAGGCATGCCACCAGAGGAGCATGACTTGGTGCCAAAATAGGCGTTTGTTAAGATAAGCTAAACCAAGAATTATGACCAAGAAGATCCGTCTATGATAAATAGAGCTAGATACGAATTATACCATCATTTCTATCTATAAGCAACAGGATATCTATTTCCATCATACCGGTATTCTCGAACTCTGGGTGTTGACATCGGGGGTGTATTCCCATCTGTCCCCGCCGGAATACATATCATTCCCACCTGTGCCCGCCTCTTGTATGGCAGTGGTCATGTGGGGCGGGCAGGGCACAGATGGGAATACACTGAATCGGGCGGGATCTTTTTAACTCCCACAAACATTTGCCTCCAATTTCGAAACTAAGAAATTGTTTCACATATTATTCATGAACATTCTTATCAGTGGCATAAACATTGTAGAGCATACCGCTTAATATACCTAACATTCTTGGAGTAGAATGTTAATAAGTGTCATATATTACATAATCTCACGCCTGTATTTCCAAAAGGGGTAGTCCGCTCGCACATCTCTGGTGGACAGCCTAAAGGGATATAAGTTTATACTGAGCATTCTAACCAGCAAGGTCCGTCTAGATTTATTATTTAAATCTATAAGATGTAGTACTTTTACAGTAGGTGTTCCACTCCCTTTCATATCGAATTTTTAAGCCAGCGTTGCCATATCAAAACGAAACTTCAGCACCATGTGCTGTGAAGTTATTGTGATATCACATTTGCTAGTAATGGAATAACCTCCGTTCCTGCCTCCGACATGAAGGCTATTCGTATCATAAGAAGTTATTGCCATCGTCAGAATGTGTCGCGTTGAGTGACACACGAGCGATGTCGCCGATGTGACGTGGTGGCAATATGGCAGGTATAAATCGAAATTATATAGACTTATTATTATCGAATAATTTTTACAGTACATATGGTGCTACTTTAGCACTTTACGTGCCTATGTCTGAAATTTGGCCATGTACAGTCAGCGTCAAATACTTTGTAGCAACCAAAGTAGCCAAGTCGTACCGAACTTTTTGGCCACTTTTACTGCTACAAAGTATTTGACGCTGACTGTACTATAAAACGTTGCACGATATAAGTGTGAAAATGAGGAAATTCGCAACGAGTGGCGATAAAATACAATACGACCGGAGGGAGTGTTTGAAATTGACACGAGTAGAGAATTACCAGGTAATTCGGCTTTGGTAATCGGCCTTTGAGTATCTACGCTCTTTTCTTGAAGGTTTGAAGCTCGCATCGGTCCAGAAATACCGCGGGCGACAGTTCATACCACAGTTTAGCCGTGCGAGGCAGGAGGTTTCTGAAAGAAACGCACAGTTGAGGACGGCCAACCATCTAAGAGGAAAGTGCTCACGCAGGAAAGGAAAGCCAAAAAGCAATTTCGACGCACTGCCGCTGCTGGTTAGTTTATTTTAGCACGTCATTTTCATAATCCTAGCGGTTTTCTTTTTTAGTTAAGGGTCATACAACCACTGTGTCCGTATGTCACGGACGTTACTCGCTCATATCAATTCCTCTGAAATAGCAACTCCAGAATGTTACATCAAGGTATTCATGCGACTAATACGACAACTCTCACACTGTCGTGTTTAACGTATTTTCGAACTTCTGTCTCAGGAGTTAAGACTTAAAATTGTACAGCAGTCTCATAACCTTACCTGAGATTAAGACATCTCTGAGAGAATCGCAGCATTTTTAGTTTTTAGAGCTTTGTCTGAAGAGTAAGATCCAAAGTTGTATGAAATAGATATCTTGATATGAGGATGATACCTAAGCTTTTGCTTTTACCTGGACCATAGAGAGATAAGTAAGCACAGACTGCTCACTCCATACATCAGCTTTCTCACCAAAACGCTGGTTATTTCGTAGGTAGTCGACGTCTAGCGTCAAATAGTCGATTTATCAGTAATGCTACTTGACAATAGATGCGACAAACGAAATATAACCAGCGTTTTGGTAAGAAAACTAATGAATAGAATGAGCATTCTATACTTACTTATTTCTCTATGCCTGGAGGTAATTATGGATTGAAAGTTTGAAGATTTTTTGTAAATTATGAAACATAATGTAAACTCAGTAGTATCATACAGGATTACAGATAGTATTCGTTATATTAAATGTTTAATTATTAACGTTTATCTTATACCTTTAAACGAGCAATTCTTGTATATATATATATATATATATATATATATTTCTGTGATCTCGGAAACGGCTCTAACTATTTCGCTGAAATTTGGTATATGGGGGTTTTTGGGGGTATACAATCTATCTAGATTAGTCTTATGTTTGGGAAAACGCGTGGTATCGAGTTTTCATGCGTTTTTCTTTCGACGCAGAATATGGTCGCTAATTTCGTAATGCCGGCCACTGTCCGTCTGGTCCAGCAGGTTAAGACGCGGACTGCTAAACGAGTGTTACGGGTTCGAATCTCGCCCGGTGACTATCTTTTGTTTTTTTTTTTATATGTTCAAGATTATATTTATTTTTTTAATTTTTATTGTTTTAGACAAGTTTAATTTAGTAAAAAAATGTAGTTAAGATTATCACCTATAGACCACCATATTACAATAAATAGTTATAACCGAGCAAAGCTCGGTCGCCCAGGTACTGTATATTTATACATTAGCTATTTGAAAATCCTCTATTACTGTAAAGAGGTTCGATGTCATGAGCATGAGTATTGAGCCTCTTCAGTATTCGTGCCGCGAGCTAGCACACGTAAGTTAATAGATAAATAAATTAATTGTATTAATCCGTAAATTCGTTTATGGGTTTATGAGTTATGGTGCTGTAGACATTTTGATTTAAAGTTAAGTAAATATTATTTATTGCACCACAAAGAAAACACTAAAATAATATATTCTTTTTAATATAATTGAGAACATGTCTTAGTTTGCGTCCGAGTTTAAAAAATACCTGCAAATAAATGCCACCAGTAAAACTTTAGTAGCAAAACTCGAAAAGTAGTTTCAGAAAGAAATGCAGCCAAATGAAGCAGCGAGTTTGCCAAGCAAGTTTTGGTCAAACAGTGAATTCTACGTGCATTTACCTTACTACCAACGCACCGTAATGTTTTAAAGTTTTGTATTTCCAGTTTAAAGGGGTTTTATTTCAAAGGTTATACCGACATGTAGATTGTCTTGGATCATCCTTAACAACTGGAGTCGCCTTTAACAGCGTACCCCTCTGTCGAAATGTTCGGCCAAAGTTCATATGTATTGTATGGAATGGACTGACGTTTTTCTGACATGACTATTTGTAGTGCCCATCCCCCGCAGTTTGTCTAAAAACGGTTGTCTGTTTTGTACAAGAAAATGACAAACAAAACGTCTCCAGTTGATATGATGTTAAACCCTCCAAGTAGATTGTAGATGTAGTACAGGGACCGGCCGGAAACAGGCGGACTGTTGATCGCTTGGTGCGTTCATTCAGTCTAATTCCCTAAATACCTTAGATTTATATATACACCATGTTTTTATTGAGTTCCGTTAACTTCGGGGCATGACTTAAGTACGTTAAGGGAACTAAATAGAATAGTTCATTTTCGAAATTTTGTAGTTTTTGTTATATTTTTTTATTGTTTTGTATAAAAAGAATTAAATGCTGCGTATAGCGTTGTTTTAATACGGGTATTATTATTTAACTCAACCAAACAATTGAAAACGAGGACATATCAATGACATTTTGTTCGTTTTAGATAAGTTCTTGTGTAGCAGTAAATGTATACACTCGTACTAAACACTAATCAATACGTAAACATGCCCTAAGGCACCACTTTCGTAGGGGCCTTATCGAATAAAAATAAATAATTGCTTATCTCCGACATGGAGTTAATTAAAATACCGTATTTGAGAAATTCACTTAATTTAAGCTCAGGAATGCACCCTTGAAATTAACGGAACTCAAAAATAACACGATGTAGATTGCGAAGATTTTAATATCCAAAAAATATAAAGAAATAAACAAACATATAAAATACAATACAAATATACTTTATTGCACACCTCAATACAGAAACAGTACAAATAATACAACACATAAAGAAGAGGTAAACAACAGGCGTCTTAACGCTAAAAAGCGATCTCTTCCAGACAACCTTTAGGTAGCGGAATTAAAAAAAAAAATGTTATGTCAAATATGACATGTTATGTTGTTTATGATAGGTTATGTTAAAAAAAATATATAGGCATATAACCACTTTTATTTAAGGGCCAACTAAGTGGTGAAGATGGAACTGCTGTCGCGTGTTGTTGCCTACCTAATGGGTGAAAACGCCGAAAGAAAATTGTGTAATTAATGTCACAACAACATGCTATACCTAGTGTCAACTATTTTAATTAAACACTCAAATGACAATTTTAATTAAGTGACCTCTATCAATTTAATAAAATAATCTAGTAGCCCTTGCACCATAATAGAGTTACAACTGAGATACCATCGCGTCATATGTTACCATAAAATAAAACCCCATAAACTGATCAACTATAAACTCTATTAGCAGGACACAAGGGTCATAAAGTTGGTTCAAAACTAAGCCCAGAGTCTACAACTGCCATAAAAACTACAATATTTACAAATTCTGAAATGACCCCATAAAATACCCATAAGTTTGCCATTCTAATTCCAACCGTAGCTGTAAAGAAATAAGACTCAAATTTCTTCAACACTTCGCACACCAATTATGTGTCGTTATTAATTTGTTAGGTCGTTAAAAAACGTCTTTAAAACAGAGGGGGCGAAGTGACATACTAATTTGAACCTTATTTATATGAAACTTAAGTTGAAATTGACATTTAATGTGTCGCCTCAGGGGTTGAGACTTGTTTAGGTCCGTAAGAGGTGCTCGAGACTTCAAAGTTGTATGAGATGATATTTAAACGTTGGTCGTTTATTTATTTTATTTGAGTACATTTGTTAACGAGAGATGGGAGCCATAAATGGTGAGTAAAAAAATCGGAAAAAAAGGAAGCAAAATGTTATATTGCTGAAATTACTTGTGAGGTTTACCGGAGGCTTAAACCAGATGCTGGCTGAACGTTAATTAGAATTGAAAATATTGAAAATTACCATTACAAATTGAACCGTAAACTGTGTCCGTCCGTTACGGTCAATATTTTCAATTCTAATTTTTTTTTTTTTTTTTTTATAAATATTATAGGACATTATTACACAAATTGACTAAGTCCCACAGTAAGCTCAATAAGGCTTGTGTTGAGGGTGCTTAGACAACGATATATATAATATATAAATATTTATAAATACTTAAATACATAGAAAACACCCATGACTCGGGAACAAATATCCATGCTTATCACACGAATAAATGCCCTTACCAGGATTTGAACCCGGGACCATCAGCTTCGTAGGCAGGGTCACTACCCACTAGGCCAAACCGGTCGTCAAAACGGTCGTTAACATTCAGCCGACACTGATACGAATAAAAAGGTATCGTGATGGCAGAAGTACGATAAGTTACGTGACTATTTCCATAGATTTCAGAGCCCCTAGTGTAAATTTATTCGATTTCGAAACGTGACGTACGTAGTAGTATGGGATTTAGACACAGCGCGCCAAGCGGAACGTTTTGGAAACTCAAACTCCCATACAAAATGAAACATAACGCAAACGCGTACGTCACGTTACGCCATCGAATAAATTTACACTAGGGGTACAGTTTCGATTATTGAACTATTACTGCTACGTATAGAGCCGGCTCAGAGAATCAAATAGCTATAAAATCTTAAGGGGCTCCCCGCGGTTTTCATCGATTTTTTTCGTTACTAGATTGCTGTGAAGGATTTTACATGTATGAAAGCTGCACATTTGGGTTCGTCGTTGACGGCTTTTAAAATTGGTCAGAGATTTTAATTTTAAATTAATTAACACAAAAGTTATGGCCAGTAAACCAGTTTTTTGGCCTAAAATTGTTCAACTTTGATGCCAAATATCTCGAAGACAGTGAACTCTGAAGTAAAGTAGTATACTATATTGCTTACAGCCGTTGCTGTTAATATGTTAAGCTACAAAAAACATTAGAAAACTAAGGGATTCAGATCGAAGTTCATTAGCGTCAGGGACCCCCTTAATAGAAGACAAGTGTAATTGAAGCTGCGTGGCGGAGCGTGTCGGATGCGGCCTGGGAACGCGTTCGATTCCCAGACCCATGCCTTTGCCGTGCTCGCTACAGCCTCCACGTGACATCGTCCGCGTAGACATATCGTTCAACTGCCTTTCATCTTGTCCCCCTATTTTTTACTAAATTGTTCCAAATTGTTAAAATTGGTTTAGCCGTTGTGTGACTCGTATAGTTCCTTATAAGCCGTCTGTCTGAAATCACAGGCATTTTACTTGAACCTCCGGAAAGAGTTCTGTTTTCGCTACAATAGGAAGGTACAATTTAAATGCAATCTTCTCTTCACTGTTGTCTGTCCATAATTTTTGTAAGTAGGTATGTATTTTTGTACGTTTGTAAGTAGGAGTAGTTTAAGGACATACCCGGGATGTCCTTAAACTACGTCCAAAAGAGAGGTATGGGCATTGTGAATGTCATCTCGCCTTGTGTGGTAGGGCACAGCACAGCGGATGTCATTCCAGATCTAGAGCAGAGCCCAACTGGGGAAGTACCTCCACCTTACAGAAAACCGCAGCCAAATAACACTAGACCCTACTCACAGTGTTGTGTTCCTCCCGGTGAGTAAGTTTGCCAGAGCTCAACGAGGCTGTGGAGTGTTAGAGACGGCAACGCGCATGTAACACCTCTGGAGTTGCCGGCGTCCATAGGCTACGGAGACTGCTTACCATCAGGCGGGCCGTATGCTTGTTTGCCACCGACGTGGTATTAAAAAGTCAACCTTTGAACGGATAAAAATATCAGTTATTGTTTTAGAAGGGGATAAAGTCGTTTAAACCTCTCGTGCTAATATTGGTACCCGAGCAAGCGAAGGATTAGAAAACTGAACCACGAGCGTAGCAAGTGGTTCGAAAAGTGGAATCTTGAGCGTTGCGAGGGTTAAACAAATTTTGCCACAGAGTGAAACATAAAACTTTCATCACACCAACGCAAGGAAAATACTAACTATAAAATATCAAACCAAATCAAACCAAATCAATTCAAAATGAATGTTATTAAATATTGACGACCAGTTTGGCCTAGTGGGTAGTGACCCTGCCTACGAAGCTGATGGTCCCGGGTTCAAATCCTGGTAAGGGCATTTATTCGTGTGTTGAGCATGGATATTTGTTCCTGAGTCATGGATGTTTTCTATGTATTTAAGTATTTATAAATATTTATATATTATATATATCATTGTCTAAGTACCCTCAACACAAGCCTTATTGAGCTTACCGTGGGACTTAGTCAATTTGTGTAATAATGTCCTATAATATTTATTATATTATTTATTTATCATATTTTAAAAGTCAGATCTATCAGAAAACATAAGGAAACAACTTAAAATTTGCATTTGATTACTTTGCGCTGAGATCATGTGGATAAAATGCAACTTTCTCATCAGTTTTTGAACAATGAAGATAGAGCCTTTACCAGCTGGTGTGAAGAAAAAGTATTAACGAATCCTATGCAGGCGAAGTCGTGAGATACGTATATGGAAGCATCTGTATTTAAGGACATTTATGCTATTTAAGTTTTTGTTCATCCCATGTATGTTTTCTGTGTTATCTCCTCAATAAATAAGTCGCGAGTGAAGTTGAAGTGACGGCCATCCATAAAAACTATACTAAGTATCTTAACGACACAGGATTGTCACTCAATCAGTAAACGTGTCACTATAACAATTCAACTAAGCCGGTTTAGAACCCACGACATACAAACAGAAAAACATTCTGGCTTTTCAAGGAATCTGTGCAACGTACGAGAGAACAAGTAAAAACCTAATTAGTAGTACTCTCACGGACAATAGTTCCCAGCCAAACCGGTCAATACAGCGTTGTGTTCAAGTCATACAACCATACAGAACAACATACATACAGAACAGGTGTTCGACAAATAGAGGTTTACAATAAGAAAAGCTCACGCCAACACAGCTAAGTTATAACCAGTATCTTGCCAGCTTTACGAGCGCTATTTGTTTTGTTGTTTGCCATCAAACTTGACAACCACAACAGGATTTAACAACCGTTTTCATTTGGGTGAAAAGTTGAGACTATGACAGGGACCGGTTGAACTACAAAATGGCAAAGTCGTCTCGAGAATCTTTTTTTTTGGTTTTTGTTCATTATGTTGTTTAAAATGTAATATTGATGGCTTATTATGCAGTGAACCACCGTGGAAGTATGCAGGAAATGAAGAATTTTCGTGTTTTTTTTTTGTGAAATCCAGCTATGACTGTACATACTATATGTAACTACCAAACACTTTTGACATAGGTGAAATCATCAAAAAAAATTATGAAAGCCATTTTGAGGGTTCCGGACCCAAATGGTAAAAACGGGAGCCTATTACTAAGACGCCACTGACCGTCTCTCTGTCTGTCACCAGAATGTATCTCATGAACCGTGATAGCTAGGCAGTTGAAATTTTAACAGATGATGTATTTATGTTGCCGCTATAGCAACAAATACTAAAAACAGAATAAAATATACATACAACAAACGTGATTTTTTTGCCGTTTTTTCGTATTGGTACGGAGCCCTTCGTGCGCGAGACCGAATCGCACTTGGCCGGTTTTTTAAAGCACAACACATTAAAACATATGCAGAAGATAATACGTTTAAACAGACCGTTCAATTCCGGTCCTAGTCAAGATACTGCCACATATAAATACACTGCGATGAAGTATAATTACAGTGCGCGCGGGCGGATACGGGCGGTATTCGTTGTTTTGTTTGTTGGCTTTGTCCGCGATAGTTTATAATCGATGGATATATTTGAATATCGGGATAAACTAAGAAAGACTTGCTTATATTAAAACAGGGGTAACTTCTTGTACGTAGACTATTTTTGCTTTCAGACCGCGATATACGAAAAGACGATTAACTGGAAGATACATTTTGATTTTACTTAGATTAATTCTCAGAATAGTATATACTGTGCAGTAACATAATATGTTACCTTTTCATGGCAAATAAACTTAAACGATTGATTTTCAGCAAATAGAAATCTAATACCAAAAAGAATTCATTGTAATATAAAGCGAATGATTCCATAATTGAATCCCGAGCATAGCAAGGGATTCTAAAATAGAATCCTGAGGATAATGAGGGATTCAAATATCAACGCCCAAGGTGGAAATAATTTTCATACCATTGTGACGCATACTGCTTTTCACATCAGTCATCACCTATGAGGAAATTATTATGTTTCAAGAAAAAGTTAAAAATAGTGTCCTAGATAGTTAGGGCACTATTTTAACCTTTTTGTTGAAACAATAATTTCCTTCATGTGCCACTTTGATCGCTCCTAGCAGGGAAGAAAAGTGGCATATTGATCCCTCCTAGTAGGAAAAAAACCCCTTTTCCGAATAGGGGATGTGAAATAGTTATTTGTGTCCCAAGGAAGGAAAAGTAGGACATTGCATGCCGCGTGTAAATCTTTTTTTGTGGCGGAAAGCGGCAACTTTGTTAAACGCAGCGGGAGCAAAGTTGACGCTTTCCGCCCGGAGGGCTGAAAACCATATTTACTCAAACATTAACGTAGTCATTTAAAATAAAAATAGAAACAATTTGTCTAAGTATATCCATGTCACCAGATGTCATAAGTCAACCGAGTGGAGCCATAATAGCGCCAGATGTCCGGAATCACGGCGCTCATTCGTCACTCTCGTCGCTCGATTATCGCCGAGATGAACAACGTGTGAAAGATGATCGGCTATCTATCATTTATAATTGGAATAGTGAGACCTTGGAGGATTTAAAAACTGGAGACGCCTTGACTGTCATTTTCTGTACAAAACAGTCTGCCGATTTTTGCGGGGGAGGGGCACGTCAAATGTATGGCTATTTCTACGTAACGTACAAATAGCCATGTCAGATAAACGTCAGTCCATACAATACATATGACCATTAGCCGAGCTTTTCGACAGAGGGGTAAGCTCTTAAAGGCGTCTCCAGTTGTTAAATCCTCCAAGAGTGAGACGTGAGACCGTGGAAAATGTAACACTAACTGGTTTTGACAATTTATTGATGCGTTTCACTGGTGAGTTCAATTCATCGCCTGTTTAGCGTTTGTTCAAATGTCGTGAATGTAAGTTAGAAAATGTTTGTTAGTAGTCATTGCATGAGACACAGGAATAGGATACAGGAATAACCTAGCGGCTCTTGTCGCGCTGATAGAGTTAATGGGGATAGACACCCGGTGATATGTTTAGACTCGCCTGAATTAAGTGCAGAACTGCAGATGATGCACGCCACACACGTTTTTTTTTATTTTTGAATGTAAACCAAGTTAGACGACGCGTTAATTGATGCGCTTTTTATTTTTTTATATAATTATATGTAATACTGTTTTACTATTCATAAGTGCTTGTTGCTAGGCCTACATGAATAATAGTACATTACGATACAAGTGCGAAAAATAGGAAATTTGAAACGAGTGGCGATAAATTAAAACACGACCGAAGGGAGTGTTTTAAATCGACACGAGTTGCGAATTACCTATTCGCACATGTATCGTACAACGTTTTACAGTTTCAACAGTTAGTGTTATTTGAGTTTTGCATGTTTTAATATTAATGTTAATTTCTGAGCAACATAATTGTTATTATTCATTAGTGGAAACTGTTTGGCTTATGAATGTGTAATCTGATTAACTATATGTGTTGTTCTTGCCTGTTTGTTTCCCAAAGGTTTAAATAAATAAATAAATAAAATATGGCCCTTTAAATGTTCGACACAGTAACGTAATATGCTACTTCTCGCACTAGTGCTATAAAGTAGCCCCATATGTACTGTAAAGTATATTTGAATTGAATTGAATTTGAATTATTGATTTACTATAAATTTATAAATTAAGGGAATTAGTTTTTGGCAAAAATGTCATTTTTGGTACAAGCTTTTGTCGCTGACTGCACTTTTCATCGAGACAATGCTAAAAACTCCAGACACAATTAGGTTGCGTTTGTTTCATCACAAAGTTCCTATGGCCACCTCCTGTATCTATCATCAGATCAGCGCGATGGTACCATAATATTGCATTGCGCTATGCTCGTGGTTCAATTTTGGAAACTTTCGCTTGCTCGGGTATCAATATTAGCACGAGCTGTAAACAAACTTTGCCTCCGAGTGAAACACAAAATTTTTCACCACACCGACGCGAGGAAAATACTAACTATGTAATACCAAAAAAAACACAAACCAAATCAAATCCAAATGAACGTAATAAAAAAATGATCATTCAAAATCATCATTTAACAGTCAATTCTACCAGCTAACCATAAGCAAACCACTCAAAATTTGCATCTGATTACTTTGCCCCACATGTGGATAAAATGCAACTTTCTCATCAGTGTTTGAACAATCAAGAGGACATTTATCAGTTGGTGTGGTTAAAAATAATTTAGTACAATTCTGATACTGCTAATGTGTATTATAAACATGTTTCTTAGTCAAATCTATTCTTATTCTTACATAATACGCTTTAATGCCATAATTGAAAATCTCCGCTCCTTTACGGGCATACTTACGCAACATCTGTCCGTCTGTCAGTCCGTCTCCATCGCATCCATTAGCCTAATTGAAGACTTCAAACAAAATTAGTTACTTTCCCAAACAACACATTATTGGGACGTAACGTTTAAATTTACGGACATCGTCTGGTTTAGTAGTAAAAGGCGGTTTTAAATAACAAACGACATTTCAGCGCGCGGTTGTTCCATGCGATGAACGCTGCGTCAAACGCGACGCGACTTAATTCACGGGAGTTACAAGCGTCCATAGGCTGCGGTGGCAACTTAACATTCACATCATACCTGTAAAAATAGTTGTAAGTGTAGGAAAAAAAAAAAAAAAAAAAAAATACAGGTCGCACGTTTGTTGCCATCATTGGTATAAAACAAAAACTTCTGCGACACTGCGTCCTGCGACATTTACACGACGAGCGCGACTCTTTTCAAAAGGCAAACTTTAAAAAGTGATACTACTTCTTAGCACGAAAGCTTAATTAAAAAGAAATGAACAAACTCAATTTTCTTTTAGATGTTTCCTTTAAATAAACGTCAAGACTCATTTAAACTTTACCAACAAAAGTTTCCCCCCACGCCGAACTATAGATCGAAAAACGAACACGAACATTGAATTATCGTCAGAAACAGAGGTTGAGGTTAGATTAGACCGATTACATGAAGCTTTGAAGATAACATCTGTGGTGTGTCAATGAATTATGACCTGTATGCCGTGGGTTTTAAAGTATTAATTGAGTAGTTTGGAGAAGCTGTCTCTTTTATAGATCGGTAATGTGAGTAAAGGTTATATTTGAATGTTGGGGTGAGTCCATGTAGCAAGATGAGAGCGGGAAGAGGTATTCTTGAAATTGTTAGAAACTGGGAGAGCAATGGTCATTGAGGGGAAATTAGAAACTGTAAGAAATTGGTCATAATCAGTTTTCGGTTCTGATGTGCCATTTCTGTTGGCACTCTACTCGAAAGTGAAGAATATTGGTCGAACTCGTCTGGCCTGTACCTGCTACAATTCAGGACATTTGCATCAAGCACCTTTGATATAATATAGGCAGTGTAGGTAGGTACGTTATGAAAATGCCTTACATAGTCATATTAATGATGAAAATGGTACCAAAATGTTAAAAGTATTAGTAAAGGAAATGTCCGTAAACCAATACCGCTTAGTACTATGACGTGATCGGTTTTGCGCCAAAGGAAAAATGTTTAAGTTTAACAGAAATTAAGGACAAGTTATAATTTCATCCCGTTTAGTTTAAACGTAGAGTAGACAATCACTTAAATAGTTCTACTACTGAGAAATGAGTGTAAACTGCGTCCTTGCTTATTAAATAAATAAAACTGGTATCCCTGCGTGTTTAATCAACCCTTCTACCGCTATCGCCTCGTTTGTCCCTGGAACCCTCTATCTCGGTATGGCATTGCATTGTGTATGGGTGTATGTCTGTGCGGGTTACCCCGGCTTCGACAGTTCAGCTGTTACGGATTTAGATTAACTTGTTTCGTTATAATTCATTAATAACAGTCCGGTTAATGTAGTTACTAAAAAGAGCATTCAAAACGTTGTACAACTTGTGTTTTAGCGTGTGCAAGACCTTTCTCCCGCTATCGCTTGTCCCTTGCACACTCTATCTCGGCGTGGCATCGCATTGTGTATGGATGTATGTCTGTGCGGGTTAATCCGGCTGTGACAGTTCATAGCTGTTACGGTTTTAGATCTACTTGTTTTGTTCTGAGGCTTCCTGCTGAAATTATTATGACAAATCAAACTTAAGTAACATTATCGAATTTAAACTCTCCTTAGTCATTAAAATGTAATTAGTGTTGAATTAAATTAATTAATATATGTAAGTATGTTAAATTCATGTATTTTTAGTCACGCCTCCATTTTGGTTAGGTCTCCATTTTGAGGCACTAAGAGAGCTGATGATCAGTTCACGTTGACAGAGGACCTAGGTTCTCTAAAACATGTCCCAGTCACAGGTAGACTAAAAATAAATTAATTTACCGTTAAGTAAAATTCTACATATAAAGGCTGTTTTTTTATATCTACTAAAGTTTGCGAAAGTTGGTAAACTAAAGAGAAAAGAAGCGCTGCTGAAAACTGCGAGTAAGAGAGACGGAAAAAAGTGGCTGTGACATAATCGGACAGACAGACGGACATGACGAATCTATAAGGGTTCCGTTTTTTGTCATTTGGCTACGGAACCCTAAAAACACTTGTTTTTGTGTACATTCCCGGTTTACTAGAATTCCATATTCCGTAACGGAACTGGCAACAAGAACGATCATCTCTACAGTTTCAAAGTCTACAAGCTGAGATGTTGACACTCCAATATTTGAGAGCTAAGCTCCCAAACGCGTTCCACAAACATCGAATAGATTAAGTAAACAGTTCTGTTAGTGTATTTAGCACTAAAGTAAACTTTCGTGAACCTTATGGGAAGGAGATAAGGTGTATTTATGGATAGATATGTCTAACGTCGTGTGAGGTGTTAGTAATGGACATGGGAAACGATGATTTAGACTTATTCCGTCGTCAGTAGTTTATGCTGATGAAGAAAGTAAGACAACGGGGTACCAAGTAGCACCGCCCAAAATATCTCTGCTTTGCCAAAAGGTTGACTGGTAGAGAATGCCTCTACATACCTACAATTAATATTAAAATTTTTGCAAGAAACCTTTGGTCTTACACTCGTCCATCGTACAAAATATCCATAAAATGTAATATTCAGTATTTTTTTGAATTTGTAGTCGGGTCTATTCCCGGGCGAGACAAGCGAGTTGAAAAAATCTTTGAATGTCATTTTATTTCTTTCTAATAACTAAACAATGTTTTCTTCAAGTAAAATGAGCTACCTTAGGGTTTTAAGGCCATTTCCGTCCAGGGTCCATGAATAAAATTTTATCCATACTGAACACTGGCAATCCAACAGCCAATACAAAAAGGCGCGAAAACATTTGTGTGGCAGATCTATCTTTCTCGCCTACATTTTTCAAATTTGCCGCCATTTTCTATTGCCATACAAAACTTCTACTCGCTCTATGACTGCCCCCCCCCCAACAAAGCGGCAGCTGACGTCCACGAGGGTTCATAGCACATCACCCATAACATCTTTACGCCCGGGATGCTACTGATCATGGAAATCTGGGTAGGCCCTCTGCTCCCAACTCGCGGGAAATATGAACTTGCAAAGTCGCTAACCACGTCTAGGGATTTAATTTTTGCCCTTGCCTAAATAAATAAAGCATGTAAGTATTCAAAGCCGTTCCAAGTAATGACTTCCATTCATTTATATCACGAACGACTCTTATGTTCACCCTTAAAACGTTTAAAAACAGTCTATTGACCGTCATCCCGTGTAAATAATTGCTATTTTTGCGATTTCTTGTTGCGGGCACTTACGACCCTTTTCCCGTATTTCCAAACCCCCCCCTCACCATTAGGACATTCAATAATAACCGTAACCGTACCTGTAGATTTATACAAATTGTTTTGTATTCACCTGAACACATTTCTACTACAATTTGACCACTAGATTTGTAAGAAATATGTGAATTAAAACAAAAATCATAAATATTTTTTTGTAATAAGTACTTAGTTATTGTCGACTGCACTTGATCCCAGATTATTGTATTATCATTAATGTCATCTGTACTCAAAGCACCTGCAAAGTTTTAAAACGATACGTCCCGTAAGGTTAAAATCCACTTGGAAGACTTTATTACGTTGTTTGTTACAAGTGAAGCGGATACAACTTAATATAAGTGTGTGAAAATAGCATAAAATGTAAGCAAACATATGCTGCATACATTGACATACATTTTTATTACTTACAATTAGTATATATATACTAGTTATAATTACCTGAAGCGCTGGTGGCCTAGCAGTAAGAGCGTGCGACTTGCAATCCGGAGGTCGCAGGTTCAAACCCCGGCTCGTACCAATGAGTTTTTCGGAACTTATGTACGAAATATCATTTGATATTTACCAGTCGCATTTCGGTGAAGGAAAACATCGTGAGGAAACCGGGCTAATGACAACCAGGCCTAGTTTACCCTCTGGGTTGGAAGGTCAGATGGCAGTCGCTTTCGTAAAAACTAGTGCCTACGCCAAATCTTGGGGTTAGTTGTCAAGCGGACCCCAGGCTCCCATGAGCCGTGGCAATATGCCGGGACAACGCGAGGAAGAAGGACTAGTTATAAATACCATCTGTTAATTATTCATATTTTTCATCTTCTTCATTCAGACATTACTTAGGTCACGTCCATGTCATTTAAATTAAACTTCATTTTTCAATATGACTCGTACCTGGATAACCAGTATTATTCAGTGACTGTGAATAGCACTGGCTAAGCTAATTAGGAAAAAAGATCTCCCCGAATAAAGATTGAACGGGAATAACGAGCATTGGAAACTCTTTGTTGACTCAAGCTTAGGGGTGGCTACAAAGAGTTGGAGCTTATGAATTTTTAACTAGAATTTTCGATCAAAAAAAAGAATAATTTCTATCAGTTAGGTTATTTTGTACGTTGTCTAATTATATTGTACTTCCTAGATAAAAAAGATAGATATAAAATCTTTATTCAACCACAACTTACACGCTTTGTGACAGTTGTGACACAAACAATAACAAGTAATAATAAAATTGACAAAAGACAAAGAAAAGGTAACATACAATTTGACACTAATAGCAATAACAATGAATAGAATAGAATAGAATAATATTTATTCAGACAACACATCAATTATTACAAAGAAGATAATACATTAACAACAACAAGAATTAAAAAAGAAACAGTGGAAGTTGAATAGTACAGAACAGATAAGGATGTGACGCTGAAATGGTCTCCACTCAGCATTGCAATGAAGAACATGTCATATTTTTCGTTTAGTAGAGATATTAGTAGAGGGTCGAGTGCTGGTAAACAATAGGCGCTGACTCAGCATGAATGCTGCGGAGACCACAGCGCTAGTCTTCCTACACCATTTTACTCGTACATTTGAGATTCCCGAGGTTTTTACCATACATATACACATGGGATATAATACTGTTATATGAGCAAGATTTAGAAAAATAATCATAATCATAATAATTTATTGCTAAATAATATAAAATTACATGTCAGGGTTACCATAGTTACCTAGTTTACATACCAACATATAGGTTGACTTACTGTTCACCTACTGAAAACCAACTAGGTACCCTTTTTTCTACGTCAAGTAAAACATAATATCGATTTCCCATAGATAATATTCCTGGGACTGAATGAGTATAGCTAGAACCGGGAAATCCCAGTTCAAGGACTAGGTTTGTAGAAAAAACTAGGTTCGCGAGCACACCCGAATTTCCCAGCACTAAACCGGGATTCAAACCCGCTACCGATTTAATTAAGTATATAGGGATTGCAAACCGGATTGATTTTCAATCCGGCCGGATCCGGCCGGATTTTGACCATAACCCGGCCGGATCCGGCCGGACCGGATCCGGTTTGGTATAGGGATATTACAGTTAATTAAATGACATATTTTTCTAGTTTTTTGCGTAATACGTAGTCCTAAATCTAATCTATAATTTGAAGTTAAGAAATAACTTCTTAATAACAATAAAATAGAACTTAGTAGTAAAAAGTGTGACACTGTCAATATCACTTTAAAAACAAAATATGAAATCGGTCATTTATTATATTTAACAATTCACAAGTGTTTTCGTAACTGTTCTTTGATTGAATTCTTTGTAACGTGTAAAAAATATTATCCATTCTAGTATAAGAAAATAAGAAATTTTACTATTAACCAAAATTATATTAAATTTGCCCTCATTTTTTTGCCCGAGAAAGTAGTAGACTGTATGATTTAAAAAAATGAACTTTTTCTTAATTTATAGAAAATTATATCGGACAAATTATAGGGAATGGAACACAACACGACAATCTCATGCGAAAAATAATAGAGTGTAGGATTGAAATCCATCGCGGAAAGGAACTCCCTAAGAAAACTTACATGGATCAAATAAAGAATTGGTTAGACGTAGAGTAGCATGTACCAGGAGATGAAGGAAATTGCATAAGATTGGATGAAATTGTAAATACAAAAGATTCTCTCTTAAATTTGAATAGAAATATATACATAATCGGAGTAAACTAAAGATTATCAATGTTATCATATATTCATTCACACATATAACACATATTATTACCCAACTCTAGTCGATTGAGTACCGCCGACTTAATCCTGCTCATTTGTTTACTTTTAATATCCTATCACAACATTAACCTTCTCTTGAGCATAAATTACAAATGCCTTCCAAGGCATCTCCATCCTTTAATTTTTCCTTCTATTACAATATTTATGTAATCGTCATATCGTGTCACCAACATGAAAGGCATCTTCTGTTCCCAGTCATCGTCATAATAAATATATTTTTATTTAACTAAATTTAAATAAAATCTTTCGTTTTTTGCTCTGTTAAACTTCATACCTCTCATTCGTCGCCTTTTCCTCATCTAAAACGCACAGTGCGTGCTGTATATAGGCGTTTTTTTATTTTACCGGATCCGGTGATTTTAGACCGGATCCGGTAGCTCCTGAAAAGTGCCGGATCCGGCCGGATTACCGGATCCGCCGGACCGGATTGCAATCCCTATAAGTATATCAAACGAGTCCGGGCATTTGACGGCGCAGTTTAGGGTACATTCCTTTTTTCATTAACCCGGATTACCATTTAGCCTCCACCGGCCAATGTAGGGGTGAACTTGGCACCAGTGGAAAATGTTACAGATTACTTGCTACGGTCCTTTGGGGTTACTTCGAAGCGGGGTGATGATCGAAAAAGATCTTATTTCATGCAGGTATACTGAAGGACAAATATTGTTTCCGCGGGAGTTACGGATTGTGAAAAAAAGCTGTAACTCCCGAGGGAGTTATAGTATAAAGACTCATTATAATCTGTATAAAACGCTTAATGTAACTAACGTATTAATTTGATAATGCTTAATACTGTATCAGTACAGGCAACAGGAATGGGATGGTATAAAATAAACAAATCCAGTAAGACAAGAATTTTACCATCAGTTTATAATAGCTGGCAACATTTTACTATAAACAAGAGCCAAAGAGCTGCTTAAGTTTAATTTTTCATTGATATTCGTTATTTTGAAAATGAATGGCGCCATACATCCCATGACTGGAGCAAAAAACCACAGTTTTAATTGGTTAATAATATTGAAACCAACTGCAGTAGCTCTCATAAATAATAAACGACGAATTGGACATTTAACTTTTAAAGCGTAAAACAGTAGAAATTTTACAGGTGTCGGTGAAATATCAAAAATACTCCAAATTTTCTCTTAAATGTCCCATGATTGGTACCGTTAACATATGTGATATTTTTTGAGAAGATGAGAAGGGGTATAGTAAGTTAACCTTAAAAGGTAGACATACATATACTCTATCAGGGGGGATAAGGCGGTAGGGACAGGTGGAACAGGGGACTTTGTGGACCATTGTAAGAGAGACAATTCCACCATGTATGTAGTAATGCTGGTGTAGTCTGAATCCGAACGATGTCACGAATATTCGCATACGCATATACGAATATTCGCTTCATTTTAAACATTCGTTTCGACATTTGCATTCGCATCAAATGAAGTGAATGTTTTGCGAATGCAAATGTGCGCAGGTCGTGTCCTGTCTCGTCGACTCAAGTGCGCGCAATCGGTTTTCAAGTAATGCACTTTGACCAGTAGACAGCATTTATTACATCCCGTTTTAAGGAATGATAATAACAACTACATATTCCCTGAAATTCGTATTCGCATTCGGACATTCGCATCCTGAACATTCGGATTCGCATTCGCGAATATGAAAGATGCCACATTCGTTACATCCCTGATACGGAGTCTGTGAATGGTAGTTAATAGCAATTACCTATAAAGACACTTTATTCTGGTTTTTGGAGATAGGCACAGCATCACAGCAGATAGCGAGGTCGTTTCCTAACCCGAGCAACCCGACGGGTCATTAGCGGTAATGCGGCGTTAAAAAACGGAGATTGCATTATCCTGTGGAAGCGGAAGGTGTAGCTTATGGAAAATGTGTCTCGGTGTTTTACTCGTCGCAAAGGCCTATTCTACATGTTTTATAACATTGCTAGGCACTCGCCTCGGCTTCGCACGGGTAAAACTTAACAAATTATACACCTTATTCTTCGACAATGAGTCTATTGATAGTTGAATACTGCATAAAAATCAGTTCAGACGTTTTTCAGTTTATCAAAAACATGTAGACATACAGACAGACACGGCGGGCGACTTTGTTTTATAACGTGAAGTGATATTTAGGTATCGAAAAATTGCTTAGCGGCTGTCGGAAAAATGTGTTTTTTTTAGAAACCGAAGAATCGGTTATGCTATTGTTTCGGTTGAAACATGATTTGCCGAAAGCGAAACTTTTACACTAATCCCAGACCGGTCTCAACAAACATCAAAATTTGTCATATTTTTTTTAAACTTTACATTATTGCCCCAACAATATCTGTCATATTTTTTTAAACTTTACATTATATTTTATATTTTATGTAATTTATATGACAATATTTTAATTTTTTGTTGTTTTCTTTGTTTATGTATATAGATCTTGTCCGAAATAAATGCTTTTTTTTATTATTGCTCCAACAATATATGATATATTTGTTTTAAACTTCACATTATTTATCTTTTCTATTGAACTCCACTTTACCAATTCAGCGACTGAGAGAAATGTAAATCCTTAAACCTTATTACACTGACATACATACGCTGGCGTGTGTGCGTAACTTACTTTCATTGCATCTCGCTCGTACCGGCATATTAGACATTAGCGAATATGTCCGTGTCAAAGTCGTGGTAGCCGTACGGCCCTATTTGTGACAGAGCTAATATTCGTACCAAAATTATATCCAATTCCCTATCCTCATCCTAAATTCGTGAAATTGTTTCTAGCTTCAAACGAAAATACTAGGTATCAAGTCTCAGTCACATCTTATACCCGGAATAAATTACCCATAGCTGCCGCGGGATAAATTACATTATTGGATATTCTCGATCTTCTTGTTTTATTTTATTACGACTATTACGAGTAACATATAAGAAGGAAAGAACATTGCCCTCTTTATTAAGACATCTTGTACGATTGAACTTTTGACATTTCAGAGGCAATACTAGCTGTGTCCATTCTCAGGTTTGAGAATTTTAGGTTATCGCTATACATATACCTATCGTTATCGGTATATATACTTATCGCTACTGTGCTGTAATTAATGCTTATAGACAGAGGGTGACAATAGGCGGTCTTATCGCTAAAGAGCAACCTCTTCCAGACAACCTTCGGCGGAGGGGATATAAAGCATTTAATCAAAAAAACGATATAAAGCCTGCTTTCATACATGCAATTAAAGTACACAAGTAAGAGGAGCTGGCTGTGGATTTTCGTACTAGATTTTTTTTGCTGGACTAGACTCGAAAAGTTGGCTGCACATCACATAATTGAACTTTTATTTTATTAAGGATCTTTTCCGATGACATTGCAAAAATTGCTGGCCCAAAGTGGACTCTAACAGCACAAGACCGATCAAACTGGCTCTCTCTGGAGGAGGCCTTTACCCGAGAAGGGGTTCTTGCTTCATAGCGTAGGAATATTCTTAGAGTTATTTAAAAAAAAAAAATCAATTTAAATTTTTTTTGTGAATATAAGTAAATTGTTGACTACTTATCATAATTACGAGATATTCCCTTCCAATTTTTCCGAATCATGTTGACACTGTAACTAGTTAACTACTTGCAAGAAATAAAAGGCTTTTTTATTTTATTTTATTTTATTTATTTAAGGATCTTTTGGTTGTCGAGAAAAGCGCTACCTATACATTTCTCGGCCAGGTTAGGAATTACCTGACTCGAGCTACTAAACGGCCTAGCTTCTCTCGCTCGTCTGTATGAATGCTCCGCTTTTCTTTACTAATTAAATCATGTTTTTCAAACTCAACTCTTGTGTTCATAATTGTAGGTTAATAAGTGTTTAGCTAACTCCGTATAAAAAGACGAGCCTTTTTAAACCCCGACCCCAAAAAGAGGGGCGTTATAAGTCTGTCCACTATGTTTGTGTCTGTCTGTGGCACCGTAGCCTTTAAACGGATGCACCGATTTTCATGCGTATTTTTTTTCAATTTCAAAGCAGGCTTCCTAGCGGTGGTTCTTAGATGTTTCATCAAAATCGGTTAATGCGATTAATCCATTGCGGTGGGGATTTTAAATATTTAATTTATTATTCATTTCTCAACTCTCAATATTTCTTAATCCTTAAAGGCATGAATTAAAAATAATCTTGGCTCCCGGGAGCGTCAAGTTACAGCTAATCACCTTACTTTCTAATAACTTTGGTTACCCCTTTTCCACCAAAGATTTCAAAAGTAAAGATAGGCCGGTTCATATAATTCCGACCGAAAATTCTCGTTTGGTGTGCCTCGGTGGAATGCTACAAAGCGATTGGTTGATGAGTTCGCATCACGCACGCGATTGGTCGCAACTAGTTGTGTTGGACTGCACGCTGTCATGACACTGCTGTGCTGGCACCATTCGTGCATAGAAGAAGAGGAACCAATAAAACACATTCTTCTAGACTGCAAACAGGTAGAAGTATACAGTAGCAAATACCTAGGGACTCCGTGCACACTAAAAGAGGCAGTTAGCAAACTGAAGACACTGCTAGGCTTCGTGGAGGAGCTGGGGTAGTTATAGTAGCGCTACCTCGTTTCATGCGAAATAGGCACAATGGTGGTCGACTTGCGGAAATTACCCAGAAGCACTAACTAACTAACTGACTAAGCCCTGTCTTTACGAAGTAATGCATAAGTCAATGTTTTCCAGAACGTATCTACATTAAAGCCGGTTAACTTGACGTTATATTAATAACAAAAATTTCCGCGAGAGACAGACATATTAAATATATTCGCTGGTCCGCCAACGCGAGCTCCCGATGAGGTAATCAATACGGAGTGAAACATGTCGAGCTATTTTCGACTTAAAATATCTACGACCCGTTTTAATATATTTAATATCGTAAGCGCATTGTAATATGCTTACTTGAAAAATAAACTATCTCTATTTGGTATTTTTGCGAAGAAAACCGGCAAGTCAAAAACTTTATTAATACCTATATGTTAAGGTTATACGCCATTGTTGTAGACATGTAATAGGTAGCAAAACGAGCAGACGAGCCACCTGATGGGAAGCAGTCATCGCCGCCCATGGACATAAGCAACAAACATCGGAGGAGCCACTTATGCGTTGCCAACCTTTCAGTACCCTACAGGTATTAACTTCTTAAAGAATCCCATCATAAAATATCTTTAGGTATATACATATTAGAACCTTCTACTTCTTAAATTTTTCATGACTTATCGTCTTCGAAAAATGTACACTAGACCCTACTCATAGTGTTGTGTTCCTGCCGGTGAGTAAGGTTGCCAGAGCTCAACGAGGGTGGGAGGGGGTTAGGGTCGGCAACGCGCATGTAACTCCTCTGGAGTTGCAG
Source organism: Cydia pomonella (assembly GCF_033807575.1). Classification (NCBI taxonomy): domain Eukaryota; kingdom Metazoa; phylum Arthropoda; class Insecta; order Lepidoptera; family Tortricidae; genus Cydia; species Cydia pomonella. The sequence continues at coordinate 359,792 of NC_084728.1, forward strand.
GCGTACATAGGCTACGGATACTGCTTACCATCAGGCAGGCCGTATGCTTGTTTGCCACCGACGTAGTATAAAAAAAATATAATTTGTATCCGAATCGTTAACTTTTGTAATGACCAAAGGAAAGTGCTGTGGAAGTGGTGTGGTATGCTTGTTTGCCACCGTCGTGGTATAAAGTCTCTGTATATATAATATTGCAAATAGTCTGCAAATGTCTAACTTTAATAAGTCTTACGGCCCGTTACGAAGAATGAGATACGATAACGATAAGTTCTGGTTTAGATAAGTTCTCATTTAAATATCGTTTATACAAAAGGAAAGGAAAAAAAAGGAGGGTAGGCATAGAAACACGAGTACACATCAGCTGATAAAAATTATTAAATAGTAAATATTTTGGCCTTAAATCAAAATTAACTTAATGTTTAGTTGATATTTTCTACCTACCAGCAGTTCTCTTTGCTAAATTCACTTTTAATAAGGTTGACACTGTTTACTGTCCTAAATCACCTTCACTGCACTTTAAACTGACAATGGAGTCCATCAAGCAGTCCGTGGCTGAGATGTCTGCGATCTTCAGCGCAAGGATGGCGGAGTTCCAGGGACAAATAGATAAGGCTACTCCGGGGAGTCCCACCATCTCTTCTGTTGCTGCGCAGTTTGAGGCTTTCCGATCATTTATAATGAAATCCTTGGAGACACTTCAGCAACAAGTGGAGTTCCTCAGCCATCAAGTCGACAGCCTGGAGATGCGGTCGAGGCGTAAGATTCTCCTCTTTCATGGTGTTGCTGAGGAAGATGGTGAGGATACTTCGGCGTGAGTTGTGGGATTGCTGAGGACCCATTTGAAGAGCGAGCTCACAACTGATGACATATCCCGGAGTCACCGTATGGGGCGTCCTCGTAAGAACCTGACCAGATGTGTGTTAGTGAAGTTCCGCGACATTTCTCATCGCAACGACGTATGGTTTAGCAAAACCGCCTTGAAAGGAACGGGCGTGATAGTGTCAGAATTTTTGACCAAACCACGGCACGACGTCTTCATGGCTGCCCGTGAACGTCTCGGCGTTCGTAACTGTTTTACACGGGACGGCAGTGTTTACGTTCAAGTTAAGGAAGGGGAACGCCGCTGCGTGTCATCACTCGCTGATCTCGACTCCATCAAGCCTGCGCCGGCGTCTCAACCCGCTGTAAGTACAGCTGTTGAATCAGGCCCGACTGCTAGCAAGCCAGACAGAAGGGTGAAGCGTCAGGGAGCTATCAAACCCCGTGTTTAAAACTAGTTTTATTATTGTGTTGTTAGTTGTAGTGTAAGTTGCTTGTCTCTCAATTTGACTCTTGTTTTTGACCGTGTAATATCTTGTGCGAATTTCTTTTTTACCCTCTTCTTACTTTAATATTTTTTGCAACTTCACATCTGTCGGTTAATATTTTATTGTGTCAATTTCTTGTATACTTGTTCGCTTGGCACTGACAGGTAGTGAAAAATTGTCACAAGTGACACTTGACATGTATTAGTGTTGCCACTTTGTAAATTGCGTTTCGTTGCTTACTTTAATTTTTTATTGTATATTCAGTTACTGCTGGCGGGTAGTTGGAAATTGTTTTAGTGCATTTCTTAGTCTTAGTAGTTTTTATATTTATTGTAGTTTGATAATACTTATTCATTTCTATATATATATATATATTTATCCGTAAATGGCAAACTTTAATGATTCTGACGAAAATAGTGATTTTGTTTCTGCTTCCTCTGATTGTGATGATAGCTTTCATAGTCTCCCTCCCTCTCTTCATGACTTACTTGACCTACAACTTTCTGACGTTCCCAAAAATTTTAATGTCGCGCATATAAATGCCCAAAGTATCCCCGCCCACTTTAATGATTTTTTATTAACTTTTGAACTAAGTCGTATTGACGCCATTTTGATCTCCGAGACTTGGCTCAAGCCTTGCCTCCCTTCTACCTCTTATTCGTTGCCCGGTTTTTGTTTAATACGTAATGATCGCTCTGGCAGGGGAGGTGGGGGTGTTGCTATTTATCTCCGTTCTCATATCCCGTATTCCATTTTAAGTATGTCTACTCAATCCCCTTCTTCTGACACCGCAGAGTATTTATTTCTAGAGTTTAGCCTATCTCACTCTAAAGTCCTTTTAGGGGTATTTTATTCTCCCTCCCTTCAAGTTAATTACTTTGGGTCTTTTGAAAAGCTTCTCGAGGATTTAATGCCATCATATACACATCATATAATTATGGGGGATTTTAATACATGTCTTCTAAAAAATGACTCTCGCTCCAAGTCTCTTAAATCTCTTTCTGAAGCCTGCAATATGTTCATCCTGCCATCCGGTCCCACACACTTTTTTCCTAACTGTTCTCCGTCGCTTCTCGACCTCACTTTTGTCTCATCTCTAGATCATGTTGCAAGGTATGTCCAATACTCTGCGGACGCCTTTTCATATCATCATCTGCTTTTTTTGTCTTATAAAATCCGTCCACCTAAGGCCAAACCTAAAATACTCTTTCAGCGCAATTTTAGTCGGATGAATGTTGAAAAGCTTCGTGAGGATGCCTCGAAGTTCGACTGGACTGGAGTGGTGTGTTTGAGGCTGTTTCTGTAGATGAGAAGGTATCGCTCTTTAACTCTGCTCTAACTCATCTCTACGATGTTCACGCTCCTATACGCCCGGTAAAAATTAAGCACCTTCCTGCTCCCTGGCTTACTGCGGACATTAAGTTATTAATAGCAAAAAAGAATTTGGCTAAATCTAAATTTAAGTCATACCCTTCAGATAAAAACAAGGCTAGGTACCATGCTTTGCGGAATCGTTGCAGTACAATATGCCGAGATGCTCAGAGGCGACACATTCACAATTCCGTGGAAAATGGTAACCCCGCCAAAGTTTGGAAGTTTCTAAAGTCACTTGGAGTTGGGAAGCAACCTCAAAACTCAGTCGATCATAGCGTTGACCTTGACCAGCTTAACCTGCACTTCTCTTCTTTTGCCTCCTTTTCTGGGTCAGTTAAGTTGGACACCCTTAACTTTCTTTCAAATATCCCAACTCCTGACTATCCCCCTTTCTCTCTTGCTCAATTTACTGACAGTGACGTTAAGAAGAACGTAATAGCCATCTCGTCTAATGCCGTTGGAGTCGATAACCTGAGCCGAAACATGATCCTTCCTCTCATTGACGTCATAGCTCCTATTATCACCTGTATCCTCAATAGCTCCATTTCTTCTAATGTTTTCCCATCGCTTTGGAAAGATGCCGACGTTATTCCTTTGCCTAAAAAGTCCAGTCCCTCCTCCTTCTCAGACTACCGTCCTATTTCCATTCTTCCTTTCCTCTCAAAAGTTCTAGAGCGTCTAGTACATCAGCAGTTTACTTCTTTTTTGAACAGACATGCGCTCATGAACCCATACCAATCCGGTTTCCGTTCAGGCCACAGCACAACTACCGCTCTTGTAAAAATTACTGATGATATCCGGGCTGGTATGGATAATCGTAAGATCACGGTATTATCGCTTTTGGATTTCAGTAATGCTTTCAACACGGTTGACTTCGATATCTTGCTAGGCATATTGCGTTCACTTAATGTATCTCCTGCGGTAGTTGACTGGTTTCGCAGTTATTTAGTAGGGCGTCGGCAGCGTATAAAGGTGGATTCCTCTCGATCTTCGTGGTGCAACACGCTTGCTGGTGTCCCACAGGGCGGCGTGCTGTCTCCTCTTCTTTTCTCTATCTTTATAAACTCTATCACTTCCAATATTTTGTCCTCCTACCACCTTTACGCTGATGACCTTCAAATATACTCTCAGGGCTCTGTTGCCGATCTACCACAGACTATCTGCGCCATGAACACTGACTTGGAGAGCATCTTAGATTGGAGTAAGCGTTACGGTCTCAAGGTAAACCCTACTAAAACTCAGGTTATGGTAGTAGGTAGCTCAAAGCTTACTGCCCGGATTGATTTTGGCTCTCTACCTGCCATTGTGTTTGACGGTATTCAGATTCCCTTCTCTGTCCAGGTAAGGAATCTGGGTGTCATGATGGACCAGAGTCTCTCTTGGGCACCTCAGGTGAGTGAGGTTAGTAGGAGGATGTTTGCTGCAATTGCATCGCTCCGCAGACTTCGAAATTTCTTGCCTTACGCCACTAAAATTGCGCTAGCTCAATCTCTCTTACTGCCCATATTAGATTATGCTGACATTTGCTATCTTGACCTTACGCAGGATCAGCTGAATAAGCTTGAGCGCCTCCAGAATCTCTGTATAAGGTTTATATTTGGCTTGCGCAAATATGACCATGTGTCTCAGTTTCGTTCTCAGCTCAAGTGGCTTCCTATTCGTCTTCGCCGTGACTCTCATGTTCTTGCCCTCCTATATGGCATTCTCTTTAACCCCGCTACACCACCTTATCTCAAAGAGCGTTTCAAGTATCTCTCTTCTATCAGATGTTCTCAGACTCATATTCTTGCTCCTCCCTTATCTACTTCAAAATTTTATAATAGCTCTTTTACCTTCCGGGCTGTTCGGTTATGGAATGCTCTGCCAGTAGAATTAAGATTAGCTAAATCTCTCCCCATTTTCAAAAATCAGCTGAAACTATACTTTCTATCTCTACCTTAAGTTGCCATTTATATATTTTATATGTGTAAGTATAAATATATATATATTGTATTATATTATATTGTATATTTATTAGTATATTAGGTATTGTTTTAATACTTATATAAGTAGTATGTGTGTTTGTATTTAATAGTCTCCATATTTAGCTCCTTGCACTACCTGTTGACTTTTGTATGAGTTCGAAATTTCCTGCTACCTAAAGGTTGTCTGGAAGAGATCGCTTTTTAGCGATAAGACCGCCTGTTGTTACCTGGTTCTATTTTCCTTTAAAATTCATTTGTAGTTTTACATGTATGTAAAATGTATAATTGTTGGTGCAATAAAGAATATTTACTTACTTACTTACATCGTATAATTGACTTTGACGTTACAAATATCGTAGATAAATCTTATTGGGATCACAGGGGATTAAAAATTTCGTTTATGTATCGATCTTTTAAAGATCTTTCCAAGATCTTAAACGTGTCTTAATCATTCTTCGAATCAGGCCGTTAATCCTTATCTGCCTGAATTGAAGTAATCTCCATAATAATAGGCAAGCCGGAGCCTTATAGTCGAGTTACAGCTAATCACTCCACTGTCTATTAACTCATCTCGGGATTACCTCTTTTGATCTTAAGAGTCGCAGGTTACTTTGCCGACAGAGGGTTGAGATAAATAATTTAGTGTATATAACCGCTAACTTAAACTAGATGTAGGTTTTAGTACTATAAAACAGTACCCCTAGTGTGAATTTGATCGACATCATAACGTGACGAACGCGTTTGCGTTAAGTCTCATTTTGTATAGGATTTTGAGTTTCCAAAACGTCCCGCTTGGCGCGCTCTTTCTAAATCCAATACAAAATGAGACTAAACGCAAACGCGTACGTCACGTTTCGAAATCGAATTTATTTACACTAGGGGTACTGTTCTGTATGATTTTTTAAATTTAGTCTTAACTACTAGAGCATAACTAAATTTAGATTTTTTTTTAGCGATGTATTTCGTACATCAAGGTCACTTGTGACAGTTGTGACGTCGCGTCATTAAATACGACGTTTTGAATTAAAACAAAGTAGTGGATACATTGCTTGCTGAATGATTTTATATGGAAAAATAAATGTCGTCTGTTTTTCATTGCTTGCCTTCTTTGTGATGCTAAAAAACGGATTTAACTCATCTCTGGATTAGCGACTACCCCTTTTGATCTGTAAGAGTCACAGATTACTTTGCCGACAGCGGGTTGAGAGGAATATATTATCTTTTTTATTTAACTTTTTTATTAGGCAATAAAAAATCTAAGATGATGACTAACATGGTTGTAAGGCTTTGAAATAGTTTTACAATTTTAAATTTCAGTACTTCAACTCAGGTATTGTTTTAATACTTATATAAGTAGTATGTGTGTTTGTATTTAATAGTCTCCATATTTAGCTCCTTGCACTACCTGTTGACTTTTGTATGAGTTCGAAATTTCCTGCTACCTAAAGGTTGTCTGGAAGAGATCGCTTTTTAGCGATAAGACCGCCTGTTGTTACCTGGTTCTATTTTCCTTTAAAAATCATTTGTAGTTTTACATGTATGTAAAATGTATAATTGTTGGTGCAATAAAGAATATTTACTTACTTACTTACCTACTCATCTCATCTGTAAGCTGTGCCACCCAGCCTCGATTAAGCCCCCTTTGTTTTTACTTAATGAACACATCACAACTATAGACGTCTGCAGGTAAAGGATTACCGATCAAACGGACGAGCGCAAATGAGGCCGCGTGAGTGTAAATGTGGTATATTATGATTCAGGCAATCTTCTTCTTCCTCGCGTTGTCCTGGCATTTTGCCACGGCTCATGGGAGCCTCGGGTCCATTTGACAACTAATCCCAAGATTTGGCGTAGGCACTAGTTTTTACGAAAGCGACTGCCATCTGACCTTTCAACCCAGAGGCCTCGTTGGGATTAGTCCGGTTTCCTCACGATGTTTTTCCTCACCGAAAAGCGACTGGTAAATATCAAATGATATTTCGTACATAAGTTCCGAAAAACTCATTGGTACGAGCCGGGGTTTGAACCCGCGACCTCCGGAGTGCAAGTCGCACGCTCTTACCGCCAGGCCACCAGCGCTTTATGATTCAGGCAATCATGGTGTAGAAAGGGCAACGTGTTATAGTGCCAGTACCTTTCCTTTTTTTTTCTACTGGTTTTTGTCGATTTTATGCGTCCCATGCACACGTAATTCCAATATCGGTATATCTCGTCACAAAATGCGATATTTTCCGGGCTAGAAGAATCTAGAAGGTGGTCGCGATGGCGATCTAGAAGTCTAATGTGGGCTGTACACACTCGTCGAGACACCCCGAGACAGGCCGAGAACGAGTGTATACATTGCTCCCTTCTCGTCTCGCGGTTCTCCGATTAAATCGGAGCGTCGACAAGTCTAGAAAGATAGGAAATAGTTATTTACGATACAGGTGCGAAAAATAGGAAATTCGTAACGAGTGGCGATAAATTGATAAATTTAAATTTAAAAAATTACAATAATTAAATTTTAAATAGACACGAGTTGCGAATTACCTATTCGCACATGTATCGTACATACAACGTTTTACAGTACAAATGACCCTTTAAATTTTCGACATAGTTACATAATGTGCTAATTTATGCACTACTGCAAATCATTTTCCTATATTGTTAAAACAAAAGTGACAAGTACAATTGCCTCCACTGATGACCTCACTGTTTTCTAAGCTGTGCCACCCAAACTTGAGTCGTGAATATTGAATTAAATGCAATTAGTAACCGGAGTCGAAGGATAATGCAATGTGATGCACCGCTGCACCCGCCTTTGAAGCTTAATTAAATGCGGGGCAAAGGACCGCGGGCTCCTAAGGACGCAACCGGGAAGCGCTGGCGAAAAGGGGTGTATTCCCATCTGTCCCCGCTTCACGTGACCTGCGCCATTCATGAAGCGGGGACAGGTGGGAATAATAATTGTCATCTATTCCTGGCGGGGATAAATAGAAATACACCCAAAAAGGAGGTCAATTATCTTGGTAATATCTTGTAGAACTTAGTGCACAAAAATAACTGACACATCTTATTCATAAAGCTAAAAGCTAATTATTTATATTGTTGAGCACTTTAGAGACTTATTGTCCATTGCCCATACAAACGTAGTCCCAATTTTCCTCCAATAGTCTTTCCCTGGATATTGAATAGATGTTTTTTACAATTTTTAATTACATTAACCATAGCTACACCCGTCCGTTTGATCGTTTTAAAATAGTTTTGAAAAAATTGGATAAATTTATTTTCGCTCCTAACTTTTATAATAAAAATATAAAAAAAAAACAAACGAAGGGGCTATAGTAAATAAACATATAAATTAATAAAATTATTTTCCACAGTGACACAACCAGAGAGGGAAATGGCAACTACATTTGTCCGGTCGTCAATGGGTCGTCCCCTTTCCTCTTAATAGTTATTTGCCCACTCTAGGAAAAATCGCGTTACTAAAAATAAGTATTTTGTGCAAGAGTTGCATAACAAGGGTTATGTAGGCAGCGGTTGTTTATTTTTAATTGTGACTTCTAGACAAAGATCTACAAACCAATATTTACTTTATTTTATTTAAAGGTAATTCAAGGGCCTGTCTTTACAAAACTCACCTTCATTTTGTTTTGTAACTTCGGCCCTTGAATTTTAAGACGTAATCATGTACCGTTGCGAACAAGACAACATCAAACACTTAAACTTACCTATAAATAAACACAAAGTAAATATTAGTTTGTAGATCTTTGTCTAGAAGCCAGAATTTAAAAGAAAACAACAGTTGCATAATATTGTATAAATATTCCTAACAACACTGCTGTTAGGATCCTATAGACAGATATGAAGTTGATTTCGATCTCCTTGACAGTCATTTAATGAACAAATAAGAGTGCTAGAGTAGAAAAAAATGTTTTATTTGGTACTTAAATATATATTAAAACACAGTTTTTTAGTAAACCTGCCAGTCTTTATTGCAAAAGGATTGGGTCGTAGGAAGTGTGGGCTTCAGGAAATGATGTACAGGATCTTGAGGGATCTCGGATTTGGAAGGTTCTTCCTGGAGCCAGGACAGGAATGAGTCTGAAAGGAAAGAAGGTAAGTTAGATTAGCTCAAGACAATAATGCAACAATTCATGATGATGTAACGAAGAGCATTATTAATAGCCGTTCGCGCCTTTGAAGCCTATGTACAGAATACATTTTCGAAATTCAATTGGTGCAAAGTAGACCGACTCTACACTACTATAACGATGCTTTATAAATATTTACGCTAAAATCCGTTAAAAAGCCATTTAAAAAAGAATAAAATACTTCAAATGTGCCCAAGATACAGAAATCCCCGAAAAACCCATTTCGAACGACACGTCGCCAAACCGAATGAGAAGTCGTAAAAATTCACGTCAGGTTCGGAAATGTAATATGGAATGGCGTTTTGACCCTCGGAGTGCATTAAAACTGCCGTTCGGAGTAAAACAGCCGTATGTTAGCGTGGAATGAATATGGATATGTCTCTTTGGGGTTGGAAGGAGGGAAAGCGGTCAGGCGAGAGTCGCACGTCCGCTGACGCAAAGGGTAGCATTTTTGGAGAGAAAAAATTGTTTTGTCAAATAAAAATAAAAAATTAGTTTTAGGACCTGTGGTGGTTATAGAGCTTAAAATCGATAGAATTGGTTTAAGAGGCTGTCAATACCTAAAGCGCGCACACTGTCTATTTGTATCGGAGTAAATGAGATAGCACTGTCGCATGTTACTGGGCCTGGGCAAGGGAATTATAAGAAAAATATTTAAATAAAAAAAAGTGGATTATTAGTGTAATATTTAACTCGACCACGGTTTAGATATAAATGTTTTGAAATTGTGATTTTAATTGCAGACCCATAAGTCAAAACAATAAAGACATAAAACCGTTTAATTGTGATTTTAAGACCAATCTTTGCAATTATTTTCTATCGAGCCGATTTCGTTCAATCGTGTATCGAGTACAACCACGGTCTTTGAAATATAATTAATATGAACATATATTTTTCTTACTTGACTAAAACAAAGTCTTTCTTAAAAAACTGTTTAAGTAACATCAATTTCAAGGACATTGGGTGTTGACAGCCTCTTAAGGTTACAGTTTTCCAGGTCGATTTCAGTGGACCAAGAGCTATAGAGGCAGAAAACTAAAAATATCTTTATAAAATTATTTCTAAAATCGACACGGCAGGCCTTCAGATCTGTTATTAGATTAGAGGAATGACACCAAGTTATTGTATTTATTGGTACAGTAGTTTTGGGTTTTAGATGTAGAAAGTAGTATAGTTTGGGATAAATTTATCCATTTTCGTTAATTTTTCCCGCTTAAGAGTGTTCGACATCACCGATTTAAACTTTCACGATTGCGGGCACGACGCCGCCCTCGAAACGTCGGAGGTAAATTTAAAACTATACGCGATTATCCCGTTTCTATAATTTAATAATATGACGGAGGACATGTCTTAAATGTTACCCACATAAATGATAGAGGAGTCAAAACTTCAATAAGTTTCTGGCAAAAATTTCATTTTTGGTATACAAGCTTTTATCGCTGACTGTACTTTTCTTTCCACAGGCAACTAACTATATATACTCATCGAGCAAATTCCAAAAACCCCAATTAGGTTGCGTTGTTTTATCACAGAGTTCCTATGTCCACCTCTTGTCTCCATCATCAGATCAGCTCGATGGTACCATAATATTGCATTGTCACCCGACTTACATATGTATGCAAATTCTCAGCTCAATCGGATACCGGGAAGTGGGTCAAATTTAACTTGCAAGATTTGATTACAAACAGACAACGGTCAGGTGAAAGTAAATAAAAGCTTGTAATAAAAAGCGGCCAAGTGCGAGTCGGACTCGCCCATGAAGGGTTCCGTACCATTTATGACGTATTAAAAAAACTACTTACTAGATCTGGTTCAAACCAATTTTCGTTGGAAGTTTGCATGGTAATGTATATCATATATTTTTTTTAGATTTTTCATTCCGTTATTTTAGAAGTTACAGGGGGGGGGGGGGGGGGGCACACTGTTTTTCACTTTGGAAGTGTCTCTCGCGCAAACTATTCAGTTTAGAAAAAAATTATATTAGAAACCTAAATATCATTTTTGAAGACCTATCCTTAGATACCCCACACGTATGGGTTTGATGAAAAAAAAATTTTTTTTAATTTTTATGACGTATTAAAAAAAAAACTACTTACTAGATCTCGTTCGAACCAATTTTCGGTGGAAGTTTGCATGGCAATGTATATCATATATTTTTTTTAGATTTTTCATTCTGTTATTTTAGAAGTTACGGGGGGGGGGGGGGGGGAAACTTTTTACCACTTTGGAAGTGTCTCTCGCGCAAACTATTCAGTTTAGAAAAAAATGATATTAGAAACCTCAATATCATTTTTAAAGACCTATCCATAGATACCCCACACGTATGGGTTTGATAAAAAAAGATTTTTTGAGTTTCAGTTCTAAGTATGGGGAACCCCCAAAATTTATTGTTTTTTTTTCTATTTTTGTGTAAACATCATAATGCGGTTCATAGAATACATCTACTTACCAAGTTTGAACAGTATAGCTTTTATAGTTTCGGAAATAAGTGGCTGTGACAGAATCGGACAGACAGGCGGACATGACGAATCTATAAGGGTTCCGTTTTTTGCCATTTGGCTACGGAACCCTAAAAATGATCAATATTACCATTCCTATTCAAAATAAGAACAGATTTTCCTACCTATGTAAAACGTATTTCAATTGACAGCTATTCCATCTTTATTCTGATGGCAATGGAAGGGCAACTGTTGGCGTCAATCAATAATAAAAAAAGGTAAGTGGACGACTGCCAATATTCATTTGAGCCGTCAGAGGGCGGCAGAAACGGTGACGGAGGTTTGAATTGGAATCTGGTTACGGGCACTAGTTTTCGGGAAATGTCGTCGCGATTTGGAAGTGGAAGAAATGCTGGGACGTTTAAATTTCTAAGCATTTTTCCACTCGTCGACTGTAATGGTTGAATTAAGATTTCGTATACCTAACTATAACTGCGTACTTTTCATGTTAGGCTCCCAACTCAACTATAATATTCATTTCGATACGCAGTAGTCAACTATAAAAAAAAGACCAATCACGTGTCGCCGCGCACCCGTGATGATACTCGTACTCGCGCGATTATGTCTTTTGTACTACATTTTTGTCAACTGAGATACTTACCAATTTTCATTAATTATTTAGATTTTATAGTAAAAAAGTATTATTTTAGATGACTCGTAAAAAAAGTATTGAATACAACAGTGATGTAATCAAGCTTTTCAATCTCGTACCTTACTTAGGCAACTCAGCAAGCTTCGTTGCCGAAACACGGTAACTTTACTACATCGGTAGCAAACAAGCATACGGCCCGCCTGATGATACGCAGTCTCCGTAGCCTATGGACGCCAGCAACTCCAGAGGAGTTACATGCGCGTTGCGGACCCTAACACTCCACGCCCTCGTTGAGCTCTGGCAACCTTACTCAACCGCAAGAACATAACACTATGACTAGGGTCTAGTGTTATTTGGCTGCGGTTTTCTGTAAGGTCTGAAAACTCGACAGAAAAGCTCTCTATTATATCAGGTGCTGGTAATACGCTTCACGGCTGCGGCTTACACAAATCAGCGAAGAGATAACCTGAGATTTATGTACCTACCGGGGCTCGAGATCGTTATGGTCCTCCTATACCGGCAGATAAATAACGTTATATAACATTGTGTGACCGGGACAACATAATGTAACACTAACCATACCTTAGTTGTCCCTGTCACACGATGATATGATTATATCATCGTAGTCGTTGTCGTGAAAATGAAACATCCTTACAAATTAATTAAAGCACACAGTTATCTCGTGAAGTGGTTATCCATTAAGATTGGTATAATTATTATCAGTGATTTTATCAAAGTGCACCATTTTTGTTGGAACTGCTTCAGTTGTCCGGCAGGCCTATTTGATAAGAAAACTGTTAAGTAATGTTGAAAGATGTGCGTGACCATTTATTTAAGAACTGCAAATATTTAAAAAGTAATATTGATGTATTTAATATTTCAATATTATTGAAAATGATCATAATTGTCATCGGCAAGTATTCCTACGGGGCACATAATGTCTGCAGTCCATTACTGGGTCGATTATTTTGTTAGAAAATAACAGAAAGTTATTTTTTTTCATTTTAATTAATTGAAACCATTTGGATTGGACTTTATAACTAATCCGTTAAAGGGTATTTTAATTAAATAATCTTATTAACTGTCATACCTGCCGTATACACCGTGTTTTTATTGAATTCCGCTAACTTCGGGGTATCCGTAAGTACGTTTAAGGAAAGTAAATGGCATAGTTAATTTGCAAAAAAAATATATAAATATTTTATTTTTATAAAAAGTTATTAAATGTTGCATATAGCGTTGTTGTTACACGGGCATTACATTTAATTCAACGAAACAATTGAAAACTGTGACATATCAATATCATTTCGAACATCAATCGTCCGAGATAGTACTTTTCGTTTAGGAGCAAATGTATGAACTCGTACTGAACACTAATCAATATGTAAACAGGCCCTAAGGCAAGTGTACACGCTCGTAAGGGCCTCATAAGATAAAAATTAAATATTGATTATCTCCGAAATGGAGTTAATTAGAATACCATCGTAAGGGCCTCATAAGATAAAAATGAAATATTGATTATCTCCGAAATGGAGTTAATTAGAATACCAGTGACTTCGAGAAAGTTACTTAATTTAAATACCCTTGAAATTGACGGAAATAAAAAAAAACACGGTGTATATAACTGCCAGTATGATCAGTATGATGGGAGCACAATTCGGCTTATAGTTGATTTGATAGGTGTGAACGAGTCAAGTTGCGATTTATTCAGTGGAGAACCTTATCTTTGCGAAAAGGTTTATGTATTGTCAGTAAACAGTGTGGAAAAGGTGCTCGTAACACACGCTCGACGGCTGCCGCTCACGCAAATCAGCGCGGCGATAGCCAAGGATTTATGAAGCGAGATCGACATCATTACGGCAGGGATATTCCAGTTGGTCGCGGAACGTTAACGCGCCAATTTCGCCTTTCAAGGGCTTGAAATCTGTGACGTCTTAACTCAGTTGTATGACAAGGTACTTACTTACTCCTCTGGCGCAGAGACCCAAAGTGTGTCTTGGCCTCCAACACACACTTTGGGTCGCTGCTCGCCACTGATCCCGGTCCTGTGCAGTTTCTCGCCAGTCTTCAACCTGAAGCTCGCGCAGATCCGTGTCCACCACATCCGCCCATCGACTAAGGTCGACCGGCCGGGCGGCGTGCTGTCCGTTTTCCCTCAAATGTTCTTTCCACCGCCCGATCGGCTCCCATTAGCTCTAGATGACCAAGCCGCCGAAGCCTTTGCGCCTTTGTGATACCCATGATATTTGGCTCAGCTACTATCTGTTCGACTTCGTCGTTTTGCGGATTCTCCAGCTACCATCGGGTCGCTGCGTAGGGCCGAGGATTTTGCGAAGAATGTATGACAAAGTGGTAAATAATATACACATTGTGATCGTGTGCTTTGTGTCCAGCTATCCGCTCGCCATGACACTTCACAACGAAGTGTCGACTTGCAGGTAACTAGTAAGCAATCATACATTTATTGTGTGAACGTCACAAAATCAAATACATTAAACTGTAATTTGGGAACCTTAAAAACAGACCTCATTTTAGTAGCCAAGTGGCGTCAGTGTGTGACTCGCATTAGTGCATAATGTATTCATGTCCAGAGACGGAATTAAGCCCAACAGATTATAACTTTGACACGACACAGAGTATTGGTTGGGTCCATTAGTCTAATGCATTATAAGTTTTGTTTTTATTATTATAGCGTGACCCTTCTGGACTATCTGGAGTTAGGTATGTAATTCCCAAGTTTTTATTCATAATTTTCTGACATAAAAAAAAAGAAATAAATATAATTTTGTATCTAATATTATAACTACCTAGGAAAAATTGAATAATTCACCACGTGCCAATCTTTCCATCCCTTTCTTTAAATGCTCGTATGTTATTTTTCCTAAGAATATCTTTCTCTGACTTCTTTTCAAATAACGGTGGCAAGCAACCGTACGGCCCGCCTCATGTAAAGCTAGCTATACCGTAGTTTTGTGCAAAAACCCACAATACCTTAAAGAAATAAACCTATTCCTGACCCCTTGAAGGTCGCATTTACGACCATCACGTTACGACCTTACGACGATACATTACTGACCGAAAAGTGCTCATAAAACTTGTGACGGATGGCGTCGGCTCAGGTATTACCGTTGAAACCTGCATGCGAACACTCTGACCTCCTCATAAAACTTAGGAACCTCTTAAATACAAACCTCTGTCAAATGTTGTCTCTTTCTAACAAATAGAAATTTCAAAATGGCGGGTAGGGATAAATGATCATCAGTATCATCACTGTCATCAGTGGTTTATACAAGCTTTTATTTAACTTGCCCTGTTATATAAATCGGATGGCAATGCAATATTATGATGATATGGAGCTGATCTGATAGAGACAGGAGGTGGCCATGGAAACTCTGTGATAAATCAAAGCAAACGAATTGTGTTTGGGTTTTTAAGAAAAGTACAGTCAGCCATAAAAGCTTGTACCAAAAATGAAATTTTTGCCAAAAACTTATTTAGATTTGACAGATAACGTAAATAACGCCATAAGTAGTTCTCGAGTCGAGCGAACCAATTGAACTTGATCTAAAGCAAAACCCATGTAACAAGATGAAAAGTTACATTGGAGGTATGGTAAAATGTATCATTATTAAGTTTATCACTCGCTTAAAACATACTATCGAAACGAAAAGAGAATTTATCACTGGCCCAACCTGTATATCGTCGCATAGTACCCATAGTGCAAGCTTTGCTTAGTATCGGGCTAGGTCGATGCGTAAGTTTGTCCCCAAGTATATATCTATTTTTTTAGTTTATTCAGAGACCAAACAGTCATATAAACACATTGAAAATGCAATACAAAAGATGTACTGCAACAAAAAGACCTGGAGGTTCATAGTTATATAATGTATAGAACTTACGTTTAACTATATTTTTTAGATTAGCCAATGAACATTGAAAGCTATCTACATCGTATAAATGTTTATTGAATTTATGCATTAAAGTAATATAAGGAAAACGTAACGAGAAAGATTGTAAACAAACTTTTATAACATTATTATTAGAAGAAATTACGGTCTATAATATAAACAAAAAAGTTATGTACATCTTACAACAGATGATGGGAAATCTCATAAAAAATGCTTTTAAAAACAAAAAAGCAATACCTAAAACAAAAGTTGTTAGCGGATATCGGTAAATTTAATTAATTACGAAACGATTGAGGACCTTTCAGATTTCCTAAGAAGGAAGTTTGGAAAACGAATTTAACTTTGTTGGTGCTTTTAATAAATACCGAAATCCAAGGAAAATGCGAGATTTGCCGTAATCAGTTCAAGTACAATTCAAAAACTCCACTTAGAACTCCAATTTCAAACAATTACTGCCCGCGTAGCAAACATGTCTGCCGTAGCGTAGTCATTTCTCTCTATCACTCTTTCACGTTAGTGCGACAGTGACAGCTGCGTCTCGTTACGGATCGTTAACGATTGGCACGTTGGCTACGCGGGCTGGTCTACTAGAATATAATGGTACAGTCGCCATCAGATATATCGGAGCGGTCAAGGCGCTCACAAATATCTGAACACGACTCTATTGTCAAGGCGTTAGGGTGCATGTACAGATATTTTTGAGCACCTCGGCCGCTCCGATATATCTGATGGCGACTGTACATTTAATGGTAGAAAGTAAGTTGTTTGATCAATTACTTATTTAAATACTTTTGAGTACTATACTACTTGAGTACTTTTGAGTGATTAAATATGTACTAAGTTAGGTTTCGTATTTTGGCAACTCTGATTGAATCAATTGCAACATTAAACAACGCGGTTTGGCCACTAGATATATTCAAACATGTTTAAAATTGAGTCTATCGTGAAATTATTTTTTTACATTTACTTCCGACGTTTCGACGCATAATTTATATGCTTTAAAAAACATTCGATAGCTTTTGAAACTTGTAACCAATCGGCCTACCAAAACACAAGAGTTTGACGAGTGAAATCGCCTGAGAAGTAATACAATTTTATTGTTGTTATTTGCATAGAGGGCCCTTTAACGTCCGTGATATATCTGCTCGTTTAGCGGGACACCTGCTAACCGCTGCAGGTGGTAGGCAACGGAGTTTACTTGTAATTTAATGAAGGTCTATTAGACTATACATATGCTAAAGCACTCCCCCTTTATTATCTCTTCCCTTCCCTATCAGCAAGCTGAAATTCCTCTAATAAATTAAGTCTTTAATGAAAAAGATTTGCATGCCAACCAATTGTGTTGCTAAACTTATTTTTATAATATTCAGAAGTTGCTAGTCTTTCAAAATATATTATCTGTCGTCTTATCTTGGACTCTAAAATAAAATCACGGCGACTTTTCCTTGAGTGCAGAGCACAGAATATTGCATGGAATTTTAAATCGACTCATTTCATTTTAAATCTGAGAGCGTGGGTGCTCCACTGTTGAGAATACGTGGGTTCATAATTAAGTTACTTGAAGAAAGTATGTTTCTTTAGTTATTTGAAAATAGTAGAATCTTTTTGTTTGTTAATAAGACACGTATTATAACATAAGCAGTTTTGTAATAGTATGTGTGCATTTTTGCTGGTACACGTAGTTTTTTCTATTGTTTATGTTTATGTGTTTTTGCAAATAAACTATTTTTCTTTCATATTTCTAAAAATAATCATAATCATTTATTTGTATAAAAGGTGTTACAAAAGTTACATGTCCTAGCCTTTTTAACCGTTTTTGTCAGCATGCAAATGGGTCCTAATAAGATGTCTACATTTGCACTGCCACACACTATTTGCTGTCAACTTGATACAGAGTTAGTTTTGACGGATTCAACTTTAATTGCAATACAATGAGGGCTATCGCGTTTAATTTGATCGCTAGGGGCGCTAGTGTAGACGGAGGTCTATCAAAACGTCAAATGCATAGAATTTTTGGGGTTGCAAGCTTTTTTATCGTGAATTTTCACTCCTTGTTCATAATTGTGGTAAATAATTTTCCATATTTGATTAATCATGTAAACATTACATATAGTTCAATAAATGTTAGTGGTTTAAAAAAACTGCCAACTACAACATACAAATTAAACAGGTTTAAAAAACGGCAAGTTTAGACGTTAAAAAAAATAAGGATAGCAGAATTTTGAGATTGTTTTTCTTTCTGGACCTCACTCTACAGTGGCGCCAACTGGTGAGCACAAAAACGGTAGCAGTCATTTTGAGCGACAAATGTCGGTATAATCAAAACCTACTACTTTAATGACTTCCATTCGTATACTCGTGCGGAATTTAGTTTGTCAGTACCTGAAACAATATAATACATAATTAATACAAATGTTACATCAGTTATTCTATACAAATATAATAATGAGGTATCATCGCATTGCACAAAATAAAAGAAACAAACGCCACAATGTTAAGAAATAAAGGAAAAGTGGAAAAATCCACAGACGTAAAGTCAAGTTCTCTAATTTTCCTTTTTTAGGGTTCCGTACCCAAAGTGTCAAACGAGACCCTATTACTGAGACTTCGCTGTCCGTCCGTCCCTCCGTCCGTCTGTCACCAGGCTGTATCTCATGAACCGAGATAGCTAGACAGTTGAAATTTTCACAGATGATGTATTTTTGTTGCCACCATAACAACAAATACTAAAAACAGAATAAAATAAATATATAAGTTGGGCTCCCATACAACAAACATTTTTTTTTTTTTTTTGGCGGTTTTTATAAATAATGGTACGGAACCCTTCGTGCGCGAGTCCGACTCGCACTTGGCCGGTTTATTTTCTAAATTGCGGTATCGTTAGCAGGCGTCTTTGCTTTACACAAAATTAAATAACAAACGCCTCCGTTGGCGGGGTTGGATCTTCAAATTAGGTACGCAACTCACGGCTTGGCTTTTTATATAGGCAGAGTCATCAGCTGAAGTGGTTCCGTGTAAGGAGTTTAAAATGACCTTAGGGCCTAGCCAAGGTGACAATCGCTGACTAAGGGTGCGACCACACCAATCGATCGATCATCGATCGACGTCGGCATGGAACATTCGACGTCGATCGATAGTTTCTACTAGACCACACGATGGCATCGATCGATGCTCGTTCGATTGATGTATATAGATCTAACCTAACATAACTCTGCAGACTTTGCAATGACAGAGTGCGAAAGTGTCGTCTTAACCATCAAATTACTATTAACACTTACAACCCCTCTGGTGTTGCAGGTGTCCATGGACGGCGGTAATCGCTTACCATCAGGTGATCCGTCTGCTCGTTTGCCTCCTCTACCATAAAAAAAAAATAACATCGTTTAAAACGACACACTGTCACATCAAATTGGGGTAGAATTTGGGTAACGTTCAGATTCAGACTGATATGTAGCACTTACAATAGAATGACAGAGCCAATTACAGGTTCTTACTTATAGAAATATAATAAATAATACTTCTGGATGAGATTGGCTCGGGACCGGGATAAGTGGCGTACTAGAAGAGAGGCCTATGCTCAGCAGTGGGCGATAAAAGGCTGATATGATGATGATGATGAATAAATAATAAAAATTGCTGTCTATTTAGTTTACACGGAATCTGTTTCAATTTCTGATCGATTCTATTTTCAAATTCCTCCTGCCCTCAGACTTTCAAAACGCTACGGTATGCGTGCAGCGTCCGCAACGCAGCAGTCGGCATTTCTCAATCTACCCGCAAACCGTAAACAATCCTTGGGTTATTATTGTGTGGCGCGTGACGAGGGTGCCAAGCGGGGGATGGGGACATCGGTGCTATCATTGAAAACTGGAGAAATAAACGCCAATAAAGTTATATTTCACAATTTATTTTTCGAGATATTGTTTGTAATTGATTATTTATATTATTTAACATTCAGAGAGGAATGTTTCTGATGACATGGGCAAATGGGCTACTGGCGAAGATATCAAAGGATTACCATCGTCGGCAACTTTCACTGACCATTTGTGAATCTTATTGCAACTACATAAGACCTAAAACTAATCAATTACACATTTACATTCAGGACATAAAAATCCCGAAAAAACTTGGATTTAACGCTTTTCTAAGGATTGACAGGAAAATCTATACTGGCGCCATCTGTAAAATAGTTCGAACCCCCTTTCCTGGTTTTACGTCCTCTCTTAAAACGTGACGCAAGTAAACGTGCGTCAGCGTATTTTGATTTTGAGCAGCGGTGTGGCCGGGTCTAAAGTGTTGCTACTTATTCCAATTGAACCCTTGAACGCACGACCGAACAGAGAAATCTTGGTCTCATTGATATGAGTTCCGTGAGAAATGACGCTGGCGACAGGGGACCTGACCGTCGAACCCGTGGCTATATTTCAATGTGATACTTCACAATATTGAGTATACTCGGGGTAAACAGCGACAGAATATACTTTTCTTTTAGCAGACAATTACTCATCGAGATAATTATAAATAAATGCAGTTACTTGTTTTATCACAGAGTTATCCTATAACCACTCACTTGTGTCATATTTTTAGTGACTTCTATTATTATAATAAAATAAGGGTGACAGCTGGAAACCACAGTTACCAAAAGCAAGTGAGTGGATACGTATATCGAATATCGATCATATCGAATTTTGATGTCCGCATATTGATTTCTAAAAATAAAAATAAGTTTTGGCAAAAAATTAATTTTTGGTGCAAGCTTTTCTCTGACTGTACTTTTCTCACAAGGCAACTTATACTCATCGGGACGATTCTAAACTTCAAACACAATTAGCTTGCGTTGTTTTATCATAGACTCATAGAATTCCTATGGCCACCTCATGTCTCCATCATCAGATCAGCTTGATAGTACCACAGTATTGTATTGTTACCCCACTTACATATATTAATTATGTATGTCAATCGAATAATGGGAATTGGGTCTAATTTAGCTTACAAAATTTAATCGGAACATACATATGTATACAAAGTTAAATAAAAGCTTGTACAAATGGTCCACATGTCTGATTCCTA
This sequence comes from Cydia pomonella, assembly GCF_033807575.1. NCBI lineage: Eukaryota > Metazoa > Arthropoda > Insecta > Lepidoptera > Tortricidae > Cydia > Cydia pomonella. The sequence goes on from NC_084728.1 coordinate 380,641, forward strand.
TTATGTGATATCACTGACAGTTATCCCTTCTCCATAAACATACCTCGCCCGCATCTTTAAATATTACTTACTTGGATCTCAGATTCCCTATGATAAAAAATGTTTTGATTTGTTAAAATAAAATTATTTATAAGTCATTAAAATGGGATATAAGTTTGAGCTTCTAAGCTGGCACACCTGGCAAAAACCCTACCAAAATTCACGAGCGAATTTACCGCTCAAAACGTCGGAGGCTCAGATTCTTTTTAATCACGATTAAGTCCCGTTTTAGTTAATAATAAATATTAAATAAAGTAAATAAATATTCTTCCTCCTGCCCTTATCCCACGTTATGTGGGGTCGGCACAACATGTTCTTCTCTTCCATTCTCCCCTATCTTTCGTCACCTCAGCACTCACTCCTTTCTTTCTCATATCCTCTTTCACACAATCCATCCATCGTTTTTTGGGTCTACCATCCGCTCTCCGTCCATCAACATTCATTCCTAACATTCTTTTTCCTATATGGCATTAATCCCTCCTCATTAAAGCCCATACCACGCTAACCTACCACTCCTTATCTTCTCCGCTACCGGTGCTAGTTTCAAACTTCCCCTTATATACTCATTCTTAATCCGATCCTTACTCGTCACTCCACACATCCATCTCAACATTCTCATTTCCGCTGCGTAAATAAATATTATAGGACATTATTACACAAATTGACTAAGTCCCACAGTAAGCTCAATAAGGCTTGTGTTGAGGGTACTTAGCCAACGATATATATAATATATGTATAAATATTTATAAATACTTAAATACATAGAAAGCACCCATGACTCAGGAACAAATATCCATGCTCATCACACGAATAAATGCCCTTACCAGGATTTGAACCCGGGACCATCAGCTTCGTAGGCAGGGTCACTACCCACTAGGCCAAACCGGTCGTCAAAAAATAAGGATCAATTAATTGCAATTAATTCACCTCTCCTCCACTTTAGAAAACTTTTTTCTATCAGTACCCCTAGTGTAAATTTAGTCGATAGCGAAACGTGACGTACGCGTTTGCGTTAAGTCTCATTTTGTATGGGTTTTTGAACAGCGCGCCAAGCGGGACGTTTTGGAAAGTCAAAAATCTCATACAAAATGACACTTAACGCAAACGCGTACGTCACGTTTCGCTGTCGAAAATATTTACACTAGGGGTACTGTTAATACAGCTCGAGCACGCGACGCAAGCGGTCACCGTTAAAACAGTAAATTGATGTTAGTTAATAGTTACGAGGGTCATGCCAAAAGAAATTAGATACTCAAAAGTTACCGACTTTATTCTTTATTACAGCTATCTATTTTTTCGAAGTAGTCACCGTGAACACGTATACACTTTTCCATCCGTCTAAACCACTTAGAAAATACCGATGACCACTCTTCTTTAGATACCTCAGAAATTTCATAATTATACGCAGCCAGGGCATCTTCTTTGTTCTCAAATCGCCTTCCTTTTAATTTTTCTTTAATTTTGGGAAATAAGTAAAAATCGCAAGGGGCTAGGTCGGGGGAATATGGCGGGTGGGGCAAGATAGTCACGTTTTTTGAGCTGAAATAGTCAAGTGTTCTAGCAGAAGTGTGAGGGGCAGCGTTGTCATGGTGCCAGAGCAGGTGCTGAGTTCCCGATTTCGGCCGCTTGTCACACCAAGCTGACAGTACTCTGGGGGCACAAACTGTCACATACCATTCAGAGTTGACTGTCCTTTGATCTTCTAGCACTATCGTAGCAATATGTCCCGTCTTGCAGAAAAATGAGGCAATCATTTGTTTTTGTGTACTTCGGGTTCGGCGACATTTTGTTGGCGTCGGCTCATCTTCAAAACACCATACTGTGGACTGCCGCTTTGTTTCGGGGTCGTAGTTATATAGCCATGTTTCGTCACCTGTAAGTATATCATATACATTTTTTTTCTCGCCAGCGTCGAATTTATCTATCATAAATTTGCACCAATCTACGCGGCGGTCTTTTTGCAAATCGGTGAGTTTGTGCGGCACCCATCTTGAACAACGCTTATGAAGGGCCAGATGATAATGAATTATAGTTTGCAATGCTGCTGATCCAATACCCAGCTCACGCTCGAGCTCTGCATATGTAATTCGTCGGTTCGCACGAACATTTTTTTCCACAGCCTGTACGTTTTCTTGAGTGACTGCGGTTGGCGGCCGTCCGGTCTTCGCCTCATCTTCAAAGGTCTCTCGTCCCCTTTTAAATTCAGCAAACCAATTAAAAACAGTTGCACGTGAACAAGCAGACTCGCCAAAAGTTGAAACTAAAAGTTCAAAACACTCTTGAGGTTTTAAACCTTTTTTAAAATCATAATAAATCATAACACGAAAATCACGTCGAGTGAGCTCCATTGTTGCGAAAATTTCCCTCCAAAATTACCCAGAAAAAAAATAATTAAAAAAGGAATCCTAACATTTTCCGAGTGTTCCATATTTGAATTTATTAGCAAATAACCTACCTTTACAATGGTGTATAACTGGCCAGTATCGATCAAATGACCATAGAGTATCTAACTTCTTTTGGCATGACCCTCGTACACCGTTTTGAAAGGGTTAGGAGTGTTTACGAGTATGGGAAGTGGTGTTATTTTAATAACAGGAATAAAACTATAAAAGCTGCTGCAGTAGATTTCTTTTCTATAGTTCAACTACAAGGAAAATGCTTTTTACAAGCTTTTTTTAGGGTTCCATACCTAAAGGGTCAAACGGGACCCTATTACTGAAACTCCGCTGTCCGTCCTGGCTGTATCTCATGAACTGTGATAGTTAGCCAGTTGAAATATCTACAGATTATGCATTTCTGTTGCCGCTATAACAACAAATACTAAAAACAGAATAAAATAAATATTTCTTTCCAATCTCGAGGTTCTCATCCAATCACCGAAGTTAAGCAACGTCGGGCGGGGTCAGTACTTGGATGGGTGACCGTTTTTATAGACAATGGTACGGAACCCTTCCTGTGGTGCGAGTCCGACTCGCACTTGGCCGATTTTTTTTAACTTGCCCTGTTAGTAATTTTGTTAGTGTGGGTCAAATCTTGGAAGCTAAATTTGACCCACTTCCCGAGTTCTGAAATTTTGCATACATATGTAAATCGGATGACAATGCAATATTATGATAACATGGAGCTGATCTGATGATGGAGACAGGAGGTGGCCATGTGAACTCTGTTATAAAACAACGCAGACTAAGACTTATGTTAAACCGCGTAGCGATTTCGAAGAAATTTGGTATGGAGCTAGTTTCAGGTTTTTACCAATCATCATGATCATCATCGCATGCGAAAAATTCAAATAAGTGAACAAGGCTCGGAACCGGTTTTTATAAACCGGTAGATACCGGTTTATTTCAGTTTTTCTCCGAACTTTTATAAGAACACGAACGTTTTGAGAACTTTATTGTATTAACCAAAAAAACCGGTTTATTCGTCGAGCGACGAAACTGCCGACCGGCCTGGTGGTGTGCCACGTAAACATCGACACCGACATATGAAGAAACCGGTTGTTATTCCTGTAAACCGGTTAATTTGACAAGAACTGCTCCCATAAAAACCGGTATAACAATAACGGTTTTTCGAGCGAAGCCGAAATTAAAAGGTTTTTCGCCAAGTATGATAACGGTTTGGAAATTTAACCGGTTTTCGAGCCTTGGGAGCGAATACTTAAAATTTTCAAACCTCAGATGATAGAATATGTATTACTAATCCAATCCGCGTAATTTTACAGATATAATGTAGGTAACGTATAAGCTCGGGCAATAATGTCAGCCATATTTTATAACAAATTACAGTAGTTTTGGGCTTCATTTGCATTCGTACGATGAATGTTTATTAGAATGGGTTGACTCGTACGTGTTGCCGATTGTTGAGCTTTCTCTCGCTACTAGCTATGTATTTTTAATGTATTCCCGTGGATTTGGCACTATTATTACTGTATTTATTAGAATAACATGTGATACTGATTGATCTTTTTAGGGTTCCGTACTAAAAAGGTACGTAAGGAACCCTTATGGTGCGACTCTGTCCGTCCGTCCGTCCGTCACATTGCTAAATATCTCGAGAAGTACTTAAGCTATCGATTTGAAATTTGGAATAGTAATGAACAACGCTAACCCATATTGGAAGTGTAATTTTTTTATTTTATTTATATTAATTATAGAAAATTCCCAAAATAAAGAGGGGGGAAAATTTCAAAGTCTAGTTACTAGGTTAAGTGGGGTTTCATTTAAAAGAGCTCAAATTGTACATTCCAAACAATTTTTCATTTTATTTTCATAGTGAAATTGACTTATGAAGGAAAACGTGAGAAAAAATACGTTGTAACGTGTACGTTTGTAAAAATACTACTACTATGACTTGTATGTATGTATGTATGTATAAACTCTTTATTGTACAAAATGACAAAATATAAATATGGCACAGGATAAGCAGTACAAAGGCGAACTTATCCCTTTAAGGGATTTCTTCCAGTTAACCTTTGAGTATATGAGAATTGATGAAGAATGGTAGACAAATATAGCACTGAGTACAATAGACTAGAGGAAAATCAATAAAATTATAAAAGAGGGCCAAAAAAAACAATTAAATGAAAAAAATAAATAAAATAGAAGTAATAGTATAACAAATATATAGAATACCTATATTATATACAATAATTATATATTTATAGTCACAAATAAGTTAAATCTGATCAGATAGCCACAGCTTCTTTAACTGCCCCTTAAGCGATGCTTAAACGATGCTATGCAACTCATTTCAAAGCTGAACCTGAACCGCTCGTACCGTGCTCGTAGGCGCTTGTATGTGCCTATATTTCTAGACATTTTATAATTCTATATAATCAATTTTCTTTGACGATCAATATATAAATTCATATATGTAGATTAGTTAAATATAATTTATATTGAAATTCCATATTATGAAATAAATAAATATAAATCTACGAAGTCCACTACTGCCTAAGAATAGTTATGTCAGATATGTGACTAATAAAGTTCGATTCATGTTCTTCAGAAAAAATGTTTCAAGTCTAGCTTTTCTCTTTACACAATATGTGTGAGCGAAAGCTTTAATAATGCAATACAAAGATTTTAGGGCAGAAAAATATAAGCCCGCGCGATAATGGCCGATATCTTAATGACTAATTACAAAGGTTTTGGGCTCCATAAGCATTTCCACCATGAATATTCATTAGATCGGCTTTACAGGTGTTTTAATGTTAGTTTTTATCTTATTTCATACCTTATTACAACTAAAATAAAGTCCATATTTAAAATACGTCGCTCTATCGTATGAAGCTTTTAATTTTAGCTTTATGATTATTACAATAAAGTAGAAAATTAAATGTATAAAAATATGTAAAGAACTAAAGATTGCATTTGATGTGTTTGTAGAAATAGTCGAGCTTTCTCTAAGCTTTTGTGATGTTTGCTGATGTTTTTGACGCTTTTGTTTTTCATTTCAAAATAAAGTATTTGGTAAAACAAACTGTCTGCGTAAATATCTATGTCGCTTACACAACTGAGAAATTACTTCAAAGGGGCAACTTAAAAATATCTAAATTTACGTTTTTCTTTGACTAAAATTTGATATCCAACAAAGAGGAAAAAGAAAAAATCCGATACAGACAAAAAAACAGCTGATTCTTTCAAAGTAATTTTTAAATGACATTCCAGGAAATATCAGAATTTTCAGGGTGATTCCCGGACTTTTACCAGGATACCTATAACTTTTTTTCGTAAGACCACCCTACTCACTTGGCCAATAGTCAAAGACACAGGAATGTCGTGAATAGACAAAGAGCTATCAACACTAAACAGCCCATTGTTTTACCGATACGTTCTCACACTTCCCCACAGGTGTTATCCGATGACTGTAGGTGTCTGTGACACCTGACCAAGCAAAACCTAAGCTTAGCCAATCGACAATTGTTTCATAGAGAACGCCAATCAAAACTTAAACAATGTACAAGTCGTTTTTTCAAACTCCTTTAATTTCGGGGTATGGCCAAGTACATATAATAAAATTGAATGGTATCCCATACAGACATACATGTAGGAATGGAACGTAAGAGAGCGTGAAATGGAACGTAAGGGAGAGAGAAGGATGACAGGAGGTGCGATAGGGACGGGGAGAACGATCTGAATGGCCAGGGGTTCCGTTATAGGGATTCCGTTCCGTTTAGTATTTGTTGTTATAGCGGCAACAGAAATACATCATCTGTGAAAATTTTAACTGTCTAGCTAGTGAGATACAGCCTGGTGACCGACAGACAGACTGATAGTGGAATCTTAGTAATAGGCACCCGTCTTTACCCTTTGGGTACGGAACCCTAAAACACCGTGTATAGAAATGACATTTCGATTGACGCCCGTAGACATACGATTTACGTCTCCTGCAGGGCCAATCAGATTTTAATATTTTTTATGATATAGTAGGCAAACGAGTTGACGAGTGGCCTTGCGGCAAGCAAGTACCATCGCCCATTAACGCCTGCTGCCGGCCTGCAACACCAGAGGGGGAGGGGACGCTCTTTTCTCGAAGGTTTGATGGTCGTATCGGTCCGGATATACCGCAGGCGACAGTTTATTCCACAGTTTAGCTGTGCGAGGCAGAAAGTTTCTGGAGAAACACACAATTGCGGAGTGCCATACCACTAAGCGGTGAAGATAGAAATGTTGTCGCATAGAGCGAAAAATAACAACCCCTATGTTTTAAGGGTTATTAATATTAACCCTTATCAAAAATACCCTATGAGCGAGACAAATATGCTCCCAACGTAGTTCAACAAGTAGGTCACTCACAAAGTAGATGTCGTAAACAGCTCTAGAGCAGTCTACACATTGTGTCGACAATGAACACATCTATTATTCACAGGCAATCTAGCCTGAAACCTAGCTAGCTTTTATACGCTTGTGGTTGAAGGTTACTGGCGGTAATTTTGCAGACTTGCCAGACTATTGTTTGTGGCCCCTGAGATTTTTAAAATTAAAAAACCGAATTGAAACATGACTTTCACTAATATGAAGCTAATTTTAACTCGCGTAGTTTAGGCAGTCGTGCACTGTTAGTGCTTGTAATATGTCAGTGTCACAAGTGACTTTTTGTTTAAGAACATATCCACATATCCGTTTCATATCGTATCTGGACCAAATTTTTGTCGGTCAAAGCAGGTTACTAGACTCTTCGAAACATGTCGTGAGAGCGATTAAAATACGCGAATTAAATTCTAAAATTAGCTAGATTTCCAAAATCCTCTAAATTACGCATTAAGTTTATTTGACTTTATATTGACATGATTTTCTTAAGTTTTAGGTAATACTATTCTATCAATGTTTCAAACTATCAATAAAGGTCGAAAAGACAAATCAAACCGAAAATCTCCGTCTCAATACATTTTAATCACGAAACTTGGTCCAAAAAGGTCGTTTCAAGCCCAATTTTGGGCAAGTTTGTAAGCCCTCAGCCTAAACCAACGGATCCTTATGAAACTTTAACTTTATAAGGCAGAAGGAATATATTTCCCACCTTATATTTGCTTTATTTCGAAGTGATAGGGTTCAATTCTGACAACCGTAAGCCTTACTTATATGTGTATAGTTACATTTGTTACGACAATAATCTATTCGTAACAGAGTGGTTTACAAAACTAGATAAATAATAATAAATAAATAATATTATAGGACATTAGCTCAATAAGGCTTGTGTTGTAGGTACTTAGACAACGATATATATAATATATAAATGTTTATAAATACTTAAATACATAGAAAACACCCATGACTCAGGAACAAATATCAGTGCTCATCACACAAATAAATGCCCTTACCAGGATTTGAACCCGGGACCATCGGCTTCATAGGCAGAATCACTACCCATTAATGCCAGACAGGCCGTCAGATTGTTTAATATATATTATTCATATATTTATTTGTGATACTGTACAGTCTGTGCAGTGAAGCTTTTATTTAACTTGCAATGTTTGCCCGTGGAAAGTAAAGTAGCCAGCGATAAAAGCTTGTACTAAAAAGGAAATTTATGCTAAAAACTGTTTGTTATTAGTACGTCTAGGTTAAGCCAATTATGCGTATGCAAGTTGCAAGCAAATGCAACACCTATTCACGTATATAGGTAGATATAAATATCTGCAGTTTGAACAGTTTCAAGTTGAACCTTGGGCGTCGAAACTTGGAAAGTGCAATACGCATGTCAAACCGGTCTCGCTGCATCGCATGCTTGCCTGCTTAGCTAATCATGTTATTATGCTCAAAACCTAACATAACCTCATGCTCATGCCGCTCAAGATACAAAATTATAGATATGGAAGTCAGAATCCAGTTGAATTTTTAATTGGGTTAACTTTCATTCGTTCGAAAATGTTATGAGACGAAAGAATTGGTGCTTTGTTTGTTGTTTGTACACCACTCTGTACACCGTTGGGCGGACCTAGGCATAACTGAGTCAAAATTATTTTCGTTGACTTGTTTCTGACGAGTCTTTCACGCTTGTATTTGTATCTTCTATAAAAAAAAAAAAGTAAATAAATAAAAATCGAGTTCGATTTCATGTCTTTATAGCTGTAGACTACAATATACTAATGACCGTCTCAAGTGGAATCCCGCCATGGTAAGTGAAATGAGGTATAATTTATCTATAGGGGTCAAAGTTCGTTATGTATATGTTCGAGATTTCCTTACATGTCAGTTCATCCCATATGCGTAGGAATATATTCATGAACCAGTAAGCATACTTAATACAGTGGATCACATAAAAAGCTATGGGAAGGAATAATCTACCCGTAATAGATCACTTACGTACTGTACCTCTCACGTCGAATGCTGGCCCCGGTGGCAGTTCCTTGAAATCTCATTTAGTTGGGCTTAATTTAAGAGATATGTTTTTACCATATTAACTTAAATGTTACATTTCTAAACAAAATGAAAGGTAGGTACTAGAGTAGCACAATAATTATTATTATACTCTACTCGCAGCTTTTAATATTACCCAATACACAATAACTCGCGATGAATAAAAAGTTGTGATTAGTTTAAAAGCTTTGATTGTCTAAACTAAAATTCTTATTAATTATAGAATATTTTTTTTGTTTTCGTCGCGTTGTCCCGGCATTTTGCCACGGCTCATGGGAACCTGGGGTCCGCTTGACAACTAATCCCAAGATTTGGCGTAGGCACTAATTTTTACGAAAGCGATATAGGTATATTATTAATCTATTATATACAAGTTAATAATCATGCGGAGTCTATACCGTATAGATTGTCTGTATCGTATCAGGCACACTAAGCATTTAGAAACCACAACTCGAAAGATCATGACTCTTATTAGTGAGCGAATAAAAGTTAATATTCTTTACTTATAGTCAGGATATTTGGTCGGACTATATGAAGGCGATTTGGCCGCCCGCCATGCCCATGGGGTAAATGTCCAAAATGATCTGCACAGACCATTCGCTTAATGTGCAGATTGCAGATTATTCTGAGCTCTTTCGTTTAGCTACCGTAAATCCACCCAACTATATAGTCCAAAAGCAAAATTAACTCTAATTATACAGTATATCTTGGTCGGTATGAGGAGATAAAGTATAATTTGACCGATGGAAATACTTTATGATGGTGAAATGGTTAAGGCGCTAGACCGACGGCGCTATATCTGAGGACCCGTCGTCCCGTAAGTCCCGACTTACGGGCATAAAGAATGGTGCTAGTTCAGTGGTGTCACTCACGAATTCGAGCCAATCGTGCAGTCTAACGCAACTAGTTGCTACCAATCGCGCGCGTGATGGGAACTCGTCAACCAATCGCGTTGTGGCGTTAGACTGCACGATTGGCTCGAATTCGTGTGCGTGACACCGCTGTATGGCCCCATTCTTATTGCCCGTAAGGCCTGACCTTAGATATATGTCAATAAGTACATAAATTTATTCCATCTTTTATTCGGGTCTAATCTTGCAAGCTAAATTAGACTCACTTCCTATTAATTGATTGAGCTGAAACTTCACTCACAATCTTGAGTGACAATGCAATATTATGGTAACATCGAGCTGATCTGATGATGGACACAGGAGGTGGCCATAGGAACTCTGTGATGAAACAACGCAACCTTATTGTTTTTGGGATTGTTAGAATTGTTTCGATGAGTAACAGTTGCCTGTAGAAAGAAAAGTACAGTCAGCGATAAAAGCTTGTACGTACTACGTATCAAAAAGGTTTTTTTTTAGTTACTTACCAATATGTTACCACTGGTAACACAACTGGGAATATTTTGCCACTGGTTACAACTAAGAAATAAAATTCACAAATCACCTGTCAACGAAAAATATAACTGATGTTTTTATTCAAACATTAAAAAGATTTTGGTGGTAACTACTGGGAATTTTTCCTGTATTTTCAGTGGGAAGTAAGTATAAAAAAACCCGATGGTTTTCAGCTGTAATAATTGAATCAAAACTGTAGTTAGTCCATTTCCTAACTCTCAACAACAGAAATATTAAATTGCATTAACCTTGAATTATCTAACTAACCCATTTTACTACACATAGGATTTGGCGAAGGTCCACATACAACATTTTACACAATATAGTTATATTAATAGAATATAGTTTGTTTATTAATTCGAGCCGAGTCACGCGTTACAAATTAAACCAAAACAAAGTTGAATTAGTTTCTGTCTGAAGGACGAACGGTCAACTGTCTCCCTCAGGGACATTTATTTATATCTCTCAGTTATTCTAAGGTTTATTTAATTAAGGATGTAGGAGGAAAACGAACTGATGAATCGCCTGAAACTAAGATGAGAGGTATGAGAGGTACAAGGGCGGCATCCAGTTTTATGGTCAAGGGGGGTTGTCACATGGTCAACATTTAATTATTTTTTCGCAAATAAACAGTTGAAACTAATTTATTGTAGGACGAGGTAGCTCAGGTAAAGGGAGGAAGGGGGGGAGGGTCATGTCCCCCATAAACCACCCCCTGGATCCGCCTATGAGAGGCACGCACTTTTCTTGAACATTTGAGGGTCGTATCGGGCCAGAAATACCACGGGCGACAGATCATTCCACAGCTACCTGTGTTAGGCAGGCAGTTTCTGGAGAAACGCACAGTTGAGGACTGCCAGCCATCTAAGTTGTCAAGATGGAAATGTTGTCTCGTAAAAGAAGTAGCGGCAGGAATTACTCCGAACAATTCCTCGGAGAACTATTGAAATTACACGCGAATATATATATATGTAACTTACTTTTTACCCGAATATGACATTACATATTGAGTTCAGTTAATTTAAAATTATATAGTAATCGTATTTTATTTATTAATCTTTATTCTTTTATATTTGTTTCTTGTAAGTTAGTTAATATTTAAGTAATATGTTAATTTTAAGTTTGTATTTTGGTAATATTTTTATGTTTCAAAGCTTTGATGAGCCATGTTGATTGAAATAAATGCAATAGAATACAATACAATATATAGGTAGCATTGACTGATAAAAGCATATGATATGAGCCATTTAGGATTCACTTTACATTGAAGATGTCATAGCGTTAGTATTAGTATTGACATTGACAAGCAAATTAGCTTGAACCGTGGATGGGTCAACAATTAAAGTCCATGACCGTACAGATAAAAACTTAGCTCAAGCTCTTATATGTATGTAGCTAGTTGCGCACAGTATATAAAAATGCAGTAAATAATGTAATCTAAACTATACTAAATAAAACGTTTCTCAGTCGAATGAGTACCTATATGTGCAGAGTTAGCTTGATCCGACTGTGTCTTGTGTTCAAGATAGTACCCGTATCCTGTTAGGTTCCAGAAAAGCCCCCTAGGGGTCTAACATTTAGAACTTGGCGAAGTTACGGGCTATTTAAACATTTAAACTTCAAGATTGCGAAGTTTAGGGATTCCATTTCGGCAAAGTTAGTCAGAGATCTAGATTGGGTTTAGGCTTCTACAAGGGTGGATTGAGATTACCTGTTATTTGAAGCTCAGATCCGTACGCTTGTTTGCTACCATAGTGAATCTATAGACAACAGTATTTTCGCAGTTCGTATTCCAAATCAGTGATCACGAAAAAACATGGAATGGAACTAAAGAAACATTGTGTACATAATGCGTGCGTAGCGTCGCTTCACGGGATGTGACACTGACAGCTGACATAACTCCTATATTTTTTTCTGACATAAGAGGCAAACCAGGCAAACAAATCGCCTGATGGCAAGCAATTACAGTCGCCTATAGACTCCAGCCAAGGCTCGGAAACCGGTTAAATTTCCAAACCTTTTCATTTCGGTTACACTCGAAAAAGCGTTATTTTTAAACCGTGTTGTGAGTACAGTTCTTGTCAAATTAACCGGTTTAGAGCAATAAAAACCGGTTTCTTCCTATGTCGGTGTCTATGTATACGTGGCAGTAGCACACCACCAGGCCGGCTAGCCGGTTCGTTGCTCATCGAATAAACAGGGTTTTTAGGTTACAATAAAGTTCTTAAAACGTTCTAGTTCTTATAAAAATTCGGAGGAAGACCGAAATAAACCGGTATTTACCGGTATTCTATGAACCGGTTCCGAGCCTTGCCTGCACCACCAGAGAGGTTGCACATGTGTTGCCGGCCTTGATGAAGATGGCAGTATTCTCTTTCCTTGAAGGTTTGAAGATCATTTCAACCGGCATGTGCAGGCACTACGCAGAAAACTAGGGCTTTGCTACATACGCATCGATGTGGTACAGCCATTAGCAGGCAAACAATCATAAGCAAAGTTTCTAAGCGGATGGGGTTATGAAATCGATCTGTACTCTTAAGGTACAAGTTGGAAGTGTTGGAACCCGACTACAAACAACAGCAACAGACGATGTGTCGCTGCGACATTACTGGTTTTTATGTATTCATATAGTAAATTCGTGTCGCTAACTACGAATTACTACACTCTAAAATTACTCCACTCTCCACTCCAGTGCAAGTGTTATTTTAAACGTCAAACTTCTATGAAATATTGACTTTTACTTAACACTTGCACAGACTGGGCTATCAAAATCGCTGCCAACTTATCTTGGTCTGACTCTATTGTCCCTATTTACCGACACATTGGTATAGTACGCTTGACGATATAAAGAACATGGCTACACAGCTATTTTAAACTATAATGCATTGTAATAAGAAATACTAATAATTTGTACATAAATATTTTGTACGTGCGTCGGCTTCAATAATCGATATTAAAAAGCCAAATTTACGATCAAATCGTGCCGCGCGCGACGCCCCGAGTACTAAAACTCGTTAGTAAAAAGGTTCTAAGTACATTAAGGTATATGATACACTTACGTCAGTTTGAAGTACAAAAGTTTTGGGTAAAAAGGATCGTCAATAAGGTCATAAGTGCGTAAATTTTAGATACACTTAAGTCTCTTTGAAGTTTGAAAGTATATTTTAAATTGAAAATTTGTGGTTACGTATCCGGAACATTATATTATAGGACCGTCCAAAAAATGAGAATCAATAAAATATAATGATGGAGACATATCAGATGTTGTTATTAAATAAATGACTAGGGAAGGATCAAATAACAAATAATAAGTTCGCCTTTGTTGTATTTAATTTACTCTGTAACTGTGTTTTTCGTGTTTTTATTTCTATGTACAATAAAGTATATACATACATACATACATAACAACGATATAACTCGCCGAGTTTCTAGCACCGGGAGGCAATTTCGACGGTACTTTGACATCAAAATGATGTAATTTAAGTAGTTATCATTCGGTTGTGCATTTCGCTCGTACTTGGCTGTACAGTCAGCATCAAAAGTAGCGGATCTAATAACGCTACATAAGTATCTACTAATATGTAACAGCTTAACAAAAAGTGATGTCTTTAACATAGAACAACAAAGACTGTAAAAGATATACTTTGGAACGCGAATTATAGAAATTTATCTACTCGTATATTTGTATAAAGTTATCCCGAATATCAGATACTTTTGGCGCGTTGTTTCATCCGCTACTTTTGATGCTGACTGTACATGGCGAGCGAGACATATGGGCGAATGAGAAGAACATGGTATCATTTAGATTTCATTATTGATGTCGTGTGAGTTTGATTTGAACTCCGGATTTTTTCCTCAAACCTCAGCACATACACGTAGTTATAAGCAAAGTTTCCGTAATGTGTGTACGACCACATCATTTGTGGGTCTGCAGTTGGGCTCCGTACATAAGGCCAATCCTTATGTACGGATGCGAAGCTTGGAAATTAACACAAAAGGAAAAGCGCACGCTACTGGTAGCTGAGAAGAAGATCTACCGAAAAATCCTAGGACTCACACGTGGAGAGGATGGAACCTGGAGACTCAACAGGAACCAGGAGATTGAAGATCTGGTGTCCGAGCCGATCATCATTGGAGAAACGAAAGCCGCCAGTCTCCGATGGCTAGATGGGTGATGAAGACCGTGCAGTCTAGAGGACGTGCTTTGAAGTTCCAAATAGCCGTAGACCGTCCGGACGCCCTAGGTACCGCGAGACGAAGTGCAAAAAGACTGTCGGATGCCTCAGCTCGGACCCGGGCCGTTCTAACGTGAGTCCTTTTACGTTTTAAGTCTGCCCTCGCAAATGTAGTCTAGCTTTCGAGTGACATTTTTCATGACATTAGCTCGTGATTAAAACCTGTAACTATTGAATATAAAAACTTCCATACCCCTCTTTTAAGGGATTGTTGAGCTAAAAAAATAATGAAATTTCTCTTAACTGTCAATTTATTGTAATTAGGTAATAGTGTTAGAAAGTAATAAATTAAAATTGATCCAATGTTGGGGAGTCGATTGCCTTAGGCTCTTCACAAAATTATGATGTAAAAGGGTGGTATATTTTAGTTAGCGAGCCAAGCAGATGGCACATTGTTGACTATTGTTCCAAATCGGGTGCGCCAAAGTTCATATAAAATTTCAAACTCGATTATTGAAACTCCGAAAATGTATCTCATACAATTTTACATCCTAATGATCATTATACTTTTTAATTTTAAACAATACTCATTGGAACTTCGAATTTATTATATCCATAATGTCATTCTACCTCAGATCATACATTCTACATAAATATCTCTAATACTAAAATTTATGCATATATTATTACTCGAACTATCGATTTCAAGCAAAAACATTTTGGATCCTAATTTGATGCATTTATGAATATTTGGGTAAATAACAATAAGGTTTTTTTTTAACATTTCACAATAGTATATTCATTAAACATTATCAAGTTTATGCTAACAGATATAGGATATTGCTATTTAAAAATGACATACAGTGCCAGAGTCACCATTAGGTACGACGACGAGCGAAGCGAGAAGGAGTGTTAGGTATCTTGCGTTCACAACACACCTGACTCGCTGACAAAAACGAAATACAGTGCCAGAGTCACCGTTAGGTACGACGACGAGCGAAGCGAGGAGGAGTGTTAGGTATCTTGCGTTCACAACACACCTGACTCGCTGTCAAACTAGACTATGTTGGAATTATGTAGTGCATACCCTCCAATGTAAATCATAATCTCCGTGTACGTTCCGATATACGTTCACTTAAAATAAGTAATATAACTTCTGATCAAACAATTGTATGAAATAAGTTTATAAATAAAGAAATTCATACAAATAACATTATGAAATCCGATACATTCTCAGTAATAACATTATGGGCACCGATACATTCTCAGTAATAACATTATGAGTAAAAAAAAACGGAATATGTATCGTTATGAATAATGTAGGTAGTAGTATAAAAAACCATTAAAAAAATATATGAGAAACAATTTTCGGAGAAACGATGATTATGACTACACAGCGGTATCATTAAAAATATTCGAATAATAAATTGTATTATGAGCCAATATGGACCCTTCTAAATCTGATTGGTACAGTCAGTATCAAAAATACCTGATGAAACAACGCGCCAAAAGTACGTGTCACTGTCGAATGCTCTTCCAAATATTTAGTAATGTATATTTACAGTTTACATTCAAAATTATCAACCACAGTGTAATAGTTCTACTTATATATCTTTGGACCCGGGTATGCCCTTAAACTACGTCCAAAAGAGAGGTATGGGCACTGTTAATGTCACCTCGCCTTTTGTGGTAGGGCACATCACAGCGGATGTCATTCCAGATCTAGAGCAGAGCCCAACTGGGGAAGTACCTTCCAGAAAACCGCAGCCAAATAACACCAGACCCTACTCATGGTGTTGTATTCCTGCCGGTGAGTAAAAGGTGGGTCGGCAACGCGCATGTAACTCTGAAGTTGCAGGCGTCCATAGGCTACGGAGACTGCTTACCATCAGGCGGGTCGTATGATTACTTAGTATTAAAAAAATATAAGACATCTCCTTTTGTTTAGCTATCAGACACTCTAATTAATGCTGCCTCTGACTTGACCTACGATTAATGAATCTTCCCTATCAAATGAAACAAACAAACGTGCAAGCAAACATTCATTCATTCGACACGGAACCCTAATAAAGGTGCGACATGTTTTATCAGTTGTTGAACCGCGCGTTGTCACTCAAATGCACTCATACAACGTTTCAATCAGAGCCGCAGATAAAATAAGATAAGATACGGGAACCTGATTTACTTGATAATCGGGTTCACTTATCTGCTTACAGAAGACGGGTTAAGTGCTCTGGGATTTTGTATCTGTACCCCTAGTGTAAATTTATTCGGTGGCGTAACGTGACGTACCGTCTGCGTTAAGTTTCATTTTGTAAGGGATTTTGAGTTTCCAAAACGTTCCGCTTGGCGCGCTGTTTCTAAATCCCATGTTAAATGAGACTTAACGCAAACGCGTACGTCACGTTACGAAATCGAATAAATTTACACTAGGGGCTCTGTTTAGAGAAAGCGATCCTTTAAAGTTAAACCGATTTCAAAAAAAATTAAAAAAAAATTAAAAGAATTATTTATATTGATTTAAACCAACACGATTTTCGTTCATAGTTTTAAAACGAATACGGGACTTAATCGCGTAAACTTACGTTTATTATATGGCCTGACGTTTCGAACTGACTTTACGCTCGTGGCCACAGGCAGACTGCCTGATAGGAGTCAGGAGTAGGAGTATTTATGTTAGTTTATATATACTTTGATATAGTTATGTGGACTCTCGGTCTTCTTCCTAGCGTTGTCCCGGCATTTTGCCACGGCTCATAGGAGCCTGAGGTCCGCTTGACAACTAATCCCAAGATTTGGTGTAGGCACTACTTTTTACGAAAGTTACATGGACTAATTCAATTGATTTAAATTTAATTACTTTAAAAAACATAAAACAATGTGAAAATTATGACTTAAATACACAGTAAGCAGAATCACAAGCTGTTATTTAATATTTTTCTTTTCCAAAACTCAATATATAAACTAGCCATAATTATGAACAATATTATGAGCGCTGGTGGCCTAGCGGTAAGAGCGTGCGACTTGCAATCCGGGTGTCGCGGGTTCAAACCCCGGCTCGTACCAATGAGTTTTTCGGAACTTATGTACGAAATATCATTTGATATGTGTCAGTCGCTTTTCGGTGAAGGAAAACATCGTGAGGAAACCGGACTAATCCCAACAAGGCCCAAGGTCAGATGGCAGTCGCTTTCGTAAAAACTAGTGCCTACGCCAAATCATGGGATTAGTTGTCGAGCGGATCCCAGGCTCCCATGAGCTGTGGCAAAATGCCGGGACAACGCGAGGAAGACGAAGATAATTATGTACAATATTAGATCGATCGCTCTCGGTATGGCAAAAATCAACGTCACAGGCTTGGTTTACGTTACATCGGACATTTCATACCTTTAGTATTGAATTGATAATCAAATTAGCTTCAACCCTAAAAGGATCAGTAATTAAAGTTTGTAACTGTGCCTAGTCTACAGTGGAGTTCATAAATATGTACACATTTTTTCACCATATTGCAATGGATTAACGTGTAGAAATGTATATAATATTTACTTGAACAGCTACTTTTCTTTTGTACTGTTTTCTCACACATTCTGTAGTTATTCACACGCACATATACATACATACTCACATACATACACACATACCCTCACATAAACACTTTCACTTAACAACATACTGAGAACTTTTTAACTGTCTTTGTACTTAGTTTGATTGTTTGTCATATAATAAAAAAAAATCTTATGTATAAAATACTTCTCTGAGATTCCCACGTTACAGGCTGAGCCTAGTGTGGGGATCGATGTACTCCATTTCTTGTAATGCCAAATTCTTGAAATAAATAAATTATTTAATTCTTTATGAACTTGACGTACCTACCTACCATTTGATAACGAATGTATCCCGTAGCTCCCAGGCGCTTCACTAAAATCACAATAACTAAGCTCACAATTTACGACCAATGATTGAAAAACAATATTGTAACGGAGATGGGACCACCACAAAGGACCATTTCGTCGAAATGGACGAAGATATCAAATAACACGTACATGTATTAGGTACGTGCATTGGCATTGCGCTATGAGGATAACATTTGATCCATTATTTAATAGATAACGTGAATCAAATATCGTGAAATCGTGAGATCGTGGTCAAATACTTATCGTTATAAAAAAAAAAAAGAATATTGTAAATAACATCCTCAGTTTCATTCCTTTATGGGTAGCGATGCCCTACGTCCCGTATTAAGTACTGCGTCCCGTATTTTGAACTGTCCCGTATCGTATATCAATAACGCTGTAGAATAGTTACATAAATGGCCACATCATCTCTATGTAACCATTGGACTTCGTACAAAGTAACATAGCAGCAAAGCTATGTGAATATGTTCGTGTCATCCACGATGATGAGTAGATTTATCAAATTTAACCTTTAATAACATAACATTACGAGGCAAGGCATGCGTCTTCGTGAATGACACGATCTATAATTTTCCATCGAGTTCCGAAACTAAGTTAAGTTTCGTACGCGGTGGAAGATTTGGGACATTACGGTGAAATTACGCGTATATTGTTACAGAATGCGAATCTATTCGCGAAATTTTATCGAAATCTAACGGAAAAAAAAAGTCAGATTCGCAGGACAGCCTGGTGACAGACGGGACAGACAGACAGACAAACAGACAGACAGACGGACGGACAGCGGAAGTCTTAGTAATAGGGTCCTGTTTTACCCCATTGGGTACAGAACCCTAAAAAAATTATAATTCATTGTAATGCCTTATTAGGTTTTTGCTGAAGAAACACACACACACCATACATACGTTCAAATCTATAATATAAGTAAGACATGCGATATCATCCGTTTAAACTGTCACATTAAAATGCGCACTAATCGCGGACAAGTATACGATTAGACCAGATCTAGATACCTAGGTTTAGCCTAGTCTAGGCATCGCCAACGTGGGACAGACAGGTTAGAAAGCTGCTTCGTGCGACTATTGTATCTGTCAATTCACTACAATGTTGATGGTTTTCGATTTGAGAGGAAAATGTGGATTTGGATTTTATTTTAAAACTGTAGTTTTATTAGGCGCGAATTATACAGAGACAACGTGTCGTGAATTACACTTACTTATCGGCTTCATACATTTTGTATGATTTGTCATCGCATTTGGTGAATGCCACGGGGGACCAAAGGGCTGGTCAGTACCTTGCCCAAAGAATTAGCATCGCCATTCAACGGGGAAATGCGGTCAGCCTGCTGGGCACACTGCCTGCTGGCGACGAGTTAGAGGGTGTTTTTTATTTGTATTAAGGTTTTTTAATGTAATATAAGTAAACTTACTTCTAGAATAAGTAAGTTGATGAAGCCTGTTGCAGATTTTACCGCTGTATTGTTTTGTGAAGAAGCCTGTAGCTGATTGTGAGGTTATGTTCACCTGACGAAGCCTGCGTTGCGGATATACAATTATGGTCCCTGAATAAAATCATTTTTTGTAAGACGTTTAGAAGGGGCATCATGTCTGCCTTCACCTTACCGTTTCTTTATAATTCACGCCTTAGCAGATGTGTTTACAAAGTACAAAAGAAACTAAAGCGCTTAAATTTGACGACTATTACCTAAGAACTTACTAACCGTCCCAAATATTAGCTGACACCCCAGCCATCGATATGCATTTTAGATAATAATCTAAAACACGATCTTAGACAGGGGAGTTGACAATGATTGATAACGTGCATAAGCCGGGCGCGATTGGCAATAAAAATAGATTAGTAGTAAGGGGCCGAGACGAATAATCAGCTAGTTTAATAAAGATAAATTAAATTGCTTCACTTACAACCGGTGTATGAAGCGAGTCTTGACGCAGAGAGACGAAGTAGTGCACCGGTGTAGTTCGGCCTTAAGCACTGATTGGAAAATAAACTAATATACCTACTTACTTGCTCTTTGGGAATTTTTAACCACGTTATATAAACATTATTATCTTAAATTTAATGCAAAACTAAAAGAAAATAAAAGAGCACATATAACTAGATGGAAGCTAACGGAGAGAATAGAAAATGCCCTTGCATAGGGCTTTTCTGAATCTGCAGAAGGCTTTCGAGCCAGAAGGTGCGTGGTAATCTGGTGGTCTTTGAAAGCGAGGAATGTGCCACAAACCTATATTTATATTATCCGAGAGTGCTGCTTGGACAAAATGACAAGAAGTAACCGGTATCCTCTGCAACCCCAGGATACCGGTGAAACTAAAGGGCCTTGGTGTTCGAGCATCATCCGCCCAGTCCTACTATATGGTAGCGAGACCTGGCCTGTCCTCGAAAGACATGTTCAGCAGCTTCATGTCACGGTGATGAAGATGTTACGATTGATGTGTGGCGTTATGCGATTAGATCGCATATGTAATGAACATATCCGTGACAGCCTCAGAATCCGTGACGTAGCGGATAAGCTGCAGGAAAGTCGCCTCCTCCGATGGTATGGATATATAAGCCGCAGACCGGTAGACTACGGAAATAGATGCCTCGACCACACTATCCATGGTCCTACATCACACGGTAGGCATAAGATGCACTGTCGTGATAGCGGACATAGAAGAGAACAATCTCACACTTGAAGATGCCGAAAACCGGGCAAAGGACAAGATTGAGTAGGAAAGCGGGCGCTAGGTTGAAGAAAAATAATATTGCTAGTCTAATGGTAAAGCGTTTACGAAAACAATAGGCAAACAAAAGGCGTATTTATCGCAAAAATGTGATCTATTCCAGACAAATTTCATAACCTTGATAATCACATTGAATTGCAATTAGATTTCGATCAGATTCTCTTTCTAAAGAATTCTCAAGTAAATTACGGTTTGGGCGTTTAAATATTTAGAGCAACTCTAAAAGTGGATTAGTAGTCTTAAAGATTCAAGAATTAATCTAGGTTTACGAGGTTTTTGGAGCTCGTTTATATTAAACCTCGTATTTTAGAGTACCTACGGGACTAAGGATACTACGCACTGGTAACACTAATAACCACACTAGGTAATAAATAAAACCTAAGCCCCTGTGAAGATTTCTAGCGGATTACGCCGTAATGTCGTTTTTTATGATATAGGGACGCGAGTTACTAATTACTGTCGCCCATGGACAACCGCAGCACTAGAAGGGTTGTTGGGTCGTTGCCGGCATTTAAGATGTGAGTAATCTCTTTTCTTGAAGGTTTGTAAGCTGCTTAAAAATCTTAAAATCAACGTTTATTAATTTTTGATTCTAAATTCGCTACCCAGGATCACGAACTTAGGTAGGTACCTATTATATGAAATAGGCTCAGCTTGCTTTTTAATACATTCTGTTACAATTTTCATAACCCTTCTTCCTTGCGTTTGTCCCGGCTTATTGCCATGGCTCATGGAGCCTGGGTCCGCTTGGCAACTAATCCCGAGAATTGGCGTAGGCACTAGTTTTTGCGAAAGCTACTGCCATTTGACCTTTCAACCCAGAGGGGAAACTAGGACTTATTGCAATTAGTCCGGTTTCCTCATGATGTTTTCCTTCACTGAAAAGCGACTGGTAAATATCTAAAGATATATCTAACATAAGTTCCGAAAAACTAATTGGTAAAAGCCGGGGTTTGAACCCGCGACCTCCGGATTGAAAGTCGCACGCTCTTATCGCTAGGCTACCAACGCTAATTTTCATAAACCTTTGTGTCACAATATTACCTATGAAAATTAATGGAATGTTGCATTAAAAGAGCTCGCAACTATAAAGATAAAAGTTAATAGGTAGGTTAAAAGTAATTTAAATAAATAATAAAAAATAAGCACCTAATATAGATCGTCTTTTACACAAATGCCTTTTTTGTCCCACGTACAGTGGCAAAACGCATGCGGTTCGGCTTGAATACTAAGTGGTTTCCCAGAGCCGTATACAGAAGTATAGTTGCCTGGACAACTCTCCAGTAGTGTTTATAACCTATGCGCGTTACCGACTGTACATGGTAAGTGGTCACCATAGCCTAGAGAAGTATAGACGCCGGCAATTCCGGCGGTCACACATGCACGTTGCCGACAGTACATTAAATGCCGATGTCTCGAAGTCTGCAGTTTTTCGTTTTATTGTAGTTGTTAAATTTTATTATTCGATTCGAGCTGGCCCTCGATG
This sequence comes from Cydia pomonella, assembly GCF_033807575.1. NCBI lineage: Eukaryota > Metazoa > Arthropoda > Insecta > Lepidoptera > Tortricidae > Cydia > Cydia pomonella. The sequence continues at coordinate 403,263 of NC_084728.1, forward strand.
TACACCAAAATTATGCGCAATTAAAAAGCTCAATTAAAAAGACAACCAATAAAATCGAAATCGAATGTTGACAACACTTAGCGCGCGACAAAAAGATTAAAAAACTTAATCACATTCCATTTTCAAGAATGCGTTAATGAACTAAACAGTTAATAATTAAGGTAAATTACGGCGCCGGGAGCGTAACAGCCGTCAACAGAGCCCTAATATCAATAAATACACCCCGACGTTTATGCCCCAACCATCAACTCTACCTATAAACCATTACCTAAACGTAAATAAACCACTAACGCGTCTTAGAACCATAAATTACAGCCCTTGTCTTATAAAACGTAAAGTGAAATCGTACGGCGAAATACAACGAGAAATCTATTTTCAAAACCTTATACGTATATTAATTACACAAGCCATAAAGCCATATAAAGTTATATTTACTTTAATTACACTACAGCTCGTTTTAAAAGCACCGATCGATAATAAAAGGCAATATTTATCAGAAAGGAACTCACCTTGGACGTATGTAAACAAATGTGCCGAAGCGATCAAAAAAATCCAGTTCCCGATTCCAAATCGGCACATCCCGGTCCGGCACATCATTAAATACACTTAAATTACACAACACCACTTGTTTTAATTCATGGTTTTCACATTTTAATACAAAGTTTTTGTAATATTCGTGTAATAATGTCAAGCGTTACACTGGGACGACGTCGGTGCCGCCATATTCTTTTTAGAGGCAGGCGGGGACTGGCTGCGTTCAGAAACTCAATAACGAAAGGGCATTGCCCGGGACAATCATCTTGCAATGCCCCGAAGTTAGTTACAATTTGGCCCTACTGCGGTCTAAAGATAGCTGCAATCGTAGTGATGGGCTCATGCTGACAGATGGTTGAATAACGAAAATCATCTGCCCTGCATTACGTTTAGTTCTTCTCGATTATGTTGTAATTATTTCGACTGAACTATTTGAGTAGAATTTTCTCAAATTTTGATATGTTTATAATAATTAAGTATATACTTGAAGTTTCATAGGTTTTTAAAATAGTTCAGCTAATTTATCGAAAATAAATTTATTATTAAAAATAGAAATTTAAGAACAGATTGCTGTTAACTAAACGTTTATGACAGCTAACAACGCTGTGACTTTTGACGTTTTGACAGCAATGGTTGTTTGATAAGCTAATTCAACTCTCCTTTTATTGTTTTAATTTATTTATTTACCAATGAATTGATTTTACTTTACAAGTAATTAACATAAATCAATTAACCACAATGGAGTTAATTTACTCCATGCGCCGGAAACCATTGAAATGCGAGCCACCGCACTTTGAAACGTATGTAAACTTTCTGCTGAAATTACTCGTATTTTATAGATTTTACCGATTAAATACTAATTATAACTACGTGATTAGGTACTTTGAACCTCTAAAACTGTATTTTCAAGCTTTAGAAATGTCATAATCTTTGTTTTCAGGTCATCAGACCCAGAAGTGGTTCGCCCAATTTGCACCATATCGTATGCAATATATTGCATTCTCGTCACCCACGGAGCTGTCGGACTCTGACGGGTGCACTTGGGGCGGGCACGTGTACGTGTGTGATCTGGACACGCCGTGGGACAGCCATAAAGTCACTAGCACCGTTCATCCAGTAAGTGTACTTTATTGAGATAATTTATTCAATTAACAGGCTAAATATTGTGTAGCCACAAAGCAGGTACAATGTATAAACTATTCCAGTGTTTATTAATCTTTGTCATGATTCAATATGGGCTTTAATTAATTAGCTTAATCAAAACTTGACAAAAGAAATTGTTATTTAGATTTCCCAATTGAAAGATACAAAATACAATTGAAATAAAGACCTCTAGAGCTAGACGTTAAAGCAAGTTAATTCTTCTTGTTAGGGGCTATGTAAGGCTCTACAGCCTATGTATCACTGTGACCATCCCTGATCTATTGTGATTGCCACCTACTAACAACTCTTGATTCAAGCCTGCAACTTCAAACAGCTGAAAGATCTTTTTGATCTCAAGAGACCTTAACTCCTCTGGGCGTAATATATGTCTGCCCAGGATTAAGTCACGAGTGTGCATTAGATAAGTGCACTATGTGAGGATGTGCTAGAGTCTCCTCTGCCTCCATACAGAGTCTGCAAGTTAATAGTAATTTTCTAAGTGGTTATGTTTAGTTTTCTCACTATTTCATGCTGCCTCTGGAAGTTGCTTTAAAATATGTTAAAATTATTTTGCCAAAACATTATGTCTTACAATCTCATTCTAACCCATTTTTTTCACCTCCAGGTCTCAGCTCTAGAATGGGACAGCGAAGGCAAGCAGCTCCTGGTGGCCACAACCGAGGGAGAAGTGTCCGTGTTTGGCATGAAGGAGTTCCTGCTAAATGACTGGGGATGTCTATACAGCGCATCATTCCCAGGTATCACATTTTCTAGGGCCATTTTATATAAAGTTGTACAATTCCCCTTTTTCAAATTGGGTTTTTTGTAAAGTTATTTCTACTCAGAATGACAAACCGTTTCAAACTCACAAAGAGAAAAACGTGTCACAAAATTTTCCATGCATTATTCCATTCCTTTACCATCATACACGGAATGGAAATAAAAATCTTGGGACGCTTTTTTTCCTGTTAGGACCCAAAGAACTTCTTATTCTGAGTAGAAGTATCATAAAAGTGTCCAAAGAAATAAAGTGTAATTTTAGGCAAAATTACTTTAAACAATCTTATTCAGTCCATGGCGCACTTGCAAGTTTTAAATGTATTCTAAGCGCCCTCACCTAGCTAGGCTTTCGAAATAGATAGGAAACATGGGGAGGAGGATTGCCTCATGGTGCCCCTATTTGCTGCCTACAGCCACAGTTAGCTCCGCCATTTTGAAAATTTGTAGAGTAGAACAGTCGGACAGATATACGATATGAAAGCATTTATGCCCAACTTAATTCTATGTTAATTTATCCTGTGATACAGAATAGAATAGAAGAATATGTATGTAATATATACAAGGGTTTCCTAATATATTCAGTAACTATATTCAGCCATTTAGCATGCAAATTTATCAATAGATATCACAATATCTACAAAACATTACAATACATTTAATACATTATTGTATCCAGGTGAACACGTGATAAAGGCAGCATTCTTCCACAATGGCCGAAGAATTTCATGCGACAAGAAACCTGATGTTCCTGCTGCCGAACGCCTACAGCTGCTGAGGCCTACACCAACGTTGAAGGGATTTGGGTAAATAACATTTAATCAGATATAATGTTTACAGTTAAAGGTAGTCACATCCCAGCTACAAATTAAAAATCCTACTAACCAACTAAGTATGCCAAAATCTTGCGATCTTGAAAAATGCCAAAATTTTAATGAATAGCCGGGTCCACACAGAGCGAGCGAGCACGTACGCGCGAGGCAATTTCCTCACGCACAAACCGGCCAGTGCCGCCGACGCCTCGGCTGAGGCACGTCTACACTGGCCAGTTTGTGCGTGAGGAAATTGCCTCGCGTATGCTCGCTCTGTGTGGACCCGGCTAATTAGAATTATCAAGTGTGAAAAGTGTCCATTTCATTGAAAAGTTAAAATCACTACACTATAGAGGAATATAAAATCAGGCTGCCGTACAAACCAACCATTCGAACCTTATCAAAGCCAGACCAGAAAAGATTGGCCCAGAGCATGTCGCGCCATGCTCAGTGCAGGAATCCGTAGTTACCATTCTGTCAGAATAGGCTAAACGGGGGCTATTATATCGATTTGATGACCGGTCTGGCCTAATGGGCCTAACTAATATTTCTTTATTTATTATCAGGTATTACAAGCATATGGGAGTACCTTTGCAGCGATTTGTACGTCTTTTTACTAAGAAGAGATAACTTTTTGGAATAACTCAAAAACGGCTGGACCGATCATTTTTACTATAGTTTTCATTGAAAATATTTATTAAACTTTCTTGTTTTACGATTTTTGGACCCACGGTTTCTTATTCGTTCTGAAAGACCTATCCATAAATAGCCCACAATTAGCTTAAAGCGAAAAAAAATTGTATGGGAGGCAGGGACCGGAAAACCCGTTCATTTGCCTTACCCGTTCGAATGGGTAACCCCTTCATATGATAAGCTAATCGTTTGGGTAACCCGTTCAACCGGTTACCCCAACAATAATGATAACCCGTATTATTCAGATTAACCTAATCGTAACAAGTGGTTACCGCTTACAGGAGCTGATTCGGTTTGTGTTTTTCGTGTACTAACCGGTAACCTTTCGGTTTTGGGTAAGCCTTACCCCTCTCCCGCGCCTTTCCCCCGCCGCTGCGGCGCCGCGGCAGAGATGGGCATTACGTAATTGATTCGATAGCTATATTGTAACTACCGACGTAAAAGTACTTTTCGTTAATGTTGACTTACTATATAGATGCTTATATGTATCCGGTTTATAACAGGTTTTAGTAAGATGGCGGTCACACACTTTGTCATAAAAATCATCATTTTTAGGTTTTAGGGAGTTCCGATTTCGAAAATGATGACGATTTTGGAATCCAAGATGGCGGCCATGCAGTAAGTCATAAAAGTCGTCATGTAAATCGGTTTTTAGGTTTATGGGAGTGCAGATTTCGAAAAAGATGACCATTTTGGAGTCCAAGATGGTGACCATGTACTATGTCATAAAAATCGTCATGGATGTCGTTTTATAGGTTTTAGGGAGTGCGGATTTCGAAAATCATGACTATTTTGAAATCCAAGATGGCGGCCATGCAATTTGTCATAAAAGTCGTCATGGATGATGTTTTATACGTTTTAGGGAGTGCGGATTTCGAAAATGATGACCATTTTGGAGTCCAAGATGGTGACCATGTACTATGTCATAAAAATCGTCATGGATGTCGTTTTATAGGTTTTAGGGAGTGCGGATTTCGAAAATCATGACTATTTTGAAATCCAAGATGGCGGCCATGCAATTTGTCATAAAAGTCGTCATGGATGATGTTTTATACGTTTTAGGGAGTGCGGATTTCGAAAATGATGACCATTTTGGAGTCCAAGATGGCGGCCATGCAATTTGTCATTAAAGTCTTCATGGATGTCGTTTTATAGGTTTTAGGGAGTGCGGATTTCGAAAATCATGACTATTTTGGAATCCAACTTGGCGGCCATGCAATTTGTCATAAAAGTCGTCATGGATGTCGTTTTATACGTTTTAGGGAGTGCAGATTTCGAAAAAGATGACCATTTTGGAGTCCAAGATGGTGACCATGTACAATGTCATAAAAATCGTCATGGATGTCGTTTTATAGGTTTTAGGGAGTGCGGATTTCGAAAATCATGACTATTTTGGAATCCAAGATGGCGGCCATGCAATTTGTCATAAAAGTCGTCATGGATTTCGTTTTATAAGTTTTAGGGAGTGCGGATTTCGAAAATGATGACCATTTCGGAGTCCAAGATGGCGGCCATGCAATTTGTCATAAAAGTCTTCATGGATGTCGTTTTATAGGTTTTAGAAAATGCGGATTTCGAAAATCATGACTATTTGGAATCCAAGATGGCGGCCATGCAATTTGTCATAAAAGTCGTCATGGATGTCGTTTTATACGTTTTAGGAAGTGCAGATTTCGAAAAAGATGACCAATTTTGGAGTCCAAGATGGTGACCATGTACAATGTCATAAAAATCGTCATGGATGTCGTTATATAGGTTTTAGGGAGTGGAGATTTCGAAAATCATGACTATTTTGGAGTCCAAGATGGTGACCATGTACTTTGTCATAAAAATCGTCATGGATGTCGTTTTATAGGTTTTAGGGAGTGCGGATTTCGAAAATGATGACTATTTTGAATCCAAGATGGCGGCCATGCAATTTGTCATAAAAGTCTTCATGGATGTCGTTTTATAGGTTTTAGGAGTGCGGATTCGAAAATCATGACTATTTTGGAATCCAAGATGGCGGCCATGCAATTTGTCATAAAAGTCTCATGGATGTCGTTTTATAGGTTTTAGGGAGTTCGGATTTCGAAAATGATGACTATTTTGGAATCCAAGATGGCGGCCATGCAATTTGTCATAAAAGTCGTCATGGATGTCGTTTTTAGTTTTAGGGTGTGCGATTTCGAAAAGATGACCATTTGGAATCCAAAATGGCGGCCACAATTTTGTCATAAAAGTCATATGGAAGTCGTTTTTTAGGTTTTAGGGAGTGCGGATTTCGAAAATCATGACTATTTTGGAATCCAAGATGGCGCCATGCTTTTTGTCATAAAAGTCGTCATGGATATCGTTTTATAGGTTTTAGGGAGTGCGGATTTCGAAAATGATGACTATTTTGGAATCCAAGATGACGGCCACGTACTATTTAATAAAAGTCATCATGGATGTCGTTTTATAGGTTTTAGAGAGTGCGGATTTCGAAAAAGATGATCATTTTGGATTTCATGATGCCGACCATGAAATATGTCAGAAAATAGTCATGGATGTCGTTGTATAGGTTTTACGGAGTGCGATTTCGAAAATCATGACTATTTTGGAATCCAAGATGGCCCATGCAATTTGTCATAAAAGTCGTCATGGATGTCGTTTTAGGTTTTAGGGAGTGCGGATTTCGAAAGTCATGACTATTTTGGAATCCAAGATGGCGGCCATGCAACTTGTCATAAAAGTTGTCATGGATGTCGTTTTATAGGTTTTAGGAATGTGGTTTTCAAAAATGATGAACCTCAACCATGTGTATCGTAAAGAACTCGTCAAGACATTTAAAATGAGCCTAAACTCGATAGCATTATGGGAAGTCATCGATGAGTTCCATGACAACTTCCGATTTTACCATCAGACCCTCGCCACCATGTTATCGTAAAGAACTCTCAAGCATTTAAAATGAGCCCTAATCGATAGCATTATTGTGAATCGATGAGTTCCATCACACCTTCCGATTCCACCATCAGACCTCGCACCATGTGTATCGTAAAGAACTCGTGAAGACCTTTAAAATGAGCCCAAACTCGATAGCATTACTAGTAGTTATCGATGAGTTCCATCAACACCTTCCGATTCCACCATCAGACCCTCGCCACCATGTGTATCGTAAAGAACTCGTCAAGACATTTAAAATGAGCCCAAACTCGATAGCATTACTAGTAGGTATCGATGAGTTCCATCGACACCTTCCCATTCCACCATCAGACCCTCGCCACCATGTGTATCGTAAAGAACTCGTCAAGACCTTTAAAATGAGCCCAAACTCGATAGCATTACTAGTAGTTATCGATGAGTTCCACTGACACCTTCCGATTCCACCATCAGACCCTCGCCACCATGTGTATCGTAAAGAACTCGTCAAGATTTTAAAATGAGCCCAAACTCGATAGCATTACTAGTAGTTATCGATGAGTTCCATCGACACCTTCCGATTCCACCATCAGACCCTCTCCACCATGTGTATCGTAAAGAACTCGTCAAGACCTTTAAAATGAGCCCAACTCGATAGCATTACTAGTAGTTATCGATGAGTTCCATCGACACCTTCCGATTCCACCATCAGACCCTCTCCACCATGTGTATCGTAAAGAACTCGTCAAGACCTTTAAAATGAGCCCTAACTCGATAGCATTACTAGTAGTTATCGATGAGTTCCATCGACACCTTCCGATTCCCCATCAGACCCTCTCCACCATGTGTATCGTAAAGAACTCGTCAAGACCTTTAAAATGAGCCCTAACTCGATAAATTATTAGAAGCCATTGATGAGTTCCACTGACAGGACAATAATAGGAGTAATAGGTACTAAACAAAAATATACCAAAATCAATGCAACGCCTTACCATATTAGGTAATTTGCCTTAAACCTTAGCATGTGTTTTGAAATCTACGTTGTGCGCTACTTGACTTAACGTACACTTTTGTTTGAATTAGCAATATTAGGTCGGCAAATTACAAAGCCTTTGACAAATACCGACTGCCGCCGCGCCTTGCCGCGCACTCGCACGTGCACGTAGGGAATGGAAACGCCGTGTTTCGCGTCGAGCGCTACGTTAATAGACCATATGCAGTTTACGTAAAAGCTAAAACAGCTTGTTCGTATTTAATCAGCGCTTGAAGCGATAACCCTTTCCCGGGTTTTTGATATCGGTAAGCGCTAACCTGAATTAATTCAAATAAAGGATTAGTTTCTTAACCGGTAAGCCAATCAAAAGCTTACCGAAATGAAGCGGTTTTTGGAACACAGCTTTACAATAACCCGGGTTTTTGAACGGGTTAGGGTAAGCGGGTCCGGTCCCTGATGGGAGGTACCCTAAAAAAAAAGTTTCATGTAGTTTTTATTTAACCGTTCTGTCGCCATGCATGATTTATGTATCCATGACAAATTGCAGCTTTCTAGCACTAATGATCACGGAACAAGACGGACAGACAGATAAACATGGCGAAACTATAAGGGTTCGTAATTGACTACGGCACCAAAAAAACCCTGGATTTTCAGGAAAATCTTTCATAGACACTCGATTTTTTTCTATCGAACAATTATTATAGAAAAATTGTACGATCGCTTTTAACAACCACGCCGGTCGCTCCAAGTCCAGGAAAACTTAGACAGGCCACTAGGCTTGAGTCGGTCAGGACCGAAGAACTAAAAGGAATGAAATCCCACCACAGACCGAAAGGAACTAGTTCATCTTAAGCGCTCTTAATCGGTCTCGGTCCTTTAGTTCAGTAGTCGGTATGTCAGCGGGCCTACCGCGAACCACGTTCGACGGGTTGCCTCCCTGTCACACTTACGTACGAATTTACAAGTGCGACAGAGAGGCAACACGTCGAACGTGGTTCGGCCTCAGTACCAAGTAACAAATCGGTCGGGAGCGAATGATCGGAATGAGTCAAGGTCAAGAAATTCGCTCTCTCACGCTCTCGCTCTGTTTATTTGCGAGCGAGAGCAAGATATAACCTAGTCATACTCATTCAGATCTCGAGATTTGCTCCTGAACTAAAGGAACTAAAGGACCTAAAAGAGCGAACTAGTTCGTTTGACCGATTGACCGAGATCGGAGCGCTCTTTTTAAAGACCGAGCGGGCACAACTCTACAGGCCACTATGACGCTTATTTTATAACGCATGATAGATTCGGAGCCTACAGCTGGACAGATTTAAAACCGATTCGTAGAGCAAACGTCTACTGGAGTGGCGACCATGGGGGGAGGAACGTCCTCAAAGTAGACTCCAGATGAATTGGGACGACGACATCAAAAGGACTGCGGGGAAGAAGTGGCTCCAGGTCGCACAGAACCGTGACGAGTGGCATAAAATGAAGGAGGCCTACACCCGAAGGGTAGAGAAGGGCTAAAGAAGAAGAATATAGATTTGGATTAATTTATTTCTAGTAAAAAAGCAGCAGTAGTAGTTAAGGAAGCAAAAGGTATCAGGATCGTACCAAGTGGAAATTTGTGGTCTCTGCCTACCCGTCCCGGAAATAGGCGTGATTATATGTATGTATTCTTTCTAGTATGTTTTTTACTACATGTTTTTATTTCAGTGGCATAGCATGTGAAGGAGCCTGCATCATCACGGCCACAGGCCTCATCGGCGCCCTGACGCCTTCAGGCGAGGCGGGCCGCGCGCTCCGCGGCGCCGAGGGCCTGCGCGCGGCGCGGGACCGAGTGCCGGCTGCTAGTGTCGCCCATAAGAGTAAGCTAGTTTACAGTACATATGGTGCTACTTTCCCGCACACGTGCGGGAATGAGCACTTTCCGTGCACATGTCGAAACTTTAAAGAGACATATATGCTGTAAAACGTACGATACACGTGCGAATAGGTAATTCGCAACTCGTGTCGATTTAAAACACCCCCTTCGGTCGTGTTTTAATTTATCGCAAATAACTATTTCTTCACACCGGCTGCAATGGTAAAAGCTCTCTCAATTGTTGAAAAACTGATGAGAAAGTTGCATTTTATCCACTGGGACAAAGTAATCAAATCCAAATTTTGAGTTGTTACATTATCTTAGCTCGTAGAATCACCAGTGTGCCGGTGTGGAGCACCCGAGCAGACCGTACACCATACGGTATTTGACTGTCCTCTAACCAAATACCACGGGCAAGTAGAGGATTTTACTTAAAAACTGTAAATCTTTGAAGTAGAGTAACAAAAAGCAATACAAAAAAAAAAAAAGCTGGTTGAATTGACTTTTAAACGATGATTTTGAATGATAAATATTTAATAACATTCATTTTGAATTGATTTTGTTTGATATTTCACAGTTAGTATTTTCCTTGGATTAGTGTGATGAAAAATATTGTTTCACTCGGTGGTAAAATTTGTTTTACCTTTGAAACCCTCGCAACGCTCAAGATTCTAGTTTTGGAATATATTATTAGCACGTTAAACAACAACATTGCCGTCTTGGAAAACAAATATCAATTAATACTGGTCATAGGAGAGGAGAGCCGGGCAAAGCGCTCATCTCAGCTTTTCAGTAGACAGTGTTGTCTTTGATTTATCATTTAGGGTCTGATTCAGAATGTCCAAGTAAAGTCCTGAATAAGCTACTTGCCACTTATCTGACGAATAGTCATCGTTGGCGTTTCACAATCTTCAAATAAGCTTAACTAGTAGATAAAGTTTTGCAGGAAGTTTTATCTGGCAGTTAATTTATTTATCAATTAGCTATCCAATACTTACTTGGATATTCTGAAACAGGCCCTTATTCGAATGTATTATTTCTTACTTTATATATATATATATATATACATTATATGTTTGTGAAAATATGTATGCATATATGTATTTATAATGTGTATTATATATATAGGTATATATAGGTTTATGTATATGTTATAGTATGCGTATTCATACTACGGATTTTGTACTTTTTATTTTATTTTATTACTATAGATTGCTCTCGTCGTACTTTTACGTGTATCCATAATTCTCATATTGTTGCTGTTCATATTTATTTGTCTTTCACCGGTTACTGTTTGATCCTTTCGCATTTTCTTAAAGGTTAGCTGGAAGAGATCCCTTTTAGGGATAAGTTCGCCTTTTTATATAAGAATTCAAGCCTTGGAAACCCTCTACATCTCTAAGAATAATTCAATATCTTTTTTTATATTTTATCTCTGACACTTAGAGACTTGTACATCTCTAAAGAATTTTAGTATTTGTTGGTTTTATTTTTTTATCATAGTTTTTTTTTGTGTAGTTTGACATTTAGAGACAGTATACATCTCTAATAAAGTATTTATTATTTCATCGATTCCATATTTGTAATTTATTTTTGTAATTTTTATTGTTTGCAAAAATGGACATGTAAAAGTGCCCCTGTGGCCTATTTGCTGAATAAATGTTTGATATTTGATATTTGTATATAATTTTTTTGTCTGATGACAGATGGCACCCTAATAGTAGCGGCAGGCGGCGTCCACTGCGTGCGCTGCGCCGTGTGCTCGGTGACGTTGTCGCGCGCGCCGCACCAGGCGCCCGCGCTGGTGGTGCAGCCTCTGCCGGCGGTGTATCTGGATTATACACCTGGTAAAATTTCAAGAAATAAAATCTTAACAAAAACATTTTCATGTAAAATATTGCCAAGATGAAACCATCTCACACTGTCAAAAAGTTATCAGATCTCATGTCAAGCTTCTGACTTAGAATAAATTTAAAAGTGTAAAAATTACTGCCTTGGGTGATACTTGAACTCACGGCCTCTGGATCGATACTCCAGCGCTCTGCCCACTGAGCCACCAAGACCTCATCCACAGGCAGCAAATTCTCCAACCATATGGGTCTAGGGGACCATAGCGACATCTGCCGTAAGAACGTTACACTTACACGGCTACCGGAGTTCCAAGACATATTGGAAATTCACCAGTTACGATGCGCTACCCATACTAAAATAATTTTTAACATACAGAATCGTCTGCAAACGATGCTATTAACCCTACGCAATATTAGTCTCACGCAAGACAGTAATTTTTCCACTTTTCAATTCATTTTAAGCTTAATAGCAGACATATCTGCATGTAAGAAAAGAGCGTACTCCCATCTTAAAGGCCGGCAACGCATTTACAACCCCTCTGGTATTGCAGGTGTCCATGGGCGGTGGTAATCGCTTACCGTCAGGTGATCCGTCTGCTCGTTTGCCTCCTCTACCATAAAATAAATAAATAAAATATGTTACAAATTAATTTAATCACTAACTTCACAAACTTTACACCTTAGTCAAAATATGTGGCTTACGTTTGATAAAAATCGATCTAGCAGTTTGAAATGTATCAGCTTATTTCCCAGGCATTTTTGGCATAGAGCGTAGGGAGTTTTGAAATGTTTAATTTAATAGTTGTTCTCAGTAATTACCACTAAAATATTAAAATGTTAAATACTCATAATCATAATCATTCTTTATTGCAACCATGGTACAGTATAGATGTTATACATGATATACAATGTCTCACATGGACCCTGCAAGGGCACAGCATATAATACCTTATTCATAACTCATATTATCATATTATTAGCAAAATTATCAACTTATTTAAGAAAGTCATGAAGCAATTCTTATATTACACATGAGATCACTAATCAAAATATCTTGATATATACCTAACTTGGTGACAATAACCGCAAAAAAACCAACGCTAGAGGATATAAGAAATATAAAATATCGGATTACCTTTCCAATTAAATTTTACAAGCTTTTATTTAACTTGCTCTGTTAGCAAGGCTCGGAAACCGGTTAATTTTACAAACCGTTATCATGTACTTGGCGCAAAACCTTTTAATTTCGGTTTCGTTCCTTTCCATAAAGTTCTTGTCATATTAACCGGTTTAGAACAATAAAAACCGGTTTCGTCCTATGTCGGTGTCTTTGTGTACGTGGCACACCACCAGGCCAGCCGGCCGTCTTGTCGCTCGTCGAATACACCGGTTTATTTAGGCTACAATAAAGTTATTAAAACGTTCGCGTTCTTACGAGAGTTCGTAGTAAAACCGAAATAGTCATAGTCATTTATTAATAATATTTCATCTTCTTCCTCGCGTTGTCCCGGCATTTTGCCACGGCTCATGGGAGCCTGGGGTCCGCTTGACAACTAATCCCAAGATTTGGCGTAGGCACTAGTTTTTACGAAAGCGTCTGCCATCTGACCTTCCAACCCAGAGGGTAAACTAGGCCTTGTTGGGATTAGTCCGGTTTCCTCACGATGTTTTCCTTTACCGAAAAGCGACTGGTAAATATCGAATGATATTTCGTACATAAGTTCCGAAAAACTCATTGGTACGAGCCGGGGTTTGAACCCGCGACCTCCGGATTGCAAGTCGCACGCTCTTACCGCTTGGCCACCAGCGCTTCCGCGCTTATTAATAATATTACATGTCAGGTTATTAATCAAGGCATTATTCAGTTGCAATATAACATTCAAACCGGTAAACCGGACATAAACCGGTATTTACCGTTATTTTTAAAACCGGTTCCAAGGCTTGCTATTCCGGTATGTAAGTTATAGTTAGTGTGGGTCAAATTTTGGAAGCTAAATTTGACCCACTTCCCAATTTCCGATTGAGCTGAAAATGTGCATACATATGCAAATCGGGTAACAATGCAATATTATAGTATTTATAGTACCATCGAGCTGATCTCATGATGGAGACAGGAGGTGGACATAGGTACTCTGTAATGAAACGGCGCAACCTTATTGTATTTGGAGTTTTTAGAATTGTCTCGACGAGTATAAGAAAAGTACAGTCAGCGATAAAAACTTGTACCAAAATTGAAATGATTGCCAAAACTTATTTTACAGTACATATGGGGCTACTTTATAGCACTAGTGCGAGAAGTAGCATATTACGTTACTGTGTCGAACATTTAAAGGGCCATATGTACTGTAAAACGTTGTACGATACATGTGCGAATAGGTAATTCGCAACTCGTGTTTTAATTTATCGCCACTCGTTTCGAATTTCCTATTTTTCGCACTTGTATGGTAATGTACTATTAATTTGAGTTGTATTTTGCAGTGTCTTTGACGTGGAGTCTCCGAGAGGACACAGACTCCCTCCTGATCGGGGGTTCCACTCTGTCAGTGTGGAATCTGACGCAGCGGGCACACCCTGTACATAAACTACTGTCTAAAGGTACATTTTTAAATATAATTCAAGTAATAAGCAATAAAAACTGCATGTAAACACTGTAGCGATAATAGTTATTTGACTTATTTGTTTTACAAGGGGGCAAAGTTGTTGTTTAACCGCCCGTGCTAATATTGATACCCGAGCAAGCGAAAGATTCCAAAATTGAACCACGAGCGTAGCGAGTGGTTCTAGAATTAGAATCTTGAGCGTTGCTCTTTCAAACTCCGTAAAAACATTAAAATGTGACTACGGCCGGCAAAACGTCCCACTTTGCCGCTTGCCTTAAGGTCGAGATTTGCTTGTATCTTTATACGAATAACCTGTCAAAGCGTAAGCGACATCGTGGGACATTTTGCCGGCCGCGGTCACAAATGGGCATTTTACAATATATTGAATACATTAAATATGGAACTAGAGTAAGACCAAGCTAAGTTGGCAGCGATTTTGATAGCTCAGACTGCAAACGTTTTATTAAACGTCATAATGTATTAGAACACTAGACCCTACTCATAGTGTTTTGTTCCTGCCGGTGAGTAAGGTTTCCAGAGCTCAACTAGGGAGGGATGGTAGGGTCGGCAACGCGCATTCAACTCCTCTTGAGTTGCAGGCGTACATAGGTTACGGAGACTGTTTACCATCAGGCGGGCCGTATGCTTGTTTGCCAGCGACATAGTATTAAAAAATAGAAGTTTGACGTTTAAATCTTGCCAACTTAGTTTGGTCTGACAATAGATATCCGTTATAGGTCCATTGCAAGGCAGCACCACCCCCGGAGGCGGACAGAAACCTGGATCGGATTGCTTTAACACCGTGGTAAGGTTAAATGTAGTAATCAATTAATCATTCATCAAGTACGTAATCCTCCTTTTCTCAAACTTGCTATGAAATGATGACATGACTTACGTCAAATTAGGTCCGGAAATACTACATATCAGGCGCGATGAGTGACCTAATTTGACGTAAGTCATGTCATGATTTCATAGCAAGTTTGAGAAATGTAGCATTTCCATACAGGTATGGCAACAAATATCGGTCCTCCCTGTGGAGGGCTGCGCGCATGTGTGCTCCCGTCGTCTACACGTCGCGGCGCCGCACCACGTGCTAGCGGCCACGGGACCTAACAGGTTGTTACTTCACAGAGACACACATCGGGTAAGTTCTAGCTGTTATATAATGAATAACAATGGTAATTATCTAGAGACATAACAATTGATAATTATCTAAATTAATTACTTCTGATAAATATCATTTTAACTCGATCATTTTTATAAAATTTAACACTTCAAACTAAATTCTATAAAATTTTGTCATTTTCTAACAAACTTCCCTAGACCTTTACCCTACTCATAGTGTTGTGTACCTGTCCGTGAGTAAGGTTGCCAGAGCTCAACGAGGGTGTGGAGAGTTAGGGTTGGCAACGCGCATGTAACACCTCTGGAGTTGCGGGCCATATGCTTCTTTGCCACCGACATAGTATAAAAAAAACTTAATTTTTTGTCAAAATTACAGATAAGGACAATCTATTAATACATTTTTATTTTACATTTGGCATGAAAACTTAGCATGGTCCAGTCTGTAGGTAATCAAATAGTTACATATTTCAGATCAGCACCACAGCGGTGACTGTCTCAGGGTTACCGGGGCTGCAGGCCGGCGCTACGCCCCCGAAGAAACCCAAATACGGCGGAGCCTTGGCGGTAAGTTACGCTGTATTATTGCTGGGGCAATAAGGTCGTATATATTTTTGGCATTTTGTCCGTCTCGATGCTTAACGCCTTGACTATGCAAATTATGATTACAACGATTTTTTATCATACAGACAGGAGCGGCGTGCGCCATAGTGTCATGCGTGGACATGTCTTGGCTCGGCGGCGTGTGTGTGTGCGTTGACACACATGCACAACTACATGTATATCGTCTGCCTGTAGCTGACATTTGTGAGTGCTTACTCTAAGGAATATTTTTCACCATAAATACTACCCTGCGGTACATTAACATCACATCCGATGACAAAAGCCAGTAGCCGAAATTTTACATTAATAAATACTATGGACCCTATAATAGTTCCCTGCGGAACACCGAGTATATTATATTTTCGTATAGCTGCTTGTCTGTTGTTTTGTTTTATTTATTTTTTATATTCGTTCTTTTGATGCACCAATGTAACTAGGTTATTGTTTTGCCATTATCTGATTGTCTCTATTTTAATGACAATGGTGATATAACTGTGTCAAATGCTTTACTAAGTTTAACTTTCAATCTTCCATTGAATCTGTCCTTTTTATCTTTGAATGTAGTTTATTATACTTTATACTAATTAATAGTGAGTCATACTCACAATAATGCCGCGTACGTGAGTTAAATAATTAGCTTAACGTTATCTTTTCTATCATAAAAGCGACATATACGTATTTTGCAGCCACTCCACTACTGGTACAGCACACGACATCTCTGCTAGAATATGCTATGGTTTCTGGGCTAGATTACCGGGACATCATCATGACTCTCAAACCGAACGCCATTGATGCAGTGTATGAGAGGCAAGTCTTCCATCAAATCATCACCGTTGTGTTTTTAATTTTGTTTTATGGAACTTACAACATAATATTATGAATAATTTAATAATCTGCATTATAATTAATGACTTA
This sequence comes from Cydia pomonella, assembly GCF_033807575.1. Lineage (NCBI taxonomy): Eukaryota > Metazoa > Arthropoda > Insecta > Lepidoptera > Tortricidae > Cydia > Cydia pomonella. The sequence goes on from NC_084728.1 coordinate 420,035, forward strand.
AGATTCTCTTCTTCTCTTAAGAAGTTTTATTATTATTAAATACCGCCAGAGAATGCCTTACTGTAGGCTTCAGAAATAAATATTATATAAAATAAATAAAGTAATAGGAAAGCATGTTTGACAGGTTCATGGAGAGTTTCCAACGTCAGCCGCAGGCCTTCCAACAGTTTTACTATCAGAACTGGCTCAAAATACGCATCGCGCTATGCAGGTACAAACTATGTTATTACATTATTTTAAATGATAATCTATTCACCTTCTAACCTCTTTAATTTTTTTAATTTAGCATATTTTTTCGGGATTAGTCTTTTCTCCGTTATATGTAAAGCCATGCATATAGTATTCAGTTTGGACTTTTTGTTTAGAACAATAATAACTGCATCAATAAATTGCTCTGATATTTAGATTTGACGATTTAAAAGTGCTTGTTGTTAGGCCTATTTGAATAAAGAATATATTGACTCGACTTGAGGTTGTTTTTTACCACCACACTTATCATCATCATCATCATTTATTCCATTGAATCATGTTCGTTTGTACATTTTGGTCTTAAATATAATCAAGTAGGTACATGATACCCTGCTAGGGTGTACAATTTAGGACTTAAAATTATAAATTATAATTTACATTAATTTCTAGAAATAATTAAATGTCAAAGCAAGTATATAAGTATTAAAATATAAATAATTCATGCAGATGCATATTTACAAAATCATTCATCAGTCATACGAAAATTGTATATGTTAATTGTGTTGTTGTGTACGAGGGGGGTGGGGTTAGGGTCAGCAACGCGCATGTAACTCCTCTGGAGTTGCAGGTGTACATAGGCTACGGAGACTGCTTACCATCAGGCAGGCCGTATGCTTGTTTGCCACCGACGTAGTATAAAAAAAAAAAAAAAATTTTTGGCAGAGTGATGCCGACCGCTCAAGGCGCCGTGTCATCGCTGACGCAGCTGGCGACCCTGGCCGGCGCGTGGGCGGCGCTGGCGGCCGCGCTGCGCGCCGACGACCGCCGCCACGACGACGTGCGGCTCGACGCGCTGCTGGACCACGACCACGACAAGGTACGGTCTACGGTGCCACTGTCTCTCTCCTACCTGTTCTTGTTCAGACCGATGCCTACAACTTTATTTAAATTGGTGGGTAAGTCAATTAAAGATCCTGATTTCATCTCACCTCGGGGAACCGCCGACATCTTGGTAAGTGTGTTTCATGAATTTGCTTTTTACTTTGAATTTAAGGTGCCGTAGGCTCAGCGAGCGGGGTTTTTGAAAAATGGTACCGCTTTTTTTATCACAATACGGTTGCCAAAAACCACTTGCCACTTAATGCGTGGGCTATCAAAATCGTTGCAGACTTATCTTGGTCTGACTATATCATGCCACCCGTACAGATCTATAACACCTATGCTATAAATAAATATATGATTTATGATTTTCTGATAGTTAAATTGTGTATTTTAGTTAGTATATGCAGTAAAAAACATTTTTTTTTATATTTCTAGGCACTAGTGACACTAGAAGCGAAAGCTGAATTATCAAGCGACGCCGTGGCTCTAACGCCGCTGCGTCGCATCTTACAACAGTGCGTCGACATCGCGACGACGCATCTGCAACATGCCGCAACGGGCCACACACATCCGTGAGTATTATACTAGGCACTAGGGACATTTAGAAGCGAAAGCCGAATTATAAAGCGACGCCGTGGCTCTAACGCCGGTGCGTCGCATCTTACAACAGTGCGTCGACATCGCGACGACGCATCTGCAACATGCCGCAACGGGCCACACACATCCGTGAGTATTATACTAGGCACTAGGGACATTTAGAAGCGAAAGCCGAATTATAAAGCGACGCCGTGGCTCTAACGCCGGTGCGTCGCATCTTACAACAGTGCGTCGACATCGCGACGACGCATCTGCAACATGCCGCAACGGGCCACACACATCCGTGAGTATTATACTAGGCACTAGGGACATTTAGAAGCGAAAGCCGAATTATAAAGTGACGCCGTGGCTCTAACGCCGGTGCGTCGCATCTTACAACAGTGCGTCGACATCGCGACGACGCATCTGCAACATGCCGCAACGGGCCACACACATCCGTGAGTATTATACTAGGCACTAGGGACATTTAGAAGCGAAAGCCGAATTTACAAGCGACGTCGTGGCTCTAACGCCGGTGCGTCGCATCTTACAACAGTGCGTCGACATCGCGACAACACATCGGCAACATGCCACAATAAAAAAAAAAAATTGTTTATTTCAGACAGAATCCATAGAGTATTAATAATAATTACATAACACCTAAGCTACGAGTATGTTAGTATTGTACAGGCCAAATTTGCAACGGGCCACACACATTCGTAAGATAATCTATTTATTTGTCATAACATAACATAAATACATAATCATTTTGTACCACAACAGGGATTTAGAAACTCATGAAAGTCTTATGAAATATTTTTTTCACCACACCTGATAAAGTTGCATTTTATCCACATGTGTGAAAAAGTATTGAAATGCAAATTTTGAGTTTTTTGCTTATGTTGGCTGGTAGAATTGACTTTTAAATAAAATATATTTTTTTTTAATTTAATCTGTTTATTTCATAACAAAAAACATGCATTTTTCTAACTTAACTACTAATCTTAAATTAAAAATGATGATTTTGAATGATACATTTTTATTAAAAACATTCATTTTGAATTGATTTTGTTTGATATTTTACAGTTAGTATTTACCTTGCGTGGTGTGGTGAATTTTTTTCCACTTTTCGAACCACTCGTTACGCTTGTGGTTCAATTTTGGAATTTGCTCGGGTATCAATCAATATTAGCACGACAGGTTATACAACAACTTTGCCCCCTTGTGAAACAAGAAACTATTTTCTACTCCGAAACAGAAAGTTTTTGTCTGTCGTGTCGTGTGCGTGAACCTTGTTGGAATGCAGGAGGCCGCTGCTGTATGCTGTCGCCGCGCGCGTCAGTTTATGTTTCACGCCAATAAAGTTGATATTTGCAAGGAACGCGATTTTGTATTGGCAGCATTTGGAGCCTCTAATTAGTATTTTATGCAACAGTTGTATAAGAAGAAGAAGAAAATTCTCGTGGCGTATTCCTTTACAATGTTCGCCTACGCCTTCGGCTCCGGCTCACATTGTAACTCACGCCACTCGCCTTTTTTGACCTACTTATACAACGTTGCATACAATATTTTTCCTACGAGTCAACAAAAATAAATCTTAATTTAGGTAAACAAATTACAGCAAAAGTATATAGCCAAGACGCGCGAGCATACCTTGTGACGCGCCCGGCCCGCCCCGGGCCGCGGCCGGCCGGTCGGCGACACCTCCTCGTAACTCATGAGGCCCTGGTACTTGCTACTTGCTAAATTAATTTTTTGGACAGTTTTTTCTCAATTTTGGCCACCGTAGCCTACGGAGACTAATAAGCAACGCTAAGCGGTCTTCGTAGTCTATGGGTGTTGCTATATTACGGGTGTCACATGCGTGTTTCTGACTTATGAAGTAATTATTTTTACTATGCAACCAAATGAATATTTTGTAAGTTGGCATTAATGCACTTAGTTTAAAACTGTATTTGTTTTGGTTTTGTTAGGTTGGTAGCCATTAATCGCAGTAACGTTATAGCGTATAAAAGCACAAGAGCTGTTATGAGGAATAGACAATATAGACTTTTCTTGAAATCTTTTATGTATGTTCTTATATAACTTATATTCGTGTTAATGAATGCATAAATGACAGATAACAGTAGAGGAGTAGGAAAATATTGTAAACATATCCTTCTGAATATATTATATCACCTATTCCATTTATAATAATACGATCCGTATACATGGGTGTACTTCTCGGAAGTGCACGAGTAGAAATCGCTGGCATGATGCACCTGCAGGTCGTACAATGAAAAGTGTATGAAGGCGGATATATGTATTTGGCAGTGCGTTAGGGTTATTTAAGAAAAAGGTTTATTCTTTATTGAATAAGGGTGAAAATTAGGTTTAGCTATCTCATTATATGTTACTTTTTACAGTTGTTATACACAGATAGCATTTCATAGTATTAAGTTTATTATAAAAATAGGAAACTATAGGTCTATATCATAAGAAATTCTGGCTGGTAGCTTATTTACTTACATGTTTTATAAAACTGTTTGTTTTTAAATAAATAAAAAAAAAAACAATTCATATTCTTGTTAGTACTCAATCTTGTTTCCTGCAATCCAGGTACGAGACGTGGACGGACGGCACGGCGCTGGCGCTGCTGCGCAAGCTGGTGGTGGCGGCGCGGGCCGCGGGCCGCGGCGGGGAGCCCCTGTCGCGCGCGCTGGCCAGGCTGCAGCACCAGAACACCAAGGAGGTCCGAGGTGACGAGAATACTTAGATACGGTACAAGCTGGTGGTGGCGGCGCGGGCCGCGGGCCGCGGCGGGGAGCCCCTGTCGCGCGCGCTGGCCAGGCTGCAGCACCAGAACACCAAGGAGGTCCGAGGTGACGAGAATACTTAGATACGGTACAAGCTGGTGGTGGCGGCGCGGGCCGCGGGCCGCGGCGGGGAGCCCCTGTCGCGCGCGCTGGCCAGGCTGCAGCACCAGAACACCAAGGAGGTCCGAGGTGACGAGAATACTTAGATACGGTACAAGCTGGTGGTGGCGGCGCGGGCCGCGGGCCGCGGCGGGGAGCCCCTGTCGCGCGCGCTGGCCAGGCTGCAGCACCAGAACACCAAGGAGGTCCGAGGTGACGAGAATACTTAGATACGGTACAAGCTGGTGGTGGCGGCGCGGGCCGCGGGCCGCGGCGGGGAGCCCCTGTCGCGCGCGCTGGCCAGGCTGCAGCACCAGAACACCAAGGAGGTCCGAGGTGACGAGAATACTTAGATACGGTACAAGCTGGTGGTGGCGGCGCGGGCCGCGGGCCGCGGCGGGCAGCCCCTGTCGCGCGCGCTGGCCAGGCTGCAGCACCAGAACACCAAGGAGGTCCGAGGTGACGAGAATACTTAGATACGGTACAAGCTGGTGGTGGCGGCGCGGGCCGCGGGCCGCGGCGGGGAGCCCCTGTCGCGCGCGCTGGCCAGGCTGCAGCACCAGAACACCAAGGAGGTCCGAGGTGACGAGAATACTTAGATACGGTACAAGCTGGTGGTGGCGGCGCGGGCCGCGGGCCGCGGCGGGGAGCCCCTGTCGCGCGCGCTGGCCAGGCTGCAGCACCAGAACACCAAGGAGGTCCGAGGTGACGAGAATACTTAGATACGGTACAAGCTGGTGGTGGCGGCGCGGGCCGCGGGCCGCGGCGGGCAGCCCCTGTCGCGCGCGCTGGCCAGGCTGCAGCACCAGAACACCAAGGAGGTCCGAGGTGACGAGAATACTTAGATACGGTACAAGCAGGGCCGGATTTAGGGGAGGGCAACCGGGGCTACTGCCCCGGGCCTCCACAAAAGAGGGCCCCCCCACAATAAAGAATTCGGTAAATTTACCATTTTAATTGGAAAAAATTTGGGGCCAGGGGGCCTCCACTCCTTTATTGCCCGAGGCCTCCAGACCTCAAATCCGGCATTGGGTACAAGTGCGGAAAGTAGACAATTCGTGAATTACCTATCGTTTTACAGTACATTTACATTTTCGACATAGTCGTGATGTGAGATCAATTACTTTATAGTCTTACGTGTTGACAACCGGTCTGGCCTAGTGGGTAGTGATCAGGCCATATAATAAACGGAAGTTTACGCGATTAAGTCCCGTATTCGTTTGAAAACTGTCAAGGAATGACAATATGGCGGACGAATGTTTTAATTTACTGGGTATTTCACTTTAAATTTAGTTTTTTTTCGCAAATATGATGAAAAACATTGTGTGTGTAAGGCCTGACCAGTAATATATGATCACGCGTCTTATTGCCGATTTTCATTGGAACTAAAATTTTAAAATTTTTTTGGGTACTAAACTACTGTCACCCTATACATGAGAATAGCAGCGCCCTCTTTACCGACCAGAAATATATATTTCTGGTCGGTCTTTAACTCCGGGGGTAAGAATACTGCAAACTCGTTTCGAAAATTTGACTTACCCCCTCGTTGGCCAATGTACTATATTTATTGTTTTCCAGAGGAGTGTGCGACCCTGTGCCTCCAGCTCAGCACCCCTCGCGCGTGGGACTCGCTGCCGCGCTGCACGGTGTCCGCGCCGCACGGCAGACCGTGGCCGCACTATGTATGTACGACGTACAATCGCGGATTTTAATTGAGACATTTAGGGCTTACGTTACATTGGACGATAAGGTTGTTTCCAATTTTTTGAAACGCTTGTATTACGTTCTATATTAACTAAAAGTTGCCCTAAAGTCCTACTGTTATACTAAAAACGGCTTTAAATATGTTAAATTAACAAAATATATTATGACAGATGCTTTCGCGCCAAAAACGCTCTTTGAAAATTGTGTGACGTCACAGTTTACGGTTTGACACAAAACTTCATACACACGTAGAAGATACGAACTGTCAACCATCTGTCAACTGACATTTGTCATTTGTTGTTTATCGCCTAACTGTCAACAGTGTCAATCCGAGAGTTGTGACGTCATCAGAATCTTCAATGACGTTTCGAGTTTGGTCACGTGACGTGTGCCAAAAGATATTTTAAATTCAATATTTACAAAAATATGGTCATTACAGATCCCCTAAAAGTAGTTTAACATGTTCTTATAATCCAAAATAATTTATTGGGATACAATTCTGCCCTAAGATTTGTAGGTGGAAATAACCCTATTGAAATAGTTAGTATTGAAAACCAAATTAACTTGAACCCTAAATGGATCAACCATTAAAATCCGTGACTGTATTACTAGTGTGATTTCTATGCGTTCTAAAGTAAGATAAGCACGACGAATTTTGTACAGTATAGACCTATTCATTATATTGCTGGGCTGTAACCGCGAAAATCGAAGTTCGTCATTGCGGGCATTTTTTCGCAGTCACTCTAATTAAGTCTGAGTAAGAGTAAAAGAGAAAAAATTACGAATTTCGGTTTTCGCGGTAGGCCCTCTGTCCTGCCCATGATACCGGCGGTCAATCCCACTGTGCAAGTGGGACAACAGTATAATAAATTATGCGCGTGCGATAGAGTTAGGAACAGGCTCTTCGTGCTTAATCTCGTAAAATAATAACATAATTTTGACTGTATGGACTCGGAAGAAAAGTTTTACTAAGTACAAAACGCTATAAAAATAAATAGACGCAAGTGATACAACGCATTATTCTTTTTCCTATGTCGGGTAAATCGTTCTGTCGTCAAATCGGTAACTTTTTTAGTGATGTTAGACGTCACAACTGAATCGATCGATTTCATCCATTTTTACTCGATTGTAAATGTTGCTTTTATGAAGTAAAATTTCTTAGACGGCGATTTAATTTTTATTTATTTATTGGTATTCATAACAACAGCCGTAAATATAACTAAACATATAAAAGCTTACATAAAAGAAGGCCAATGACAGTCATCAATTAAGTTGCAATATGTAACAAAGTAAAATAACAAAAAATTTAAAAACAACGAAAATGTGCAATATACTATACACAAATGCTCGAAACCTTAAAAATACATACCTGTCGTAAAATAATCGTAATAATCGATTTGTTGATGGACATTTAGAATGAGAAGTAGCGGCGGAGAGGTAAAAACAAAGTGAGTTATTATTTATGAAGTGTCATTCAAATACCTACTTATATAACGATGGACGTGTTTTTTAAAGGTATTTTTTTTTGCCGTTCCGCACATAATGCCAGCGGTCAATGAAACTGTGCGAGCGGGACATCAATATATATTTACGCGTGTGAGCGAGGTGGGAACATATGGGTCAATGTACTAAAGTATTTGTAGAGAGCGTCCGTACTTTAATGAAGATAATGTTAGGGGCGTAATGGCTAATGAAATATTTCTATGATTTTTTATTTATTACAGTTTGAGTATGGCATAGAGCCCGAAGGTTTGAGATACGCACCCGAACCACCAAACTACGGCACCATGTGCGAAGTGATGCCTTCACTAGGAATGGATTGCATACGGTATGTATAATAAAAAATAATAAATAAAAATAGTTTATTTACCAAAAATTGTACAAGATTTCCTTAACCTATGACTGTCACACTAGGCTATGCCTGTGTTGTGGAGTCAGATTGAAAACAATACTAATTTGAATTACATCCTACGCTGAAGTTTTATAATATGTATATTTAGTAAAATTCTTATTTTCCAGTAAAGTTTGAAGCAAACAGTGGTTCATCTATCTCATTTTGTCGTATAAGCGAATCCTGAACATTGCCTGTTTAATTCTGACTTATTTGACAAGTAAGCAGGTGTTGCCAGATTTTATGATTTTTTTGTTCCTTTTTTCTTGTCAAACTGTAAGTCCAGGTTTTAATGAGATCAAGGGGGATTAGCTGCTGTCAAAGGTTTTTATAAATGGCACCAGCATACCTGACTTTAGTATTGTTTTATGAGATTTGGCTTGAAGGGCTGGTATTAAAAAAAAGAAAAAACAAGATTTCGACACTTCGTAGTATTGACAGTTCTATCTGGTACTTCGATCGGACAGTCCCAGTGAAGCAGTTTATGTTCATAATTTTGATATAATGATATACCGTCAACTCGGGTGAATAAGGACGGCTTTGTTGAATAGGGACAAAACGCGGACTTGCGTTTCACCCTTACGTCGTTACTTTACCACTGATCCGCACTAAACGCTACGCATCCAGCTTTCTCATGCGAACGGCTAAGGAGTGGAATTCACTTCCTGCAAATCTATTCTCAGTCCACTATAACTTGGACCTTTTTAAATCGAGAGTGAATACACATCTTTTAGGTAAGCATGTTCCATCCTAGACTGCATCGGCACTTTCCGTCAGGTGAGATTGTGGTCAAATGCGTACCTTTTCGTAATAAAAAAAAAAGAAAACTTAAAACGAAATTTTCCAGACAATTTTTTAATATTTACACACACTTGAAATAAATATCTACACAGATTGAAAATAATAGTTGATCTTGTATGATATAATTTGTGTGGATAGATATTAAGATAGTCAGGTAAATCTCATTTTAAGTTTTGTCCCTATTCACCCCAGCCGTCCCTATTCACCCCAGCCTTCCCTATGTCCCCGGTTGACGGTACGTGGTGTCGCCAGGTACATGTACCTGGGCGCGGGCGCCGGCGCGTGCCGCGCGTGCGGGCGCTGCGGCGCGCGCGCGCTGGCCGCCGCGCGCCCCGCCCGCCACCCGCTGCAGCGCGCCTACGACGGCCGCTTCCTGCCGGCCTGCAGGTAACATTCCCCTCCTACTGGCCACAACTCTACTGCGGCGCGCGCGCGCTGGCCGCCGCGCGCCCCGCCCGCCACCCGCTGCAGCGCGCCTACGACGGCCGCTTCCTGCCGGCCTGCAGGTAACATTCCCCTCCTACTGGCCACAACTCTACTGCGGCGCGCGCGCGCTGGCCGCCGCGCGCCCCGCCCGCCACCCGCTGCAGCGCGCCTACGACGGCCGCTTCCTGCCGGCCTGCAGGTAACATTCCCCTCCTACTGGCCACAACTCTACTGCGGCGCGCGCGCGCTGGCCGCCGCGCGCCCCGCCCGCCACCCGCTGCAGCGCGCCTACGACGGCCGCTTCCTGCCGGCCTGCAGGTAACATTCCCCTCCTACTGGCCACAACTCTACTGCGGCGCGCGCGCGCTGGCCGCCGCGCGCCCCGCCCGCCACCCGCTGCAGCGCGCCTACGACGGCCGCTTCCTGCCGGCCTGCAGGTAACATTCCCCTCCTACTGGCCACAACTCTACTGCGGCGCGCGCGCGCTGGCCGCCGCGCGCCCCGCCCGCCACCCGCTGCAGCGCGCCTACGACGGCCGCTTCCTGCCGGCCTGCAGGTAACATTCCCCTCCTACTGGCCACAACTCTACTGCGGCGCGCGCGCGCTGGCCGCCGCGCGCCCCGCCCGCCACCCGCTGCAGCGCGCCTACGACGGCCGCTTCCTGCCGGCCTGCAGGTAACATTCCCCTCCTACTGGCCACAACTCTACTGCGGCGCGCGCGCGCTGGCCGCCGCGCGCCCCGCCCGCCACCCGCTGCAGCGCGCCTACGACGGCCGCTTCCTGCCGGCCTGCAGGTAACATTCCCCTCCTACTGGCCACAACTCTACTGCGGCGCGCGCGCGCGGGCCGCCGCGCGCCCCGCCCGCCACCCGCTGCAGCGCGCCTACGACGGCCGCTTCCTGCCGGCCTGCAGGTAACATTCCCCTCCTACTGGCCACAACTCTACTGCGGCGCGCGCGCGCTGGCCGCCGCGCGCCCCGCCCGCCACCCGCTGCAGCGCGCCTACGACGGCCGCTTCCTGCCGGCCTGCAGGTAACATTCCCCTCCTACTGGCCACAACTCTACTGCGGCGCGCGCGCGCTGGCCGCCGCGCGCCCCGCCCGCCACCCGCTGCAGCGCGCCTACGACGGCCGCTTCCTGCCGGCCTGCAGGTAACATTCCCCTCCTACTGGCCACAACTCTACTGCGGCGCGCGCGCGCTGGCCGCCGCGCGCCCCGCCCGCCACCCGCTGCAGCGCGCCTACGACGGCCGCTTCCTGCCGGCCTGCAGGTAACATTCCCCTCCTACTGGCCACAACTCTACTGCGGCGCGCGCGCGCTGGCCGCCGCGCGCCCCGCCCGCCACCCGCTGCAGCGCGCCTACGACGGCCGCTTCCTGCCGGCCTGCAGGTAACATTCCCCTCCTACTGGCCACAACTCTACTGCGGCGCGCGCGCGCTGGCCGCCGCGCGCCCCGCCCGCCACCCGCTGCAGCGCGCCTACGACGGCCGCTTCCTGCCGGCCTGCAGGTAACATTCCCCTCCTACTGGCCACAACTCTACTGCGGCGCGCGCGCGCTGGCCGCCGCGCGCCCCGCCCGCCACCCGCTGCAGCGCGCCTACGACGGCCGCTTCCTGCCGGCCTGCAGGTAACATTCCCCTCCTACTGGCCACAACTCTACTGCGGCGCGCGCGCGCTGGCCGCCGCGCGCCCCGCCCGCCACCCGCTGCAGCGCGCCTACGACGGCCGCTTCCTGCCGGCCTGCAGGTAACATTCCCCTCCTACTGGCCACAACTCTACTGCGGCGCGCGCGCGCTGGCCGCCGCGCGCCCCGCCCGCCACCCGCTGCAGCGCGCCTACGACGGCCGCTTCCTGCCGGCCTGCAGGTAACATTCCCCTCCTACTGGCCACAACTCTACTGCGGCGCGCGCGCGCTGGCCGCCGCGCGCCCCGCCCGCCACCCGCTGCAGCGCGCCTACGACGGCCGCTTCCTGCCGGCCTGCAGGTAACATTCCCCTCCTACTTGCCACAACTCTACTGCGGCGCGCGCGCGCTGGCCGCCGCGCGCCCCGCCCGCCACCCGCTGCAGCGCGCCTACGACGGCCGCTTCCTGCCGGCCTGCAGGTAACATTCCCCTCCTACTGGCCACAACTCTACTGCGGCGCGCGCGCGCTGGCCGCCGCGCGCCCCGCCCGCCACCCGCTGCAGCGCGCCTACGACGGCCGCTTCCTGCCGGCCTGCAGGTAACATTCCCCTCCTACTGGCCACAACTCTACTGCGGCGCGCGCGCGCTGGCCGCCGCGCGCCCCGCCCGCCACCCGCTGCAGCGCGCCTACGACGGCCGCTTCCTGCCGGCCTGCAGGTAACATTCCCCTCCTACTGGCCACAACTCTACTGCGGCGCGCGCGCGCTGGCCGCCGCGCGCCCCGCCCGCCACCCGCTGCAGCGCGCCTACGACGGCCGCTTCCTGCCGGCCTGCAGGTAACATTCCCCTCCTACTGGCCACAACTCTACTGCGGCGCGCGCGCGCTGGCCGCCGCGCGCCCCGCCCGCCACCCGCTGCAGCGCGCCTACGACGGCCGCTTCCTGCCGGCCTGCAGGTAACATTCCCCTCCTACTGACCACAAGTCTACGGTCACATTTTATTTGGCCTCCGTCATGTTGCAGATTTTCAGTGGTAATCATTTATTCTACGAGTAGAATTTTTGACAACAGACGTTGAAAGGTATCGTATGTCACCGATGTCAACAAGAAAAAAAAATAACAAAAATATTGTAGAAGACGCAAAAAAATATTAAGAAAACAAGAAAACAGTTACATCAATAAACAGACGACGGTCTGCATCGTGTTCCTATGATCTATGATTTGAAATTAGCCTTTCACATCACCGGTACTGATGCTAACTATACATGACGTACGCACATTATAGCCATGTGTAAGCTGCTTAAAGCCAGAATAAAATCTTATCAGACTTAACTTAATCTTGTTATAATAAGGTTTACAAAAATTCAATTAACTTCTACTATTCGCAATGATATCGAGGCTTCAATGCTCGAGGAAGTTACCCTTCTAGCTCCTACACAAGGCTCGCTTAGGCCTTGATTAATCAATTGTGACCGCGGCTGACAAAACGTCCCACTTTGTCGTTTGCCATAAGAAGAGAAGGCAAACAAAAACCTCATAAAAACAAACTAAACCATTTGAATTACACTCTGGCAAAATTTACGTTTTTTGGGAACAGAATGAAGAAAAAACGGAAATAAGAAGTGATTTTAACAGTACCTGGTCAGTGAGATGAAATTACTTGAGTTTCCCTCGTGGAACGGGCCCGCATTATTTTCTCTGATCTTCTTGTCTTCTTACTCACTAATTCAAATCGGTCAGTGTCCACTCACAACCAAATAAAATGCATAAGGCCCAAAGTTGGAAGGGATTGATATTTCAAATTTAAAATAAAATTAAATGCAGGAACGATGTATCGGCCATGACTGGTTCTTGTCAATTCGTATTCTTTCAATATGGAAAATGACTGAATGTAGTTTTGAATGGTGAATATACGGAAATTTGACGTATAATGTGGCTAGATGAAATAATATATTTTTAAACAATGTTTCTTCGTTACAGGTGCGGCGGTAAATGGACTCTGGTCTCAAATTATTAAACGAAATGCTGGATAATAATTAAGTTTAGATTAAGATCACTAATGAAGTTTTATAGTTGTAAATAGAATAACGAATTTACCAAAATAAAATGAACTTTTGATATTTTATTGAAATATGACATTTCATTTATTTCCCATTCGTTTTTGGGGCTCTCATAGTGTTTTTTCAACGGTACCTGATCAATATTATTTAAATCATATTTACGAAACAAATCGGAACTTACTTACTCCAGCCCAAAGTATGTCTTGGCCTCCAACACGACTGCTCGCCACTGAGGGCCTACCTCGAACCACGTTCGACGTGTTGCCTCTCTTTTGCACTTGTAAATTCGTACGCAAGTGTGACATGGAGGCATCACGTCGAACGTTCGCGGTAGGCCCACTGATCTCGGTCCTATGCAGTTTCTCGCTTCCGCCCATTCGCTCTAGATGGATCGGAACTAGTTTGGTTTATCTTTGTAAAGTAAACAAGTCTGTGTTAAGAAGTTTATCACAATTTACAATCTGCGATGTGCCAGCACCAGAGATGTGCGAGGATGCGTAGCGAGGGATATGTTTGTTGTTGAAGAACCAATAGAATATTGTCCAGTATAGCTGCGCTGACTGAAGATAGGTCAATGAAGTGATTGTATTGGATCCTAACAAACATATCCTTCACTACGCAGCTTCGCACATTTCTCTTACCAAAGGCAAAACACCAAAAATCGACACATCAAGACAAATCCAAACTCAAAAACACAACGGCTTCCATTGTATTATTGCAGGGTTTCTATACCTACCTTCTGACTCTGCCAGATCAGAGACCCTACCGCGAAAAACGAATAATAGGACTACTCCAGACGGGGCCAATTTTTGCCCAATCTGATTAAATTGCCTGAACAAATCAGGTGAAGTGGACGCGAAAATGAAATTGGCTCGCCGATCTGACTTGATTCAAGAATACCAATTTTCAACAGAGTCATATGGGGTAGGTAACCGAGCACAGTGGGTAAGTGAGCGCATCGCGTTTATAACGAAGTGTGAGAGTTGCGACAAGTCACTACGCTGCACCACGATTTGATAAGAATATTATTGTGAAAATTCACAATAGCTGGTTCACTCGAATTTTTAGCATTTTGGAAAACTAGGTTACGTTTCAGTTTGTTATCTCATAAGTGTGAGACTATTTTTTTTATAGATTGAGTGCATATTTTTGCTAATTTTAAAATATTAAATTGGAAGTTATTACCTATAACCGATACAAAATGAATTGGTGGATGAACTAACATTTTGGCGTTCTGGGTAAACCGTGCGGGGTTAAGTGTGCGCATCCGCACATATCCTGTAGACGTAGTAAATGAAAAATATGTTAATTTTTTTCCCATTAAGTACTTAAGATATTGGTATTGGGTACTCTGGTCCGGGGTTAATATATATTTTTAGATATAGTACATATTTATTAAACTATAAATTGAGTAAACAATGCAACACATAACTATCTTATATTCGTAGCAAAATTAAAAGAATGAGGAAAAATCGGAATGCGCATACTTGACCCGTAATGCGGGTAAATGTGCGCAACCTTACGGGGTAAGAAGACGCCCTAAGGCGCAGTGTCGTAAGGAACCTTATACATATTACTTAGTTTGTTTTATAGACAACACTCACAACTCTTGCAGATTTTTGTACATTTTATCTTTTAAATAAATCATTTAAAAAAATAATTATACTTTATTCGCTTTTAAAGTACCTACATATCAGGCTCTCAAAGAGAAGGAGGCGGAGGACCGACATACATAGAAATCACTCCACCGACAAATCTTAATACTCTTAAATATATGATGAATTTGAAGAGAAATTTTTCATATATTTACTTTTTTATAAAATAATTCGAAATTCCTCCTTGCCTTGATTATTCATTGCCCTTGCCACCCCACCTTGACATAAACGTCATCTTTTTGACAACTCTTTAGTCGATCGATTACGGACGTGAAGGGCACATCACTAGCGTCTCTGAATCGTTCGTTGCGAAAAATAATCGTTGAAGCGTACTGTCCGTGACTGCGTTGACTATTTTATTCGCATATTCCGATTATTCTAATAGTTTAACTGTTATTTCTTAATCATAACTAATACGCAATCGTTAGTTAAATAAATGGCAGACAAAAAAGGTATTTATGCACTTTATTCATTACGAATCTTTTGTTATTTTCCTTTGCGTTGGCATATGTAACGCCATTGAGGCCTTGATTGAAATTAATGGTTCCTGCGTCTCGTAATCTATTGAAAACATGAATTTGTACATTGTAATAAAGTATTAATCGTTCTATTGTGAAGTATTTGCACTTCTGCTGCGGTAGATCGATATTTCACTAAATCCAAGATGGTCGACAGCTCGCACCGATTTACTTTTATGTGGAAACGAAGTAGGTATGGTCTAGATTTCGTTTAATTTTACCCTACATTGGTGTCAATCGGCTGTATCTTCCGTATAAGATGATATTATATCGGTAAAATATCTAAATATTGACAAATTATAGTATGACGAGGGCGTAGTACCTTTACTGCGACTAATAAATTTGCAAATTCCCCTAAATTTGAAGAATTCCTATGAAACTACGTCGAATATTACAAAACTGTTTCAAACGCTAAAGTAGTGGCAATTGCAGATATTTGTCTGCTATTCTATTAAAGTTTGATTATTTTACAGTTTTCTACAATCCATTGTTCTTACAAAGTTTTTTTACTATAACATTAAGTGTGTCTGATTTATGTTCAATATCTCATTATTTATGCGGCCTTGATGGTATTACAAATGCCACACTATGATTATAAGCTTATATTTAACGTAAGAGATTGAAATTTGGTTTGCAAAAACCTTTGTTTTACATATATTTTTTTAATTTTTGAAGGCTCAGGTTTGTCTTGTCCAGCCGACTTGGTAAGCGGTTATGAGCCTCCAATGCCTGAATAATCTAGGGGGTCACAATGGTTCAAAAATAACTAACATTTTTTCTATGTATCAATAATTAATTTTGATGATTATTTTTATTTGATGATTTAGCAAAACCTGTTCGCATTTGACACTAAGTTACTGTCGCTTGATTTATAGTCAAACATTTATTCAAACAAAATCAACATTTTGTGTTTATGTATTACAGTATAACTTAAAGTTGCACTTTTGGGTATGTTTAAGTTTAAGCTGATAAAGTTTCTTTAATAGTTACAATACCCAAACCTTGTCCAGTAAACATAGGTTTTGGACCTCTAAATTTGATCTGCGGGCTGTTTTCAGAACAGAACAAGTATTGTATTACAAATGTTATTTAAACTAGAAGTTTAAAATGCCGGTATGTTTCTGTGAAAGTACATTTCCCTGGAGATGATTATTATAAATATATTTTTATTTTTGGGAGACCCATACTAAATGTGTCTGTGTTTTACCTGAACACTTTTAGAAACACCTGGATATCCCTGTATGGGTTACAAACAGCCCTAAGAGTAGGTAAGGTTGGCAACACTCTTAAAACATCCTCTGGTGTTGTGGGTGCCCATGGGCGACAGTAATCGCTTACCATCAGCTCAAACATTTGTATTAGAAGACTTGTACATTCATGAAAAGCCCCAAGTCCAAGGCCTTAACTCAAAAACCATTGGTGACACCATTGCGACCCCCATTCTAAACCCATGTTGATACTTGACCCAGCGCTCCGGGACACTCGGCGCGGGCGCGGCCTCCGGACTGCCATGTAATGATCACTAGAAATTTTATTTCTTCCTTTTGACATATAGAAGACATATGATGTGCGTAACGAGTGGACGATCGTATGTGTTGATTGTAACCGCTGTGATGGGTTGATTGCTGCTGTATTTTATACAGGAGTATAAAAAAATAAAAATAGAAAATAGAAATATGTAGTTAATTCGTGGCAAAAATTAGATTCAAGCAAATGAAATTATACAGACAAAAAAAGAGGAACAAAAAACAAACTTACACATACAATTACAAAATTACATTACATGACATATTAGCCGTGAAATGGTTCCACAGGTCCAAGAGATGTTTATATAAGAATAAATTAGAATTATGCTTGAACAAGCAAAAAGCATCATACTGAACTATTTATTGGTAGATTTACAGCTTACTATGGCCATATTTATAAATAGTAAATACAGAATATTGAGAAATTAGAAGGTAAAATGGTAGAAGACAAAGAGGAAGACTCACAGGGAGAAATATTAGTGATTGGTTCGGTCAACACTGGCATCGGTAATAAGTTGCTGCTACTCACTCTAGAAAGTTGAAGAGAAAACTTTAGCATGATGATCGCCAGCATTAGATAGGTTATGGCGCCATAGAAGATTATTGATTCCATTATTTCTTTATTATGGTTTGAGTTAACACTTGCTGGCACACAAACGGAAATGATAGCAGATATGATTCATTTTTTAACCATCATATATGAAACCCTTAATATGAACTTGCAGGAATACCTACAGTACAAAGTTGGACACTTCTATTTTATGAATCTGTGGGCAGTGGAATTCGGAATGGCAATGATTATTTTTGCAAGTGGGTGGCGACCTCGGTCTATATCACAATCATGTCATAAGTGTCATGACGTGACTGTTCAAAAGTAATCATATAATGATATTAATGACATTAAATTCATTGACAAAGGAAAATTGGGCTGAAGTATTTTTAATATGTATTGATTGAGAAGTATTGTCGATTTTTACATTAAGACGAAAGGGGATAGCCGTTTGTCCACACAAACGTAATCCCCATTTCCCTCTCTGGATATTGATATTATGAAATGAAAACTATTTTTACATAATTTAATGTATATAAAGCATAGCTATGCTCCTGTTTCACTTTAAACAGATTTCATACAAATTTTAAAATCCTCCTAATTTAATAATTAAAAATCGAAATAAAAAACAAACATCCCCTACGTATAGCTGTAACATATAGTGTGAAAATGTGTCAAAATATTTTCAATAATGTGAATATCCGGAGAGGAAAATGAGGACTATATTTATATGAAAAGGCGATTTCGCACAGGCCATACACTTTCGTCTTAAAGGAAAAATGAAAAACTACCACTTGGGGCAAGATTCCAGCTTGCGACCTTCCATAAAACGCGATCGCTCTGAATCAACTGAGCTACCGAAGCTTACCGAAAGCGTGTTTATCTTTCAATTCCTTCCTTTTTGTTCTACACGCCTTGGTTTATTCGCCATAACAAATTTGGCTGTGGAAATATGACTGACTTGGTTGGTATTAAAACGTAAAAAAATAGTGACTAAGATTCCAGACGATTTTCTAAGAAAAAACAAATAGCATCCAAACTTGGGTTTTTTATTATGATCTTTTTATAGAATGATTTATGCCGATGACAACATCTGTCTCAGAGATTATTATTAGTGTAGGTATTTTATATAACAAGTTAGGTAATAAATAGAAATATTTACGAGTGTTTCGATACGATACAAATACTCTTCAGTACACCTCAATAGAGTAATATACCGTAAGAAAACAGCAACACAAGTAGAGGTAAACAATAGGCGGTCTTATCGCTAAAATGCGATGTCTTCCAGGTAATCTTTAGGTTGTGAAAATTGAAAAAAGGTGTTACAAGGGCAATGAAAGAAACCTATCAAAGAATACATAACAAACAATATTCCTTGCAAGTTAAAATAAAAAAAATGGTGTTTTGTGCATACTATGGGTAGCAATCAACCCACCACTTGTTTTCTTTGAAACCTCTTCAAGTGTTTGTGTATATTTGATGTAGTTATAAATAATAGACTAGTATAGAGTCGGACCAGGCTAACTGCGTGAAATTTGCAATGACAAAGTGTGGCAATGTCATCGTTAATGTCTAATTTTATGAACATATGACGTTGATAATGCCAGTGTTTCACTTTGTTCTGTTCATGTCGGTACAGTCCCGAACTTTAATTTTTGATTCATTTAGGGTTTACTTGGACATTTCATACAGTTAGTATTGACATCCAAATTAGCTTGAACCTTATACTCTGTATCTTTAGGTATTTAAAAAAGGTAAGTAAACAAAATCTACCCTCAAATGTCTCCTTGCTAGTTGAGGGTAGATGAAAACATTACATGATCAAATAATGTAAGTTTATGTGTTGTGTTCCTGCCGCTGAGTAAGGTTGCCAGAGCTCAATGAGGGGGGGGGCGGATGTAGGGTCGGCAACGCGCATGCAACTCCTCTGGAGTTGCAGGCGTACATAGGTTACGGAGACTGCTTACCATCAGGCGGGCCGTATGCTTGTTTGCCACCGGCGTAGTATAAAAAAAAATACCTAAAGATACAGAGTATAGATGGATCAACTATTAAAGTCGGTGACCATACAAAGTTAGCTTTGATGGACTTTATGTACTTTTTCTTTATTTTTTTTTCTCTTGGATGGACTAAGGACCGAGGTTAATTGGTTGGCTGTACAGTAGATGTTTTTGGCTTGAGATGTATGGTGTAACATAAAGGTCCTTCCAGATACATACATACACACTTGACCAGGGTATAGTTAACACTAAAACTGAAAAAATAAGTTGTGTATGAGAGTTATCCATTAGTTTATTGGAATAACAATAATGGATATATCTCGTTGTAATTTGTTAATAAATTCTGAGTGTTTTTTGCTATTATTTAATTTTCTTTATCAATACACATTTAGTTTCACAGCTTATTTTTTTCATTAATTTTTTACACTTTTTTTTAAAATAATTATTGCCCATTTTTTGTCATTAATTTAACAAATGGCCAATGATTGTTCGATTCTGTTGCTAGAATTTTTGCACCACTAATAGACAATAAGACAACGCGATATTTTTTCTTATATTATTATTTAAAAAAAAAGTGCTCTTGTCTTTTTGTCTGAACGATGTCCTTTTATATTTTATAACTGGTCATCTTTTCAAGTTTTGTTTTTTACTTAGTATTCATAAGCTAGTGATAGGTAATAACGTCGGAACAAATAATGCGGTGACGTCATGCTTTTCCAATATCTTGTTACAATGTAAAGCCGTCAAATTTCACATTATTTGTTTTGATTTTATGGAATCTCAAGGATAACTAATGCATAAATTAAAAATGGCTTCAAACTTTAATTTTTTTAAGTATTAGTCCTCTGAAATCAACACTATTTTACATTTATGCAGATATTAAAAACTAAAGAAGAGACACTTTTCAAATGGATTTTTGAACATTGACACGCCTTTTGCTATCTCTATTGTACACGCATAATTATATTGCTGTCACGCTCGCACAGTGATATTGACAACCGGCATCATGGGCGGGACAGCAATATAATTATGCGCGTGCAATAGAGATAGCAAAAGGCCGGTCAATGTACGTAATTTCACGTGGAAAGCGTCTTTAGGCGTAGGAATGCCTAGTTCAAATAGGGAGATTTGTCCTAAAACATCAATATTCTGATAATTATATATGACCAATTGACCATCGATGAATTTCTTTAAAATAAAAATGGCTTATCTCCATACTATTATTATTTAATCACTTAAACATTTTTGATGTTTGAGGTTAACATTGTCTTTTTGAGATTCCACGAATAAGCACAAAATTATATTTCAAAATTTTGTGTTAAAGTAAGATTGGACTTTACAATATATAAACATTTTCAAATAATGTAGGGTTCACATCTTTAATATAAGAATGTGTGTTTATACTAACAGCATATAAACAAAGCAGTTAAATGTATGTGATATGATATGTACTTAAAAACATAAATAGAAAAAGCTGACTTGTTTATATCCACATTTGTAACTATTTTAAAGTGAGGTGATGGTAAAATTGACACAAAAACTTATTTTATTACACTTTTGTGTCAGTTTCTAGTATATGTCAGATGAATTGTAACAATAACAACTTAAGAATGCGTCTTACTATAAGTAAGGTGCGTTCTTTGATATGACCGCTCCACGTCAAGTATTTATAGCTTTTTTGCCTTTAAACATACATTTTAATTATACACAAATACAATATTACATTTAAAACTAATACAAACGTATCTTTTAAAAAAAGTGGCAAAGAATAGAGGTGATTTTATAAATCGCTCATTTCTAAAAAGCTATCTCTAATACAAACAAACTTATTTACAATAACAAAGTACCTATTTTACCTATATGAAACTCGGACGTGAATTGATTTAGCAGTCATAAAATTGTTTTAGGAGATATAAATTTGAACTTTGAAGTTATACAGGAGGTGTCAAAATTCATTTTATCATCCAGATTTTGCTTGTAAGGTATACATAAAATGTTGGCTTGTAAATATTTTTTGTAAACACAATCACATATGGCCCGAATTCATGCCACAATAAAAAGTTAGACACTACGCCGGTCCCACGCAATAATCATGTTAATGTCTGATTATCAGACATTAACATGCGTTTGCGCACAAAGCGACTGACATCATAAAACAAGATTTGCATCGCACAACACCACACTTCGGGGCTGCATTCCAAGAATAGCAATGAGTTTAGCCTTATAAATACGATTTGGTACGTTTAATAATTGCGCGTTGTGCCTAGTGGAGCAAAATATATATAAATATCCGATGAGTTCGAAACATGTCGCAAATAGCGTCGAAAAGTTCATGTGCGTGTAACCGTGGTATCTAATAGGATAAGATCCTGTTAAAGTTTAAATAATTAATGGCTAAAGGCTGGATTAAATAAAAAGCTAAATGATTTTAATCAGTTGAAAGCTGTAGCGGTCATACAGTTGGTTGTCATTATCAGGAATGTCACAGTGTTAGTGTGTGTGAATAGGATAAGGGGATGCATGAACATTATAAATATACCTACACAATTGTACATAATCTTAAATTACGGAAAGTAGTCGCCCATTTACAAATGGGATGTCCTAAAAATGTTAATGGTAACTCTCCATTGGATTTTAGAGAAATAAAACGTCTAAATATAGGAAAAAATCCCACGGTTGTTTTTTCATTACTTAATTTGACAAGTTAATCTAGCTTAATTTTATTAATCTGTAACTTAAAGCAATAATATGCAATCGATAGATTAAAACACATTTTACAAAGTGAAAGTGTGAAATAATTCAATTTAACTTCCCCATAAAAACATGCCCTACCGTCGAATGGCATGAACATACGCATAATTTCCTTATATCCTGTAAGCACTTCAATTTGCATAAATATGAAGAGCCCGGCCTTGCATGACAAGCAGATGTCGATGTACAAATACTTTTTCTATAGTACGTGTTTAAAATGCGAGGCCGCTCTGGGCCCTTGTCGTTAAAATGCGGTACTTATCTCTTTTCGATAGACTTTAGTTTAAGTTTAAGACAAGACCTTTATTGGGGATAAACCTTTCACACCTGTGTGGTGGGCAAAAATCATGAGTACAAAACCTCTGTTGTGCTCTAAGCAGAAAAAAACGTTCTCGAAGAAAAAACCAAATGTGACTAAATACACAGACAAGACCTTAGTCTAAAATTAAGCTCTCGTATGCCGCGATTTTTTTTTCAAAAGCTTCCTACGCGATACGAGCGCTTAAAATCGTTAGAATTTTTTTAATAGTGTGATTAAAAAAGAAATAAGTATCCATTGGAAAATTACCTTGAAACTTGACATACTTCCGCCACCCACTTAGTAACGTGACAGATGTTTATGATCTCCATGCATTTTGTCTGTGGCGATGTAACTGCCACTGACTGCATGCTTAACCAAGCTTTAGAAGGACAGGGAAGAATGCCAGAGACCCACTTTTATCCCACCTAACATGACTTTTACACCTTTTTCTAGGATCCACTTTTTTTAGTCATAACAATGTCTTTTACAGGGTACCGGATTTAGGGTTTAGAGTCCTTTCTAATTCGTGTCTTTTCCCTGAAAGATATAAAGTTAAATTTGTCTCGCCGCATAATTAGACATTGTAATTAAGTGTTTTATATTACATAAATGCTGGTTATAATTGTCTTTTGTGGTGTAGCGTTCAATTTAACGTTCTATTCTTGCTTGCTGCGGTATTTAAAAGTTAAGCTTAATATTGAGATGTTTTAAGTATGTCATATGGTCGACCAACTAATGAAAGGGAATTTATAAGCAAGATACCGACTGCATATGTAGCTAAATATCAAAAATATCTAAACACAACTTTTGTGTAGATCATTAAGAACATTTCGCCCGCATAAACACTTTTGCTGCTACCTTAGCTACCTTTCATCATTTTTGTCACGTATGAAATATTTAAACGTAGTGGTAAGATAGATTTATGTTCCAAGGGGTATTACCAGGATTTTTGTGACGTAAAGGAATAATAAAATAATTTTGCTGTTTAGAGTTTTAGGCATGTTGGAATATGTTGCAGTGTATAAGCCTTGTGTTGAGTTTTTATTTAGTTTTATTATCGTTCTAGACATAGGTAGAAGCATGTTTTTCGTTTAGTAATCGTTCTGTTTCTCGCATGTCTTTGTCCTTCATTGCACCCATCATAAGTTTTTCGCTTTTTTCGCATCGCTTTTATAGTTCGAACAGCAAAATGTATGAGTAAATATTGATATTAATTTTTGAATAAGAAATCTTGGTACTATATTTCGATCATTAGCTACTTGGTTAGATATAAATATGTTTTTTCAAGGAATGTTCACGACATGTATTCACTTTCGGCCGTCATTTTAACGGTCGTTTTTACTCTGAAATTTAGATAAAAATATAAATATATTTAATATCATTTATCCAAAGTTCAGAGTTAATATTAAATAGAAATAATATAATATTGTCTTTTCTTAAAGGTTCTTTAATGTGTGATTGTTTTTTTTTTTTAATTTATGAACTTTTTTACCAAAATGATCACACTCGTTATTTCTGCACTCAGCTTGATTTAATCTTCTAATTGTACAGTCGCCATTAGATATATCGGAGCGGCAAAGGCGCTCAAAAATAGCTGAGCATGCACTTAACGTCTTGATATAACGCTTTGTTCAGATATTTGTGAACACCTCGGTCGCTCCAATATATTTGATGGCGACTGTACAAGAGTACATTCAGTTCGGTATGCTGTTCATAAAGAGTTTCTGAGATAACTTCGTTAAAAACCAGGCTTTTACTTCAAAATATCGCCTGATGCACCATTCATGCTTCCATCTCTGTTATAACTTATCGTATTCATCAAAGTTTCACGTAGTTTCTTCAGAAATGGTCTACCGAACGGCATGCCTATAGCCAGTGTGATCATTAGAGGAATGCGTTGTAAATAACTAAACGGTAGGCTTCAGCACCTCCAGTGTTGAGCTCAAACCAGTCTTCGGAACAGTTTATATAAATTGCACCGAAGTGTCACCTATGAGTTTTTTCAAACGTGCCCTACTTGGTTTGAAGAAAGTCATGGTTATATATATTATGTATTGCGTTGTATGGGCATCGCTTGTCGTTAACAATGACGTCAGTGACGCGCGAAATGGACGGAAATGACTATAAACCTTGAACTTGATAGTTGTTAATTATTGTTTGTCATTTGTTTCATAGTTGTATGTGTATTTACGTCCATTTTAAGGCCACGCTAAAAACAATCTGGACCATTTTTTTACTCTTGAATATTTACAGATTCCATTACTGCGTTTCTTTTTGGCTTGTTACGTCAAAATATACAATTATTCCAAATTTTGTGCACAATTTTAGCATGGCCACACAGGGACGTCAAGCGTGAATGCTCGGGCTTGGGTTTCGGCGCGCTTTGGCGCGAGAACTACCCGCAATCGCGACCGAGATGCCGAAAGGGGATCTTTCTTCTAGAGACCTGTACATGGACCTGACAACATATCTCAACGCGAATAACTTTCACCTTTTAAACCTTGAATTCTTGATATTGCATTGGGTTTTACCATGGCTCATTCCTTTTTGATTAACACATTCACCGCTGAGCTACTGTCGTAGCGCTACTTCGTAGCCAATAACATGGGTTTCCCGGTATGTAGCGAAAATGCTTCGTAGAGGCAAAACGACAACGTGTCGTGATTAGCGCTGAATGGGTTACAAGTGAGATTTGTTCGTGTCTTGTTGTCTAAAGGCTTCAAATGTACATCTGCATCACAATAATGCCTGATAACATGCGACTAAAACTTGCTTCTCAAAGACCATGAACTTACAACCTAATATTTTACATTTTAGTGCCTTCGGAGAATCATTAACATTTGATCTCTTGTTTCAATGTGACTTAAACCAAAACTGATTTCGAAGCAAGTTTCAATCGTGAGCTCTAGTAAGAAACGTCCCTAATCATTCTGCCAATTAACGTATCTAAATTTCAACAAAGGCAGTATGACAGGCGTCGGTAACCACATAACACGTATCTGGACAACAATTTACAAATTGCATTTGTCAATTTTGAGTTTTGCATACCCATTGGCCAACAAGGGGCGATTAAAATTGCATAATACGTTGATTGTCTCTTATAGCTCAGTCTTATCTAAGCCCTGAAAGCAAAGAAAGAAACAACGTGTTAAAGAAACGTAAAATACCGCTTTTACCTCCAAACTGAACGGTCATTACGAATTCGTCCGGTTGCCATTGGGTGTGCGAACAACTCCAGGATACGTGTTGGTGGGCGGTCGCGGTCGGGTGTCGTGACGGTCGCGTGACGGAGTCGTTGTTGCAGTGACGCCGCCGCTGGGCGCGTACCCGCAGCCACAGCCGCCGCAGGGGCCTTTCTTGCCGGCACCGCCGCAGCACGCCGCGCCGCAATATGGAGGTAAGGAGCGTGCGTAAACTGAAGTGATAAACGGGAGCTCCACGTTTACTGGTGCGAAGTGATTTGAAGCTTAAATTAGATTTAGACCTCACGATTGCATATCTTCCAACGCAAAGTTAGCGTGAGTGAACTGTTTGTTAGCAGCTTAAAGTACGCATAATTAACAAAAGAATTGTCCGCAGTGGCAGGAGGCTCTCCGTACGGCGTGACCTTCGGCGGGGCGGGTGCAGGCGCTGGCGGCGCCGTGTACGCCCCGCCCCCGTATGATCAGCTGCAACACCATCAGATACCAGCTCTGACTCAGCAGCTGCCGGTAACTATCATCATTGTTATAGAAATATGTATATCCGTGGGGCACAGAGCGATAAAACGTTTCGTTGGCTTCAACGGCGGGAAGTTCTACTCTCTTTTTCCAATTTGGATCTACTTACCTGTCTTGCTTACTGTTTCTTTTTATTTTCAGCTTGTTATTTTAGTAGGCTAGGGTTTTTTTAGGTCGCACTGCTGGGCATAGGCCTCTTTTTTATTCCGCCACCCATCACGGATTGGTTCTGGCGGAGGCATACACCAAACATCTCTCAAGTATGTACGATCGAGGAAATTATTTAGCAGTTTAAGGTTTACTTTACATTGGTCAGATCTTATTATAAGTATGTACAGCCAGTTCACTTGAACCGCAAATTGCTAAAGAATTAATTTCCTCAACTGTACATCGCTATCTATTTACAGAATTTACCCAAAATATGACTGTAAACCTAAATGTCCACGCAACGTGTCCATAATACTCAACCAAAATTATATTTACCGTTTTGATTTTGAATTATCAAGACACTTAACTACTAAAAATTTAAATGTCAACAGCACGAACTGATGTGTAATGTTTCGTTTTGACTGTTTTGCCATATCATATTAGTAACGTATAGTTATGCTTTTTTACATTTTCGAGCCCTAGTTATTACTTATTAGTATTAGTCTGGAATCGGCGTGACGTTATCGGATAAACCTACTTTCACGTAAGCTATTAGAAATTAGTTACACTTGGTAATTGGTCGTTACGTAACTTGCACGAGAATGGCGGATGAAATGTATGTCGTTTTTGTAATTTTCGTAACTTATTTAATTGGACTTGCAAGTTGCACAATACAGAAACGTAAAGTGGAGTTCAATAGACGTGGCGAATAATGTAAACAATCCAATTTTCCTTCATTACTTCGTAATCTCGCAACCTTTTAGGAAAATCCTAATTCTATTAAAAGTTTATACAATGAAATCTTTTGTTTATTAATATACATTTCTAGTTTAAATATATGGTAGTTATTAATATTTATGTGAAAACGACCTTCGTTAAAATTTTAAACCTGGAGTCCCCAATCCGCATTGAGCTAGCGTGGGGACCATAGCCCAAACCCTCTTGCGCTCGAGAGGAGGCCTGTGCCCAGCAGTGGGACGTATATAGGCTTACTTGTATTAAACCAAGATTTCGAAAATTGAACGAAAACGATTGCAGGGCCAGCTGCGTTAAGTTATGCACGTTTACCCTAATATATTTAATTTTTATGCATTAAAATTTTTGTGTCCAGTGACGAACTTTACGGGCGGCTGGATCTGTAAAGTCTGTGTTTTTTTTGTATTCTCGGCGTCGAAATATTACCTATCGTCTATTGATTGCATGGGCTAGTG
The DNA here is from genome assembly GCF_033807575.1 of Cydia pomonella. Taxonomy (NCBI): domain Eukaryota; kingdom Metazoa; phylum Arthropoda; class Insecta; order Lepidoptera; family Tortricidae; genus Cydia; species Cydia pomonella. The sequence continues at coordinate 447,459 of NC_084728.1, forward strand.
TATCGTAAGGTCTCAAAGTTTTTTTGTTACAGCAAATGTATAGCCCGGCAGCGGCGATGTACGCAGCGGCAGCGGGCTACCCCGGCTACATCGGCTACCCGGTGCAATACTACCCGTACTACCCGATGCAACCCTCTATTCAGCCTCTGCGTCCGACTATCATGATCCCGGTAAGATAACTCACTACCCGACTACACCGATGTACGCAGCGGCAGCAGGCTACCCCGGCCATATCGCCTACCCAATGCAACTCTATCCAGTCTCTACGTCCCACTATTATGATCCCGGTAGAACATGTAAATAAAGTCATAAGCTTCTCAATGCCAGAAACTGGGTTCGAGCTGACGTCATAGTTTTCATCATAACATTCTATAACCCAGCCAAACAAAAAAAAATTGCCCGTGGAATTTGAATCTATGATGGAGGAATCAAAGTTGATTTTATTTTATTTCATAATTAAACTAAACAATACAAATGTAACCCTGTTCAATTAATAATTATTAAACTTAAGACGTAGAACCATAGATTTATAATTAGCCTAGATGCCTAGTGAAGCCATTTCGAGTACGACATTATGTCGCCCTCGTGTCATCGTATCCGAACGGCCCTCGCAGTACTCAAGGTCGAGTTGGTTTGTGTACACCTCCCGGTTATAAATTAAAAAATACAAGAAAGATGGTTGTTTGTGCGGTGAATGGGTGTCACAACACATCAGTGAATAAAAACAAACCGCCTGATATAACATTTCACGCGTAAGTATCCAGTTTAATGTGATATTTTTACGTAATTGTAAATACAAAAATCCAAATTATCGTCAGCCGCCATTACTTATAAATGTTGCCAGGTGATATGAATCTTTTTTCCTCTAAATGAGGCATGGCGATTACATTGATAAAATAAAATTAATATGCTTACTATACGTTCCTTGTATGACTATAGAAAATATTCTTTTTTAGTTTTTCATTCTTTTATTTCAAATTATGTTTTGTCTTTTATAAAATTACAGTTTAAATTCATATTTTTATTGTGTGTGATATTCGTTTTAGATAACCGACTGATCCGCTTCTGTATGCGAGATGGACGGAAAAAATTAGATTAAATAGGAACGATGCAATATGGAAACCGACTAAACATAGTCGAATATGCTCTCGCCATTTTGATGAGCAAGTAAAGTAAATTGTATTTGTGGAACACAGGTGTTACAGTTAAGGTCTGTAAAAACGAAACGCAACTGTCACTGTCGCACTTATATGGAAGACTGATAGAGAGACACAAATCGTTTCGTTGTCGAAGCAATAGCGATTGCAACCTTGGCTAGGCCGGCAGGTACAATTACTAGTACTGACGATAAATAGTTATTTGTTTTACAAGAGGGAAAGTTGTTGTTTAACCGCTCGTGCTAATTAGCAATATTATCGAGCTATATAGATAAAGATCCCAAAATTTCTAAAAATGGAATCTTGAGCGTTGCGAGGGTTTCAAGTTACAAGAGTTAAACAAATTTTGTCCCAAGTGAATCACAAAACTTTTCACCACACCAACCCGAAGAAAATATTAAATGTAAGATATCAAATAAAATCAAACCAAATCGAATCCAAATGATCGTCATTAAATATTTATCATTTAAAATCATTATTCCAAAGTCAATTCTACCAGCTATTATCTGTGCACATTTGTAAAATAAAATAAAAAAACGTTTTTTATTTAAACATTATTTTACAAAGTACAGAAATGCAAAGTCCTTAAAAGAAACCTTGAAAGCTTTTGCTATTAATTTAATATCTACATACACACTCCCAAATGATTGATAGCCAAGTATAAGGATGTGGTTAAACTCCATCTACTTTAAGGGGAATAAATGAACTCTGGCAACCCGTTTTTGTATATATGTGTGTGTCGCTGAGCGTAAGACACGAGCGTCGCACGCACACATCGATCGTGTTTCGGCTTCACTTTTGGCAGATTAGCCTTATGAGGACTAACTGTCTATGTGTGATAGGTCAGTGCGTAGAACCATAAGCCTTAGCAGGATAGGTCATAGCCACCTTTTTCTTTTATATCCTGTATAATACTGCGGAATACGAATTAAATACTAGACTTTCTTTGTAGTTTAACAGTGAAGTTACTTATATAATACCGAATACCGAATATTCGGCGGAGCCATCGGCCGAATAGCCGAATATACATTTACCTAAGTGGACTCGAACGCGCGCGTGCCTTCGATGTGCAAGTTGCAACTTGTTTCTCGCTGTAGGCAGTCTTTGATAGAAATTGCGCTCATTCTGCACGCAGTGCGTATTTAATTGCAGACATTACGATGCGATAGATTTCGTCGTGTGTAAAAAAATATTTTGTATTATTTTTCTCATGTTTTTGTACTATCTATGAATACAAAGGTAGTCTGAAAGATTTACTTATTGATTACTTGTAGTTTGTTACTTTTTTTTTATCTACGTGTTAACGTACTATTCGGTATTCGGCCGATAGTGAAATTGTGGCCGAATAGGCCGAATACTGAATAATGGCCGAATATGCGTTGCATCTCTTGCAAAAACCTCGGATGTCGTGTAGTGTTAAGTATCTCATCCTATAACTTTCTTTTTACAACTCTCGATTTTTAACTAACAGTTCGTGTAATCCACGGTGACGCGAAGATTTGTCAAAACTAACCTTTAATAACATGACACTACGAATCAAGGCACGTGTCTTCGTGAATGACTCGAGCGTGTTCTAAATTTAAACAAAACTGTTTCTGGGTTTTATGGTTCAGCTTCTTTAATCGATAACTCGGTCGATATAAAGCGTGACTCCCCGCAGGCGGTATAACGATTAGGGAAACTCATAAGTCGATAGTTCGGCCGATATACAGCATGCGGAATATACAACGCCTATAATATGCCGATATACAACGTGTGTAAAATTTCCTAGACCCCGCATGCGGGCCCTATCGACGAAAGTCCCCGAATGCGGGCCCGATGGCATGCTTTATGGAAACTTCCCCTACCCCGCATGCGGGCCCTATCGACCAATGAATCTAAGCCAATAGGAGGATTCCCAGCGACACGTTGTTTATAAACACGGAACAGTTACCTCAACCATTTTTATCTGTGTGTAATGAACGAATAACAAGAGGCCCACTAAGCAGTAGCTTTGTTGTAGCAGAACGGGTTCGAGGCGGGCGGGCGCTTCGAGGGGCTCGCGCAGACCCTGCTCCCGCCCGCGCCGCCCAACGTGCCGCCCTCGCCCGCCCACCTCGCCGCGCTGCAGCCGCACCAAGTGCTGTGAGTACAGTGCTGCCAGCAGTAGCCTGGGGGCTGGTTGCAGCAGGACGGGTCCGAGGGGCTGCTCCCGCCCGCGCCGCCCAACGTGCCGCCCTCGCCCGCCCACCTCGCCGCGCTGCAGCCGCACCAAGTGCTGTGAGTACAGTGCTGCCAGCAGTAGCCTGGGGGCTGGTTGCAGCAGGACGGGTCCGAGGGGCTGCTCCCGCCCGCGCCGCCCAACGTGCCGCCCTCGCCCGCCCACCTCGCCGCGCTGCAGCCGCACCAAGTGCTGTGAGTACAGTGCTGCCAGCAGTAGCCTGGGGGCTGGTTGCAGCAGGACGGGTCCGAGGGGCTGCTCCCGCCCGCGCCGCCCAACGTGCCGCCCGCGCCCGCCCACCGCGCCGCGCTGCAGCCGCACCAAGTGCGGTGAGTACAGTGCTGCCAGCAGTAGCCGGGGGGCTGGTTGCAGCAGGACGGGTCCGAGGGGCTGCTCCCGCCCGCGCCGCCCAACGTGCCGCCCTCGCCCGCCCACCTCGCCGCGCTGCAGCCGCACCAAGTGCTGTGAGTACAGTGCTGCCAGCAGTAGCCTGGGGGCTGGTTGCAGCAGGACGGGTCCGAGGGGCTGCTCCCGCCCGCGCCGCCCAACGTGCCGCCCTCGCCCGCCCACCTCGCCGCGCTGCAGCCGCACCAAGTGCTGTGAGTACAGTGCTGCCAGCAGTAGCCTGGGGGCTGGTTGCAGCAGGACGGGTCCGAGGGGCTGCTCCCGCCCGCGCCGCCCAACGTGCCGCCCTCGCCCGCCCACCTCGCCGCGCTGCAGCCGCACCAAGTGCTGTGAGTACAGTGCTGCCAGCAGTAGCCTGGGGGCTGGTTGCAGCAGGACGGGTCCGAGGGGCTGCTCCCGCCCGCGCCGCCCAACGTGCCGCCCTCGCCCGCCCACCTCGCCGCGCTGCAGCCGCACCAAGTGCTGTGAGTACAGTGCTGCCAGCAGTAGCCTGGGGGCTGGTTGCAGCAGGACGGGTCCGAGGGGCTGCTCCCGCCCGCGCCGCCCAACGTGCCGCCCTCGCCCGCCCACCTCGCCGCGCTGCAGCCGCACCAAGTGCTGTGAGTACAGTGCTGCCAGCAGTAGCCTGGGGGCTGGTTGCAGCAGGACGGGTCCGAGGGGCTGCTCCCGCCCGCGCCGCCCAACGTGCCGCCCTCGCCCGCCCACCTCGCCGCGCTGCAGCCGCACCAAGTGCTGTGAGTACAGTGCTGCCAGCAGTAGCCTGGGGGCTAGTTGCAGCAGGACAGGTCCGAGGGGCTGCTAATCTTGTCACCGACTCACGCAGCGATCATCGAAATTCCAAGTTACTTCTAGTTGATACACCAGCTTCTAATTTTGAACATAATGTATTTAGCCTATAGGCGAGTCCACACAGAGCGAGCGTACAGGGCACGTCTACACTAGCCGTTGTGTGCGCGAGGAAATTGCCTCGCGCGTATGCTCGCTCTGTGTGGATCCTTGTAACAAAAAACATTTGCTATTTTAATTCCTTTAGACACGTCAGTGTTTCATTTGAGTCTTTTTACAAGCTTGTTTAACCTGCAATGTTTTTATGTATGTATGTTTGTATGTTCGGGTGAAATCTTGCAAGCTAAATTAGGAACTAGTAATAAAACAACGCAACATAACTATACTGGACACACGCCAGATACAAATGAAAGAACACTGGGATTACGCCTATAGACATCTAGTGTCCATCAAGGCGTTCATTATGATCGAGTTTGTTAGAATCGTAAATATTAGTTGCCTGAAAGAAGGTACAGTCAGCAATAAAAGCTTACCAAGCAGACCAAAATATTGTAAGTTGGCAGCGATTTTGTAGAATTTCATAGAAGTTTGACGTTTTAACCCTTTGACGAGCAAAATTCGTTTTTACGGCAAAAATGACATTGACTGACTATAACAATGATTTTAAACCTCATTTCAAAATGACAGGGTTCCATTTTCCGTAATTTCTGATGTATCAGCGTAATTCGTCCCATTCGTTTTTCGTTCATTTCTTATGTCCGTCTCATTCTGTGTTCGTCACTCATTCTTTATTCGTCTCGATCGCTATATGTCCCTATCGTCTTAAGTCCAATTATGTAGCCTGTCTCTTTCTTAATAAGTCTTTTTCGTTTTTCGTCACGGTCTTCCTAGGACTATGTCTTTGTTTGTGTCTCTCGTTTTTGGTATCATTCGCACTTTATCTTTAGTCACTTTCGTTATTCGTCTCATTTTTTTTTTTTGTCTTTAGTGGTAACTCGTTCCGTTCTTTTTTGGGCACGTTCGCTAATCGTCCGGTACTACGTAGGTATATTAAGGACGCAGATTGTATAACTAGAGTCAGACCTCGTTAGCATTTCCAAGCAAATGAACTGTCTTCAGAATTCAGTGTTATTTTAAATGTCAAACTACTATGAAATTACATGAAATTATGACGATCACTCGGTCAATAAGATATAATTAAAAAAATAATTGAGATTGACGGAAAAAGATAGTTACAAATAGCGACCGAGACGCAAAACGAATGTAGCGAACTTAGAATTAGACTGAAAATGAATGAGACTAATCACGAATGTGACCAATAACGAATGCATGAAAAAAAATGAGACGAATAAGCGAATGAAACCAAAATCGAAAGGGAATAATTAAGAATGAGTCATAGGAAGACCGTGACGAAAAACGAAAAAGACTTATTAAGAAAGAGACAGGTTACATAATTGGACTTAAGACGATAGGGACGTATAGCGATCGAGACGAATAAAGAATGAGTGACGAACACAGAATGAGACGGACATAAGAAATGAACGAAAAACGAATGGGACGAATTACGCTGATACCATTTCTGATACTCGTCTGACCGTTAAGGGTTAAAATAACCCGTGCACCGGGTCTATCAAAATCGCTGCTAACTTATCTTGGTTTGCAAGGGCGTAGTCAGCCAGTGAACTAGGGGGGTGGGGGGGGGGGGCAAGTTAACATCGCCGGGGGCCTGGGGGGGGAGGGGGTCAGACGCCGGGAGAGCGGCATATATTGTATGTAAAATTTACGCTGTGTGTTGGCAGCAGCATTTACCTGCCTACGCCTTTGACTCTTTCGAAAATGATTTTTTTGACAAAATACTTTTTTCGATTCCAGGTGGCGTTAGTGTCCCCCGCAGCCGTCGACCGGTGAAGCCAATATATCAACAACACAGCTCCGTCTCACTCGTATACCGACACATCATCATCAATTCATCAGTTCAGCAACACTTAGAAAAAAGAACTGGTAACCTTGTCATTTTCACTGTCAGTTTGTATTGTATAGAAATCAATTGAAGACCTCTAATTTTAACAGTCGCCTAAAATGGGAGTCACCAGACTTTCACCCGAAGCAGGCCTTTGGTTCTCCGGCATTCTATACGCGGATCAAATTTAAGGCACAGACCCACGAGGGCCAAAATTTGAGCTTACAGGCCAAATTTGGCCGTGGGGCCTTTGCTTCCAGACCCTTGGTCTAAAACTTCACTATTTGTTTTAAATTTTATTAACATTATGAGTCTTAAAACGGATTTCTATAGTGGTATTCGTTTTTAAACTTAAAACGTTGTATTAAAACCATTCTTCAAAAAATTCCTCTTAAGAGGAAAATCAGTATTTTTCACTAGAAATTAGTAAAGTGTCGTATACGAGTGTATTTGACGAAAAGCAATTAAATGAGATATTTTCTTAAGCAAAGACCTCGAAGATATCAGTAAGAATAATTTAAATGTAAAGTCAGCCGCTAGAAATGAAACAACAAAGTAAAGGATCCGCAACGCGCATGTGACACTCCTTTAGTTGCAATCGTCCATAAGCTACTATGGCCGTTCACTATCGAACGGGATGTTTGATTGTTTGCCACCACAATGATAAGGTAACAACAATTTGTGTACAGTCAAGTCTGAAAACATCGACACTATCGAAGTGCCAAAAATATGTATACACGACCTTATGGCACATATATTAGGGTAGTGTTTACATATTTTTGGCACTTTGTCCGTCTCGATACTTTCAGGCGTGACCGCACAAGAAATATTACGCATTAAGCTATGTGAAGAACTTATAAGTAATGTGGCGTTTTCAAGCAAAAGGATAAGGTATTGTTGGTAGTACATTAAAGCCCTTTCGTCATAAATTCTCAATTCATAACATGCTGTCATGTGATTCCAACATTATGAAGTTATAAAAAATGAATTTTATTTCATGTGGCTGGCTTTACATGTATGTAACAATATTTAAAGATATATTTATATATTCGAAAGTCGGTCGGTCGGTCATCGTTATGACGTCCGTGACATTTGCCGGCGGTTGACATTTTGACAAGTTGTCAAAATTGACAGAATTTAAGTCAAAAATGTTTATTATTCAATTTCGATGATAATATAATGGTACCATCAAGCTGGTCTGATGGCGACCGAAGGTAATAAAAATGTTATAAAAAATCAACTTTATTGTCTCAATTACAGGCATAAAACTTGTAACTAATATGAAATTTTGGACAAGAAATAATAATATAATAATAATATTCTTTATTGTGCACAACGAAAACATGATTAAAACATCAATTAACATAAAATAACTAAGCAACAACAGGCGGTCTTATCGCTAAAAAGCTATCTCTTCCAGATAACTATATACAAATCAAATAACTATATACAAATCAAATAACTATATACAAATCAAATTTTAAATCACCAAATGAAATATTCTAAAGTTTTTCAATATCATCTCAAGGTCTTTATATTGTTGTGTAATTAATTTGCTCAGATCGGGTAAATTCGATTGTTAAAATTTTAATGTTCCTATAGCATATACAAGGTGCCCGTGAGCATTGCGAGACATTTTAACTAAGCAAAGCATTCCTGGTAATATTTAGAAACTAAAATGTCATATAAAATTTTCTGGATTAGGCCTAGTTTCAGAGATAATTAAATGTTTTTAGAAATCATTCTTTCGCCATAAGTCGGTACAAAACACATTTTTGACTGCGGTATTGCCACTTTGAGGTCTAGTCTGGACATACCTATTGATTGACATCGAAAAATTAAAAAAATGTATTCGAGAGGCTACCCCCAAATAAAAAAAAACCTTTTAGTTAATTTTAGATTATGTATTTATCAATAAAAGTTACGTTTTATGTACAGGAGTGTTCAAAAAAAGGGAAAAAAAAAACAAAAAAATTTTTTTTTGTCGATTTTCACAAAAAGTCATATAACATTTTTTGCTTCTGTTACCATCAGGAATGCACCGTTAAAATCTCTCGCAATGCTCGCGGACACCTTGTATACCTGCGTACATCCGCGAAAAAATACTACGGTATATGTGAAGTCCCCAGCCCGCTTTGGGTCAGCGTGGCTATAGCCAAGCCCTCTCGAATATGAGAAGGCCTGTGCCCAGCAGTGGGACACATATAGGCTGAATTATTATTTACCATAGGCCCGTTCACTATACATATGAAGAAAACTAAGAACCAAAACAAATTATTTTATACACCGTGGGCTGGTAAAACCCGACAGATTTTAACCACGCATTCCTGAGGTCATGAGGAACAAAAAAAAATATATAAGTTTTGGGAAAATTTGGGAAAATATTTTTTTTACACTAAATTTTTTTTTTTGTTTTTTCTTCATACGACACGTTATTTCTTCTTACATCTTGGCGAAAAGAAAACTAATTAGTTACAACGAATAACTAAAGTTTTTTTTTATTTACACAATAAATTGCGAGTTTCTTATAAATCTTTTATGTCTGCCAACAGGTATATCTCAAGTCACATAGTGGCAGCGTCGCAGCCAAAAATGCGTTATTCACTAAGTTATTACAGAAACAATTTCTTACAAAAATTGTCATTATCTCTAAAACAAGACCGATTTCAGGAAATTTTGTATCACATTTTAGTCTCTAAATGACTTCAAGAATACACCTTTAAAATCTGTCGGGTTTTATCAGCCCACGGTGTATGAGTATTATAAATACAAATTTTAAACACTATGAAATGTCACCCGCCAGCAGTCATGAACAGAATCCGGTTATATATTTGACTGTGATGCCTTTTGCTATGCCATAGTGTTTACTAAAACGTCAACGCACATGTGACACGCTCATACAAATAGGCCAGTAAATATGATACTGATTAATTTGAAAGTAAAAGCAATAAGTTTAAATGTCATTTTCTCTGGCAGACGATGGTTTTAACGAGAGATTGCTACATTTGTTGTTTCGAATTTGTTAAGACTAGAAACAGGTGAATATATTCCTACTATGATGAATATTTATGTCTTAGTCTATGGATCAAAATTGTGGCATTATCTATGAAAAGGGACCTTATTGTCGATGGCGCTTGCGCCGCACTGCGTCGCGCAGCGTTGTATTTGTATCGGAGCATCGTTTATAACGGCGGACGCGCCATCGACAATAAGGTACCGTTTCATAGATAACGTCAAAATTATTTTCGTTGTCTTGTTTCTGACCACTCTGTCACCCTTGTATCTATGTCTCAAATAAATAAAGTTGAGTGCTATTGTATGTCTTTCTAGCTGCAGATTACATTTTACACGAGAAATTAAAAACAATATTTCATCTCATATAAAAAGACTCCGTCACATTGAAAAAAAAAGGCAACGAAAATAATTTTGACCCATAGACTACGGTGTCCGCCTACCATAAAACTGTTTTGCTTTATAATAGGAAATGTGATTGGATATTGAGTGATAAATTGATAAATTTGTAGAAGAGAAAAGAAGCTATAAGCTTAAATCTAGAATAATTCTAGAAAAAGATAGTTTATTATTCAAGTAGGCATATCACAATGCGCTTATGAACGTCAAATAAAGCTACACCGGCTCTAACCCTACACCTTTGACCCGAGATTTAAATCCCCCCTCAATTGAGGGAGGGTATCCCAATACGGACCGGCAGAAAATTCGGCGGGACACATCTTTTTAAAACATTACATGTTATTAACATGCATTAAATAAGAAAAAATACAATTTAGATTGCTATGATGATAATCAAAGTGAACACTATGGCATAGCGATGAAGTGAGCCGTCAGGCGAATCTAGTATTACTGGGACTATAGTCAGGGCGCTATCTGTGTCAACTTGGACATTTTACAACACCAGAGATAGAGAAGACTGAAAATCTCCAGTTAAAGTAACGCTAGTTACGATTTGTTGCCATTTTTTTAATGATGAAAATGTCTTTTTTTTATGTCTAAATTGTGTCTCGTGTTACTTTTCTTAAGGAAGATCATAAAGTTGTATGATTATTCTTGTAGATGGCGCTATTTATTGTGTATATTAGCTGTTTTGTGTACATGACATCATTTTACTGTTAATTACTTAAAAACGTAAAATCTGAACTAGTTTTCCACGGACACAAAGCTAAAATGAAAGCATTTTAGGCATATAATTTAAAACGCCATCTAGCAGTTCTGGGGAAAATATACCAAATGAAAAGGAGAGACAGAAAAAATAAATTTCTTGCCATTGTAAAAACCAAAATTTAATATAAGATGTAGTTAAGAAAACACAAATATTCATATAGTCCAGTGAAAAAAAACTACAATAGTTGAGGTATATCCATGTTTGCAGAGAATTTAAATCGCAGCTTAATTTTGACAGCTATCAAAGACGTTGACTGTCAAAGAAGTTGACACAGACAGCGTGTGTAGGTATATAATTAAAAATAATACGGTTGTGCGTGACGTGTGTGAAAGAGAGAGAGAATGGTCATTTGTTCTGGTTTGTTGAATTTGACAACTGTCAGTATGTTACGTAAAAAATGTGTTTCTTGTTATTATTAAGCTATGCACTTTTCAAGTAAAAGGAGAGGTTTAGAGAATTTATTATTGTCTGTCGTAGCATAAGAACTACTGAGCCGATTTCGATGAATTAGGGGTCAATTGATTCGATTTTTGACCCTAGCAACAGGTTATATTTTTAACCGATTTCCAAAAACAGGATTTTAATAAAGTTTGGTTACATTAAATGAAAAATATGTTTCAAGCGTTCGTTTTTGTCCAAATAATGAGACACAGGTTTTACATACATTCTGTACAGTTGGATATGATTGTATGAGGTGTAACGTTGGTCGGACGAAATCGCGTCCGACTGTACGTGGGTCTTGAAAGCAATTTAAACGATTTTTTGTTGAAATTCGTTGTTTCGCGTTTTTGCCACAACTAGTCCAATCAAATAATACTTAGCTTAATAGCTACTCAAGCTAAGATGTGTTTGTTTTTGTTGTATTCTACTGTTTTTCAAACATATGTTGATATTGTATAAAGCAGTTCATTTTAATGCAAATCACTTGAATGTGTCCTCCATATATCACATTTTTTTAGTGATTGTTTTATTATTAAAACCGAATACCTGTTTGATTGGACTACGTTGACTAGGCTACGAACGCGCTAGTGAATGAATCTCAGTGAAGGGGCTTTTCTTTACGTTGAATTCTCACGGGTCTACTGACATAATAAACTAATGCAATGAGTAATGGTCTAATGGGAATAGGTGACAACGCCATTAGAATCACACAAGATAAGTTTCCAGCGATTTTGACAGCCCAGAGTACCTACCGTGTAAACCGAAATTCGCAAATTGCGGGGATCCTTCTCTTTTACTCTCACTAAGACGTAATTAGAGTGACAGAGAAAAATGCCCGCAATTGCCGAATTTCGATTTTCGCGGTTATATCCCAGACAGTGCAAGTGTTATTTTAAACGACAAAATTCAATGAAATTATGACGTTTACTAACACTTGCACAGGATGGGCTATCAAAATCGCTGCCAACTTAGTTTGGTCTGACTTTACGTCTAAAGTGGTATATAGCTCAACATTACCACTAAAGCTGCCAAAAAAAACTAGGGTAATTTCTATAATATTGAGTGCAGCCAATAGAGAAATATTTTGTAAATACTGTACTTTGGGACAGTACATTTCACCCATAAGGCGAATCACACACTGACGCCGTGATCTGCGGCAAGATCTTATGCTAGTAAGCTCAATAAGGCTTATAAGAACAACATTTGACTCTTCGTAGCAGCAGATTGCTTGTGGTGTGTATGTCGCTTAAAAATACAATGGAATTCAATAAACCTATTTTCTTTAGATTTAACAGTGGAAGTTAAATGTTAAAATATATCATCTATTTCGCCTATGACGCGTCTTGGCAAGGCAGGTCGCAGGTTCGATCGAACGATAAGAAATTTTATTTAAAAAAAAGTTGATACATAACACAATGGTTAACCACTCGCTATGCTAAGAATCTATTAACTATTACAGTACATATGGTGCTACTTTCCCGCACGTGTGCGGGAATGAGCACTTTCCGTGCATATGTCGAAACTAAGTTGAGAATTTCCTATTTTTCGCACTTGTATCGTAATGTACTATTAAGGTATATTCTGGTAATTTCAATTACTTCAGAAGTTTGAGTATTACAGGCGATTTTCGGAATAACCCGATAATCTGACGTGATCTTAATAACCGAATTCACCTTATATCTCTTGCCGGAGGTGTCATTTGTGAAATATAATGTTAACGACAATCACATGAAATGGTAGATTGTAATTTTTAATAATTACTTTTACATTATTTCTGTGTCGTGCGTTGATTCGCAACTGTTCTTGTATGGATTACTTACATTGTACGCGTATTTAGTGCGGTTTATATACTTCGTCACACTGAACCGTCTTATATAGCGTAGGCAACTCGCAGGCATCACATCTATAGCCTCCTAATGCCCCGTTCACATCTATTCCAGTAGCATTCCAGTCCAGTGATAGAATCCAGCACTGGAATGTTATTGAATAGAATATAATATAATTTGTTTTATTCATAAACACACAAACAGTAATAGACACACATAAAAGAGAACATAGTGAGAGTAAAGTATCACGAAATGGCCTCATCTCAGCATGTTGCTGGCGACTTCCAGCGCTGATCTTCCGATGAGACCATCGAGTGCGAAATAATCACTCGGACCCGGGTATGTCCTTATTGGAATAATGGGAACCGGCACCGGAACATCCAGTCAACATTCCAGTCCAGTGACTGGATTGGTGGTCTACTTTTTGATTCCAGCTCGCCCAATCCCGCGCTACTGGAATAGTGTAAACAGCCAATCCAGTGCTGGATTAAACGTTAAATAGTGAACACGTATAGTTTTTCTGGTAATACGGGTCTCCATAAATTCACTGGACGATGATAATCACTGGAATTCATGTAAACGATTGGTCCAGTCCAGTGCTGGATTCAATCACCGGATTGGAATACTACTGGAATAGATGTGAACGAAGCATGAGCCAAAAAAAAAAACCAGATTCAAAACTGCAAAAATGACTGGGACTTAAGAGGTTGTGAATGCACTTTAGACCACGAAGTACAAATGAGCCGTACGCTTGTTTGCAACAATTTAAAACTTGAGAATAAACTTTTTGAGACTGATCCAATATAATAACAGTTTGGAGTCAACGTAACCAAATATATATTGTAAAACAATTTTGTACTTGTTTATTTTTACTAAAATATTGCATTTTGTTTGTTAAAATCATGTTGTTTGGCATTTTGGATGTTTGTCGTTGGGGAGCGTTGCTCGGGAGTATCTCTGTATTAGATCTTATGTTAACGTGTTAAGAGTCATTTTCTAATAGCACATGTTTTGAGTTACTTTTCATGGTACAAACTTGTTGCTCAAACTGAAAATGTTTTCAAATGAATTGTGATAACTTTTTGCGATATGTATTAACCCTTTGAACGCCAAGAACCCCTAAATTCGTCGTTACTAGTCGTGCCCACAGCGCCAAGGACACCTATAGGTGTCATGGCGGACGCTGTCAAAGCAACCTTCACACAATCGAGTAAGGTTTACATTAGCTCGCTTGCGCTCGGGACCTTGGCGTTTGACTGATGTTTGTGTTTATGACATAAAGCGTTCAAAGGGTTAAACAACGAAAGGAAAGAAAGGAGGAAAGGGGTTAACTCTTCGTCATAATTTCGAGTCTCATGGTGGTCCCACACTAGCTGTTATATAATGTTATATAACCCCCACCTTGAAATTAAATTGTTAGTCTACATTTTTTTTTTTTTAGAACACAAACAGCCTTTTACAAATATGTCTAAAGTAAATGAACTAAAAATAGGCCCAAAGTTTCCTACATTACTAAGAAAACTATTACATAGAAATGTAAATTACGCAATTATAAATATTGATGTCATCTGTGATATAATATGACGACATTACAGTCGGACCGAGATAAGTTGCAAGTGTTAAGTAAACGTCATAATTTCTTAGAAATTTGACGTTGAAAATAACACTTGCACACTCTGGGCTGCCAAAATCACTGCCAACTTACAACGCTGGGTTCCCTTACATTCCACGACTCTTCTCTTTCCGCACAGACTCTATATGTATAGTTGCGTTGAATAATGCCCCATATGACAATTTCATCAATTCTCTTTTGGTGGAGCTCAAAAATTCAAAAGCATTCAAAATTCAAAAATGTATTCTGCAAGTAGGCCTCAAGGGCTCTTTTACAAGTCAATACAATATTTATAGTGACATGAAAAAATACATAACAACATTTATAAATACAAGAGCCAATACCTGTGTAAACATTACATAATAATCTTAAAATAAATCATTACTACAATACAATAGAGATGTATAGTCTCTATGGTTAAAATTAAAACATAATTGAAGAAATATGTTTTTACCTTACTTTTATCTTTTATACCCTAATGAATGCTAAACTTTCAAAAAAAACGTCTATAAACATTACGTGACAGCTGGGTCAAAATTATTTTCGTTGTCTTGTTTTTGACCACTCTGTCACGCTTATATTTTTGTCTTTTATCAAATAAATAAAAAATTCTGCTATTGTATGTCTCTCTAGCTGTAGATTATAATTCTCTTGAAACAAAATTAAACAGTAAATTTCACCCATACAAAAAGCTTCCCTCCGTCACACTTTTGGGGCCAAAAACAAGACAACGAAAATGATTTTAACCCAACTACGGTAAACCGTCTATTACTGGCCACCCTCCAATTACTGGCTACCTTATACTGAAATGGTTAAAATAAGAATTTATTTATTTACACAATTCAAGTAAACTAAATAACTATCGTACTGATGATTAACTTAGATTGTGTGATTATTAAACAGAATCCCTTTTAGTAACACGTGGCCAGTAATTGGAGGGTGGCCAGTAATAGACGGTTTACCCTACAGTCCTTACACCATATACATTTGAAGTTATACGGACCATCATTTAACACGAAATTAAACTTTATGTAAATGCATTTACTTTGTTTTGTCTCTGTTATTCATGATATATACCATGAAAAGTAATTTTTCAGGACCACCATTTTTTTTATAGAATCCCAAAAGGTAAAGGGACCATAGAGTAGACAATTTATTTTTTTGAACCCATCGCTTCGACTTTTGCCTGAATTGTGTGTGAATTCTACATCTGCTCGAATAAAATAAAGAATCTCTTATATAAGATCTGTGGTCAGACAAAAATGACCCTAATAATAATATTTCTTGGCAGTATGGTAAAAAAAAAAAATTCTGACTTGTATAAATAGTAGATTGTGGCACAAGGAAACAAGATTATATATTTACGTCGTGGGCGTATATTAGAATCCTGAACGAAGCGAAGCTAAATTAGAATCGTGAGCGTACTGAGGGATTCAAGTGGGTGGAAATAATTTTGTGATTTTGTTACCATGTGACACATACTGCTTTTCACATCATTTATAAGCAAATTATTAAGTTCCAAAATATTGTACAAGCTAAAAAAAATTAATTATGTAAAAAAAGTAAAAAAATAGTGAGCTAGAATAGAGAACATCCCTACATCCAGAAACAGGGAAGAAAAGTGCCACTTTGATTCCTCCTAGCGGGGAAGAAAAAGCCCTTTTCCGAATAGGTGTAAAAGTTTATAAAGTCTTTAAATATAAATCAGGTCGAACTCATACACTCTGTCACAGCTGTCAAATAATTACTATTTACTTTGAAGGCTGTATATACTTTTTAACCGCAATGATTTTTTTACTTTTTTTCAATAATGATTCAGTAAATGAACTTTGTTGTGTGGTGTTAAAGTCGAGTGTTGGGTCTCGAGTAAGCGAAAGTGAGTTCCGTGAGCAGACCTGAGAGTCACGTGCAATATATAGCATAATTATTATTTTGTTTCCAATAAAATATTAAAATCGAAGTTTTGTTTTATTTTATTAACACGTTCACAGTCCATTCCCCTATACAATGTGTTTGTGCACGTAGGTATAAGGGAGCCGTTAACCACGTATAACATCGTTGACCTGTACTTTTTAGGGTTCCGTAGCCAAATGGCAAAAAACGGAACCCTTATAGATTCGTCATGTCCGTCTGTCTGTCCGATTATGTCACAGCCGCTTTTTTCCGAAACTATAAGAACTATACTGTTCAAACTTGGTAAGTAGATGTATTCTATGAACCGCATTGAGATTTTCACACAAAAATAATAAAAAAACAATAAATTTTGGGGGTTCCCCATATTTAGAACTGAAACTCAAAAAAATATTTTTCATCAAACCCATACGTGTGGGTTCCGACATCGTGTTGATTTCGCCTACTCTTGCTCATCTAGAAGCCAAAATTGAAAGTCTTAAAGAAGAGGCTGATAGAATGGGCCTGCGAATCAACAGACGTAAGACAGTTAGCATGCGAGTTAAGTCAAGTACAGTCAAGGTATTAAATATAAACCCGGACAATGTGCCAAAAGTATGTACACACTACCTTAATGTATAGGTAATAAGGTCGTGTATACATATTTTTGGCACTTTGTTCGTGTCGATATTTAATACCTTGACTGTACAACGGATCCGCTGTCGCTGGGGGGTGAGAACCTAGACTCAGTGTCAAAGTTTGTGTACCCGGGGAGCGTAATATCCTGTAAAGGTGGAGCGGATGAAGACATCGACAGCAGGATAAAGAAGGCGAAGGCTGCGTTCGCTCAATTAAAGGCTGTTTGGGAGTCGAATGTGCTCACGCGACGAGTTAACCTTTCCCTCTTCGAATCCACTGTGAAATTTGGTTTTGTTAAAATTGCTTTTTGGCTGCGAAACGTGGAGAGTGACTAAAGGCCTAACTAATAAACTTCAGGTCTTTTAGACGGAGTTTTAAGTACATTGAAAATACTATTTACTTGAAAAAAGAACAATCTAAAAACTTTATGATTTTAAAAAGTTGCTACACAAAAGTTGTCTAGTTTGAGGACTAGAATCTACGTTTTAATTTTTTGCTTTAGTTACAGGCCCCACCCTGTATATCGTTGTCTAAGTACCCTCAACACAAGCTTTATTGAGCTTACTGTGGGACTTAGTCAGTGCCGGATTAAGATATTTTGATGCCCTAAGCATTTCTAGATCATGGTGCCCCCTCATCAAGATTACATTGAATTTTCTTGGTAAATTGAGTGACGTTTATTGTCGCATTACTTCTGAGAATAGAATTTTCAATCCATCACATCATTTTATTACGGAAATTGACAGTAGGCATAAGGTTAAGTGTAAGCAAATTCGACACCCCCGTGCTTCGCATAAGGCCGGAGGCCGAGCCAACCATGTCCAAGTGTGAGCGAAGACGTAAAACATAGGCCGTACTCCGCACAGGGTTTTGCAACCTCTAGAGCTTTCCTACGAAGCTCATTCGTGTGAGGGCAAAGGCCGAGCTTCAGTAGGGGCTTAGCCATTGGAGGTAATTTTAGAACTTGATCAAACGCGATTAAGTCCCGTTTTCTTAAATAATAATGTGTCACAATTAGGCCAATAAAATTAATGTTTTCGAATTTGGTCCTAAAAATGCGTGTAATGCGAGTTTGCTCGATTCCAGGAGGTGTGCATAAATCTTTCCTCTTTTTCAGTTTTTTGCTTGTAAATCAAAAACGGTACGTCTGACTGAAAATTTGTTCTAATTATGATTAAAATTGATATCTGAGGATCCGAAATGTAATTTAACTACATATGTTCTTGCAATAAAATATATTGATTGATTGAAGGTACCTTAATATGTATTCGTTGTAAATTGTAAAAAAAGGTCGACATTTATTATTTTTGTTAAAATCATGTTAATAATCCGAAAACGCCTTCTTACCAGTGTCAGATTCACCAAGTGCTATTGTAATTGATAGTAGGTTCCTTCTACATCGAGTGTGCTAAGCTACAGGAAATCATCTACAGGAAAAAAATATCTCTTAAGGATCCCAAAATGTATGCTGGGATAAAGCAAACTTGGATTACACGGTATTTATGACCAAATGAAAATATTAAAACAATTTCCAGCTTGCTGGGAATTAATTCCTCAAAACGCTATTTCTGGATCTAATTTGATTGGCCTAAATCGTGAAAGTTTAAATCAGTGTTTTTAAAGGCAAGTCTAAGGCTGAGCTTTTCATAAGGCTGAACGCGCGGAGCGTTCGATCGGCGCTTACGGATGAGGCCAAAGGTCGAGCTGGAAGAAAGCATGGCTTGAATTTGACTAATGGCCAGGTATGAATGGCTGGGCGTCCGTAGCGTCCGATCGCGGCGCGTTATCATACAATACAACCAATGGCGAGGTGTGAGCAAGGCAGGAGACCCAGCTGCGAGAGAGAACAGCTTTGATTTGGATCCATGGCAAAGTGAAAGTGAGGCAGTTTGCATAAAGTAGAAGCCCTTAGCGTCGCATAAGACCTAACGCCGAACTGCAAAAGAGTGGCTTGAAATTCAACCTATGTAATCACGGTTCTCCTACTGCCTTTGCTTAACTCGAAACCGCAATTTGATAAGATGTTTTTGGTTTTCGGCCTTCGCGGGGCCCTTTATAACACTTTGACAATAGGGTTGTTTCCATCTACAAAACTTAGGGCAGAATTGTATCCCAATCAATTCTATTGGATTATAAGAACATGTTAAACTACTTTTAGGGGACCTTTAATGACCATAATTATTTTTGTAAATATTGAATTTAAAATATCTTTTGGCACACGTTACGTGACCAAACTCGAAACGTCATTCTGATGACGTCACAACTCTCGGATTGACACTGTTGACAGTTAGGCGATAAACAACAAATGACAAATGTCAGTTGACAGCTCGTATCTTCTACGTGTGTATGTAGTTATGTGTCAAACCGTAAACTGTGACGTCACACAATTTTCAAAGAGCGTTTTGGACGCGAAAGCATCTGTCAAAATATATTTTGTTAATTTAACATATTCAAAGCCGTTTTTAGTATAGAAGTTAAATTTTAGGGCAACTTTTAGTTAATATAGAACGTAATACAAGCGTTTCAAAAATTGGAAACAACCCTATTAGGTCGCAGGATCGCGGCTCTGCAGCAACTCGGCCTGACCGACACATCTGGCGTGCAAGAGAACAATTTACGCTACAAAATCGGTAATCTACGT
Organism: Cydia pomonella; assembly: GCF_033807575.1. Classification (NCBI taxonomy): domain Eukaryota; kingdom Metazoa; phylum Arthropoda; class Insecta; order Lepidoptera; family Tortricidae; genus Cydia; species Cydia pomonella. The sequence continues at coordinate 467,196 of NC_084728.1, forward strand.
CGAGAAAATCGGTGGACCATAACTACCCGTCAATTTTTTGGCCATGAGCTTTGAGGGCCTCCGCGTATGGTTGGAGATGTGCTTACGTGTCCTAACTCTCTTACGACCCTTCGTTATTAGATGGTTACTTGCACACGTATCAAGAAGTTACGTACTGTACTTACATTACGACTGCGATGCTGATGCAGCCTGCGCGTTTTTTTTTCATATGATTTTGGTGCCCCCCTAGACGTGGTGCCCTAAGCAAGTGCTTATTTTGCTTAATGGTTAATCCGGCACTGGACTTAGTCAATTTGTGTAATAATGTCCTATAATATTTATTTATAATATAAAAAGATATGAATTCGAACCAGAAAAGTAAAGGAAAGTAGAAGTACTGAATGGAACTAGGAAGTCGTAACTAAAGTATCGGAAAGCCACATTTTTTTTAGCCTCTCCTTGATTGATGCTACAGATTGGGATTGCCTCACGGACACCGGAATCTCGTTCCATAACTTAACTGATTGGACAGTCCTAAAGGATTTCTAGTATGTGCGCGTCGTATTGGAAGGAATTGTGATAGATAGTAAGCGGTATAAGGATAAACTAAATCTATGCAGTTGAAGTCGCAGGCAAAAGCTAGTATATATTCATAAATGAAACGAAGACAAACTAACAACAATACCATTTATTGGTTATACAGGTTCTTACATATAGCAACAATCAGGATATATCAATTTTGGCTAACTGTGACACGTTACAGTGACTTAGTGAACGGTATATTGCTTCTAAACACTAAACTTGTCGAAACACTAATACGTCTAGATTAAGTATTCGATGAACATAAAATATCACAATAATTAATAATTACAGAGACGTATAAAGAATAGACTGCCAATCGCAACAGGAAGTTAAGTTCCTCCGACTTTGACAAAATATCTGCTCTGAGCTCTTGATCGGAGCAAAGTAATTTTAATTGATAATTAACAGTCCTTATTTATCACGTCCGTTGTGACCGTTGTAAAAGTGCTTTAAATTTTATAAGTACTGCCATCTACCGGCGAGTAGCGGTACAATTTAGAAGTTTTGCACAGAACAGTAGCTTACTCTAATATAAATGGAAGACATTCATGGAAGACCTTTGTATTTTGTTGCTGTATTCCATTTATCTTATTTGACATTGAAAATATATTTTCTTTTACACAGAAACATGTCATTACATACTTAGTAGTCGCGTACATACTTTAATACAGCAAATAAAGCCATATTGTTGAGTTTAATTCAAAAACTAAGTAATATTATGGAAAAATAATTTGCCCTAGAAGAGTTAACCTTTATTTAATTTCGCATCGGTAAAAAAATACTCTTTAATAAATTAAGTGACTTTAGCGCCCTCTGTTGTTGGCAAGAAATAATACATTTCTAGTACTATGTTAAAAACACTCTATGCTTTTAATAATTTCAAAAATGCTCATATTTTTATTAATTAGCTAAAACTTATTACAATATAACCTTCGCAAAAATAAATTGAAATCTGTAGCATACTAAAAACCCTCGCACTCTTCAGACACACTACCTATTTACATTTAATTTATTTATAATTTGACAGATAGTTTCATCTTAACAATCGAAAATAAACGACTTTTAGTCGCAATTATTGTTTATCTAAAACACTTAGTTCAAAGAAACGAAACGCTTAGTTCATCTACCGGCCACTAGGTGGCGCTACCAGTTGAAGAAGAAAATATGAAGCCTATTTAGCCATGTATTCATTTATAGATAGTTGTGTTATTATTGAGTTATCTGTTTAAATGGAAACACAGCTTAAAGTACTGTAGCAGAAATACATCGAGTTTGAAATAAAATTACATTTAAAAAAGTAAAATATACATCAACAACATGAAGATAGCCAAAAATCGAGACAACATACAGACAGAGTTACATAATATATATTACCTCCTTCACTCTTCTAGTCTACTATTACTATTGTCATCGTCACATTTCGTATTGTCTTATAGTTACATATCCTATGAAAATAATACGTACTTAAAATAAGGGAAACTTAAATTCGCCAAAAAACAATTAATAAAAAACTTAGTGTCGGTGAAAATCATAAAATCTTAGAAATTGTGACCTTGGAGATAAACTGTTAATCAAACCAATATTATTAACACAAGACAGTTTAAAGTCTTTTGTAGGGAAAAATACACAATACACTAATTATTACTTATATCTATTTTTATATGATACCTAATGGCGAGTAACGGTGCAATGCATTATTATTATTTATTGCGTTTTTACACAATAATTTAAGATATTACACTTTACCTAACATTGTCAAACGATAGATTCAATAATTTGAAAATAAGCTATTTTAAATATAAATATATACGTAGCCAATAAACAAAAATCACAATTTTAATTATAATAGGGCGTGACTTACGCGTCAAATAAATTCTCTTAGACTACTTAAGGCGCACCACACATGGGCAATTAACAGGAATTCAGCTCTGGAATAAATTCGGAAAAAGTATTGTCTATAAACTCCGTTTTTTTGTATGGAAAAATCATATGACACAGACAATATATTAATAAATTTCGTGACCATAGAGCATACGGTGCTGAATCCTGATAATTTCTGCCCGTTTGCGAGGCGCCTTTTAGACTCGCATTTAACAAATAATTTAATTTCGAAAGGCTACTACACAACATGTAAAATATACTTTTAATTGGCAAAATGGGAGATACCTATGTCTCGTATATATGACTGATACACTGATACATATATTATTTTTATTTCTAAATATACCTAGGCTACGCTACGCGTAAAATTTTCAACCATTTCCCAAAGAGAAATATATTTTAAGCAAATAAATACGCTTTCAGCTCACACATTAATACAAATGAAAAATAATTTAGGCCTTATGATGGAAATTCCTTATTAAATACAATATATTAAATTTAACATCTTAACTATTGAAAATATATTTCCATTGTCAACAAACATTTAGACTTAATTTCCCGGAAGACATTTAGACATTTATAATATATGATTCATGAATATTATGACTATTTATTCTAATATATTTTATAGACGGTTCATATAAATGTTAGCCAACATAGAACCCACTAAGTAGCCAATAAATGCAAGTTTTGGAACACTAGATATATATTTTTAAATTTATTAAAACGTTTCTAATCATTTTATTGGTTTTAAGATCCAAATTAATTTTACACAGCTGTAGCTGAAGCTTGTATGGTTTATAAAAGTATATGTTTTGATTTTTGGAAATGCTAGGCATAGTACAGTGTTTCGAGTTTAAAATCTAAACTTTAAATAAGTATATTATATTATAAAGAAGTGGACCTCTAATATTTGACTATATTGTTACAATTCCTCCAACTTTGTTTTATAATCTCATGTCACTTTGAGCAGTTTCAAGCCAATCTTCTAATATTAAAGCAATTTCAATCTGATCATTTTCAGGCAACATACATAAATATTAAAATATCGCGAACGCAGGTCAACATAAAAACGTGTTGACAAATGTGAACAATAATAACATTTTTTTTGTACAGTCAGCATCAATAGTAGCGGATGAAACAACGCGCCAAAAGTATCTGATATTCCGGATAACTTTTCCAAATATAGATAAATTGTTAAAATTCGCGCTCAAAAGCATATCTTTTACAGTCTTGGTTGTTCTATATTAATGACATCACTTTTTGTTACGCTGTTACAGAATGGTAGATACTTATGAAACGTTATTTGATGCGCTACTTTTGATGCTGACTGTACATACCTATATTAGAATTTAATTTTAACGATACATACATATATTAATATCAACTTTTGAATTGTATTTATACATTTTTGTTACGTTTTACCGATGTATTTATAGCCTTGAATAAGAATCTGCCTGAAAATAGCGCATCTAAACCGTTCTCTTCCCAATCTTAGTCTTGAACGAAGATTAATTACGAATTTAAATACTACATTACATGTACTTAGCTCTCAAGATATCTACTGGAGGCAATACAGCCAATACCCCGTTAAAATACGCACCAAAAGCGATTAATCATTATATAATGCCTAGTAAGGTAGAATCAATATTCAACACAAAGCTATATTTTTTAGTTTATAACGTTAACAACGCCATCTCGTCAAATATATTAGTAACTAACTTCATGACCAGCCAAACGGTTTTTTAACAACACTCGCAAAGAGTTATGATTAGTATAATAGGTATAAAGTCTAAGACAAAATCGAATTACGAATTCGATAGCGGAAGTAGAAAAAAATTAAATAAGTGGAGTTCTTCGTTTATTACAGTTTTCTTCTACAATCAATAACTCTTTGGTAAAAAGATAATACATGTACGTACAGGTACGAGTTGCACTGATTAGGTACTAGTTCTATTTTTTAACCGATTTCGTGGCATTGACTGATATTGACTAATGAAAAAACTAACGTTTTTAAATACAAGTCAAACGCTACTTATTCATTGGAAGGGAAACCACATTTTTGACGTATAGGTCTTTTCAACGGACCTAATTTAGAATTCGATGAGAGACTTTGATCAATTTGATCAATGATAAATTTTCAAAATTTTCGTGACATTACAGCGACAATAAACGTCTAAATAATGTTCAGCAAATAGGTGTGTAGAAGGAAATGTCATATTTCTTTTTAAAGGCGATTCACCTTATGACAAATCACAAATGATCTCAATAACCCAAAAGCTATCTAACAGAACGCCTTAACATAGTGTCAAGAACAGATCTGTAGAAGAAAAATAAATCTCGATCCGTTGAAAGACTTGCGTTTTCACTTTAGTCCACAACGATGTCATGCCCGAGTCGGTCCATCTCGGCCAGCAGGAAGTCTACGTCCTTCTCGGTGACGGCGGCTGAACTGATGATGTTACGGAAGAAGTTGGGGCGGCGGTCGTCCGGCTGGTAGCCCACCATGATGGTGCCGGCCTGCATCATGCGGCCCTTCAGCTTGGCGCAAACCTGGAGAAAGGATAGTATATTGCTAACCAAGGGGTGAAACGAAAGGCGGTACCTATCAGAAGAGAGCGTTAATATTTCGAGTAAGATATGGGTGCTTTTTATAAAATTTGTAGAGAGATAATGATAAGTACTCTTAATAACTTATCGGGAAATATTTTATTGCCAAAAGGTCTAGAGAGTTGCCAGAAATGTTTTACAGCTTCTTTTTACGATACATTTTTGAAGGCTTTCGAATTCAGGACATATTATTAGGAGAATTAACTTCTTCTGATCATACTGCACTCCTCGCAGCTGACGCGGAAGGTACCAGAAGCTAACATTGACCAGATCCGGATCCAAGGTAAGGTGGAACTGTAGGTATGTGTTTAACTTGCTAACGAGGATCTGCTCCTCGCAGGAACTGGAATAGACCAGCTCTGGTACTAGGATGAGGTGCAAATGGTCTGTGACGGTATATAGGTACCTTGCCAAGGAGAATTTCCTTCTTCTGATCATGGGGCACTCCTCGCAGCTGACGCGGAAGGTACCAGAAGCTGACGTTGACCAGCTCCGGCTCCAGGATGAGGTGGAACTTGTCGCTCTGCTCGCGGATGCGGCGCACCATGTACTCGGATAGCTCCATCAGGCGGTCCATGTGGCGCTCGAAGCCTGACGTGCCCTGAGAAAAATTTTAAAACAATTTTAAAGTGCTGTTGATGTAACAATTCATTAATATTGGTATGATAATATTTATTTTCAACTTATGAATGGCAACCAAATGCGGGCAAATGTACAGATCTAGGTCTATGTAAAAGTGGAGGTTTTAGACATCACGATTCTCTGCTTGAAATCTACTGTTAAATCTACACCAAGTCTACACTAGGGGTCTTCAAAAATTTTCAACCCCGAGGAGAAATTGCCACTTGCTGCGGGCCTGATTGATATGCGTTTAGGCTTGCAGGTTGGAACAGACAGCCGTAGTTTGGAGACCGCTGGTCTACCTCAATAGGAATTAAGGAATGGTTCCGGGACGGGACTGTAATTGTATGGCGAGAACCGTGAATTCCCGGACCCGGAACAGATTTTGTATAGAAAACCAGTTTAAGAAGAAGAAGAAGAAGAAGATTGATGAAGAAGTCATTATGGCGTTCAAACTGGATGACCTGGTGACTGGCGTCTGTCTGTCTGTGTCCTACCTTCCCGCGCCACTGCAGCCACAACTTGAAGATGTCATTATGGCGTCCGCACTGGATGACCTTGTCGCCGGTGTCGAAGCGAGGATCGTAGATTTTGTCCGTCATGAAGAGGTACTCGGCGGCCATCTCGTTGCAGCTCAGCAGGATGCCCTGATGACAAAACAATAATGATTACTATCTGATGCATCATTTAAATTAGCGATAAGACCACCTGTTATTATCTGGCTTTTAACACATTGAGTACCGGGAGCTCGCTCAGCGGGTTATCTGTTCGTAGCCGCTTTCCTCTACAAAGCGGGAAAATGCTGGGATCGGCTACGAACGTAGCGCTACGAAAACGTTGGTAGCGAATGTGTTGCTGTATTATTTTCTGTGTATTTTAACTGTATGGTGCACAATAAAGAATATTTAATTTTAAATTGCTGTTTTAAATGTAAATATGACCGCTTCAGTTTGTGCAAGACAAACTTGGCTCGCACTAAATCAGATCATGCAGACATGTCATCTGTCCCCTCCGCAAACATCTGTCCGTGACAGATAGCGCATCTGCATTATCTGTCTGTTTAACTTCATGCAGCCGCATAATTAAATTACGAAACGATACGTGCACTTCGTTGGTTGAGAATACGTTTGTGCTATATTTATTTTTGAGCAAAATCGTTTTTTAATTTTTTTTTTTTTTTTTTCTATTTATTTAGAAACAAACAGTCATACACAATTTTTGATCAAAACTTATAGACAAAAAATAGACCTATAGTTTCATATGTAGAAATAAAATATAAACAGGTCCGTGGCTATTACAAAAAACAACAATACTTAAATCTGTATTCCTAAATTAACAAAAAATATGCTATAATTGACACTAACCGTCTTATTTTTTTTTTTCAAAAATGTTGTGTTATATCCTCATTTTATTAGGATAATTTATTATTACAAAAGTTGTGACATATTCAAAATGATGCGTCATGTCATACATTGTACGTTTAACATTTTTACTCATCAAAAACGGAAATAGCAATAATAAAAATGTTTTTATTTTATGATTACCACTATATTCAAAATCTTTGTATGTTACTATAAATAGTAAACATACATGCATAAATGATAAATAAGTGGAATAATTCCTAAATATAAAACTTTTCGAAAAATATTTTTTTTTGCTTCTTTTCGCTATGCTGCACACCAATGTAGATATTCTCCGGCTCCAACGACTTATTTAGCAATATAAATAGGTCACTTTATATGGAAATTTCCATTTCTAAAGCACCAGTTTTCAATGAGGCATTGAATATCTTTTAAGTCATTAAATGTTTGTTTGTGTTGTTACATACAAAATATTTTACAACATATCTTATTGGAAATGACTTCAAAACATCACTGTAACTTTAATAAAAAATATTTGGAATTTCCGAAGTGGTACTTATTTAAAAATGTAATTTGTTTAGCTCTAAATATAGGTATGTACCTATAATTTGTATTTTAACCTACTGTAACTTTTTTGCTCATTCAATACATTAAATAAAAGACGAGCTTTACTCCAAATTGCTAAACTTCACAAAAGCTCTATAAAAAGTGTCTACTTGTCGTTGTTATATATATTAATTTGTTATGAATTAATATTAACGTTTGGATATTTTCTCGACTTCATAAAACCCCAGCAATGTATATTTTTTTAGTCACAAATAATTGTATACAAACAATTTAAGCGCATCATCTCTCTATATTGAAACTTTCCCGTTCCCTCTTAAAATTCCTCCTGTACTCCTACAGAACATTCCAATACACACATTTACTCTAAAACCAACCTTAACTTATTACATATACGATTTAAAATAAACCTATAGAAAATTCAAATAATTTATCAATGTATTTGGAACGTTATTACCAAGTGTTAAAGTGGTATTGGATTTGTAAGCAAAGAAAGCCTGTAAATGTCAGAACAGTATGCCAAATAATAAATTCTTGCAACTCCGCCCCCTCAAGTTATGAAGTAGGGAGGGTGGGGAAATTGTTTTGTCGATAAATTTGTAATTAAACATTTAGGTGAGCTCAGTATAAAATTTAACAGAAGAGGTTAAAAAGTACCATTTTATTTATACGAAAATCTGGAGTGACTTTCGATCTTTGAAAATTTTGACTTAATTTAACACTGATTTAATGTTTTAGTGCAATTACGCACGCAAAAATAAAAAGAAATCAAAAATCATGCAATAAGAATCATCTCAAGATGACATTGCAAATCTTTCAGGAAGTTTTTAAGAGGAAAGAATAGTTTTGTGAATCTAACGAAATGACGGTACTTTTTCTATGAAATTCCATTTCGAGAGAAAACTTTTCCACTAACTAGGTAAATCTTGACCAATCACTTTGATTTTGAAGTCGATCGCTTCAGCGTAATATATTCTAGGTTATTTGGTTATGCTTTAAAAAAATGTTTTGTGTTTAAAAGTAAGTCTGGAAGACTGGACTAACCTTATAAACAACTGAAATATATATTATTACTATTAGATTTTCATTCCAAAGTTTATAAATAAATAGCATACTTATTTAAACGATACTTATAATGTTACTGTATACATAATAGTGTATGCATAAAATAAATAAATATGAAACAAAATATGCATATCATTTAGATTCAAATCACGCTAACTCTTTCAAGCAAACTATACAAAGTGTCAGTTTGTTAGAAGTCTGAAGAGTTAGCGTTATTTCGTAAAACCACCCAAATATATTTGTGTGAAAATCCGGCCCTGTTTTTTACCTGCTCCTCGAGAAACATAACATTGCTTCCTTGGCGCTAGCTAGCCGTGCGCTCGCATTACCAGTGCAAGCGAGGTCTTCGAATACGTATCTTTGTTTCGGATCGCAGTGTCACAAGTTAAGCTGGTTTGAGAGCGTTTAGTCGCCTACCTTAGACGCACCAATAGAGATCAGACAGCTATTCTGTTAGAATTCTGTATTAGTTCATAATGAATCTTATTCCGTGCTCAATAGAGTAGTAATTCAATAAACGCTACCTATGCGGCTTGACCATTTTTTCATAGTGGCACGCGCCTTTGCGGTTTTTAAACAATAGATAAGACGATAATCCGTAGAAGCTCACGGAGAAAAATAGAAACTTATACCTACGTAATCATTACAAATAACATTCCAAACATAATCCACGTTCGTAAATATTCGGTTATGATCTTATGTTTGGAAATAAGTTTTCAAAATTAATATAAAATTAAACAGGCACTTATCAAACTTTTGCTAGCATTGTGAAGTCAGTAATAAAAATACTGAATAAGAAAAACACATAAAGTTTTTACGCCAACTCGTATCGATAAACATTTTATGGAGACTCCCCTCCCTAACGGCTACATTTAATGAAATTCCGCCGACACTTGCAAACATATGTTGCCAATTCACCCTTCTCTCCCCACCCAACCAATACTCAACCTTACCGTTTTACCTACAGAGCTCAATTTTCTTTAACCAACTTTTAGCAGTTACGACTAAATGATTTTGTGGTTTCTATAACCCGCTTAAGGTTGCTTTTCATTTAGAATATCATTTGTTTTATTATTCTCATTTGCAATGTTTTGGAGCTTATCTCGCTGTGTTAAAGTTTGTTTTTGCGTGTTTTATCAATCTAAAGGGATATTAGTAGCAGGTTTGCTGCGTTTGATGTGACGCGAATAATTTGTGTTTAATGCGATGAAGCTAATTCGGGATTTATTTTGTCATTGTAATAATAATTAATACTTGTGTTTGAAGTTGACAGATTTGAGGAATAACTAATTATTGAGGAGATAGATACGCAAAAAATAAGCAAATAATTAATAATGGGAGTCAAAATTACTGAAAACCTCAAGTAGGAAGAACATCTAACAACCATTAACAACCAAAAGAGGTAAATCCTTGATCCACCTTAATCTTAAGATATCATCCTCATGCTTAAGATATATTATGTTAGACCCATCTTTTCAAGTCTGGAGTCCTTATTTCCTCAAAGATGTTGAGATGCTTTAGAAAGTGCAACGTATTTTTACTAAAATACCGAAACAACTAAAAACATGTCTTATGAAGAAAGATTTAAAGTGCTGATTCAAAGATCAAAGATTGTCGAGAGCGCGGAGATCTGATCGAAACGTTTAAGATTCTGACGGGACACAACGATATAGATCAGTTTCAAGACCTTTACAAGCGCAATAGTAACACCCGTCTGCGAGGCCACCAATAAGTTAATATTCCCCGCAGACATTTTTTCAGTGACAGAGTGGTCAAACTGTGGAAGAAACTACCAGAAGAATGAATGTCAATCAGTTTTCGAACAGACTAGACAAATACTTAAACTGATAGTTGCCTGCATCTGAGTGATCTTCACTTAAAGTGTATTCTTTGCAGTGCAAACTATCAGTTGTTTCAACTGCCTGCCTGATTCTGATTCATAAATAATAATAATTTACGCAGTCAATATCACACAGTATTTGTGAATTCAATAGGTACTTCCAGCTAAGTAAGTACGCTTGACATTATTCTCATTTAAGCGCAATTATGATATTTGAAATACAATCTTGTTCTTGTGTATCGTAGTGTAGCCCTATGATTTCTTTCAATAACGCCACAAATAAATAAAATATCTAATAAAATAAGCTTACTTTCTTGTTGGTGTTATGCCTGTGGATCGACCTACATTCGGAACTCCGTAAGCGCAATGACGCTTCATACGCTTCGAATATATGGCCTTTCATATACGGTTGCACTTTGTATGTAAGTGCATTTATTTGTGTGATGAGCATGGATATTTGTTCCTGAGTCATGGGTGTTTTCTATGTATTTAAGTATTTATAAATATTTATATATTATATATATCGTTGTCTAAGTACCCTCAACACAAGCCTTATTGAGCTTACTGTGGGACTTAGTCAATTTGTGTAATAATGTCCTATAATATTTATTTATTTATTTTATTAAGTAGCTCTACTGACGCCAACAGTCAGATGTTGTGGCACGACGTCGACGGGAGTTTTCAGAAAATAGCTAGTGTACCTATCCAGCAAGCGGAAATAGTTAAAAAAAGTTAATCGCTGTTGGTTTGGTGACGACAATTAAGCATGACATCTATCTTGACTTGACTTGTGTATTATTACTTTCTCAGACCGTGGGGACCTTATACATCTCCAAACTTAATATATTAACCGTGGAGATACGTCTCTGATATATTATATAATATTCTTGACTTGGTACATACTAGTTATGTATTCTGTAGCATTCGTTTATGAGACTGCTAGTTTAACAGTCCAGACGCGGTTTATTTATTTAGTATACATTTTATTTTGACACTTGGAGAGACTTTACACCTCCAAATTTAATTAGTATTAGTACTCTGACATTGGGGACCTTTTACATCTCCAGATTTAATGTATTTTTAACCATAGAGACTATACATCTTTATTGTATTGTAGTAATTATTTATTTTAAGATTATTGAGATGATTGAGATGTTACTATAATGTTGGATAGGTAATTATTAAAGAAATAATTAATTATTAAATGTGGAACAATAAATTATATATAAGCTTAAAAATAATAATATAAACTATAAATGAACTTAAAATAAGGGGCCTATAAATAAAACACGTCCACCAAGTCACTGGGCAGTGTGCCCAGAAGGCTGGCCGCATTGCCACGTTGAATGGCAATGCTAATGCGTTGAGCAAAATACAGGCCAGCCTTCTGGTCTGTGGCGTCTGTAAGGAGCGCCGCTTTTTTTACATTGTAATATGGCGTATAGTTTATGACTTGAACACAAAACCAAGTTTTTATTGAAATGTAATGTTACATTTTTGTCCCAAAAATTACGCTAATTGGGTACACTATTTTCTGAAAACTCCCTGACAACAGAGGACTCGCCACAAATAATGAAAACTCCCTGACAACAGAGGACTCGCCACAAATAATGAAAACTCCCTGACAACAGAGGACTCGCCACAAATAATGAAAACTCCCTGACAACAGAGGACTCGCCACAAATAATGAAAACTCCCTGACAACAGAGGACTCGCCACAAATAATGAAAACTCCCTGACAACAGAGGACTCGCCACAAATAATGAAAACTCCCTGAAAACAGAGGACTCGCCACAAATAATGAAAACTTACGGGAATCTTGAAGTGTACGGTGGAGCACTGGAGCAGGGTGCCCATCAGCTTGTGCGGGTTCCAGGTCACGGAGTCAGCCCTGTCGACAACACGTACAATTAGTATTAATTCTTAACACGCTTTATGTTCTACGTTACGTGTGTTGAAGGAAGCACGTAACGTAGAACGTAACTTTGAAGTAAGGTAATATATTACTTCGTAAAGACAGACCTTACGAACACTACGAAGTGGGTCAGAAAAATTGGTGTGCAAATGGCATTTACACATTTCGTTGGTGCGCATGTTTGCTTGCCAATTATCTTTGCTTTGAAAGGCACTTTCGTGTTAAGTTTTTAGAAAGTGTAGGTATAAAGAGTGAATAAAACGACCTTTGACACACACTGCACGGTGGCTACGGCGGTATGCTTAAATTTAAAAACAATTTCCCCAAGTAGTTGATAGCACTATAACATACTTTCATACGCAAAATGCTAAAACGCATAAAAATAGCACCATCTTCATTTCTACAGCAATATACAAGGTGCCCGTGAGCACTGCGAGTGATTTTAACGGTGCATTCCTGATGGCAACAGAAGCAGAAAATGTTATATGAGTTTTTGTAAAATTGGAAAAAAAAATGTTTTTTTTTTTCCTTTTTTTTAACATATTGTATATATTTATAACGTAATTTTTACTGATAAACACATAACCTAAAATTAACTTAAAAGTTTTTTTTTATTCGGTGGTGGCCTCTCGATACATTTTTTTAATTTTTCGATGTCAATCAATAGGTATGTCCAGACTAGACCTCAAAGTGGCAATACCGCAGTCAAAAATGTGTTTTGTACTGACTTATGGCGAAAGAATGATTTCGAAAAACATTTAATTATCCTTGAAACTAGGCCTAATCCAGAAAATTTTATATGACATTTTAGTTTCTAAATATTACCAGGAATGCTTAGTTAAAATGTCTCGCAATGCTCACGAGCACCTTGTATAATGAGGCACGCTGTATTGTGTATTGTGTGATGCAATTCTTGATTAATTCACTTTTCTCCAGTTTTCACAGCGGCAAATGTTTTCCTTTGGCAAACTATCCTCAACCACATTATCGGCATAAGCCTCATTCCCTTCACAATCAGGAATCAATTGGCACCCTTCCGGCATTGATATGCACCCCGGGGCGGCGGTGAGATAATTCAATGTTGACTCGGATTATGGCGAATTGTGGGTTCGATTCCAGACTCGACAGTATTTAAAATTCAAAAGAACGTTTCATCAACATATATTTTTTTACTTTTTGGTTAATTTATGGAAGCTTTCACATTATATAGTCCTCCTCATCGTTTTCGATGACGGCGACCCCAAATAAACACGTTATGGACGTTGTCTAGCATGAGCCCTAATGTGGCTGGCCAGGCCGAACTTGCTCTTAAATACTCTATTGCACGCGTGACAATAAAGTTGGCCAGCTGCGTTGAACATGTACACGTAGGAGGGCTTAGGTCTCTCTTTCACATTAACTTAATAAAGACACTCAAGAATAGGTAATATTTCAGCAGGTAAATTATATTTAAATGTTTCTAAATTAATTTTCTAACAAAGACGGTTTGCTGTATGTAAATTTATTATGACAATATCAAATCAAGGTGAATTTTTTTTTTTTTTTAGCTTTTTACCTTTCATATGCATCATTTATTTTCTAATGCAAAATTGTTGCTGTTCGAAACATTATTAAGTTCATTAATTGTAATGACATGCTCCAGTGCGGTGACTGCTTACCATCAGGCGGGCCGTATGCTTTTTGCCACCGTCGTGGTATAAAAAAAATAAAAAAGTTGAATGAAATGTTATCAAAGCTAAAAAATACCAATTCGCAAGACCGAAGTGAAGTGAGGTGAACAAAGTTTTGTACAGAGCAATTAAAATTGCTAATTTCTAAGTAAAATTCAGTAGTTGAATTTATAATTTTGGTCGGACCGTATGCTTGTTTGCCACCGTCGTGGTATAGAAAAAAGCGTTCGATACGAAAAAATGTAAATAGTATTAAGAATCAATTGGCACCCTTCCGCCATTGATATGCACCCCGGGGCGGTGGCGAGATAATTCAATGTTGACTCGCATTATGGCGAGTTATTGTTAGTGGGCTCGATTGCCATTCTGCGTATACATTCACATTTTTAACCCTGATTTTTGCTTAAAAATATGGGTAAAAATAGCGTTTCAGACCAATACAGCAATTTTGTTGGTATTTATTATTTATTAATTTAAAACAATTACACAGTTACATACTTAGTACAATAAATGCGCCAAACTGGAGTAACCCGTTTGTTGGCGCGCCGCGCTCAAATCTCACTTGCAAGTATAAAAAAAGATACTTTAAGCAAAGAAAGCATTGTAATTATTGTAAGCTGTTGCTTTGGGTACCACCAGGGGGAGTACACGTCCTGGGACCTCGCCCTACAGCACTGAGGCGGCAACAGAGGGGTTTTAATGGGTAAATCATGGGTCTCCTCAGCCCATATGGGAGACCCACATAAACATCCCAGGCCCGTCACTGGGCCTTGGTGCTATGCGTAACGCATTTCCCCTCTTAATAAAAAGGGGTCCAGAAATGCTTAAGGCAAAAATCCTGGCAAGGCAAATATGTGCGATAGTTTTTACCACTGTAATTATTTTTTTAGCAGACTAACGGCCCGATTCGAAGAATGATTAAGACACGTTTAAGATCTTTGAAAGATAAATAAAAAAGCGGCCAAGTGCGAGTCGGACTCGCCCATGAAGGGTTCCTTTATGACGTATTAAAAAAAACTACTTAAACTATAGATCTCGTTCAACATTTTACCACTTTGGACACACATTTTACCACTTTGGTAGTGTCTCTCGCGCAAACTATTCACTTTAGAAAAAAATTATATTAGGAACCTAAATATCATTTTTGAAGACCTATCCATAGATACCCCACACGTATGGGTTTGACGAAAAAAATTTTTTTTTTAATTTTATGACGTATTAAAAAAAACTACTCACTAGATCTCGTTCAAAACAATTTTCGTTAGAAGTTTGCATCGTAATGTATATCATATATTTTTTTTAGATTTTTCATTCTGTTATTTTAGAAGTTACAGGGGGGGGGACACACTTTTTTTTACTTTGGGAGGTTCTCTCGCGCAAACTATTCAGTTTAGAAAAAAATGATATTAGAAACCTTAATATCATTTTTGAAGACCTATCCATAGATACCCCACATGTATGGGTATGTTGAAAAAAAAATTTTTTTTTTAATTTCATGACGTATTAAAAAAAAACTACTTACTAGATCTCGTTCAAACCAATTTTCGGTGGAAGTTTACATGGCAATGTATATCATATATTTTTTTTAGATTTTTCATTCTGTTATTTTAGAAGTTACGGGGGGGGACACACTTTTTTTTACTTTGGGAGGTTCTCTCGCGCAAACTATTCAGTTTAGAAAAAAATGATATTAGAAACCTTAATATCATTTTTGAAGACCTATCCATAGATACCCCACATGTATGGGTATGTTGAAAAAAAAAATTTTTTTTTAATTTCATGACGTATTAAAAAAAAACTACTTACTAGATCTCGTTCAAACCAATTTTCGGTGGAAGTTTACATGGCAATGTATATCATATATTTTTTTTAGATTTTTCATTCTGTTATTTTAGAGGTTACGGGGGGGGGGGACACACATTTTACCACTTTGGAAGTGTCTCTCGCGCAAACTATTCATTTTAGAAAAAAATGATATTAGAAACCTCAATATCATTTTTGAAGACCTATCCATAGATACCCCACACGTATGGGTTTGATGAAAAAAGATTTTTTGAGTTTTAGTTCTAAGTATGGGGAACCCCCAAAATTTATTGTTTTTTTTTCTATTTTTGTGTGAAAATCTTAATGCGGTTCATAGAATACATCCACTTACTAAGTTTGAACAGTACAGCTCTTATAGTTTCGGAAAAAAGTGGCTGTGACAGAATCGGACAGACAGACGGACATGACGAATCTATAAGGGTTCCGTTTTTTGCCATTTGGCTACGGAACCCTAAAAAAGATTGATAACTAAACGACACGTCAAAATTGACGTTTATTTCGATTCCGCTGTAATCCTAATAAGATCTATCTACGATATTTCTAACGTCAAAGTGACATTGGTTGCCCGAATCGAGCTTCTGTCAATTACGAGTATACGGCATACAAAAGATATCTAAATGAGAACTTATCTAAACCAGAACTTATCGTTATCGTATTTCATTCTTCGAATCAGGCCGCGTAGCCAACGTTACAATCGTTAACCCTCCGTAGCGTAGCGTAGTTATCTCTCTCTATCGCTCTTCCATAATAGTGCGACTGTGACAGCTGCGTTTCGTTCGCCACGGAGCGTGAACGATATGCACGTTGGCTACGCGGGCAGGCCGGTAATCGCGGGCAGAAGAATCTGTAGAATACAAGTTACTCGGTGATTTTTTTTCGTAATATAGTAAACAAACTTCTTCGTATGGAAACTTGTTTGTTTGGGCTACGTATTGCGAGGTGCCAGTAGGGTTGAACAGCTTTATCTGTGTTGATTCAGACGGAATCAACCCTACGTGAAGCTGGGGTGTCTATCACACCACTAATAATCTAGACTATATAGACTAGTAAAGGAATCAAAACTAGTTAGGCTTATCTTATCTTATTCAAATATTTTAATTTTTATTTATTTATCGGTATAATTCTTAAAAATTCAAGGCAGAATCTCTATTATAATTTCTGATGTCGTTTTGAGACATGAAGTTATTTTTTATTTGATTTACTGAAATTCGAAAAATAACTTAAATAACATTAATTTTATCGGGCGTTGTCGCCATTCTTTAAATTCTCTTAAGGCACAATTATTGTTTTAGTGGAGCTCTACAACTTGCAAAATTCAATATATAAAAGATATTTAAATTAGATAAAGCTCGAATAATAATTATTTGGATGAGAAAAAAATATACTCTCCCCTTCACGACAATCCTGCAGAACGGACAGCTAAATCCAAAAACATAACCGATCTGATCTTGAATAATAAGTTTTTGGCAAAAATTTCAGTTTTGGTACAAGATTTTATCGCTGACTTTTCTTTCCACAAGCAACTAAAACTCATAACAACCCCAAACACAATTAGTTTGCGTTTTTTTATCACAGAGTTCCCATGGCTACTTCCTGTCTCCATCATCAGGTCAGCTCCATGTCATCATAATATTGCATTTCACATTCGATTTACATATGTGTGCAAAATTTTAGCTCAATCGGAAATCAGGAAGTAGGTCAAATTATGCTTTCAAAATTTGACCCACACAAACTAACAGGGCAGGTTAAATAAAAGCTTGTAAAAAATCGATTGATTTTAGACTTTTTTAATATTACGCTATGGTGTGAGCGCGGCGTGATTGATGAGAACCGGGCTTTGTTTTTTACATAATAGGGCTTTAATGAATGCCGAGGGCCCTCCGGGGGTTTCACTTAACTTTAAACATATTCTTGAATGTTTGCACAGCGGGGCCTGAATAGGAGGAGTGGTATAAAATAGCTAGGTTTTGAAAGAGCCATCTAATTTTGTTTCTGAAGTTTTTTCAACAAATTTGAGTACAGGTTAAAATTATTAGGCAGCAATATTGGTTTTTCTTTACTTTACCATAGTTTAAGTTATATACTCAATTCGTATGTTATGTTCCCTTACATATTGGTTGGCAATAAATAATATTTTTATTGTTTGCTGGCAGCATTAATGTTAATTATATTGACGAAGCCTGCGTCGTGGATTTTACCTCTGTCTTGAGAATAAATAAACGAGAAGTTTGCAACTTGTAAAAAAAGTAACGTTGCAAGATTTGGCCAACATGGCCTTGTAAACTAACTTACAAACATTTAACATAGTCAAGTTATAAAAATGTATTTATTTTAATGCAATGATGCTACACGGCATTACAACATAGAAATACCAATACGCCGAGAAACTTAAGCTAACAAAATATTTCATTTCAAGAAAAACATGACACAAAAGTAGGTTCAAGATACCCAGGAAGAACAGAAAATGACACGTCATCTAACAGTGGTAGTTATATACACCAACTGTGGCAGGCCTGTCATGAAAATCACAATCAGGTGCTGACCTCAGGAGCGCATTGAGTAGTGTCAATAAAAATGGAATGTTCCAACACTTTCAACATTGAAGCTTTTTTTATAATATTTCATTATTTGATTGACATTATTTCCAACAGTTCTTTGCTATGCAGTGCTACGACGTAGCGCCTAGCAAATGAATATTGCGATGATATTCATTTCATTTCATTTATTTCGTTGTAAAATCATGTACATAAAATCTAAAAGGTGTTAAACAAGTAATAATGTCAGTCCATGACGCCCTGCTAGGGCACACAACATACTTATAACTAATTAAATTAGGCCAAAACAAAACAAAAATATTGATCACGATTCAAACTTTTATTTGACTAGCAGCGATTGTACGTATATAAATGTATGTAAGTCAAATACAGATTTAAACTTTCACGATTTTTACAGATTATTAAATTATAGAACGGGACTAAATCGCGTATTAAGTTCTAAATTTACCTCCGACGTTTCGAGGACGGCGTTGTCCCCGTGGTCTCGGAGAAGACTCCCTGCGTTCTCCGAACAATGTCGGGGACGAAGGATTTTCAGCCATTGTATCAAAAAATTTTTTTTTTTTCAAAAACCATATTGAAATTGCTAATAAAACTACTAAATGCAAATATAGCTATTAATATAGCCCGTCATTGGGATCAGAGTGTAACGTGACAGATTGACAGCTCCCATCGGTACACGGAATCCCCATTCCGGACTGACGTGACGTGTGAAAACGTCTGCTGCCGGCTTAATCCCCGCTAGGGTTGTTAATGTGTTATGTATGATTGTAGTTTAATGCAAACGAAAAAAAGGTATATATAATCAATTTTCCTTTATACTCCATAATTCTGTTTTTATATCCTGCTACCCTAAGGTTGTCTGGAAGAAATAGTTTACAGCGATAGTATATACCGCCGCTGCTACCTTTATTTAGATTGTAAATCTGTCTTTGAATTTATTTTCTTTTGTGGTGCCGTACTTAATCATGACTCTTATAAGGACCGAACATAATCTTATCAACTATGCACAAATTATGTAACTATTTACATGTATATTAATTAATATTTGCTAATTATTCGATTTGTTAGACTTGTACCCCAAAAGCATAAAATTGTTGTACTAATTCACCGAATCGCATTTCACCTTGAATGAAAAAGATATCACTGGATTTTTTTACTTGACGCACTTTTTCCCGTAGCCTTTGACATTAGTATAATTAATTTGTAGTATTTAATTTTTCGTGTAGTATGTTACCGAAGAGGCATTTCGCCGCGATCGACGTTTGTTTGGGACTCTATTTAACTTGATACGTTAATTTGATGCTTGCACTAAAATTAAGTGTTTTTTTTACACACGTTTTGTACTTGTAGGATTAAGCCTCAAGTGCTATCAAACTCATTAAAATTTTATCTATGTGACGTTGACGTTGCGTTGAATCACGTCGCCAATACAATATCGAGGTGAAATGCGACTAAAGTAATAAACGATTGAGTCACAACGCGATGTTTAAATGTACGGTCGAGGTGAAATGCGACTAAAACTTATAGCCACTAGAAAAAAAAAACTATTGAGACACAATGCGAAAATTAAATATGAGATCGAGGTGAAATGCGATTCGGTGAATTACTACAACAATTTTATGCTTTTGGGGTACAGGTCTAACAAATCAATTATTCATACTCTGACATAATATTAATTGTGTCTTAGGTTTGAGTCAAATATTACTATTCTGCCATATTTAGATATAAATTTTTGCAGTTTCTATATATAATTAAATAACGTGTAAAATCTACCGGAGGCTAATAAGGATTTTAAAGCTACCGGAGGGCTTGGTCGCTTTTTTCAGTTTATAATTTAGAAGTGACAAACGCAGACAACCCTATTGGCTTGTCACACGGTTCGGCGACCGCGGCTGTTAGCGTTTGATCGATGCGTTAATGCCTCGACGTGTTGAAACACTGCTAATGGTTCATTCAGATTCAGGAGCTTTGAGTGGAATTAGGGTGAAAAATAAAGCATTTGAAATCAGAAGAATAATTAAGACCAAGGTTGTAATTTGTTGTAAACTTACGGCCAAAACAGACGAATAAAAAAATCATCATAATTCATCTTAATGATGTGATTCGGTAATCAAGGCGCGAGCCAGACGCACAATAGCTAAATGATATCATTCAGATACCATTCTGATGTCAGTGTACGTTCGAATTGGCTTGACTAGATTTTTAAGACCACCTTATTTAACTTTAATAATTAGCGACTTTTTCGCGGTAACGATTTCTGCCTAGGAAAAGAGCGGAGATGGAAAATAAAATTTTGGATTATCGGAGTACCTCTGGAGTACCTAGTCTCACGCACGGACACGGTGATGATTATAAGTATTTGTTTACGTGATAGCGCAACTTGATAAGTACAGTGCCCGTCTCTTTCAATCGCGTGTTTTTTTTGTGTAATGGGCAGCAAACGAGCAGATGAGCCACCTGATGGGAAGCAGTCATCGCCGCCCATGGACATAAGCAACATCGGAGGAACCACTTATGCGTTGCCAACATTTGAGAACCCTGAATACCTGCTTCTTGAAGAACCCCATGTCATAGCGCAATGGAAACATCTCAGAAGATGTTTAGAAGATTACTTTATTACGTGGTAAATCCGACTGATTATAATAAAAATAGAATAAAGCGAAGAAAAATCAAACCTTTACCTCTCAATGCCCGTGAGACGCGGATGGCGGTACTTCTTGGAGAACAGCAGGCCGCCGCCCCACGCAGCCTGTGGACAAGTTTCTTAATTAATCATGTGAATATGTTTCTTCAATTAAACGCCCTTACCAGGATTCAAACCAGGGGCCTTATTCGACATGCACAACTGTCAAATTTCGCGTCCACATCAAATCAACACTTGATTCTATCGCATGTTGATTGTATCAAGTGTTGATTCTATCAACTGTGGATATTATCATTTGGAACAATCAAAACTCATTCATAGAAAAAATAATCAAACTAAAATCAACTTTGTTTATTACTACTATACAGTTTGTAATGGCTCTGAACTCGAAGTGGATCGGTTTGATTTGATTGTCACCTGACTGTGGATTGCTAATGTCAAATTTTGACAAGTGTTGATTTTATTGCTAGAATTTTTTGTCCATGGGCTTGGGCACCATCTTGGATTTTTTGACGTACGACAGGGAATACCCTTCCTTTCATACAATATATGGCATAGAGTAAGGCGTCTTTTTTTTTAAAACATAACTTTACAAGAATCAGCGACATCTTGTATCCGATAGGATAAGTAATGCGCTATGAATAATGCGGCGGCGAGTAGTGAAACTATACCTGACAATGTCAATCAATTAAAAAGTGACCACACGGTTGATGGTCGATAAAGGCGATTATTAATTGAATTTTAACGACAATAAAGCACTATTGACATGCGATCTTTTTGTTGAACCCACACCTACATCGAATAATGCTCGCTCCACATATTCTCCTAGAAACGCTCAAAATTCTAAAAAAATTCAAGCAATTTACTCCGCACCCAGTTGCTTCTAAACCACGTTCACGATCCAAGTTGTAAGTATACCTTAACACATCTTTCAGGCATATGATTTAAAGTCCGTTTTTTAAAAATTACGAGATGGTTCATGAATCCTTTATTATTTTTCCAAAAATTACGCTATTACATTATTTATAAAAAAGATATAATATAACTGTTAGTAACTCGGTCACTTGGTCTATCACCAACTATTTGAATGCTCTTTGTATGTATACGCAACCCCATTGTACAGTCGCCATCACCATTAAGACCTACTGTATGGTCTATATTACACGTTTGGCGGGTAGTGAAATTTGTTTAGGTATCCTCCTTGTGACTAGTTAGAACAGTTTGACGGGATGACGAATAGGAACAGATTTGCAGTTTGACCAATAGCTACAAAATTACGATGTGTCCTAATAGAACTAAATCTACTTGTGACGGGTTGAAACAAATAATACTGCTTTTGGCGGTGTGACCGGTTAGAACAAAATTTTGGTGTGATGAGTTGATGCCTAAATCGACCTAAGTACTTATTGTTTATATAAACCTACAAAAAGACGATTCCTATGTACAGGAGATTAAATACATATTATGTTATTCAACTACGAATTAAAAAATATATATTTCTGTTTACACATTTTTTTAACGTTTTTCTTTTATAAAATAAAACATTAAAGTTTTCTGTGACTATATTTCATTTTCTTGAGTGTAGATTATAAGTTTCAGTTTCCAGTTGGTACCAGGAACTAGGTACACCTCTTCAAAAACTTTGCTGGTGGTTCGACATCTGTAAGTTTATATATAAAATATCATAAAAACACTTAAGATAAAAACTTATAAATAAATTCTGGTCGGTCGGTGGTGTGTCCAGAAGGCTGCTGCCCCTCTGGATAAGTTGGATAACAATGCTGATCCGCCGATTGAAATATAGGCCAGGCCTCTGGTCACCAGAAACCTTTAAAAGGCGTTTTGACATTTCCTCATAGACCCACGCTAGGACCCCAGGGTTTCAACTTCAACCCCAAGCGCCACAAATATGTAGCTAAGGTTTTAAATTCTAGACTATGAACATGAAATATTGTTCTCTAGTTAGGGAATTAGAAAAAAATAGTAATAGGAGACGGCCGTGGTCGTGGTAGGTAGGTACATCATGCGTGGGCCAGGCAAGCCCTGAAATTATGCACCAATTTTACTATAACTTTGTTCACCTATTGACTGTTTCCAAGATAATCGTTTTTAATATGTAGTCCGTATAATCGGGCAGTATAATTTGCCTCATATTTTTAACACAAAATAATTATCGGTACATATATATGTACCTATTTTGCAATATTTTCTTGTTTGCATCATTTAGTTACTTGTTTACTCCGATTGACGTGTTTATCATTTTCGTTACTATGACAGCGCAATACTTTAAATATTGTAACGTGAAGGTTGAGTCCGGTGCCAAAATAACTCACACTAATTTAAGACCCACCTTACAGTTTACATAGCGGCATTGTCCTACGATGCTTTAAATGAATACGGTAAACATTTAAATACTACTACTAGGCGTTTATTGCGCGTACTCAGTCGAAAAAGTTTGAAACCGATTTTGACGAAGAGTGCATGCGTATTGCATATTCGAGCGATAGAGAGGCAAATAAAGACAGGATATAGTTGCCTTTTCTCAATACAAATTTGAATACTCAAGCCGTAGCCATTTTGGTGGTTATACTGCTTTGTATATGTGCGTAAAAATGTGTATGTGTGGATTTTTAGGGATGTGGACGGGTCGATTTTGATCATATTATATATCGATAAGTGCTACACAGCGAAACTTCGATATCTTCACAAGAAATAAACATCACAGATGGATAATAAATATTTTATAATATAATAAGATAACTAATTTCTTGCAGAAAACATGTTTTAGTAGTTATTTATGTATCGTAATTAAAATATCCTGGTCCTTATTTTACTTTTTAGCTTCTCTATGTGCAATCGGTATGTCAGGCTTCTGTCCAGTGTAACACCGAGATACTTTGGGGAATAGTTATGTTGTAAGGCTGTCTTATGTGCCAGCTTATTGGACAGGTGGAAACAGCAAACTTCGGTCTTAGAAGGATTTGGGCACAGGCGCCAACGGGTGAAAAAGTCGGCGGCAGAGGTCATATAGATATAGCTACATGATAAAAGTCGGACGCCTGTTTTTCTGCCAATGCCTATTCATAAATCTGTTAAGACCTTTTTTCTTGATAACACCTAAAATAATAAGTTTATAATTAATCTCAATGTCTCCAGTTTGCTGTTTATTCAAACAGAAAAATCCAAATTTCTCAGTCATTATACGACCGCTGTCTTATATTATACGCCATTAAAAATTCAACATTAATAACAATTAATTAGGCATATCGTCCAATTTATAGTATGGCACAGGTATTAGTTCTTACAAAGTTGACCTTAATTTACAAATTTATAAGGAGTTGATGTAAAAGTGAATTGGAAGAAGTTGATAAGCAGACGCAACCAGCTAGTCGCCGAAGCTCCGCTTCCCTCGGATGAGCCAATTAAGCCTGCACCTAACAGGCTCTGGCTCATAAGGGGCTTTGAGCTTGCTGTTGCGTCAATTTTCATATTAACAAAAAAAGCTAGTCTAACAACACAATTAATGATTATTTTGCCGCATTCTTCACTATCTCTCCCTGTCTCACTGCCATCTGACCTTCTAACCCAGAGGGGAAAATATACCTTATTGGGGCTACTTCTTCCTCGTGATATATTATTTAACCGAAAAGTAATTGGTAAAAGTTAAATGATATTTTGCACACAAGTTACAAGATGTTCATTGTTAAGAGCCGGGGTTAGGACCCACGACCATTGGTTTTAAAATCAAACTTTATATATAATTTGTATTTTTATAATAAATCAGTTTTCTTTTTGACATTTATTAATTGTCAAGATTTTTTTAAATCCTGGACAATTGTCACATGTACGTTTTTATGATAGATCTACATCGACGCAACTGCATGTCATTGTCATGGTTCTTGCGGTTTATTTTTATAACGCCAAGATCGGAATTTGGCAGCTAACTCCATCTTGCGTCGAGTAGAAGAATCAAAATCGTACAGAAAAAACTACTCTCTGCCTTAGGATCCCCTTTCAAATGTCATAAATCCAAACATGGCAGCCATACCCATCGACAAAAAAGTCTACCGTTGATCTAATTTCATTTGACAGTTAACTAATACGTATTCGACACGCTTATATTTGACAACTAGAATCCTGACTAGAGCTCGGACTGCGTACCAAAAGTACGTCTCTGTTACTCGTACCAAAAGTACGTCTAAAATACCACTTTTACGAGTATGACCCCCAATAGGCAGTTTTCGTATTTGCCGGTCTTAGGCGTCTTACAAATAAGGATTATATATGCAAATATCGACTTATTATTTCGGTAGGGGTCGGAAATATTATGACGTTTTGAGTGAAGGCTATGAATCCATTGACATATTTTTATTATATATTATTACACTATTTTTAGATACAACAGACGCCCAGACGACCGTCTGTTAACAAAATTTTGTTTTGCTTAAAGTAACGGTAAGAATGGAGGTACGAGGTGATGAAAGTTTCATATTTGTTTTATTTCAGAAATCAAAGTTCGTACTTTTAAATACTCGACAAGCTAAAAGTAGTCTATTACAAAAAACCTGTTCCAAAAACTATTCCGGTACAACGCCCCGCCTCTAGTGTGGATATTGTTCACTGACAGGTGTTGATGATAGCAATTCGACAAGTCACAATATTTCCCACATCAAATGGAAATCAACACGAAACGTCACTTTTAGCATGTCGAATAAGGGCCCAGCTTTGTGGGTACGGTCACTACCGACCGGGTTAGAAGGCCTTCTTGCAATAAGGCTTACGAGTCTTCGGGGTATTCCAGAAAAGTGCATGCAAGTGACATGACGCAATTTTTTAACACTTCTGATAAAGCTAATGAGCCGATATTAGGTATGATAACGTTTGATAACTTTAGCTTTCAATTCAACGGTATTTAATACAGATTTTTACAGTATTAAGGTAAGGTACTTACCATACGCGTCACGTCCCCGACGGAGTAGATTTTTTTGTGGAATGTTCAATGTCGGTTACAAGCTTACAAGAGAGGATGATGGTACTTACATCGACGTGCATCCACATGTTGTACTTCTGGCAGATGTCGGCGATCTCGGGCAGCGGGTCGAACGCGCCCAGCACGGTGGTTCCTGACGTCGCGTTTACGAAGAACGGCACCTGTTCAATAATAAACACAAACCATACACAGGATTAAGTGGATTTAGCCCTAAGAATAATCAGGTATTCGTTAACTGAAGATTATCGAGTAACTTTGGGACTCTAATACAGACGGATAGGTATGGAGAAATTCTAAACAACGTTGTCGGTATACCAGATATGGCACGGCATTTACTTAAAAGAGTACTCCTATAATATGCACAAAGCGGGACTTGCACATTTACATCAATTTATTGTGTAAATGCACTGGCGCTACAATACATATGCGTCTAATAATTTAATTGCTAGCCTGAGACTTAACTTAGGTAATAACTCAAGTTCAACGTTTCAATGTTCTTAGCAAGTTGCACCTATTAGTTGTTCTTGATAATATATTTTTTCTATAACTATTTCACTTACGTTGCCCTTATCCTTATGTTCGCGCACGCGCCGCTCCAGCTCAGCTGGAATCATGCGCCCGCGCTCATCAGAAGGCACGGAGATGCAGTAATCCGTGCCGAGACCGCAGACCGAGGCGCAGGATTTCACGGAGTAGTGGCACTGGGACACAAAAAAATCATTACGCTAAAGGCCTAAGCTTAACTTAGCACGAGCGACCGTGTCTTAGCGTTGTCATATATTTTTAATGAAAATATTGCGTTTATAGTAACACTGGTACAATTTGTGGCTGCCAAATCGATGCAGTTAGCTTATTTGTATTCTAGGAACAGGCTGGTTTTTAAACAAATACTAATAATGAAATCTTGGCAAACTGACCTGATCTGACGTAAACATGACCAAATGTCCAGGAATGCTGGAAAGTCCCTTCTCCTTGTACTGTGGGAACATGTTGTGGCGAGCTGCCAGGAACGCGTACAAGTTGGACACGGAACCACCTGTGAACAGCATAAAACGTTTAGTAAACCATTACAGCTCCGTGATGTGATGCGAACCCCTGAAGAAATTGATGAGATATGTTATATTTACAAAGAGTCATATACCTACTTAAAATGTCACTAAGTTGTGATATATTTCTTTACTACTTAATCTATTTACTTAATGAAACCATGAGCTAAAAGAAAACAACAATGATGAAAGTCAGGGGAAAATTGGGAGTGATTCTTGAGGAAGGCTTAAGTATATAACTTGTTAAGGTTTTGTGTAAATTGTTTGAAATATAACGATGTTGTCGGAAAAAATCACGCTGGCTAGGAGCTTTAATCGAAAACGCTGCCTAATCCGTTTGAGCTATAACAACACAATGTATGGTGGGGTTGTTTCTCATTCATAGGTCTACAAAAAAGTCCGCGATGTTAAATGTCTATCTTTTAAGGATAGCTTACTGTATCCATTCTTAACTTCTAGAAAAAGATCACGTAATATGTGGCATTTGCAAAGCTATTTACATGGATACATTATTAACAATTATCAAAATAAATACGTTAGTTATATTAAGCATTTCATACAGATTACAATGGTCCCTTACACCAATCAATTTAAATGAATATTTCAGGAGTAATCGTAAATCAAAGTTTCATTTCCAGCCATATAATTGTAAGAAATGTTAAAGACTCTATCCGCAGTTAGTTCAAATTTTTACCACCTTATGCGCTGGGATCGCTTTACTTACCCCCACCATGCACTTCGCACGGTCCCAATAGATGTATACGAAGTTAGACAATGTACTTACCA
The DNA here is from genome assembly GCF_033807575.1 of Cydia pomonella. Lineage (NCBI taxonomy): Eukaryota > Metazoa > Arthropoda > Insecta > Lepidoptera > Tortricidae > Cydia > Cydia pomonella. Next base: position 495,132 of record NC_084728.1, read on the forward strand.
GGAGCCAGAATACAAAATAAAGACCGGAGCAATCTCGTAGGTAGCATATGTCACTCACCAGGAGCAAAAATGGAGTCACTATCGCTCCACCCGATCATCGCCCTCATCTTCTCGAGCACCACGTTCTCCATGAGAATAAAGACGGGCACGATCTCGTAGGTGAAGATGTTGGTGTTGGCCGTCAGCCAATTAATCAGCTAGATGATGTCCAGATAGCAGCTTTCAGCCTATTACCTGGCAATCTGGACGGACAACAGCGAACAAAAAGCAGCAGGATAATATGTCGGTGACTGGTTCCTATCGACTAACATAGGTCGCGCTGCCGTCTTAGACTTTCGTTTCTTCATAAGTTTTAGAGATTCACTATCATGTTCCCATAGGATACAAACTCTTGGTAAATCCCATCAAGTTTCTTATGAAAACGGCTTCCACTTACCAGGGGCCAGAATAGAGTCACCATCGCTCCACCCGATCATAGCCCTCATCTTCTCGAGAACCACGTTCTCCATCAGTATGAAGACGGGAGCGATCTCGTACGTGAACATGTTGGTGTTGGCGGCGGCCGTCAGCCACTCGCCGGCCAGGGAAATGATGTCCAGGCCGCAGGAGAGCTGGTTGAAGAAGTGGGGGTGGCCTGCGGACAAGAAGAAAATTTTGGTACCTAAACTTCAAAATTCTTCAAGATTCATGGGTTAGGTACACCAACCAATAACGCTTATTTTTTTACAACTATTAGTAGTAATAACATACAATACAACCCACAAAATCGTTGACGAGATCTTTATTCGGAGGCTCGCTTCCTCTTGAGTTATTCTTAAAGAAGGCTCAATAAAGCGACTCGGGACTAAATAAAAATAAAATAAAATAAAAAGCATTTATTTCGGACAATATCCATAGGTAATACACAAAACAACAAACAATCAAAATATTTACATATAAATTACAAAAAATGAAATAAAAATATTAATTAAATTAAATTAAAAATACGGATAAATTAAATTAACATTATTCATTACATTAAATCAAAATTATCAATTAAATCACATTAAAATTATCAAATAAATTAAATTAAAATTATCAATCACAATATATCAAACTAATTACTTGTCGTAGTTGGCATGTGGCGCGTGAGATTTCGCCCAGTGGCCAAATATCGGGCTGTCATGGGCCCCTGCGACCGCGCTCAAGAGCCTGTTGGGGCTACCACGAACACGACGCATCAGGGACGCGACGCGTTTGCGCATAATGGCATGAAAATCGTCCGTGTATGCCTCCGCGAACATCCCCGACGCACTGCAGTACCGTGGCAGCCCCATCAGCATCCTGAACGCGTTATTGTAGAGGACGCGCAGCGCACTATAGGCTTTTTTCGTGCAGTTGATCCACAGGCTGCAAGTGTAAAAAGTTTGGCAATACGATCTGAACAAGGTTATTTTAACACTTGTTGTGCATTTTGCAAACCTGCGGATCAACATGTTGCATCTCACTGACAGAGCCCTGCGCTAAAATACTTGGAAGTTTTTTTAGCGCAGAGTTGCGTAAAAACGAGTCAAGTTCTTCAAATTTAGACTAACTAGCCTAAGTAACGGCTATCCTTACAAACTTTGCTATCCTTACTCCTTTTATGTAGTTTCCGAAATAAGTATCAATGTAAATACATTTTACCAGAGGATTGACATGCAACGAAACAGAATCGTTTTCAAAAAACAATCAACAATTTCCAAACACTATCTCGTTCGAAGTCCCCCTACAATTTCGCGGTCCCCGACTCAACCGGAAGTAATAGCAAGCGCCATTACACCACGATTGTGTCCGGTACAGGAATGCCGGATGTAGTTCTGTTTTGAGGTTCTTTGCAGTTGTAATATGAGGGGCCGGTTCTTGGATCCAACGATTATACACTTATATTTATATTTCGGCGGTTTCGTGGGAATCTGCCGAATCCCGCACCAGAACAGGCGGCGCAACCGAAAACTGCGTCGTCAAAATGATATTTATATTTTAAGATTTTTATTATTGTATGTATGTTAGTCTGTAAGGTATGTATATATGGGCCATAGTTGCCTGAAAATAAATGATATTTATTTTATTATTATTAGAAAAATAGCAGCAGTAGAAATATTCTAGAAAACATTTGTTATTTTGTATTTTCATTTTAGCGGAATGTTCAGGCACTCCCATAAGTATTACTTACATTGATTGGTATTATAGCCATGGATATTTTTAACTAAGCACCAGCCTATATTGGTAACGATGTCCTGATATTACATGGAACGGAAAACCGCTGTTAGATTGCTAACACCCGTTGACTGGTCCGTTCAATAAGCGCATATTATTAGCCAGTCTAAGTCGCACATATAGATTGAAATTACCAAAAATTCTGCATCACAATCATAGTCCCGGAATAAATTCAGATAATTTAACTTGTATTCCTATATAAAAAAAACAGGATCACGATTCTGATATAATAAATTGTTAGGGCTCCTCTACACGATGGCCCAGCGTAATAGGCCAGTCCAAGGGACGCAGCTATGCCGTGAAATGAGATAGCAATATCACTTGCTCCCTCTAACGCATAAATTGTCCCTAGGACTGGTATACGCTGGGCCATCATGTAGAGGAGCCATTGTGGTTTGAACTGGTTTTGATATGACCTCGAAGATCGCTCGCGTTGACTGGTGCTAGCAAAATGAAGGATGCGCGCCAACTATCAAGACAATCGTCAAGGCCGCATCAAAACCACTTTCAAATCGTAACAGGTTAAGTTGGTGATCTGAATGGGGCTCAATATGTGATGCGCCAAACATGAGTCTAACTAACCGATAATTGTCGTGTTTTGCACGATTTACAAAAATTAGGCACCTAATAATCAAACAAAGCGTTTCAAAAACACCTCTAGAACCTATCCTGGCTCTTCTGATCCTAATAATGTCATCTCAACAAAATGAACCCTCGAAAATTTACACATAGATCACATTTTTATTACACGCCTCTTATGAAATTACCTCTGTCTCATTTCGTTTAAGATAATACCCATTATGTTATGACAGCATTGCTTTATTTCCAAGTTAAATCCTCCTAAAACCGCCATTAGCCTGGCCTATTTTGGCCGCCATCTTGTCCATTTTGACGGGCCGCCATTACTGGGTACTTTATCATGGCGCGTCTGCCGCGGACGGCTTTTATGGTGTAAATCAATTTTTATAGCCTATTTTCATGACTAAAAGATAGCGATATTAATCTTCCAGGGCATCATGATGTTCATTCCATACAAATAAAATAAGTATTTATTGAAATATTTACTTTTACTCGTAACGTAAGTACACAATAACGTAAACACTAAAATATTTAACACAATAACTCTAACTTTATTATTGTCGCAGTGTATCGTCAGTGTGGCAGTGGCAGTGTGTTAGCATGTGGAGCACGAGAACGTTTAACTTATACACAGGGTTCATTGAAATTACCGCTTAAGAGGAAACAATAGTGGTCATTTTTGGCCGTAGTAAGTAAATATTTTTAATGAGTTTAATATTACCAGTATCTGTGTCTGTGCGTTTTATTTTCTTTGATATTTTTGTTTTTACAAGCTTTTATTTAACTTGCCCTCTTACAGGGAGACAGGAGGTGGCTGTGGGAACTCTGTGATAAAATAATGCAAATTGTGTTTGGGATTCTTACAATTGTGTCGATGAGTATTACTTGCCGGAGGAAAGGAAAGTACAGTCAGCGATAAAAGTTGTAGTAAAAATGACTTTTTTTCCATAAACATATTATAAAAACTAGGTTACTTTAAAAACCGCTAAAAACGGCCAAATAAACGCGCCTTAAACAGACACCTAGCAAACAAAATTGGCAACAATACGCAAAAACCAAAACGGTCAATACAGATAATTTCTTTTTAATTGCATTCCCAAAATTTCGTTACTATTGGTTAAGTTAAGTTTTGGAGGAGGAAAATGTCGAGAACGAAACCTCGATTTCTGAGATATTTACGCAGGATTCTTTTACGAGCCGCCCCCGTTAGAGCAAATGAAATATTTACCGAAAATTCTCAAATCTGCGGAGCTCAGTTGGTATTTCTTCTTAATCGTTCTTAATGTTCTTTACCTCTTTACCTATTTTTAAGTGAATCGTTATAAAAATTTAGTTCGAAATCACATTTATTCAAATAGCTGTCAGCTGGCTGTCAGTTAATCATACGTTGTACTTAAAAACACCGTAATATTTTTAAGTTGTAGGACTTTCCTTATTCACATTCAAATATAAGCACCTAGTAAATTCAGTTATTGATTTTTAAGAAATTAAATATGTCAAATATGTCTTACAAGTCGAAGGGAATAATAATATTTGAATCCCTCCAGCATGCCATTCAAACTATTTAAATTAGAAATGTCGAGGCATTTTTTAATCAAGCAGCCCCGAATTCCAACATGCGGGCAGCCCCCGGCCTCTGGAGCTAGGGTTGGCAGTCATTCTATACCTATTGGAACAGCAAAAAATAATAATTTAGTTAGTAGGTAACTTACATAATTGATACTTTCTGATAGGACGAAGTAGGTAATTTGTAAATTATGAAAATATTTGTAAATTAATAGTAAGATAAATATGAAGTACTTTCATATTTAAAGATTTATTTAATAACTTAAACGTAAATTTTTTTTCATTTCACACACCTACATCAGCAGAGTCAAATATTTTTATATTATATACGAATACTCATCACATCAAAATACTATCAACTCAATCCACAGCCAATCAAATCGATGATTAGCTATTGTAGCATATATACGAAAATAAATAAATAGTGTGAAGTCTGATTCAGATTAAAAAAATTGTTACGGTGTTGTTGTTGTTATTGTGTGTGTGTTTGTACACCATTACAACTTTACACGTTTTGTCACGACCTTGAAGATCTCTAACGCTGATTGGTGCACGCAAAATGAAGTGGAAGTCGTGCGTGAGATGCGCGCCAATCACTAAAACCAGTTTAAACCAAATTGTTAAATTAGGAATGATCTTCTGGAGTACTATTATAGCGATATTATCATAATGTCAAAACCGTAACAGAAGGCAAGTATAGGATTGAAAACGAGAAAAAGATGCGACGTGCTACGGCGAAGCACACTTAGGTTTGTTAATTCAGGGCTAAAATAATTGTACATATTCTTTGCTTCGCGGACCTTCAACCTTCTTTGTTCAAGCGAAGCACTGAGATTAATATCAATTGTACATTTGGGAAAATTTACAGGTTAATAGTGGCAACCCTGCATGACCCAGCAGATTATTCCGCACTGGCAACACCTGTGTTATTCGCGTCTGGCAGGATTACCCGCGCGTTCGAAGTGCCTCCATTAGCTTTCGGCTTTGGGGCACGGATAATAATTCCGGATAATACTTTGATGGACGTAATGGTGGAATTATGGTGCTTTTGTTATTAATTTTAGCCCAATTAGTGCGGTTACTACATCTATTTTAAGTCATCTTTGCACATACAAGGTTTGAACGCACGAGACCTATGTACTTATGGTATTTATTTTAAGGATATTTTGGGATAGATCTAGATTAAGGGTGGTCCCCAGCAAGCTCGGTTAACGTATAAACGTAGTTGCCCTCTCATTTTAAAACGACTAGCTATATTGCTCTAAAACTTTGTACTTACAATAGGGTAAATATATATCTGTGCGTGTTATTAGTTTAAGTAGATTCAGATACCATAGTTTAAAAAATATAGCGAATTTAAGGTTTTTAGTACTAAATTTGTGTTTGCTCTATTTCGTTTGTTTTATAAACTGGAGCTTTATAAACTAATTACAGGACAAGATATACCACATGTCATTGTATGTGCAAAGTTTCATTACAATCCAACACGTAGTTTTAAAATGAGAACAAAACTCCGTTTGTATGGGAAGGTGAAATTCGGCGAGGACTCTTAAAAGAAAATAGGTTAAAATATTTACATATTTTACTGTGTGTGTGTATTTGGTTGTCTGGAAGAGATCGCTTTTTAGCGATAAGACCGCCTATTGTTACCTGGTTCTATTTTCCTTTAAAATTCATTTGTAGTTTTACATGTATGTAAAATGTATAATTGTTGGTGCAATAAAGAATATTTACTTACTTACTTTCTACCAATAGAATCCCAGGGTTGATAAAATACGTGTAGAATTATCAAATCCATCTTGGGTGGATTTAATTAAAATATTATGAAATGTAAAAGTTAAAGAAAATGTATGCGGACAGAAAAACAGTAGTTTTTCTCTTTTCATAGATTAAGCCGTTTTAAAGTCGGTCTAAGCTTACTTGGTGCCGACTTTAACAGGGCAAAGTGTCATTATATAGGCCATATTTTCATAGAAATATGAAATTAAAGATGACATTGCCACACTTTATCATGGCAAATACCTCTCAGGGTTAGGTTGGTCGAACTATATTTCAGTATAAAGTGACAGGTCCTTGATGTACAGTCAACATCAAAAGTAACGGATCAAATAACGCTTCATAAGTATCTGCCATTCTGTAACAGCTTAACAAAAAGTGATGTCTGTAATATAGAACAACAAAGTCTGTAAAAGATATACTTTTGAATGTGAATTTTAGAAATTTATGTATATTGGGAAAAGTTATCTGGGATGTCAGATACTTTTGGCGCGTTGTTTCATCAGCTACTATTGATGCTGACTGTATAACTAATATGTTATCTCTTCTTTACCTCCAAAAACAAAAGTAAATTATTCTGTGAATCAACTTATGGAGCATACAAAAGGCTTAAACAACCACTGAAAACAAGTAGCATATGTTAATCAAATCTAAGCTGCCACTGAATGTGCCTCTAATTCCCCCTCCAGGGCTAAAAGTGTCAAACGATGGAGTCCCCTGGCTCACGTCCCCTGGACGATTCTCCCCGGGGACGGTTTATCGCGCCGCACATGCGAGTAAACAGAATTAAATCGAATTTAGTTTAGGAATTCAAATTAGTTGCGGAGGGGAGTGAGTGTCAATAAGATCTTGGTTAAACATTATTCTTTCTTTAAGTTTTTTTTCTACCTCTATAGGTAGCTACTTATTTTGTAATTCAGGATTAGACTTAATAGGTAAAACTATAGTCTGTCAAGCTGGACATGTCAGTAGCAATGTAAAGCAAACTAAAGTATGGTATCCCTAGGAAACGAACAACAAGCAACAATGATTCGATTGTCTAGAGACATTTACATACATGTTTGCGGTCGACCGCATAAGCAGTTTGGCATCCTTAGCTTTAAGTATATGGATCTGAATGAAATATATGGATGAGTATATGGATAAGCGCTGGTGGCCTAGCGGTAAGAGCGTGCGACTTGCAATCCGGAGGTCGCGGGTTCAAACCCCGGCTCGTACCAATGAGTTTTTCGGAACTTATGTACGAAATATCATTCGATATTTACCAGTCGCTTTTCGGTGAAGGAAAACATCGTGAGGAAACCGGACTAATCCCAACAAGGCCTAGTTTACCCTCTGGGTTGGAAGGTCAGATGGCAGTCGCTTTCGTAAAAACTAGTGCCTACGCCAAATCTTGGGATTAGTTGTCAAGCGGACCCCAGGCTCCCATGAGCCGTGGCAAAATTCCGGGACAACGCGAGGAAGAAGAAGATCTGAATGAAACGAAGAAATAAATAAATAAAGTCTATCATCATAAAATGTACGATGACAGGACGATTCAAAAGACATATTATATGTTTATGCCATGGAAGGTGTGAGTAAGATAAAAGATAAATAATAAAAAGGTCGTCCCACGAGAGTACTTCAGAGTGTCGGCTCTATAGATAGCGGTTTAGCCAAAATTGATATTGAAAATAATGGTGCGTTGGGACATTATCGTGCCCTGGGATTTTATCATCTTGGGTATAATCTTTTTTATGATGTAATGTAGGTTTGAGGAGCTAGATAGCAAGATTGGTATTGAGAAGACAGCCTAGGACGTCTAGGTCATGCCAAATGGATTTTAACCTTATTCAATTTGAATTGAAAAACATAAGTAGGTAAATACAGAAAACTTGAGGTAAGTTAAATTAATATATTCGATTGCTTAAAATTAATCTTATAGGAACCTATCTGAGAACGCAGCTACTTATTTGTTTTTATTACATTACTTAATTAAATAATAAATTGCTGGGTGCTCGGGTGATAAATAATTTTTGTTTGACTGTTACAGTTCGTCGAGTTAAAATAATAAAACTAAAAAAACATTATTAAAGCTAAAAAAATGCAATATCATTACAACGCAATCGAAAAAATAATAAGCAAAACAATACCCTTGTTCATTTAAGTCTGATAAGAATCTTCGTAAAAAACATAAGCTTATCTTACTTACATCACGTGCCCATTGTTGCCTCATCCGCGAAATCTCTACGGAAATAACCAACTGCTACAAGGGAGGGTAATGTTCAATACTTTACTCCGTACACACGCCCGCGAAGCCTGTGCGGAAATTACGCCATTTTTTATAGACAGATAACGTCGGGGACCCTCAATCAAACCCATACACTGGACTGGATTTTTGGCACACAACACAAATGCATACAGAAGGACTGCAGGTCTTACCGCTCGAGATTTCGGGAACTGCCAGAAGGCCTACCACAAAAAAAGAAAAATCGGAGAACCGAGATTTTGTTATCTGCTTCTCTATCAGGCATATTTGAGCGATAGAGGCAGATAACGAAATTACGATTTTGGATTTTCGCGGTAGACCCTCAGTCCTTGGGATATTTTGGAATTAAGTTAGAGGTTTAGGACCTGTCACTTGTTATAGTCATTCATTGCATAAGTTTAGTCAGAGGTACCTATTTTTTTATTTTAAATTATACTACACCGCTTACAAACGGTGGATTTAAAACTTTAATGTATTAATTATCTATCAATCAACCGTGCAATCGAGCTATGTTAGGTACAAGGTACAAGACAAGCTACATTGATACGATGGGGCTGACATAATCATTAAGGATTGTAAGTCCGCAAATAATAACAGAAAAAAAATGACAGATTTTTTTTGGATATTTGCTTAAAATAAATTCGTTTCAATTATTGTAAGACATACATCACAAATCAACGGTTTTTCATGGTTAATTAGTTATTTTTTTATGAATGCTTTCTATGAAATAGTTTAATAAATATTATATACCAATAAAACAGTCATTCTGTTTCGGTTTGTCTTACTTCCCGCCCTTGTCCCTAGAGTATCGGAAAATATTTACAGATAGTCGTAGGAAAGCTTTAGATCACGGGACCCTACGACACTAATATGAGAGGATTTTTCTCTGTAATTCTATGTTTTGAGTGAAGTTATTGCTAATAGAATTAAGTATCAATATCTTAAGCATAATTTGAAAATTATGCTTAAACAAAAATACATCAAAGCGGTTGATTTCATTATACATATGTCCTAATAGGAAATCTTTATGATTGGGGCGAGTACCTAAGAACCCTGTAGTTTGGTATACACACTAAAATGATCTACCCATCGACAAGGTACAGGGTGGGAACTTAGACGTAACATACAACACATACCTACAACTTTTTTTTAACGGCAAATTTGACATTAAATTTGTTGAATAAGTATTGTTTTGAACAGATACTGTAAGAATACTTAAGAATGTTCATATTTCAGAGAGTAAAATTTAATAAATAAAGAATGTACTTTTTTGGGTTTTCTAAATCATTACCGAAAATCATTTCCCAAACATTTTTTCGCGTTATTTCATTTCGCCGAATGATCAAGTAGCAACTCAACATAATAATTCGTATTATTTCCCAACCGAACAGTTAGCAACTGTATATTTGGACAACAACTTAAAATCTACTTTTTAACACGCAATGTTCTGGCAGCAGAATGACTTTGTAAGTCTAATACGAAACATTGAAAGTTTATTTTTGTAATCTAACATCGTTCGATGCAAAAAAAGTCTACCTAACACGCTCTTTCTCGCTTCGCTCGTCGTCGCAACTATCTTGTCTCTGTCAAATGATTAGACATATTATCGAATTAATTTTTATTGCCAAATAAATTTTGGCGAAAGAAATATCTTCCAAATGTTTGATGTCATAATAATAATCTACTTAACAATCATAATGAAAGTTTGCCGAATGTTGGTTGCCAAAGTAAATCATCTGCGAAGAGTTTATTGGCAAGTGACATTCGGTTAATAAAACTCCCGCGAAGAGGCAGAACACCTAGTAGTACCTATGGAGAGAATTTATTTCATTTGAAATGACGCTGGCGCTGCCGGCAGGTAAAGTCAAGCATCAAATGGATATTAACGGCCAAATAATGCCGTAACACATCTGTTACTACCACTGCCACATTCTCTCACTATCTGTTTGATGATGTTAACTGTACACGACGTATTTTATTGTGGCCTTTTCATCCCGTGTATGTACACGTATCGTTAATAAGATTTTATGGCCAACCCTCTCCAATCAACTATACACCGAACATTCCATTGTGTGTTTAAACTAATTCCGGGGCGTTGATGTTTTGAGGTTATGATCGGCGCGTGGCGTGTCAATCAGCCGCCATTGTTGCGAAATAGCGGTCGTGCTTGTGGTCGCGTTCGCAAATACTTGTGATTGCTTTTAGCGATGCGTTCATGATAATGATAAGTACCTATAGTCTGGAAAATCTAGCGCGGAAATATTTATTTATTTAAACGTGGTGCATGGTTTTAGAAAGTGGACATGAGAGGGAATTGCGATTACTATAGTAAACACCCCTATAAAGGAACAGGCACCAGTAATGGGATGGTACTCGTATAGACAAATCCTGTAAAACAAGTATTAACCATCAGTTTTTAATCGCTGGCAACATTTTACCATAAACAAGGGCCAAAGAGCTGCTTAAGTTTAATTTTTCATTAATATTTGTTAGTTTGAAAATTAATGGCGCCATACATCTCATGACTGGAGCAAAAAACCATAGTTTTAGTTTGTTAATAATATTAAAACCAATTGCAGTAGCTTTCATGAAATACATAGAAAACATGAAGGACGAATAGGACATTCAACTTTTAATGCATAAAGCGGTAGAAATTTTACAGATGTCGGTGACATATCAAAAATACTCCAAATTTTATCTTAAATATCCCATGATTGGTGCCGTTAACATGATGTGATATCGATTCACCTATACTTTATGGATATATTCGGGTGCTACTCGTTAAAAATAGTAGTATTGAAATACAAACACTAATTCTTAATTTTAAATGAAATAAAATAAACTATTACTTATAGACAAAAGACAACCATCATTATTCGAAATAGACAACAATCATAGGTATCGTTGAATAGCAATCTCTACTCGGAAAGCTTTAGGTAATGGAGGTGAATCAATTTATCTATGTTAGCGTTATGACAAAGTGTAGCAAAAGCAAAAAGAAACCTATATACCTCTCATAACTTACAGCAAAGAGAATTTTAAATAGAGGTGGATTGTCAAATAAAACTTTGTAGCCACAGTAATTTTACTGCCATATTTCGACACATGATTAAAACTTTTAGTACGCCATTTGACTTTGATCCTTATTCCTTCACTGATATGTGTTAAATGTGTGAAATATCAAAAAGTGGCGCCATCTAGTGGACATAGGCCAAAGGTTATGGCGCCATCGCTGGAAACGATGCCGCCATACCTTTGGCCTATGATCTATTAATTAAAGTTTTGATCGTGTGTCGAAAGATGGCAGTAAATTTACTGTGGCTACAAAGTTTTCTTTAATAATCCACCTCTATCTAAAATTCTCTTTGCTTACAGTAAGAACATTAACAGTTGCTAAAACAGATTTTTACAGGGCTTATAACCTTAAAGTTAGTAAGTTAGTAAGTATTAGTAACTAGCAACACCTCATCACAAATCTCGTGCGTGTGGTAAATCTTTTGCGGTACAAGCGGTTCAGCTTTGGAATGAGTTGCCTACCTCCTTAAGGCAATCGCGGTCCGTAGCATCGCTTAAGGGGCAGTTAAAGAAGCTGTAGCTATCTGATCAGATTTAACTTATTTGTGACTACAAATATATAATTATATTTGTTATACTATTACTTCTATTTTATTTTATTTTTTTCATTTAATTGTATTTTTTGTTTCGCCCTCTTTTATAATTTTATTGATTTTCCTCTAGTCCATTGTACTCAGTGCTATATTTGTCTACCATTCTTCATCAATTCTCATCTACTCAAAGGTTAACTGGAAGAAATCCCTTAAAGGGATAAGTTCGCTTTTGTACTGCTTATACTGTGCCATATTTATATTTTGTCTTTTGTACAATAAAGAGTTTATACATACATACATACATATAGTAAATATTAGGTACGATACCATTGTAAATATACCAAATATTTCAGAAAAATCTCTTACCCTCGACGAATGCAACCATCCCATCATCATTACGTAAATGAAAAGCATCTCGTCGGCAATGACTGTCGGTCTGTGTGTTTAAAACAATAAATAAGCTAAAGCCGCTGAGCCCCCTTGATTTACAAGAGTGCCCAAATCGCGGGATTATGGCGCTATTGAATAGGGTGGCCAAATGATGTGTTGTAACAGGATAGTCCCTTTCGGTCGTTATCGGTAGGGTATAAATCTTATCTCAAAAAGCCCTTTCATTTATACCACTTTTTTTTTTTCATAAAAAAATATGACGTCATAACTCCTCTCCATTTTTTTGTTTCTACGGGTCAAATTGATTCAAATGGCCTAAAGACCAATCGTAACGATTTTCATGCTTTTAACACTATGCGTCATTTTTAGGGTTCCGTAGCCAAATGGCAAAAAACGGAACCCTTATAGATTCGTCATGTCCTTCTGTCTGTCCGATTCTGTCACAGCCACTTTTTTCCGAAACTATAAAAGCTATACTGTTCAAACTTGGTAAGTAGATGTATTCTATGAACCGCATTATGATGTTCACACAAAAATAGAAAAAAAACAATAAATTTTGGGGGTTCCCCATACTTAGAACTGAAACTCAAAAAATCTTTTTTCATCAAACTCATACGTGTGGGGTATCTATGGATAGGTCTTTAAAAATGATATTGAGGTTTCTAATATCATTTTTTTCTAAACTGAAAAGTTTGCGCGAGAGACACTTCCAAAGTGGTAAAAAGTGTGTCCCCCCCCCCGTAACTTCTAAAATAACAGAATGAAAAATCTAAAAAAAATATATGATATACATTGCCATGCAAACTTCCACCGAAAATTGGTTCGAACAAGATCTAGTAAGTAGTTTTTTTTTAATACGTCATAAAAATTTAAAAAAAAATTTTTTTTCATCAAACCCATACGTGTGGGGTATCTATGGATAGGTCTTCAAAAATGATATTTAGGTTTCTAATATCATTTTTTTCTAAACTGAATAGTTTGCGCGAGAGACACTTCCAAAGTGAAAAAATTTGTGTCCCCCCCCCTGTAACTTCTAAAATAACAGAATGAAAAATCTAAAAAAAATATATGATATACATTGCCATGCAAACTTCCACCGAAAATTGGTTCGAACGAGATCTAGTAAGTAGTTTTTTTTTAATACGTCATAAAAATTTAAAAAAAAAAAATTTTTCATCAAACCCATACGTGTGGGGTATCTATGGATAGGTCTTCAAAAATGATATTTAGGTTTCTAATATCATTTTTTTCTAAACTGAATAGTTTGCGCGAGAGACACTTCCAAAGTGAAAAAATGTGTGTCCCCCCCCCCCTGTAACTTCTAAAATAACAGAATGAAAAATCCAAATAAAATATATGATATACATTACCATGCAAACTTCCACCGAAAATTGGTTTGAACGAGATCTAGTGAATAGTTTTTTTTTAATACGTCAATAAATTAAAAAAAATTTTTTTTCATCAAACCCATACGTGTGGGGTATCTATGGATAGGTCTTCAAAAATGATATTTAGGTTCCTAACATAATTTTTTTCTAAACTGAATAGTTTGCGCGAAAGACAGTTCCAAAGTGGTAAAATGTGTGTCCAAAGTGGTAAAATGTTGAACAAGATCTAGCAAGTAGATTTTTTTTTAATACGTCTTAAATGGTACGGAACCCTTCATGCGCGAGTCCGACTCGCACTTGGCCGCTTTTTGTCGTACTTCTAGCACTAACAGATTACGGGATTAGAGAAAGATCAGATTTCACGTACTACGACGATGGCAAGCGGACATCATACTCGTAAGTTATGAACTCTTGTATCTCCAGAAGTGCTGAAAGACTTAGATTAAGCGGCGTTCAGATATGAAAAATGATATTCTTTGTTGATATGATGTTAGTGTCAGGTACTTTAAAGCGGTTATTATACTGGATGCGATTCGTACGTCGCTCAGATGTGCAAGCGGGACGTCGCTATAATACACGCATAGCGTTGTCTCGCTCAAACATCAGAGCGACTTGCGAACCGCATCTAGTGTGATAACCGCCTAACGCTTATTGCATAAGTATGAATTGCAAATCAAGATACATACACAACATGAATAGTAAAAAGGCACTAATGGTTTGGTAGAAAAGGTAGACACTCAGAGTCCTTAAAACTGAAAGTCAGGTATCATGTATGTCGCTCTACGATTTTTCTTACTAAATAAAGAATAAATATTACTTATAGAGACATTTTTACACAAATTGACTAAGTCCCACGGTAAGTACCTATAATGGAAGAATTGTTATCACCCCATTACATTTGTTTTAAGAACTAGCTTTAAGAGCCCTTAATCCTTGGAGCGTTCTCCGATTTCACGAAATAACGCTCGATAGATGGCGTTGGCGCTCGGTACGCGAGCGCCGGCAACGCGACGCGCGTTTCAATGCAGACTAGAATAATCTTGATAGTTTTCAATATAATTTCAAGCTACATTAATTTTAGTGTTATATGATATCATATGGGCACTCTTTATTTTATTTTATATGCACAGTAGTTTTTTTTATGTACACTACTACTAAGTGTACAGACTACAGAGTGTACTATAACCCTTGCTCTTTATTCTGTCTCTTTCACACCTATGGAAAATGAAGAAGTTAGTAAATGACTGCAGGTATAAATAAAGTATATTAGTGCAATAGAGAGACAGATAGTGTTTCGTTGTCGTATCGTAAACGATTGGCATGTTGGCCACACACTTGCTTGGTGCCTAGCCAAAATACCAATCGTTTGCGTATATTAGTGCGATAGAGAGACAGTAGTGTTTCGTTGTCGTATCGTAAACGATTGGCATGTTGGCTACGCACCCATGATACCTAGCCAAGAAGCCAATCGATTGCGTATATTAGTGCGATAGAGAGACAGATAGTGTTTCCTTGTCGTATCGTAAACGTTTGGCATGTTGGCTACGCACCCATGCTGCCCAGCCAAGATGCCAATCGTTTGTGCATATTAGTACGAGAGAGAGACAGATAGTGTTTCGTTGTCGTATCGATTGGCATGGTGGCTACGCACCCATGCTGCCTAGTCAAGATGCCAATCGTTTGCGCACATTAGTGCTATAGAGTTTCAGTGTTATTTGAAATCACGTTAGGGTTTGTATTATTATTTATGACCCGAATGAAGTCCATCCAGGTTCTTATGACGAAGTCAGGAGTTGGTCACCAGAACTCCTAATCTACTCATTATAATTCCATCGTGCTTGGGCTCAAAATATTTGCCCTGACGAACACCATCGATCTAGATGAGGTCCAGGGTCTCATGACGGAGTCAGGAGTTGGTCACCAGAACTCCCCAGAACTCCTAATCTACTCATCATAACTCCATCGAGTTTGGGCTCAATAGATTTACCCTGATGAGCACCATCAATCTAGATGAAGTCCAGGGTCTCATGATGGAGTCAGGAGTAGGTCACTAGAACTCCTAATCTACTCATTATAATTCCATCGTATTTGGGCTCAATAGATTTGCCCTGACGAGTACCATCGATCTAAATGAAGTCCAGGGTCTCATGATGGAGTCAGGAGTTGGTCACCAGAACTCCTAATCTACTCATTATAATTCCATCGTGTTTGGGCTCAAAAGATTTGCCCTGACGAGTAACATCGATCTAGATGAAGTCCAGGGTCTCATGATGGAGTCAGGAGTTGGTCACCATAATTTCTAATCTACTCATCATAACTCCATCGTGTTTGGGCTCAATAGATTTGCCCTCACGAGCACCATCAATCTAGATGATTTTCAGGGTCTCATGATGGAGTCAGGAGTTGGTCACTAGAACTCCTAATCTACTCATTATAATTCCATCGTGTTTGGGCTCAAAAGATTTGCCCTGACGAGTACCATGGATCTAGATGAAGTCCAGGGGCTCATGATGGAGTCAGGACAAGCACCATCAAATTACCATTATGATGAATAGATTAGGAGTTCTGGTGACTAACTCCTGAGTCCATCATGAGACCCTCGACTTAATCTAGATCGATGGTCCTCGTCAGGGCAAATCTTTTGAGCCCAAGCACGATGGAGTTATGATGAATAGACTAGAAGTTCTGGTGACCAACTCCTGAGTCCATCATGAGACCCTGGACCTGATCTAGATTGATGGTGCTCGTCAGGGCAACTCTATTGAGCCCAAACACGATGGAGTTATGATGAGTAGATTAGGAGTTCTGGTGACCAACTCCTGACTCCATCATGAGACCCTGGAACTCATCTAGGTCCATGGTGCTCGTCATGGCAAATCTCATGAGCCCAAACACGTTGGAATTATAATGAGTAGATTAGGTGTTCTAGTGACCAACTCCTGACTCCATCATGAGACCCTGGACTTTATCTAGATTGATGATGCTCGTCAGGGCAAATCTATTGAGCCCAAACACGATGAGGTTATGATGAGTAGTTTAGGAGTTCTGGTGACCAACTCCTGACTCCATCATGAGACCCTGGACCTCATCTAGATCGATGGTGTTCATCAGGGCAAATCTATTGAGCCCAAACACGATGGAGTTATGATGAGTAGATTAGGAGTTCTGGTGACCAACTCCTGACTCCATCATAAGACCCTGGACCTCATCTAGATCGATGGTGTTCGACAGGGCAAATCTATTGAGCCCAAACACGATGGAGTTATGATGAGTAGATTAGGAGTTCTAATGACCAACTCCTGACTCAATCATAAGACCCTGGACCTCATCTAGATCGATGGTGTTCGTCAGGGCAAATCTATTGAGCCCAAACACGATGGAGTTATGATGAGTAGATTAGGAGTTCTAATGACCAACTCCTAACTCAATCATGAGACCCTGGACCTCATCTAGATTGATGGTGCTCGTCAGGGCAACTCTATTGAGCCCAAACACGATGAGGTTATGATGAGTAGATTAGGAGTTCTGGTGACCAACTCCTGACTCCATCATGAGACCCTGGGCCTCATCTAGATCTATGGTGCTCGTCAGGGCAAATCTTTTGAGCCCAAACATGATGGAATTATAATGAGTAGATTAGGAGTTCTAGTGACCAACTCCTGACTCCATCATGAGACCCTGGACTTTATCTAGATTGATGGTGCTCGTCAGGGCAAATCTATTGAGCCCAAACACGATGGCGTTATGATAAGTAGATTAAGAGTCCTGGTGACCAACTCCTGACTCCATTATGAGACCCTGGACCTCATCTAGATCGATGGTGTTCGTCAGGGCAAATCTTTTGAGCCCAAACACGATGGGATTATAATGAGTAGATTAGGAGTTCTGGTGACCAACTCCTGACTCCATCATGAGAACTTGGACTTCATCCGGGTCAAAAATAATAATGCAAATGCAAACCCTAACGTAATTTCAAGTAAAAATGCGTTTTTCAGAAAATCGCAGCCAAATAACACTAGACCCTACTCATAGTGTTGTGTTCCTGCCGGTGAGTAAGGTTGCCAGAGCTCAACGAGGGGCGGGAGGGGGTTAGAGTCGGCAACGCGCATGTAACTCCTCTGGAGTTGCAGGCGTACATAGGCTACGGATACTGCTTACCATCAGGCGGGCCGTAAGCTTGTTTGCCACGGACGTAGTATAAAAAAAAGGACCACTGAAAATCCATCAATAAGCGAGAGTCTGTTAAGCATAGTGTAAAAAATGAACTATTATTAAGATTTTCCAATCGCAGTATATAGCACTTCTCGGAACTCCGTAGCTGATTACGATCGCAACGAATGCCTGACAATCGAGCACAGGTCCGTCCTCTAAGCGCGCTCCGCGCGGACTGAGAGCGGGGCGTCGCTGCTGCGTGATTTATACGTGTTTTAAAAAAATATAAATTTACGGCAATGTAGGTCCCATAGTTATGATTTTTTTTTATAGGTTAACATAAAGTTACAGTTTGCTATAATATTATTTTTAAAGCAAAATATGCGTACAATTTGCGGAAAAAAAATATAATAAAACCCTGTTATCGCCAAAAAAATGAAGAAAACTCGGAAGGTATTTTATCAGTTTTTTCAAATGAATCTTCGATTGTTAATCATTCCAGCCCCTCGTACGAGATATGTTGAATCAAATTGTAGTCATTCATGTACCAAATGATTCTTGTTTACAGCAAAATTGAGAACCGAAACGCCACATCTCACTGCAAAATTTGGAAAAGACTCCCAATAAAACTCATTAAAAAAGAGGTTTAAAAGAGAAAATGAAAATTTGAACTGTTGGAGCCGCTAGTTTAGGAAACGATTATTTAAGTACGTCACCAGTTTTTGAATAAATACTAATAGTTACGTCGTAATCTTGAATGAAAAAGGAAGCATTTTACAAAATACGCTCGTCTGTAGGAATAAGGACTCTTAAGAATAATTTTTAAGTATAATCTTGCTATACCCTGTCCGGGTCCATGTGATACTCTAATCTTTTGTAACAACATATGTACCATGGTTTGCAATAAAGGAAATATAAATTTATGTTGTGGGTACTCAGACAACGATATGTACGATATAATATACAAACACTTACATACAAAGAAAATATCCATGACTCGGGAACAAATATCCGTGCTCATCACACAAACCCCGGACCATTGGCTTTATAGGCAGGGTCAATATACCCACTGGGCCAGACCGATCTTCATCTATAATTTATACAAACGCGTACCTACTGTTTTCTTCAACGGGTCCTGTACGTGGTATTATGTAAAAATCCCGCTAAAAGTTTCACTTGTGGCCACCCTACTCACCCATCCCATCCAGTAGGATTACCATGATGGATCATCGTGGATTGATTCTATAGACCGCGGGTTCGGTCCTTTGTGCTGTTATCTGAAGATATGGACATACGAGTATCCCCCGTGTCTAACCATTTCCATCGCATTTTATAATAAAGTCCTTAAAGTATTGATAACTTTCTCATGGATATATGTTTATCGTAGGGACGTATAGTAAACACCCCTATAATGGAACATGCACCAGTAATGGGATGGTGTAGACAAATCCTGTAAAACAGGTATTTACCATCAGTTTTTAATCGCTGGCAACATTTTACCATAAAAAGAGCCATAGATCTGCTTCAGTTTAATTCTTCATTGACATTTGTTAATTTGAAAATTAATGGCGCCATACATCCCATGACTGGAGCAAAAAATCATAGTTTTAATTGGTTAATAATATTGAAATCAATTGCAGTAGCTTTCATTAAATACATAGAATACGTAAAGAACGAATTGGACATTCAACTTTTGAAGCATAAAGCGGTAGAAATTTTACAGATGTCGGTGACATATCGAAAATACCCCAAATTTTCTCTTAAATCTCCCATAATTGATGCTGTTAACATATTCCGTTGGGCATGACGTCACGTACCCATTTTGAAACCAGACTGTGAGTCATGTCACGTTAGTATCATATCAATAACCGATTATTACAGAAGAAAAAACGATGCTTTATTTACAAAATAGATATATACAGAGGTATTAGTATTAATAACTAGTAGAGTAAGATCCTGGAGCCGCCAGACCTTACTTATTTTCTCATGAATAAAATTTATGCCATAATGTAGTGTTAATATGTACTTTTAATGTCTGCATACTTGCTATATTTAATATTGGCCCGACGGCCATTTGTCCGGTACAAGGTGCTAAATGTTGGTAAAAATAATACTAACTTTTAATACTAAGAAAATATTGTTAAAAATTGATAACCATCATTGCCAGACGTCTGGACTATAGCTTAAATCTAAAATAGCCCCTTGAGGCATTCTACCATGGACGCTGGCGGCATTTCCTCGTTGTATCGCAATACTGATACGTTGTGCGAGGAAGCTGCCAGCTCTTCGGTCACCAGTTACGTCAACCAGACGCTTCGCGATTATTGCAAAAACTTAGAAAAATTACCCCATGGACTTAGAGTTAAATGGTACGCCTTTCCGTCGCTTTAAGTCTGATTATTAAAAAAAAAAAAAACATTTATTTCGGACAAGATCCATAATACAAAAACACAAAACAACAAAACAATCAAAATATTTCCATATAAATTACAAAAAATTCAATTAAAATAATAATTAAATTAAATTAAAAATACGGATAAATTAAATTAACATTATTCATTACATTAAATCAAAATTATCAATTAAATTACATTAAAATTATCAATTAAATTAAATTAAAATTATCAATTACATTATATTAAACTAATTACTTGTCGTAGTGGGCATGTGGCGCGTGAGATTTCGCCCAGTGGCCAAATATCGGGCTGTCATGGGCCCCTGCGAAGTTAAATTATCTATTTTAGTACTCCGTATTTTGGCAGTTTTGCTATCCACCTATTTATGGCAGTGTTCTTCTATAAAACCCCGCAAACAGTATTGAATTAGTGGGCAGGGCACGGGCGATTTTAATAGCCGCTATTGAGTCGCACGAGTGGCAATCACGCGGGCAAGCGGCGCGGAATCCCCTCGCGATGGATGCTGGAATTAATAGCTGTTTGTTGCAAACGGAATTGCATTATACTTGTTTGCTATTGTGACCTATGAGCTATGTCTTGCAATTTGTGAAATATTTGTGCTGCGTACTCTAGTATATATAAAACTGAAAGTATTTATGTTTGAATATTTCGAGGTCGATGAAGTTTGGCACACGGACAATTTATAAAATAGGATATATGATATGTAATCAACAATCCTTTGCCATATGCTCGTATTTGTCATCCTACTTCAGTCAACCTCAGTACTTTTTGTACTGAGACTGATTGAAATAGCATAACACGTTCGTGCGTTTCCGTGCAAATACGATGGTAAAGGATTATTCACTACATCTGCGGATCGAGTGACAACCCTAGTACGAAAGTACGAAAAATACTCTAGTTAATAAGATAGACTAAGAACGGGTAGTTTGAAAAGCAGCTAGAAGATCTTGGTTTTAATTTTAGTCTTTCGTCTTTCTTCGAGACCTCAAAAACAATGCTGTCTTCGAGAATGGTAATATTCAAGCCTATTTTGTACGTGATTATTTGATTAAGTCTCGTTTTATATAGTGAATGTGTAAAATTCGTGAAAGTTTAAATTAGTGTCAAAAGTACTTAGCCAGAACTTATTTAGATCATTATTACCTTACCTTCGTCCATTAGGGTATCCTTTAAAATGACTTCAAGTTTAACAACTTTGAATGTTACTCGTCGGCATAGATAGCTAACCCCTGATCTCCAAACGTCAGTCAAAAATCGCCGCTTATCGACCCGCCATCAAACAAGCGATGATCGTCCAAGCGCGAGAACCAACGCCTCGGAAAATTGTTCCATGCGGGCTCCGATGGGGAGATCTTTGTTAAAAGTAAAAACCCCGTGTGATTTGCGCCTGCTGCATAAAGGTGGTTTTACTAAAATGCCCACGGTTTTAAAAATAGGTTAACAGATGTATGAAATTAGAAATTTTATGTTTAGGAATGCATAGCATTCCATAAATTAGTCGCGTAAACTTTAGGTACGTATTTAACTCCATTTTATATAAGTTTGTCCTTTGTCATGTCTCATGTAATCGGAGTCAAAACCGGGGATACACTTATACCTATAAGAATCATATTTGTAATTAATTTCCACCTTACTGCGTCTCCTTAAGATCTTTCCAGCCTTCCCCATGTATCCAATAATGAAGCGCAAGGGCAGCGCCTTGAATTCCTTTGGTTCCAGGTTCCAGGTAGCGATCGTCCGTGACATTCATAAAGTAGGTGCTTTTGTTGTGTCATCTTCTTCGTGACATGTTCGCCACATCGCCGTTGACATACCTATGTTAAATGTTGTGACTTCGCAATTTTGAGTCATTATACTTTTTACTGCAGGTTTTCGTGTCCCCAACTCCCCAGTATTTGATTTTTATATTCGTAAACTATGTAATTTTTGTAATTGTAATTAATTGTATATCAATATAAATTCAGGAAATAAAGAATTTTGAAAAGAAAAAGAATAAAGCACATTTGATTACCGCACTAACGATTTTTTGTAACCAAATAAAAAAATGATTCATAATTTTTTTTATAACAACGTTGTCATTATGACTAAAAAAGATGTGACGGTAACATAGTTGTATATTTGTATACTCCAGGCTAAATATTCTAAAATTAAATAAAAGCCAAGGGTCAAATATAGGGCCTATTTTGTGCTAATTATGTTTCAGTAGCCAGCGTAAGTTAAAACGCATTACGAATATTAAAATTTAAAGATTCTTTGAAATCGTAAAAACCTGACTAAAAAGTAGAATGATCCTTTTGCCAACGGCTCTGGACTGTTGATTGTTTTTAGTTTGGATACCCACTTTAGAAGAATGCAACCACGGGACCGAATTATAAGTTCATTTCTAGATCGCTAGCAATAATCTAAAACGAAATGAAGGTAGTCAGCAAGGTAAAACATGAGCACTCACCAGTCTTGACCTGGTGCTTCAGGGTGGTCTTGCAATCTTCCAGCAGCTGCTTGAGCGGCAGCGGCTCATCGCGAAGCTCAAGGTCTAGCAGCTTCTGCATTTCTTCAGGCATCTTGAATTCTAGGATCTGGAATAACAATATGATTAGAAATAATCTGCACTTATACGAGTAGTCAACGAGAAAAAGACCTTGGAAACTAGGCTTGAAGACTGGCTTGACTAACCTACGTAACTATTATCATCATATTAAATCTTTGGCATAAGCACGTGTTTGCTAAAACTAATGTCATTTTTAGGGTTCCGTACCTCGAAAGGAAAATACGGAACCCCTCTAGGATCACTTTGTTGTCCGTCCGTCCGTCTGTCTGTCTGTCAAGACCATTGTTCTCAGGAACACGTGGAGATATCAAGCTGGAATTTATATCAAATACTCAGGTCTACTGTCCCTTGGAGCTGTGAAAAAAATCAATCTTCTAAGCCATCGCAATCAAAAGATACAGCCGTTTATGCCTATAGGTTACTTCCCGTGACCTCAGAATCTTGAAATTTGGTACGAAGCAACGTCTTATAGCACAGATAAAGGGAAAATTGCGAAAACTGTAAATTTTTAATTACATCATATAATAAAACTATTTTCAATAATTGACATGACTCGATTGTCGTGGTGGGTGAAGCTTTACTTATATACCTGCAAAATTCAAAATTCAAAAATTTATTCTGCAAGTAGGCCTCAAGGGCTCTTTTATAAATCAATACAACATTTGCAGATTTGTACGGGACCCACGGTACGCGAGTCCGACTCGCACTTGGCCGGTTTTTTTTTAATTTAAAAGTGTTGTTAAGTAGGCTGCTATAAACTGCCAATTCTAGAAGATTCTTTAAATTAGAAAAATTATGGGCTAAGTAATCTGTTTGTGTCAAGATCGTTCATTTCCCGTATCCGGGTTCGCATTGGCAGGGCCGCCATGTTGTCCATAACAAATTGTTGATCTACTGAAACACGCCCACGACACGTGGATATGGTCAGCAGGGTCGTCATGACACTTACCTTCTCGTTGCGGTCGTTGACCTGCTGCACGAAATCCAGCAGAACGTCCACGACGCGCGCCAGGAACTCCCGGGTTTGGGGCCCGGCATCCTCGCGGTACGGCAGGATGGCTGCAAATAAAACATGACATAAGTAACGCTTGAACCAGAAACAGATCCGTGGGAGAAGTAACTAAATTAAGAGGGAAGTACATATAACATGTATATAATTATTATTATTATTTATTTTAAACTTTATTGCACATAAAAAAGAGTACAACAGGCGGACTTAATGCCAATAGGCATTCTCTACCAGTCAACCATAAGGCAAAACAGAGAAACTTCAAGGTGGGTGAATAATTTGTTCATACAAAAAGAGAAAATGTTTTTCCACTTCTAAATATTTTCCATTATCAATGATTTTTTAATATGTTATTGACACAATGAAAAACTAGGCGTATACATTTTCCTGTTTCAAAAATTTTAAAGTGAAATCTGTAAACCTAGAATATACTTATCATGCTGAAGCGATCGACATGAAAATCAAAGTGATTTGTGAAGATTTAGTTAGTGGAAACCGTTTTCTCCCGGAATGGAATTTCATAGTAAAAGTACTGTTATTTCGCTAAGTTCGCAAAGCTACCTGAATTCTTCCCTCTTAAAGATATCAAAACGTATTTAATGCACTATGTTGTATTATTAGTATTATTACACTTAAAATTTTAATTTCAAATTTTTTATGTTATTTATTTCACTTTATGACCTATGACGGCAACAGAATGGAAGGAACGAAAAATGTATGAATTTGTTGTGATTTTAATTTCTCGTATCTCGCACCCTTGGTGCAATAAAGCCACATCTGCATAATGATGACTTTTCAGGAGAGAGGTTTAAAAATTCTGTCAATCAAAATTTGAAAATATCTATTTTATGCTTAATGTTAGGTTTATAAAATTTTACAATAACTGTAATATAAATGTACTCTATTTAATACGATGTAGGTTATTCTAATTATTTAATTATTTTCGGAAATCGTGGGTTGCATGTGTACTTACGGCTTTATTGTCCCAAACTGTAGCAAACGTAAGTAGACATGCGTCTTTATTGCATGGATATCCGCATGAAGTATGTGTACATGCATCTTTATTTACCGAAATGTTATTTTAGTGGAGGGACGCAAGTGCAATAATAGGAACTGTTTAATTTGTATATTTTTATTTCAAGTCATAAAATTGTTAAATACACAAACATAATTTAAAAAAAAGTCAGATCAATGTCTTTAGGTAACCAAACCACAAAATAAAAATAATAAACTAGTAAAACATAGTTCAAGCTCTGCTTACATGATTAAAATTATCTCTTTCCTTATATGTAATCGAATTACAAGTATTGGTAAAAAAATTAGAATTGGCCCTCTTGTCTGCAGCAGTAAAAAATATTTAACTATTTGAAATACGAATATAAGTAATAAAATAATAGTATGTTAGCGTTTAATTTCGAAACTAGTCTGAATAATGTACTTAGATAAGAAATGTTATTAATACTGTCTTACTTATAATTTGACTGATATATAATTTGAATTAACTACAGAGGGGTTTTACTTAGGCATTTTGTACATAAAATAACTTTAAGAACAAAAAAGAGATTTAAATTACTAACCAAACAGTGCATAAATAAAGTACAAACTTCTAAAACAGAACTAAGGTTCTGTCACACATGATTAAATTAACTCTTTATAAATCTGATTAAATCTTATTCAACTATATTATGGTAATAAAACTTAAGAAATACTCCTCTTACTTGCAGCTGCAATGCCTGTAATATATTTGGATGGAGAAATATTTTATTATTTGAAATAAGTTAGTAAATTATTTTAACATGTACACAAACTAGTACTAATTATTTACTTAGGTATGAAGTTTTATTAACTCAGACTTACCTATAATTTGACTGGCATAATGCTGACATATAATTTGAACTCTACTGAAAGTACATGCAAGAGGTAGGTAGGTAGTTTTTTTTTTACATAAATTGAGATCAGTGTTGCAATCAATATCACAAAAGTATACAATTAAATGATTCTAAGTATCTATGTGTCTTCAGAATTTATATTACTCCTACTTCTTACATCCACATGGGCTGTTTGTCGTCTTGTTCTGCTCTTAACAATCACATACTTCACCTTGAACGGGTCATCTTTACTAATTGATACCTCTTTCACACTCTTCCAACTTATCTTTTCAGCTTGGCTGTTGTTTTTCCAAACACGGTAATTTAACTCGCTCTTAAAATCATAAAAACTGTTTTGTGTCATATTTTTGACCAAATAAGGCTCATGATCTGGTGATCTGACCCATCGGACTAGAAGTTTCCACTCTTCAGGCGTATAAATTGTCTTTAGTGACGACGCTTTCTCAATAGTTGAATGAACACTATCGCCTTCATTTTGTGTATGTCCTTTCTCAAGAAAGGAATGCGATATATTGACATTATGTTTATTAGAGGCGTAAATAGAGAGAATGAATATTTAATATTCATAATACCTTATGCATAATGGTAACATGCCAGTGGTGCTGTTATTTAAATAAATACATATAAGATATATGAAGACACCCGGTTTGCCACTAAATCATAATAGGTATTACCTACATTTCAGTATAATTTAAAACTTTACTATAATTAAAATTCCACGCAATATTATTTCCTAATTGATGCCTATACTTTTATTTTATTTTATTTGCGTTAGGTACTCGTCCATGTTTAACTTAGAAATATACATATATATCACGAGCGTGCCGTAGAAAATAAGGGTAAATTCGCTGTGACAGACAGATAGACAGACATACCCACGAGAGATCCTATAGTGCGTTTTTTTTTCAATTCGGAAATACGTACATAAATATCCCTAAAAAGCTACAATTTCTTTCACCCACTATCATTACTACATGCGAAGTGAAAATAAAAATAAACAAAATCTAATCACTTTATAGTATTTATGGGTAATCTATAATGATATATAAATTAAAATTAAGCAGATTTGATCTATAATTATACCATTTTCCTGTGCTTAAACTATTCAATAACGATGTATGTTTATCCATTTCATGTAAAAAGGGCGCAAGTGTATATATCGAATCAATATTTTGTGGCTAATAAAGCTACATGTTTATTTGCGGCTGGGAATATTTTGTGCAACAAAGGCATATGTGACTTTGTGACTAGCATTTTTAAGTTATATAACAGTATGATACAAGCAGAAAATAACACCAATAAAACATTATTAACACGTTTCTTTAAAAAAATATGTTAGTACCACATAGACCCGTAAAAAACAGACGCAACTGAACTTACATCGTCGCGTGCGCAGCTAAGGCGCTTGCGGTAACATCGGGAAACAACGACGCACGTGCGGTAGCGGCGTTGTTTCATTTTCAACTTGATCACATGCGTCGGTGTTCGCTTGCTTTATTTAAGAAACTAATAAAGATACAGAAAAAAGGATTTTTGTTTTTGATAGTATACAACATTTGTGTAACTTTCGCGAGATAAAATCGATTTTGGTATAAAGTCACATGTGGCTTTATTGCACCAAGGGTACGATCTGTATTAAAAGAGATCGTGATTCTGTACCCCTAGTGTAAATAAATTCGGTTTAGAAACGTGACGTACGCGTTTGCGTTTAGTCTCATTTTGTATGGGTTTTTGAACAGCGCGCCAAGCGGGACGTTTTGGAAAGTCAAAAATCTCATACAAAATGACACTTAACGCAAACGCGTACGTCACGTTTCGCTGTCGAAAATATTTACACTAGGGGTACTGAGTAGAAAAAAGTAAAAAACATTAAAATTCCAAATCTGAAAAAGTAGGCACAACAAATCGAAACCAAACGTGGCTAAACCTGACTAAGGCCAAGTTATTTTATGACAATTTTTCTAATAAGAACATTCCTGGCATCATCTTGCAGTGACTGCCGTCCACAGATGCTCGTGATTTGTGCTCCAAATTACGCTGCATTCTGTATTACACCCCTCACAATAACACCCAAGCTAACATCACCCTTATTTAACCTAGTGTAAGGTCCACATGACAAAAAAAACAACCGCATTTTACCCTGGTGCTAATGCAACATAATGAAAATTACTAGAAAAGTCAATGTTTAGCAAAAATAGTACTAAATACATGGAAATAGAGTAGCCGTCCAAAGAATGTAATAGTAAACAGAATTTTGTTATAATATTATGAAGGTCCGCTCATAACAATGCGTACATTTTGATTTTCAATATAAGCGGCAACAATAAAAGATATGCCGTTAGAAAAACTATTGCCAAACGAATTTCAACTCTAATCTTTTATTAGCAAAGACTGGGTATTTTAGTCGAGTGCTTTCAATAAAATTGTATAGAAACAATGGGGTGAAAACAATGTTATTGTAATTTCAACTCTATACTCGATGATTTTAAGTTGAAATCAGCTTCTGAAAATTTGAATATCTTTGCGCACGCCTCTTTTTGAAACTAAACTTTATAGTCTTCACCATAGGGTAAAAATTTATTTGCTAAGGTTTAACAATTGTTGATTGTGTATTGTAAAGAGATAGTCAAAGTCCTGGAGTTTGCCCTTTTGACGGATTAAAACGAGATAGGGCTAGGGAACCTTGATTAAGGTTTTTTGTGTTTTTGTACACGTTTCACGTAGCGGAAAATCTGTATGTTCAGAAGTCAGGATGATGTTTTGTTTTTGAAACAATAGACAGATCTTTGCAGGTTATTTTTTTTTATTCTAATAAAGCACAAGCTTTTCAATAAAAGGTAATATGAGATCTGATTTTAACCGAATCGAGTTCAACTATTGACTAAACATGGTCGCATTTTTATCGCGTGTCACCATGCCTGTCACGTTCTAACAAGTATGTACGTGCGAAAGTGACAGGCATAGTGACAGGTGATGAAAATGTGACCATGCGGTACTATCATAAATTTAAAATAAGCATTTAAAAATGAATTTTACAGGCTCTAATGTCATGTATCTTTTCAAAAGTTATTTTTAATGTTTTGTTGTCAAATAAACATTTTTATCTAAAGTGCAGGGGACACATTAATAAAGATATATTTTGTAAGTAAGATATATTTTGTTTAAAAAGACAAAAAAAATTAACCGTGTGAAATTCCGAATGGAAAATGAACTGACGTCCCAATAGAAAAGTTGAACTGTGCATTTATTTAAGTGCCTTAAAAGCCCTCAGCAAATGTTTCGGCCCTAAGCCCTTAACCCGCTTAGCGAGGGGAGAGCGGGGAAAGACGGGCTGTCAAACGCATGGATAGATATAAGATGGTGACGATAGAATAGATGTGGGAATTCAAAATTGAAGTATTAATAAATAAATATTATAGGACATTATTACACAAATTGACTAAGTCCCACAGTAAGCTCAATAAGGCTTGTGTTGAGGGTACTTAGACAACGATATATATAATATATAAATATTTATAAATACTTAAATACATAGAAAACACCCATGACTCAGAAACAAATATCCATGCTCATCACATGAATAAATGCCCTTACCAGGATTTGAACCTGGGACCATCGACTTCGTAGGCAGGGTCACTACCCACTAGGCCAAACTGGTCGTCAAAATATCATTCCTGTCAGAAATATTTTAGCCAGCAAAAGCAGAAACAACTACTAAATTAATAAGAAGTAATGTTAATGTAAACAAACAGTGTAGTAGAATCAAGAAAATAGTAATGGCGCTGTCAGCTGTAGGCCTCATGAGTCCTGATTTGGACTTTGGGCTTTTTAAAAGTCTTACAATAACTTATTCGACAAAAAATCCATATAATTATGGAACCTGCTCACAAACAATCATGACTACAGCGAAGAAAAGGCTGACAACCGGACAGACGAAAGCATTTTTGCCAAAGCTGAAACGGAAACGCTTCGCGAAAGAAGAATTAAAAAATTAAACAATAACATTATTTTAAAACTAATTATTTAACTTGGATACGATTGTACCTTTTAAATAACTGATTTAAAATGTAATGTACTAGGGTTCCATAAATTCGTCAAATAGAACCGAAAAACTAAAACTAATGCTCAAGTAATGCCAAATCCAACAAGTTAAATACAGATTATAACCCCATGAGACACTTACAACCCTAACCGCTAAATCTTTAGATTCAATTTCATTTGAACACAAAAGAGCAAATAGTAAAAGCACTTTGACAGTCTTTGTCAAGCATTACATCGCATTCCAGATGTTAGCAAACTGCAAAATAAGGAAACGCTGAACTATTCTAAAATTAACCTTAAACAAATAGCAACAAAAGATACATTACATGTAAAACTAACTTGGCCTACCTCACCCACGACTAACTAAAATAAATAGCCATTAAAATTTCAACGTTAAGATATTCACGTTAAAGTTGAATTTTAATTGTATGAAATACTCTACGGTTTCTCACAAAGAGGCATTGCAACTAGGGCTGTCACTCTTTGATTTAGGGTTGTGTTTTGGATGGACTGTATTTTTCGAAGATTGTTTCGAAGTGTTTAAGCTGATTGTAAGCGAACTGTGCTTTTGGGGCGACAAGTGTGAGCAAATATCAACATGCGGGCCCTTACTGTCTACTGCAATGTGATAGAAGTATGATGTACGGACAAACAGGCAGCTGGAGATATTGTATGACGATTTTACCGAGAGTAAACTCGGGTTATTTTGTGATACTCTGCTGTTGTTGATTGTACATGTTAGTACATGTTTGTGATGGTCACGAGTAAATGTATTTTTTATACAAGTCTTTGAAAAAAATATTTTTATTTTATTTATACAGCATGCTAAGGATACATTAAACGATTACAAGTTTTTTGCAATCAACGTAGGTTATATGTATTGAGATTATTATGTTTTAAGTAATTAATAATTAGATTAATTATTGAATAATAGTAAGGAAAAATCTACAATTTTTAAAAATGCAGGTTATAATTAATTATACTTAAATACTAATGTTAGTAACTAATTTTCTTATAACAAAACCCTTGACTTCCCTAATATAATTTTCACATTGAATTTAACATCCTTTTGATAATCAAACTAATAATCCAAACCAACAAATTTAATAAAACCAATAGCAATAGATTTATATGCAAATGCGACATCCCGAGCAGAGCCAGTAACCCTAGCGGTGTTGTTTTAATTACACCTAACCCTCCCTCTGCCGATTAGTTACACTTCAGAGGGCCACAGCACTGCAACGGTTAGTTCATATTTATTTTATGTTGGCGAAAGATTTACACTTTTTGTCAATTACTTTTTCATACTGATATTTTTTCCTAAAGCCACTGTAAAAAATACCAAATTGTTATTTGTTTTACAAGGGGGCAAAGTTGTTGTTTAACCGCTCGTGCTAATATTGATACCGGAGCAAGCGAAAAATTCGAAAATTGAACCAAGAGCATAGCGAATGGTTCGAGAAGTGAAATCTTGAGCGTTGCGAGGGTTTCAAGGCAAGAGGGTTAAACAAACTTTGTCTCTGAGTGAAACAAAACTTTTCACCACACCAACGCGAGGAAAATACCAACTTTGAAATACCAAAAAAACATTACAAATCAAATCCAAATGAACGTAATAAAAAATCATTCAAAATCATAATTTAAAAGTCAATTCTACCAACTGACGTAAGAAAACAACTCAAAATTTACACACACACATGCCCCACATGTGGATAAAATGCAACTTTCTCATTAGTTTTCGGATAATCAAGAGAGCCTTTACCAGTTGGTGTGGTGAAAATATTTATTTATTGGTAAAAACTTATACAACAAATATGAACAATACACGCCGTAGAACTAAAACGAATAACGAAAATGAATACCTATATACAGATCAAAACTAATTTGAATCTAAAATAAAACTGATATTATAAATGCAAAAGTGATTCTGCCTGTTATACCTAAATAATTATTGTCTAATTTTATTTAGTGTGTTAATGTATTTATCACTAAATTAGAAAACATAATCAGAAAATATAAAGCACGACCAGAAATATATGATCATTATCAAGAGGACGCTATTATTCTTATGTATAGTTCAGTTTAGTATGAAAAATGTAGTTCCGATTAAATTCCGCAATATGGCGCGTGATCATATATTACTGGTCAGGCTTTACCTTAGTTAATTAAATTACTGAATATTAACAAATTAAGTATAATGCTAACTCATCCAGAAAATAGGAATAGAGTCTAAATCAAATTACTTGGAGCTTGTCTATAATTTTATAGCAAAGCCGTCGCTTACTTAACTACATAATAATATGTCTGATATGTTCAAAATGAACTATCTGTAGTAGTACTAGTCTGCAGCCTGCCGCGTGCAATACGCCCGTGATATATCGCGGCGCAGCTGCATTTTGCAGCGAGGGACGATATTAATTCCACATTCCGACAACATGCAGTCAACATTGCATGCATGGAATTTGCGAGTAGGCAACAACTTAGGGTCAGGCGTAGGGTTGGTATTTCAAATGCTAGTCATACAAACCCTGACAAGATGCTATTTGGTCTGCTGGTCGCTATACACAGCTAACATATGCGCGTACGTCATAAAATAAATAAATATTATAGGACATTATTACACAAATTGACTAAGTCCCACAGTAAGCTCAATAAGACTTGTGTTGAGGGTACTTAGACAACGATATATATAATATATAAATACTATAATACATAGAAAACACCCATGACTCAGAAATAAATATCCGTGCTGATCACACAAATAAATGCTCTTAGCCAGGATTTGAACCCGGGACCATCGGCTTCATAGGCAGGGTCTCTACCCACTACACTAGGCCAGACAGGTCGTCAAACAGTCATGATGTCATGTACGTATGTATTTGGTACGTATGTACTAATTAAATATTAGTACCGGTTATGTAAACGACCAATTTCCAAAACTTTGTATATTAGAAGACTATTATTAGCACCGATTCTTAATTCAAAAGATTTTTTTTTCGGTAAATATTTCTGAGTTAGTATACTTTTATTTATTGAGCGCTCGGAATAAAATAATACAACCCTGTATTATTTTATTCCGAGCGCTTTCGCGATTCTTAATTCAAAAGATTTTTTTTCGGTAAATAATTCTTGTAGTATACTTGTATTTATTTCGAGCTAGGAATAAAATAATACGGGGTGTTTATTTAGTCACCTGCAATAGTTTACGGGGTGAATACATAGGCTATACTGAGCAATGTTTACTATGGGACCAACCCTAAAAACGCAAAAAAAAAATTTACTCTCCCATAGAAAATGTCAAGTTCAGGCAGCCAAAATGTATAAAACAGCCAATTTTTTTTCGCGATTTCGTAATTGGTCCTATAGAAAAAGTTGTTCAGCATGTCCTATATATTCACACCGTAAATTATTGCAGGTCACTAAATAAACACACTGTATAAATAATGTATTATTTCAGCTCACCCAGATATAATGGCACCTACGATGGGATTAAGGCATAATACACATCTCCTAGAGACAGAAAACTCCTAGATAAAAATAAAAGACAGAATATTCGTCTTAAATCCGCAATTAGTGCCAATCACGAAGTTTTCTAATTGCGCCGTTCCCGGAATCCGTGTCATTATTCTGAGGCATTAAGCAGCCCCCTGGTTGAGAACACTCGCTCGCTCTGGCTTCGCTTGATAGAGTGCGGCTCATGTGGGCTTATGGGCTTTTTATCCAAATAGGGTGGAAATGGACTGTCAAAAGTTTTATTTTGGTGTTTTCTAATTTAAAAGGACGAATTAATTGCAGGTATTACGATGTTAACTTGAGTTATGATAATAATATAATTATCATATTTTAAGACATTTTGTTATAATGATTATAGTGTGCATTTAGAAACTGGCATTAAGTAAAGTAATCAAGAATCTACTTACAGTTATACCTTATCGTCAGAGTAATGAATAATATTTACGATAACTTTTGTTAGAGTAGAGTAGGTAATTCTAATATGTTTAGACACTAGTGGCTTCGTGACTTTTAAATCTCGAGAACCCCCATGACTCCGCCATTTTAAAATTTTGAAAAAATTATCGTCCCATAAACACTAAATAATTATCAACCGCGCTCACAATATTCCATGAGAATCGATTTTTAAGAAATTCGACCTGTGGAAGAGAGAAAGAGAGAGGACATTCGAAAGCAGTTTTGTCCAAGTGGAAACAGAGACCTTCACTTTGCTCGCACAAAAACAGGGTAAGGGGTCCTTGCTTTCCTCAGAAACCTTGGAGGACAAATAATATCCTACTACAAAGTTAATAACAGAATCCAACTCCACATTAGGGAGCCGGATGAGCCCGCAAATGAGGCCCGGGTAAACCCGGTCATTACATCTTGCCCGGCTCTCCCCTCCTACAATTGATAAACGATACTGGCTGGATTTGATAGACAAGGGTTTTTCTTTTGGGAAAGATAAATTAAATGTTGAGAATATTGGGGTTTGGGTATATTTTTTAAAGGTTATCAATGATGTAATACTTTCTTTGTCAGATGTTGGAGTGTTTCCAAGTGAATGTACGGTCAAGGAATTTAGTTTCAGTACCATTTCGTACCTTGTCACAGTGACAATAGTATGGGGTTTGTAGCGACTTTCATATTAATTGTCACTGTGATAAGGTACTAAATGGTACGGAAATTAAATTCATTGACTGTATTATGTTATGTATGTCTATTGATTTGATTTGGCATACGAGTATAAGGGCTTTTTAATTTTCTTTTTAACGGAGAGTGACTCGAATTATCGTCTGCCAGCATATATATTTCGAACGTTTTTCACTAAAACAATCTTAACAAATCACTTTGATGTTGATGTCGATCGCTTCAGCATGATATATTCAAGGTTCATAGGTTTTGCTTAGTTCTTATTCACAATATTCAGACGAAAGGAGTGGCTGGCGTCCGTTGGCTCGTTGGGTGGACGACATTCGGAAGATTGCGGGTCACTTCTGGATGAGATTGGCTCGGGACCGGGACAAGTGGCGTACTAGAAGAGAGGCCTATGCTCAGCAGAGGGCGATAAAAGGCTGATATGATGATTTAATTTAATTTAATTTGTTTATTTATTAGACATTTATAAGCATACGTCGGGGTTTTCGGTGCGGGAATGTTTTCTTGTATTTATAACTTTGTCTATTGTAAAATAATTACCAAACTATGAATTAAAAATAGAAGGTAAGCTTCAAATGCGCTTAGAAATATTAAAATAGTATTGGTTTTTATAGTTTTAACCTGTTTTTTGGCTAGTGTAAAACATTCCCGCACCGAAAACCCCGGGGTATGTTTATAAGCTTAACAGGTACATCAAATCGCTTACAAACTAGCTAAAGATTGTAGGATTTACAATACAAATTACATTTTGTACATTAAATAACAGTTCATTATTTACAGAAATATTAAATATTGGATTATTAAATAAATTAAATTAGTCAAATGGAAATCATCATCATTATAATTAATTATTAAAAATAGAAGTCAAAATTTATGTGGCCAAATATTGGCTAAGGAATACTGATAGCTTTTTGATGATGATTTGTGTCGTTCTGTAAAATAGGGACCTCATCGCAGCAGGCGCATGCGCTATTGTTGTTAGAGGCGTTTAATACAAATACATCTAAACTTAAGTAATACTGCTAACTGTAGCTCAATAATTAGATACCTAATTACAGCTGTTTATACATTATGCCTTCTGTTATTCATTCACGGTTTTACCTTTTAACACTTTGGGTGACGAGAACCCGCTTGGCGGGTTCTATGTCTGTAGTCGCTTTCCTCTACAAAGCGGGAAAACACCGGGATCGGCTACGAGCGTAGCGCTACGATAACTTAGATAAATATGATTTGGATAGCATTGTTGCTGCACGATTAAATATTTTAGTTTAATATGCTACTGGGTTCTGTAACACAGGAAATCTTAGCTCAAGAATCATAGGCGTTGTATCTATCATGTACGTGTTTTTGCGAATGAATATTTCTATTTCTTTACTCAGGCCGGGCCGGGCCGTCTAAGTCCGGATTTAGAGTCCTAGGGCCCCTAGGCACTTGGTATGGCACATGGAATTTAGGGTCCCTTCTCCATCTCAAAGCCTTTGCTAGATTGGCCAGGCCTTGTGGGCCTATGTGGGAATCCGGCCCTGTCTATACTATTTAAATGAAAAGCTTCTATGCCTCAGGACGACACATTTTAATCGTCTTTAAGCCAGCTGCTTAAGTCAGTTGAGGGTAGATGAAAACATTACATGATCAAATAATATAGGTTAAAGTCAGGTCGTTCAGTCACAGATCCAGGCGGTTTTGTATTTGGTTAGTTAACCAAATTACGCGAAGTGTACAAATTGATTGTTTACTTTTATTTTAATATCTAAAGATACAGAGTATAAGTAGGCACCTAACGAAACTTGGTGACCTTATAATAATAGGAGAATCGATCCTTATCATCAATAGGCCATTCAGAGACGTAAATCATGATACCAATTTAATATCAAAATGTCCCGCAAAAAACTGCACTCTAGACGGACTAAAAATACTTTTTATGACACACTATGATATTCATATTCATATGAAAAAAAGCGCCGGTGACCTAGCGGTAAGAGCGTGCGACTTGCAATCCGGAGGTCGTGGGTTCAAATCCCGGCTCGTTCCAATGAGTTTTTCGGAACTTATGTACGAAATATCATTTGATATTTACCAGTCGCTTTTCGGTGAAGGAAAACATCGTGAGGAAACTGGACTAATCCCAACAGGGCCTAGTTTACCCTCTGGGTTGGAAGGTCAAATGGCAGTCGCTTTCGTAAAAACTAGTGCCTAAGCCAAATCTTGAGATTAGTTGTCAAGCGGACCCCAGGCTCCCATGAGCCGTGGCAAAATGCCGGGACAACGCGAGGAAGAAGAAGATTCATATGAATATGAATATCATAGTATGTTTGATACAAAATGTTCATGGTAAAACCAATCGCCAGCCGATGCAAGGGTTACTTTAAACGTCAAACTTTTATGACGTTTACTTGCACCGTCTGGGCTATCAAAATCGCTGCCAACTTAGCTTGGTCTGACTATATGGGTATTTTCCGCATGCGCCCCTGTTAATGAATGTACCTCGCCCGGGTTCGCACCCATGAGAGGGGTTCCGTGTACCCTAATTGATAAGTTTTTTAGGGCAGGCTTAGGGGTCTGAAGTTTAGTGATTAATTGATGAATTTAGCGTTTAAAATTAATGGGATGCTGTTTATGAGCGAAGTGGGAAATTAATTTAAAAGTGATTTTAAACTACTTTTTTTTTGTTCAGTTGTTAGCGTGGTTAGGCGAAGTTAGGGGTTTGAAGCCCGGTAAGAG
Organism: Cydia pomonella; assembly: GCF_033807575.1. Lineage (NCBI taxonomy): Eukaryota > Metazoa > Arthropoda > Insecta > Lepidoptera > Tortricidae > Cydia > Cydia pomonella. The sequence continues at coordinate 532,352 of NC_084728.1, forward strand.
CGTTTTGTCTAATACGTACGGATGTATTGTATCTTCCTCACCCTCAATATTATTACTTGCAGGTATCTATCTATCTATATGACAGGTACGATACGAATAGATTCAAAATTCAAGGCAATAGGTAGGCACTTTCAAATCGACACTAGAAATATTATTTTAAGCTAATTATTTATCATGCATGCCTACCGTGACGTCTCAATTGACTCCGTTGTGGACTGGAGGTTAAGAAAAACAACACTTCGTACTCATGTACTCTGCGCCCACCAGCTCGCCGCGACGTCCATCAACTGAGTGATTACTAGCGGGTAGTTGCATTGCACAGTTTATTATGTAATTGTCACACCTACCGCGAAAATTTCACTATCTACCTCTCCATTGCTCGAATAAGCAGAATCGATTAAGAGGCAGATAACTGAGGGCCTAGCCAAGATGCCAGCCGTTTGCGCCGTAGCGAACGAAACGGTAATGTCACTCTACCATAAAAGTGCGATAGAAAGACGTACAGGAGGGTTTCGACTTTCGTCTGCTACATCGCAAAAGATTGGCATCTTGGCTAGGCCCTTTAATAAATATTTCTGCCGGCCTAGCCAATATGACAATCGAATCGCTTTGTCTTTCTATCACTCTTCGGGACAGTGATAGTTACATTTCGATCGCTACAGAGCGTAAATGATTTGCACGTTGATATATAGTACAACCTAAACATATTGTATTAATAATTACGACTACGATTAATCTATATAACATTGTCCCATAATACGTATATATTTTACTACTCGATAACAAATTGTATTTTCTGCCCTCCGGGCGGAAAGCGTCAACTTTGCTCCCGCTGCGCTAAACGAAGTTGCCGTTTTCCGCCTCCGTCGAGCAGAAAAATAGTATGCGCACCAAGGGAGGAAAAGTTCCATCCCGAGTGTTTGCCACCCTCGCCTTCGGCTCGGGTAACAATTTTACACGCGGCACGCAATTTCCTACTTTTCCTCCCTTGGGACGCAAATAACTATTCATGTCTTCTGTCTTGGTACTGTACCAAAAAAACAGAATGATTATGATAATTCTTATTAGGAGGCTAAAATATAAAAGTTATCTAGTCATGTCAGTAGTTGCAATCATAATTAACTCAGCTTGTCAAACGTCTACGCAACCCTAAACCTATCTGACGTCCCCTCACGATAGCGACGCGCGCGCACGTTTCCGTTTCCTACCGCCGTTTAGCGACATCTAGCGGCGGAAATAGATAACACGCCTCTCGAGTTACCACAGATAATGTAAATAAAACGAGGGCGAGGGAGAAAACGGTAGATTGATTATAAATGACTTTGTAGAAAGTGTCTGAGTCTATAGGTCTCGGAATTTAGAGGCAATGGACGAAATGATGGAATAAGTTTGACGACCGGTCTGGCCTAGTGGGTAGTGATCCTGCCTACAGACCACACATGCGCAATTATGAAGCGTCACGTCTTTCTAAGGAAGTCGACAGGCCTTGATCCTGATAGCCCCTATTAATTTTAAACTTAGGTTAGGTTATTAATTTTAAAGTTTTGCTGCAGAAACGTCAATAGAAATACAGACTCTGAAAATATCAACTGTAAAATACAGGCCGCTGATTGATGCCATAGATAGACAGCAGTTGCGGCGCGTTGCAAATATTTGTATGGAACCCGGAGCTAAATTTTGCTTTCTTTTTCTCCATGAACCCATCGTGAAAGTACTCAACGGGCTGAAATTAGACAAGCCGGTGGGAATCGGACGAAATGATGGAATAAGTTTGACGACCGGTCGGGCCTAGTGGGTAGTGATCCTGCCTATGAAATGAAGTCGATGGTCCCGGGTTCGAATCGCATTTATTTGTGTGATGGACACAGATTGCACTTGAGTCATGGGTGTTTTCTATATATATAAGTATGTATTTATCTATATACGTATGCATATCATCTCCTAATAGTACAAGTTTTACTTAGTTTGGGGCTAGATCGATCTGTGTAAGATTGTCTGCAAATATTTAAGCTAATTCTGAATAGACTTTGACGTGACAAAGTGTAATATTGCTATTACAAATTCAGTGTTTCATAGTAATATGACGTATATTAAGATAAGGTACTGCCAAATTTTTTTTTACTGAAATACCCAGGAAGCCAAAATTCTTCTTTATACCTATTAAAGATTGTCTAGAAGAGATTTGCTTTTTAGCGATGAGGCCGCCGGTTTTCTATCTATATTTTGAATTGCTGTATTTTCTGACGGAGGTGACACCATTATGAGAAGACTAAGAAGTGCACGTAATTGTAATTATACATATATTCTGTGGGTTGGGTGTCTTTTCCGACTCATAATTCTCATAAATGAATGACTTTTATGACTTTAATTTCTCTGTTTTAAAATTTGAAGTAGTTAGATACTTTATTGTCGTCACTAGAATTTTGTTTCTAGTCATAAAAAACCTCAAATATTTATATAAATAAAAGAAACCATAGGTAAAGTAGATTGTAGCAACACCCCTCTATAGTCTATGGTATAATATATTCGGGGCTTACCGCGCATAGACACAGATTGTTTTTTTACGAGCTCTGTTTGTCCCCAGCATTAGGGATCAGTGGCTTACGTTTGTTGGCATTACTCATTCCAAATGGGTTCCGTGGGTTTACGTTAAGTAATAAGTATGATTTGGGTAGAGGGATATCAACTTTTACTTTAAACAATAATACTTCAGTTTGCATTAATCTTTTCAATTAATTGTATTTTATAATTATGGATGTGCGTGTATGGATGTGCCTTTGTGGCCTATTTGCTATAATTTAAAATTTAATTTAATTTATAATATTTCCGAAATGGAGTTAATTAGAATACCGGTGTCTTTGTGAAAGTTACTTAATTTAAGGTCAGGAATGCACCCTTGAAATTAACGGAAAAAAAAAACACGGTGTATATTTATAATATATCTAAGTACTCACAGTCATAGTAGAGGTTGCCCACGGAGGAGGTCAGCCTGGGGGTTCCTTGTCCAGATAGCGCCGCCATTCTCTCGCCCTGCGCAAAAAGATACATCGTTTTAAATGAGGTAGCATCATATTCATTTGAGTTTTCTTAAAGCTGTTACTCTTATATTTTAAAAATGCATTAATTATTTGTTGTATTTTAAAGACATCGTTTTCAATAATAAGCTAAATATCCCAGTGCTACATTGCCACAATAGTTGTATTCAATCTTAGAGTCATGTGGGGCAAGTGTGCGCACTTTTATTTTCAAACTAGTATTAAAATTAAACAATAAGTATGGAGCCCAGGATAAAATGCCCTGGCAAAGATTGATTAGAAGAGCCGACCCCAACTTAAATGGGACAAGGCGAGGACAAAAAAGAAGAATAAGTATGGAAGGGATATGAATATATGTATCGGGTAAAGCATTTATAAAGGTAATAATTAAAACAAGAAATAACCAATAAAATCTTAACACTCCGGAGAAAAATCGCTTTAATTCAATCAGATCAAAATGCGCACACTTATCCCATACTGCGGGTAAGTGTGCGCAGCTAAATTAAATTTGTAGATTTTTTTTATTGTAAGCAGACTAATTTTGATAACATTTAGCGAATTTTATTGCAACATAACATAGCTTCAAATGTTATACTGAATATAAGGCTTAAAAACATTACTAACAGGAAAAAAATCATTTACTTGTGACAACTTTCATCTTGACGACAAATTTTACCTTAACAGCACCGGATTTTAAATATTCTTTTTTTTTAGTAAACGAATGATTCCATCTGGATTTTTTTGCATAAATTAATTCTTCGCTAACATATCTTTAATTTATTTACACATATCACAAACTTCCCCCTCTCCATTAGTAAATAAAGGGGTTGCGCACACTTACTCGCTGCGCACAATGACCCCACATGACTCTAAGGTGCAGTAGATTCGTGTTCTTGTGTTTATGTGAATTTTAATTATTTCATGGTGAGCGTTCCGACTGAACACCTAGTGACCTTCACCAATGAGGAGTTTTGGCCGAAGAGTGTCGAGTTCCGGCGGTTCCCTGCTCCCTGACATTGCCAGGTTGCAAACTACATCCCAGCCATAATCGTTTTTAGTTTTAAGATATAACTTATAATAATATGTATGCTAGTTATTAAAGTATTTATCTATGGGCTAATAGAGGCCTGAAAATAAAGATCTTCATTTCATTTCTTCTCTCACTCTCACTGAGCGTAACATGAAAGAGATGGGGTTGCTTGCCCGGGAGCACGGATACCATGGTTTTGAATTTAAATTGTTTGTACCTATGTTTAAATAAATAAAAAAGTAATCAATACGTTCCCTCTAAAATTATATTTTCATATTTATAGCTTTTGTGCATAATTTATTACAAATGTTTTAAGTGCAAGTTCGTAATTTTTTAAAATAGAGCGCAAGTCAAAAACACAGCTAATTAAATTTCCCAATCTGTATCATCACTCAAGGAGAAGCTTAAAAAATTGTGGCTTTCCGATACTTTGGTTACGACTTCCTAGTTCCATTGAGTACTTCTACTTTTTTAATTTCCTTTACTTTTCTGGTTCGAATTCATATCTATTTATATTATATATTGAATATTTATTTATTTTTATTTACATTACTATTTATTTATGCATTATTTTATGGTTATTTTTCTATCTATGTATATTTGTATCAATGATGTGTATGCAAAATTTCATAATTTCAGTGATTGTACACTTTTGTTTGTGTTTGTCATTCATTCACCGTTACTTCTGTTTTACTCATTTCCTCAAAGGTTAACTGGAAGAGATCCCATACAGGGATAAGTTCGCCTTTGTTGTATTTAATTGACTCTGTAACTGTGTTCTTCGTGTTTTTATTTCTATGTACTATTAAAGTTATAGGTACATACATACATACATAAATTTATAGCAGCCGAATTGTGATCCAAAAAAGTATTACAACTTTTTTAAATAAGTTTTCTGCACCTACTGCACCTTAATTCAAACGATCTCTCAGCTAAAATAAGGCGTTAAAATACCTTTAAAAAGTTATTGTCAGAGTGTTTGCTTAGAATGTTATGTTTAGGCTAAAATAATAAAATTAGCCGATCTGATTTCATATGAATACATGTAGTATCTATAGAAGTCACTAAATTAGATCTTATTCTGTTGCAATAAAGTAACAAACGATATACGTTAAGGGGCCCACAGATTACCAGTTCGCTGGAAGATATCGGCCTGACAGTTATTCGCAAAAGTTGAGAATCGCGAATAACTGACAGGCCAATATCATCCGGCGAACTGGTAATCTGTGGCCCCTTTGTGATGCTACGTCGCGAGCTACGGCGGTCGTAGACTCGTAGCATTCGCTACGAGAATACTTTTTACAGCTTGATTTGAAATACATATAACACACGGCCCGATTCGAAGAATGATTAAGACACGTTTTAAAAATCGATAACTAAACGACATGTAAAAATTGACGTTTATTTCGATTCCGCTGTGATCCCTATAAGATCTATCTTCAATATTTCTAACGTCAAAGTGACATTGGTTGCCCTAATTGACCTGCTTCTGTCAATTATACGACATAAAAACGATATCTAAACGAGAACTTATCTAAACCAGCGGGCTAAGCACGGTGGCATTTTTATCGCCAGTCACCATGCCTGTCACGTTCTAACAAGTATGTAAGTGCGAAAGTGACAGGCATAGTGATAGGTGATAAAAATGCAACCATGCTGCCACCACAGAACTTATCGTTATCGTATCTCATTCTTCGAATCGGCCCGACAATGAAAAATACTGTTGTTTGAATGATAATTCAACACAAACTTGAAATAGCTGGCATATTTGGGACGTTTGGGCTAGTTAGGGGTTAAAAGGTAATTATTGACGGGGCTAGTTTGCGGGGTTTCCTTTTTTTTGTTTCTGCTTAGATATATAATGATCAAGTATAAAATATTTTATCGTAAATTTTATAATTAGACATTATTTCAGTTTCTAGTTAGCTTTGTTTTAATTTATTGTTTGTCTACAAAATTATGTTGTAAATAAATATTGTAGGTAAATATAGGTAGATATAATAACTTATATAATTTACGAACGCTAATACATGCAAAATATAAAAAAAATATATATTGTTAAGGTATACTTCAAATTCAATGTTTATCTAATGATTTGAAACTTTCTTGCATACATTCAATTAAATTATGTATATATACCTTTATCTAAAACACATACCCACTACACAACTATCCATTAAAACTACAAAGGAAAGAATCGTGCAATGAAACACTAAAATGTCAAAAGTCATGCGAAGCGTAAAATCAAAATGGCGGCGAAACAAGATGGTGGATAAAAAATGGACGAACCAGTTGGATATGCTCAGCTATTGACTTGCAGTAGGAAAAAAAGCCGTCCAGAGAGATTTTTGACATTTTATCTATTCTGGAAAAAGAAAAACGTATGTTAATGATGCATTTTACGGCTTTAAATTAAAAGTACTTTAAAGACAATATAACTTTCGTTTAAGCGAAGATTAAATTCTATTTCAACAATATTTTATTTTATTTGAATTTAATTCACATGTACTAATAGATAGACATAGATCGTTTAATCAAAAATTGGGAATAAAGTAATATTTAAGTACTTCTAATAGAAAGGTAGGACTTGTATTTGAAATATGAGAGCTAGACTAATAGATATATACAGCACAGACGTTCTGCGCATGCCCCAAAAAATCCATACTAAAAGGTCAAACAGCCTTCGGGTCTTCTATTGACTATTTACAAGGGTATGGATTTTAAAATGACGTTTTGCTATACAATGATGAGAAATTAGAAAAAATCTATCGCTACTATGATAAAATCTAACATGAAATATTAGTCTAAAAACATACGAACCTTACTCGAAGTGTCGAAAATCTATTTACTTTAAATTTAATCTAGTTTAATTTAAATTTAATATACTAGTTTAAGCCGAGCACTACTTGTACGAGATATTTTTTGTGGAAAAACAGATGACTATATGGCAAACGGGATCGTTCATATAATTGTAAATATACAACGTATTTTCGCGCAATTTCGATTTTTTATATATGTTTTTCATATATGTTTAATTTTTATGAATTTCCTTTTAGAAACTCAGCTTTTTTGGAAGCTGGTGAGGTTTCCAGACTTGGGAACGGCTGGAGCGAGACTGGGGGTAGCTCGAGGGCTTCCAGGGGTTGTGGCTGGCGCCTGCGCGCGATGGGGGGGATGGGAGATGGGAAGGGTCAGATACAGGTCACCCCCCTAGTTCAAGGATCGATACGGAAGGGGCTATGTATGAATATGACGGGCGTTTGATAGTTACCTATATGTTTTAACTGGAATTATGTACTGCAATGTACATTATCTATTATTGAGATAAATATTTTTTTCTAATAAAATTTTTCGAGCTGCATGTTCTAAAGATTTTAATCGACACGACTGCTTTACTAGGAGCTCAGCTGTCCAATTCTGTCGTTACGAATCTAATTCCTAATTAAAAATCTTGGGCAAGTTCCTTAGAATCCTTGGTATTTTGTTAGAGTAGTAAAAATAATTTAAGACGTCTTTAAATACAGACATTTACGACCACTGGCGACAGTCGCTTGAAAAGACAAAGTTACTGTTTGCCTTTTAAAATCTACATATTTAAGTAAATATGGTCCGAGTACAGCCTATCTTGTTTTTAGTCCGTTTTTGTAAATAAGTCAGTTGGGTAGAAATGCCTTTAGGTTTTTTTCGTTTATATTAATTATTGGGACGACCAACTTTTATTTTTTAATTAATGTTTAAAGAAAAAAAATAACGACTATTTACCACGCAAAAACTATACTTCTTGCTGAAAAAATACAATAGTGACAGAATATTATCAATAATGTTACAAAAAACGTATGTTATTTAATTGTTATTATATGTTGTATATTACATACTTATTTAATTAAATTTCAGATGATTTGTAATTTAGAGATGATAATAGTAGCAATAGTTTTGTCGGTTTTGGAGGATATAATAACTGGTGAAGACTTGTCTGTAATTTTCTGTACAAAACAGTCTGCCGATTTTTACGGGGGTATGTATGTCAGATAAACGTCAGTTCATACCATAAATATGGCCATTGGCCGGGCTTTTCGACAGAGGGTTAAGTTCTTAAAGGCGACTCCAGTTGTTAAATCCTTTAAAGTCGGTGATCGTTTAAAGTCGGTGTAGCTTTCTTTAGTCCTTTCTTTTTAAAGCCCTCTTTTAAAAAGAAATGTTTAAAGAGAAAACTTTAATCAGTGCCGGATTAAGACATTTTGATGCCCTAAGCATTTCTAGACCATGGTGCCCCCTCATCAAGAGTACATTGAATTTTCTTGGTAAATTGAGTAACGTTTATTGCCGCATTACTGCTGAGAATAGAATTTTCAATCCAACACATCATTTTATCACGGAAATTGACAGTACTGCAGCAGTAATGTTCCAACAGTATGTAAGGTCAAGTGTTAGCAAATTGAAGATCGTGCTTCGCATAAGGCCGGAGGCGAGCCAACCAATGTCCAATTGTGAGAAGACATAAAAGGCATAGGCCGTTCTCCGCACAGGGTTTTGCAACCTCTAGAGCTTTCCTGCGAAGCTCATTCATGTGAGAGCAAAGGCAGAGCTTCAGTAGGAGCTTAGCCATTAGGGGACTTAATAGGGTAAGATTTAAAATTACCACTGACCCGATGTTTCAAAAACTGCGTTGTCCCCATGGTCTCGGAAAAGACTGGGTAAAGTCGACATCAGTATCTTGACGTTGGAGGTAATTTTAGAACTTAATCAAACGCGATTAAGTCCCGTTTTCTTAAATAATAATGTGTCACAATTAGGCCAATAAAATCAGTTTTTTTCGAATTTGGTCTTAAAATGCGTGTAATCCGAGTTTGCTCCATTCCTGGAGGTGTGCATAAATGTTTCCTCTTTTTCAGTTTTTTTTGCTTGAAAATCGAAAACGGTACGTCCGGCGTAAAATTTGTTCTAATTATGATTAAAACTGATATCTGAGGATCCGAAATGTAATTTAATTATGTTCTTGCAATAAAACATTGATTTATTGAAGGTACCCTAATATGTATTCCTAGTCTAAATTGTATAAAAAGGTCGACATTTTTTATTTTTGGTAAAATCATGTTAAAAATCCAAAAACGCGTTCTTACCAGTGTCTAATCCACGAACTGTCCTATGTCCTTCAAAATCAAGTGGTTTCGAAAGGAAAAAAATATCTCCTAAGGATCCCAAAATGTATGCCCCCTGGCATGGAGCAAACTTGGATTACACGCATTTAGAATGAAATGAAAGTATTAAAACATTTTCCAGCTTGCTGGGAATTAATTCCTCAAAACGCTATTTTTGGATTTAATTTGATTGGCCTAAATCGTGAAAGTTTAAATCAGTGTTTTTAAAGGCAAAGTCTAAGGCTGAACGCGCGGAGCGTTCGATCGGCGCTTACGGATGAGGCATGGATGAGGCCAAAGGTAGAGCTGGAAGAAAGCATTTGAATTTGACCACTGGCGAGGTATGAATGGCTGAACGTCCGGAGCGTCCGATCGCGGTGGGTTATCATACAATACAACTGATGGCGAGGTGTGAGCAAGGCAGAAGGCCCAGCTTCGAGAGAGGACGGCTTAGATTTGGATCCATGTTAAGTGAAAGTAAGGCAGTTTGCACAAAGTAGAAGGCCTAGCGTCGCATAAGACCTAACGCCGAACTGCAAAAGAGTGGCTTGAAATCCAACCTATGTAATCACGGTTCTCCTACTGCTCGGTCTTTGGCTTAAGTGGAAACCAAAACTTAATAAGTTGCTTTTGGTTTTGTGCCTTCGCGGGGCCCTTTATAACAGTTTGACAATTAGGTCGCAGGATCGTGGTTCTGCAGCAACTCTGCCAGGCCGACACATCTGGCGTGCAAGAGAGCAAAATTCGCTACAAAATCAGTAATCTACGTCGAGAAAATCGGTTGGGTACAAGCCCGACGGTAAGATATTTTGGCTATTAGCTTTGAGGGCCTCCGCGAAGGGTTGGTGATGTGCTTACGTGTCCTCACTCTATTATGACCCTTCGTTATTAGATGGGTACTTGCACACGTCAAAGTCGACAAAAAGTTTCGTGTACATAAGTACTACGACTGCGATGCAGCCTGCGCTTTTTTTCCTACGATTTTGGTGCCCCCCTAGACGTGGTGCCCTAAGCAAGTGCTTATTTTGCTTAATGGTTAATCCGGCACTGACTTTAATGCTGCTGTAGACATTACTCTTGGTTCTTGCAATGAATGGAGGTAGAACAATAATCACAAAGTTCGCAAAGCGTGGGAGATGCAAACTAAAGGTCACCCTCGGAAATGTCAGTCGCCCACGCCCGCCCACGATATTACCTTCCCTGAGCATGCATTCGCCTCGGCAAACCAGTACGGCTAGCAAAAGATTGACACTGATATATTCGCATATGCCAGCGTAACTTACTTGCAAGCGCTGGTGGCCTAGCGGTAAGAGCGTGCGACTTGCAATCCGGAGGTCGCGGGTTCAAACCCCGGCTCGTACCAATGAGTTTTTACTTATGTACGAAATGTTATTTGATATTTACCAGTCGCTTTTCGGTAAAGGAAAACATCGTGAGGAAACCGGACTTATCCCAACAACAAGGCCTAATAGTACCCTCTGGGTTGGAAGGTCTACGCCAAATCTTGGGATTAGTTGTCAAAGCGGACAGCTCCCTCGCGCCGTGGCAATATACCGGGACAACGCTAGGAAGAAAGAAAAAAAAATGCGTAACTTACTTTTTATACATCTTGCTCGTACTCGCATATTAGTTCGAGCGAGATAGGTATATAGAAAGTAAGTTATGCAGTTAGCGAATGACAGTTTGACACTGCAAAGGCAGTCGTGGTAAGGCTACTGTACTATGTTGGCTTGCATTTACGTTAGTATTGTTATGGATATGCTTTAAATACGGAATATTTTATAATTCCCTCCCACGGACGCTTCGGCTGTGGAATGAGCTCCCTGCCTAGGTTTTCCCGAGGGGCTGCAGTATGGAGTTCTTCAAAAAAGGAGTGTACAGGTTTTTAGGGGGTCGGCAACGAGCATGTAATATCTCTGGTGTTGCGGGCGTCCATAGGCTACGGTGACTGCTTACAGCGCTTACCGTCAGGCGTGCCGTATGCTTGTTTGACGTGGTATAAAAAAAACTGTCATGATTGTCTGACTTTTCTGACAGGTTTCCTCGGAGACCTCGTTTCTGTAGCGCCTCGGGGATGTTTGCCGATGCCGGAGTAATGATCCAGGTACATATTGGCTTCTTAGAATATTAACAGGCATAACAACCAATTTGTAGGTATGTAAATATCCTTTTACTTTGGTTCTAACACTCGCTTTGCTCGTACACCATCTTTAATACAACCACCCACAGCTTTCGGTTTGGCAGCGCCCAATGCTTTGTTTTACTCCTAATTTAAACCTATTGGAAGTACCAATGAAATTCAATGTCACCCCGGTTGGATTTTAATTAAAGCTAGGAGTTCGCTGAATCATTTTAGGTGGTGATTTGAAATGAGATTAAGGGACTGTTTTAGCGTTGAAAAAAAAACCCGGAAACGTGAAAATTTCCCAATGACTCGTTTTTTTTTCAAGTTTCTTTCGAAAAAAACAATGCAAATTTCAGTTACAATACTTCCGAAATAAACGAATAAAGCCGTAATAACAAGTTTATTTTAAACTTCTTTATTTTTTCATATGAATTTACGTTTACGTTACGTTATTTGTGTTTACGAATAAAAATTATTCTATTCTAAATATTTTTTTTTTAATACTACGTCGGTGGCAAACAAGCATACGACCGGCCTGATGGTGAGCAGTCTCCGTAGCCTATGTACGCCTGCAACTCCAGAGGAGTTACATGCGCGTTGCCGACCCTAACACTCCGCAGTCTCCGCACCCTCGTTGAGCACTGGCAACCTTTCTCACCGGCACGAACACAACACTATGAGTAGGGTCTAGTGTAAATATACCTATAGCTATGGAGGGATTTCCTAAATTATTAGAATTTATAACCTCCTCCTTTTTTGAAGCCATTTTAAAATTCCAAGTAAACTTCAGCAATTAAAAAGCATATAAATCAGAGCAAAATGGCGGATAAACCAGAGGTCAACTCGTAAATGCCAACCGCCCACGCCCGGCAGCACTGAATACATACATACTAACGTACAGAAGGTTCAGTCGAAGACACTCGCAAGGTCACGAATGCTAGGGGTCCGTAACATTTCCTTACGGATTTAACTTCTAGGTTAGATAACCATTAAATCATTTATTTGCTAGAATACAGTCAAGTGGATGTTTTCAAGTACATTTCAAAGAAACCATTAAATTATTATTTTTTTAAACCCCTACGCAACTATGCCAAAATATTATGCTTTACATCATTTTGGAAAAGAGCTGATACTCTTCAATCTGCTGGATATTTTTGTTTTCTATTTAGCATAATCGGATTAGGGCCAACCTCGAAATCTCTAGAACAGTCATGAAATTTGGTATTCAGTATTCATTTATTTCTTGCTTCCATGGTACATTTTTAGGTAGTAGTTACACATTTCTTACGGTATCACATGGACCCTGAATAGGGTGTACCAAATACAAAACAATTTAAGTAACTTACAAAGTTATTTAACATAATATAGTGGATTTTACAAACTTATAACTAACATAACCTATACATGTATCACAAGCTCATTGCTAATAACAACATTCATTATATATGTAGCAATTATTATGTAGTATTATTGATATGTGTAGCAATTTATGATGATTAAAACGTTTATTGTGTGTCAATCTATGGCTATAACTTTTTTTCTTCCATAAATTCGGTATATGATATGATATGATATTTATTGGTAAATATTTACATTTACAAGTCATAAATTAAAGGCCCCAATTGTATATAAATTAAAGGCCCCATTTTTATGCCCACACCATTTGACATTTGGGGACCTCGAAGAATCGCAGCCATCTTGGAAAATGTGTACCGTCCAGGAGTAATTCGCGTTTTACTCAAAATCTACATTCTTTATGAAAATATAGTTTTTTATTAAAGCTTATTAAATTATATTCTTGACAATATAGAATTTATTCAGATATTTGAGGACACCTTGGCCGCTCCAATTGTACATTACCGCAGATAAAAATAAAATTAGGTACCTAGTTTGTATATGTCCATGGGGTCCCAGCACGCACAAGTTTTTTGGAGAAATCGCGAAACGTCTGGTTGACGTAACTGGTGACCGAAGAGCTGGCGGCTTCCTCGTACAACGTATCAGTATTGCGATACAACGAGGAAATGCCGCCAGCATCCTTGGTACAATGCCTCGAGGGCCTACTTTAGATATAAGCTAGTTATAGTAATCATCTGTATTTATCCATTATGTTTATTGTTATTATAAATAAATATTCTTGTTTGTATATGTAAGTAGTTATGGATAGTTATTACTTTGGAACTCTACATATACCAGTGGCGGATCGTTCAAAGAACTCGATTCCCACCGGCTTGTCTAATTTCAGACCGTTGAGTACTTTCACGATCGGATCATGAAGAAAAGGAAAGTAAAATTAGCTCCGGGTTCCCTACGAATATTTGTGACGCGCCGCCACTGACATATACAGTATATATCTGAACGTAAAGCAATTACTTAAACCCGTCAGACTGAGCAACTCAACCCAGAAATTGCGAAAATAATTGACTCCCCCAAAAGAAATTTCAACATCAGACCAGCAAAATGTATGAAACAGCCAAATGTGATTGTAAGTAAATCTTTAATTAGTATGTGCATGTCAGATAGATATTATAAAAATGTAAAACAATTAATTAATTATTAGAATTATAAAGTTAAACAATTTGTTTATTTTCATATTTATTTATTTTTATATTCAGCCTATATACATCCCACTGCTGGGCACAGGCCTCCTCTCATGTGCGAGAGGGCTCGGGCTACCCCAATGCGGATTGGGGACTTCACATACACCTTTGAATTTCTTTGCAGATGTATGCAGGTTTCCTCACGATGATTTCCTTCACCGAAAAGCTGAAAATAAAACACTAAAATCCTCTTATATAAAATTAGGAATATATGTAAATAATATGTACAATTTTAGAATAGATTAGTATGTAGCCCTATGTGCAACTATGTTGCTGTGCCCTAACAGGGCGTCACATGAACAGCCTTATATTTAAGAACACCTGTACCTGCTATGTGATTTGCAATAAATGATTTCAATTTCAATATTTTTCACGATTTCAAGGTTGGTCCCATAGTTAAAGTTGCTCAGTATGACATTAACGGGTTTAAGTAATTGTTTTACGTTCAGATACATACTGTATTTTTAACCCTTAAATCGACACAAAATAAATATTAATAAAATAAACGAAAATAGAGTCAAAGAGTTATGAACAGGAGGACTATGGACGTTGGGCGTAAGGGTTGAGGTCCTAATCATTTCAAAACTTCACATTAACGCCTAACCCTTTCTGACAGTACTGAAGACACTAAATTACAAATGCACACCCTCTCAAAAGCTTAAGCCTCCCTAAATCTGAACGCATCTGAAATCTGGTCCCAACCAAAGTAGATAGATATTTAAAGAGTAGTCCAACCCCCAATAAAGGCGTATTCGCGGGTCGCACGCAAGAATCAAGTTACGAAACACGCTACAAGGGTACTGCTAACCTAAATAAACCTGGATAAGTTAAGACAAGCAGTCGTACGGTCGAGTATTTTGTCAGTATTTAGAGATGAGTTGCTGTCATTGTCTGTATGCTCTGGCTAAACAAAATGGCCGCCTGAAGGGATGACGTCATCAAGGCCACGCCTACTCGGTCGATACAGCCTTATACACTTTGGTAAGGAAGGTTAGAACTTCATAGGATTTTAAAGGCGCTTACTATCTTTTGTGTAAGTCTGTGATTGTAAAGTATTTCCTGAAGAAATTGCAAGCAAGACATGATTTTATTAAGACGATAAAAATAATAATGAAATCCATTTGTAACTGGGGATGAAAATTCCGGAAAAAACAAATGTTTTTTTGGGAATTTTACCAAATTTAGTTATTTTCCCGTTTTATTCAGAAAAAATAAATGAGTGTTGCTGTTGACAGTGTCAAATATATAATTTGCCAGAAACTAACACATTAGACGTGCCACCTTAACCTTCCTGTTTAAATTCCCAATTAAATTCATATGGAAAAATACAGAAGTTTAATTAAATATTGATTTTTCGGCTTTATTCGATTTTTTCGGAAGTATTGTAACTGAAATTTGCATTGTTTTTTTCGAAAAAAACTTGAAGAAAACGAGTCTTTGGAAAATTTCTCGTATATTTCCGGGTTTTTTCAACGCTAAGACAGTAATAGGACTATTTGTAACTGACGAAAGAAAAATTAATCGGTGTTCTTGCTTTTGTGTAAACTACCTACTGGACCGATTTTCTCTTTATTTTGTTTTCACAGCACACCATCCAGATCCTCGAGCGAAGCCGCGAGCACAGTTAGTATTTCTAAAATACTACTTATCACACACCATTTGTTTAGGCTACAGTTATTGATTCACATATTAACTGTGGAAGCGATATGGACTGGATATCAGATAACCCGCAAAAGCGTCTGTGATAACGTGAGTTGACAATTTGGCAAGCACAGAGTAATGCTGAATTCTAGAGCTTTATATAAGCTTTTATTTAACATGCAAAGTTTGTATAATTACTCGAATAAAATCTTGCAAGCTAAATAAATTAAACTGATGGGTTGGTTTCCCATTGTTTGATGAAGCTGAAACTTGACATACATAATATGTAAGTTCGGTTAGTTGGGTGACGATGCAATCAATTCAATTTCATTTTATTCAAGGACCAACTTAGAAATTTTTTTTTGTTAGTACCAATATGACTTATAAAATATAGTACTTAAAGATAAAGATAAAGATAAAAAATGTTTATTGCCACAACTACCAAAGATACAAAATAAAAATAACATACAACGTGAGATAAAACAAAATACACTTAATTGCACAAAATAAACTCTATAATACATATTATGCAATATTATGGTACTGTAATGCTTCTTCTGTTCCAGCCGACTGTTCCGGCGAATAGAAACCGAAAGCATCAAATGAGGACTTCGCGTCAACCATGCTAAAACCAAGCTAATCTTTGTGTACCGGAAAAAACCTCCTCCTCGATGCTTAGAACTACAACAACTTGATTGTGTCACCTTCACCTACCTCGGCTCACCGACGGCAGCTGTGACGGGGAAATTATCCGGAGGATTCAAATAGCAAACGGAGCCATGGCTCGGTTAGACAAGATCTGGAATGATTGATGTATACCTATTAAAAGAGACGAAGGTTAGACTTGTGCGTTCTCTAGTATTCCCAATCTTTCTCTATGGTTGTGAGACTTGGACCAAACGAGCAGATTTGATCAAGCGTATCAACGCGTTTGAGATGTGGTGTTGGCGCCGGCTTTTACGGATACTTTGGACAGCTATGCGTACTAATAAGTCCATATTGGGAGCTACGCATAAAACGATCGATCGATGATCGTAACTAGTTGCGTTAGACTGCACGATTGGCTCGAATTCGTGCGTGACACCCAAAATGACACCGTTGTGTAGGTAATATACACGTAAATGCTTTATTATCCGTTCATGAAAGCTCTGTAAGTATGTTATCTAAAGTACACTTTATTCTATTATCTGAAGTGGTGTATTTTGATTCTGAAACCTTTCAGTGTCACCATGCCCGCCGCGAAGGACGCTGATGAGGTGAGAAATAATTAACTTATTCATTTACAATTTAGTAAAACAAAATAATATATTTGAATGTCATAGTATGATTAGTATCAGTTAAAAAAAATAGCAGTAAGGACTTACCTACACTAAAAAATAGGTAACCTATCGATCTTCCGAAACTGACTTGTCCGATTTTCACTTGTCCGAAAACAGTTCCCCGATTTTTTAAAATCCATCTGCTTTGTTTACCATACTTACGAAACGCCGCTGGTTTGTTTCCCCGAATTAACGTTTTCCCGAAACTCAATAGCCCGAAGAACGTTTGCCAACTTTATTGTTTGACAACTGATTTGTTACCCCACTTTTCATAATTCCGATGCTACGTTACACCTAAATTTCATTTCCCCTAATATCATTACACCGAATGCCATAAAAAAAATTGCAACAGATTTTATTAATTATTCCCGGCATTTGGAAATTTGTTGCTTGTCGCTTTTTTGTGTTATGATTTGGTTTTTGCGACTCTCGTGCTAGAACAGTGGGTTAAGTAGGTTACAACTGCGACTCCGCGGAAAAAAACTGGCACGAAAAGTGGGTTAGGTTAGGTTAGAACTGCGACCCCGCGGAAACAAACTGGCGCTAGAAAAGTGGGTTAGGTTAGGTTAGAACTGCGACACCGCGGAAACAAACTGGCGCTAGAAAAGTGGGTTAGGTTAGAACTGCGACCCCGCGGAAACAAACTGGCACTAGAAAAGTGGGTTAGGTTAGGTTAGAACTGCGACCCCGCGGAAACAAACTGGCGCTAGAAAAGTGGGTTAGGTTAGGTTAGAACTGCGACCCCGCGGAAACAAACTGGCACTAGAAAAGTGGGTTAGGTTAAGTTAGAATTGCGACCCCGCGGAGACAAACTGGCGCTAGAAAAGTGGGTTAGGTTAGGTTAGAACTGCGACCCCGCGGATACAAACTGGCGCTAGAAAAGTGGGTTAGGTTAGGTTAGAACTGCGACCCCGCGGAAACAAACTGGCACTAGAAAAGTGGGTTATGCAAATTACATTGCAAACTCATGCGATTCGATGTTTTGACACAGCGGAAAAGTAATATTTCGAAAGTAAAACTTTACGCCAAATAAATTAGTTGGCAAATGAAACTTCGGGATTTCAATAAGTGGCGATTCGAATCATAAGCGAAATGAAATTGCGACGAAATAAAAATAGGGGACATAATAATATGGGAAACGTAATTTCGGGCAAACAATAATTACGCGAAGTGGAAAAAAGGGAAACGTTTTCGGGCTAATAATATTCGGAGTAACGAATTTCGACATTATGATAGGTAACCTAAAAAATATGATCTATAGAGCACACATGTGATTTTCATTAAGATTAACTGCTTTATAGGTACAATATCAACAAATGTTTGAAAAACAGTAAAATCCAAAACCGAAACGTTTGTTTTTTTGAACATTTCTAAGTATTGAAAAAAAAATCGATTTACAATTTCCAAAAATTTATTTTCGGAACAGTAAAATTTACTGTTTTGTTCGATAGGCTCATATGGAACTCTTGCGAAAATCAAAGTCAAGTTCTGTCGAAACTGTGGAAAGCCTCCAATATTACATGAAGTAAGATTTCAGTATTACTTAAACTACAATTTCGTAATAGAATTATCAACATGTTCCATTAGAGTTCAGTACACGCGACTGTATAATTCTGAGCAATTCAGCGTAACCTCGAACTATCAAATACAGTCAGCAACAAAAACTTAAGCCTTCATCATAGCTCTTATCGCCTTGACAATATAGTCGAATATTACAGTATATCTGAGCTCCGGACTGTACCTACTGAACAGTTGGGAACTCAGTGCTATGTACTGGGACTGACATGTTGTAGTGGGTGCTTCCACCA
Source organism: Cydia pomonella (assembly GCF_033807575.1). Lineage (NCBI taxonomy): Eukaryota > Metazoa > Arthropoda > Insecta > Lepidoptera > Tortricidae > Cydia > Cydia pomonella. Next base: position 551,048 of record NC_084728.1, read on the forward strand.
AAATAGCCTAAAACAAGTAAGACCGGCCGTATGTTTGTTTGTCAATGCCGTTGTAGTTGGTTGTTGTTGCTCTCAAAGGATTGTGTTGTTTGCTCGATTAACTTCGAGAAACAGTGACAGTGATTGGCATCCAAATCCTCCAAATTTTGCAGCTCCTGACTTATTTCTGTGGGGCTATCTAAAATTACGTGTGCCGAAAATGTGCGAAAATATGCAGAAAACTGCGATGATAAGGGCTCACATTTGCCTGCTGTTAGTGGTGGACATTGGTCAGACATTATGTCCCGCATGTATTTGCCAATCCTGTATAATATACATTTAAAACAATACTTAAAAAATAATCTTTGAACTTAATAAAGTTAAAATTTAAAAACCAAAATGTTTACCTCTTATTTGCCCGCCACTTTTAAGGCCCACTATTCAGAATTTTCCCATTTATAATTTGTACTTTGTAAATTGGGAGGATTTTCGTTAGTTCGAGAAAGCAATGAAACAATAAAAATGCTGCATTATGTGGTTTACCAAAGATTCTAATTAGTAATTAGATTGTGTTTCACTGTACATTGTAATGCACATTGGGTTTTACGAGAGAACCAGAGTCATGAAACTCACACATTCATATTTAAGCTACAATACGGGAAACAGTTACAAAAATGCTTTTGATTGGTAGCAACTTTACATACCAATACCAGCATTGCCCAAACTATGGGTCCCGAAATAAGCGTATAATGGGCCCCGAAAATACTAGAGAATCGGAGCGTTACCAATAATAATATATATTAAGTCACAAATTTGGCAGTTTTTGTTAGGCGGGCCGGAGACCAGTACCCCTGGTGTAAATTTAGTCGATAGCGAAACGTGACGTAATATTTACACTAGGGGTACTGTCAATTTTGGGAACCACTGGTTAGAAAAAAATTAAAGAAAGAAGCGGGATTAATATATAAACGTTGAATTAACAAAGATATTCTGTGAAGTAATTTTATGTACCCAAACATTGATTCGTATTAAGTACGGTTTCTGGATTCTCGACCTTAATTATTTTGAAAATTCAAATAAAACACCATGGTATTTTAATTTTTTTGCTTTATGAAATCATAGGAATCTGATTTGTAGACTCATAGGTTTCAGTTAATGTTGCCTACAAATTTAGTTACCTAATCTGTCTGTCCAAAGAGAAAAATATGATTTCATAGGTGTTTGGCGTCCTCTCAAGGCGGCCGTGTTGTTTTTCTTGAATAAAACAAGTGTAAATACGAATAGGTTTTTAAGATCAAGAGGAATCTACCGTATGTCTTTTTAAAATCCATACAATATCCTAACCTAGACTACAGGGTGTATATAATCATCGCATCGCAGTCGAATAAAATTTTTGATATGGAGGTGGATCATGCACAAACGTATAGACAAAAGTGGATTTCCTACTCTTCCAAGTTTCATATTAAGAGAATGTAGAACAATATAAGCGCAAAATCTAGATTCAGCAAGTATTTTATATACGAAGATACGCGCCAGGTATGTAGAACTTGTTTGTGTTAAATTTAATAAGCTTTAATTTTGCCTTACATATTTTCATAGAGAACGTAAATTCAGATTAAAACCCGAATTTCTACAAGATGGTACACATTTTTTTATGATGGCGGTGGTTCCTCGAGATCCACAAATGTCAAATGGCGTGGACATGAATAAGGGACCTATAATTAACATATATACCAAATTTCAGAACTGTTTTAGAGATTTCGAGGTTCGTCTTATTTCGATTTTGCTAGATGGAAGGACGCGCGCGCGAAAGAGGAAGTTCGCTAGGGCAGTGGGGCTGCGGTACAGTCACGCGCCTGTTTTTTTTCCGTCTAGACGAAGGACAAATATCTCGACAAATCTCGCCTCGATAATTCTCGAGCACAAAAGATTTACTGGAAATTTTCACGAGAATCTCTCTACCTAGCAATCTGTGTTCCTTCAATCTTAATAAAATTTTATTATGTGGTTCAGCACTCAGCATCAGCTACATAAAACTATAACCTTATCTTTTATGAACAGAACCCCCTTTATTCTTTATTTACAGGTGATATATTTAATCCTAACGACATAATAAGTCGGTGAAAACACCCAACCCAACCCACGCTTAATACATACCCAACACATAGTCATTACATAGCGGCGCGGATCGATACTGGACAGCTATCTCGCTCTAACGTCTCTCCTCTCTGTCTGGAAGGCTTTGACGCAATTAGCCTTTATGTATCTTCGGTACAGTTACTGTCTTCAACCTTATTGTCAAGAAATAAGGTATATTTCTCGTCAATTATGTAATGTTATTCGTACTAGTTGAAATATGGGCTCAGGTCTTTGTCACAATCAGTGACAATTGAAATTCCTTCTTTGTTGTACCTTTATTGTATTTTCAAAGGATTTCGTGTTTTTATTAAATTAGATACCTGAAGGTAAGCGTTTGACTACAATGGTAAGGTCGATAATGCAGTTTAGGATGGAGCATGGTTACCTAAAAGATGTCTACTCACTCTCGATTTAAGAGCCCAGCAACGTGCTGGTAAACAATAGCGATTACTTAAATTTAACGATAGACATTTTAAAAAGGGGGCCGCTATGTACTGTATTTTATATTTAAGTATCTTTTGAATACATTATAATAGTTTTTACAGTACATATGGTGCTACTTTACCGCACTACTGCGAATATCAGCATATTACGTTACTGTGTCGAACATAAAAGGGCCATATGTACTGTAAAACGTTGTACGATACATGTGCGAATAGGTAATTCGCAACTCGTGTCGATTTAAAATACTCCCTTCGGTCGTGATTTAATTTATCGCCACTCGTTCCGAATTTCCTATTTTTCGCACTTGTATCGTAATGTACTATTATGTTGCTGGATTCATCGGTCTATGATCTGTTATTGGCTTAATACTATGTAAAAATACCTATGTAAATTGTATATCTACGGCTGTTGTTGTCCTGAATACCAAAAAATAAAAAATAAAAATGATTTCAAAACAAAAACGGCCGTTTTAACTTTGGACGCCTAGATTGACGAATTGCCTAGAAAACGTAGCGGCCCCCTTTTTTAAATATCTATGGTTAAATTTAAATAATCACAATTATTTAGCAGTGGCGCTAGTGAGCACGTTAAAAAGATCCAAGTTATAGTGGACTGGGAATGGATTTGCAGGAAGTGAGTCCCACTCCTTAGCCGTTCGCATGTCAAAATTGGATCAAAGCGTTTAGTGCGAATCAGTGCAGAGTAACGTAAGGTAACATAAGGTAATTCAATATTTCAAATTAAAGAGGTTAAAGATAATATGGTTATATTTTATTATTCGTATTTAAGTCTTTTAACCAAATAGATTACTTAAGTTTACATATTTCATCAATCAAGTCAAATCAAGATAATCAATCAGTTTGCTCTTAATTATGTACTAAATCAAATTATTTTATTAAAAACTCTTCATTTATAGGTATTCGTAGAGACGCTAATACTGGCATTGCCACACTTTGTTAACCCATTCAGTGCTAATCACAACATGTCGTCATTTCGCCTCTACGAAGCATATCCGCTACATACCGGGAAATCCATGTTATCGGCTACGACCGTAGCTCAGCGGTGAATGTGTTAATACAAAGTTTAGGCAGGCAGGAAGGTTTAACTCTAGATGCCGTAGCATCAGCGTAGCGGGTCTACGCCGTACGTCGTAGCCACGATTACATTACAATTGGCTACTTCACAGTTTTTTGTAAATGATATCAATCGATCTTGATTTTCCTGAGGATCAAATGTCTATATAGGACTCATGGCATTTAATCAACACAAAGATCAGAAATGAGAGTTAAAGTCTGACGCTCGCACTCGACGATTGAAACGCCTCTAACAAAATGATATTGTAATGTGACGTCACATACCTACCTACGCCTTCGGCTCCGGCTCACATTGTAACTCACGCCACTCGCCTTTTTTGACCCTTCTTATACAACTGTTGCATAAAATACTATAGCGATTTAGATTCGAGTAGCTGTAAAAGCCACTTACGTTATCTGAAGAACCCAGCTTTCGCCAAGTTTATTTCAAACCCAACGACAAAGATGGCCGACAAATCATTTCAGTCCTTATCGCGTGTTCACAATCGCGGGAACTTTACCAATTTCGCTCGCCGCCCACCGGAATATATTTCTGAAGTTTTCTCTTTATCGGGTCGCATCTTCAAAGTACACTCGCGGGCAATAAAAAGGGATTGTTTAGAAATGATTTTCCGAAAAAAGTGACGAAAATCTTTTGCAAAGATAAAAGTTTCAATAGCAAATTTATTCACCACACTAATGCGAGGAAAACACTAACCGTCTGCTAACCGTAAAATAACAAACAAACTAAAACCAAATCAAATCCTAATTAACGCTATTTATAAATAAGTATTTATTTATACAAGGAATTCCAACAGCTATAAAAAATACATTAAACTTTTTAGATAGTAGTACAGAGCCAATTACAGGAACTCGCAAATAGAAACTGTATATATAATCATTCAAAGTCATAATTTAAAAGTCAAGTCCACCAGCTAACATATGAAAACAACTCAAAATTTACATCTGATTATGTTAACGGCACCAATCATGGGACATTTAAGAGAAAAATTGGAGTATTTTTAATATTTTACCGAGATCTGTAAGAATGTCCAATCAGTCCAATTCGTCCCTTATATTTTCTATGTATTTAATGAAAGCTACTGCAATTGGTTTTAATATTACCTATTAACCAATTAAAACTATGGTTTTTGGCTCCAGTCATGGGATGTATGGCGCCATTCATTTTCAAACTAACAAATATCACTGAAAAATTAAACTTAAGCAGCTCTTTGGCTCTTGTTTATGGTAAAATGTTGCCAGCGATTAAAAACTGATGGTAAATACTTGTTTTACGGGATTTGTCTATACCATCCCATTACTGGTGCCTGTTCCATTATAGGGGTGTTTACTATATTTTGCCACACATGTGGATAATAAAATGCAACTTTTTGACTAGTTTTCGAACAATCAAGAGGGCCTTTGCCAGTTATTGTGGTGAAAAAACATAGGTTATTTTTACAGTTATTAATAAGAATCTAAGTAAGTAGGTACATAGATTAAGAAAATTGCAAAAGGCTAAAGTGAAAAGTAAGCTTAAAAGTGGTCTAGTCAATTCCAACTCGGATAAGGTAAGATAAGTCAGATAAAGAGAAATTAATCTGCAAAAGTAGGTCGTCAAACACGCCTCTGTGATTCCAAGATGGCGGTTCAAGCTTTTTACTTTTTAATCTCGCCTTTGAGTTGAGACTTAGGCGAGGCGTATTATGCCAATGCCGACAACTTAAGGAATGTCTTGAGAAAATGTTTTTTTTTTATGTAATAAACGTTCGAATTATCCGTTTATTTCCTTGGCCTTTACCGTTTACCACATTTACTTTTTGTGGTATTAAAAATCGGTGGTGGCCGAGTGGATATGACGTCCGACTTTCAATCCGGAGGTCGCGCGTTCAAATCCTGGCTCGTACCAATGAGTTTTTCGGAACTTATGTACGAAATGTCATTTGATATTTACCACTAGCTTTTCGGTGAAGGAAAACATCGTGAGGAAACCTGCATACATCTGCGAAGAAATTCAAAGGTGTATGTGATCCCCAATCCGCATTGGGCTATCGTGGGGACTATAGCCCAAGCCCTCCCGCGCATAAGAAGAGGCCTGTGCCCAGCAGTGGGACATATATAGGCTGAATTATTATTCCATTCACATGGAGTCAAGAGGCATTGTATATGGCGTATTTTAAGTAGTCTGTAAGTAGCTAACGTATATAATAACTATAATAAGTCTTGTTTGTTACTAACATTTCTATGGACTAATATGTCTGATGCAAATAAATTGAATTGAATTGAATTATTATTATTATTTATTTACTTTATTAACAGAATTTACCTACATACGCATATTAATTTAGTAATTAGTCGTTTTAATTAGTATTAGAGGAATATGTACTAAATGCAGTATTTTACTTATTTAATTTTAGACCTTAAATGTATAGTCCATCGTTTGTCACAAGTCACAAAAAACGAAGGTAGTTTATTTTTTTATTATTCATCCTTCCGCGTAAACATTTTCATACTTAATACGGATTCAATTTGGCGTACCTATGCTAGAAAAAACTACGCTATCCAAACTGTATTTTTTTTTCTTATGATTAAGCCAGAATTAACTTATATTAAATCATGGCTTTATTTAAGGTGGTTCGATTTCCATACAAAAAACGATTGCGTTTTATGAAGTCATTACACACTATTACTATATAAATATGTGCGCATCTATCTACTTTCGAATATTAGTTTGCGCTAAATTGATAGAAAAACTATGTTTCATACAGAAACCACGCAAAAAACGTTATTTTGGTGTTACTTTGATAGAAAAATATAACGTTTTTTGCGTGATTTCTGTATGAAATATAGTTTTTCTATCAATTTAGCGCAAACTATTAGTCGAAAGTAGATAGATGCGCACATATTTATGTAGTAATAGTGTGTTATGACTTCATAAAACGCAATTGTTTTTTGTATGGAAATCGAACCACCTTAAGCGCATCTATCGCGAATTATGTATCCCAAAGTTTTAAATGTTACTGCAAAATTTTAATTATATTTTTCCTACTCAAACCGACCACCACATTCAAATCACGTCTCGCTAACCAAATCATCCATGAAAATGAAAAACTCCAAACACCAAAACTTACGAACTCTTTACAGATAAAAATGAGGATCCTTTCCACCCTCATACTGGGCGTTTTACTACCCCTAGCGGCGCGCGCCGACCAATCGGAGCTCGAGTTGTCCGAGGGCCAGCCAATCAGCGAGCAGCTATTCGGCGAGGGAAAGAGGCAGATAGAGACGCCGGAGGTGGTGCTGCAGTTGAAATATGATCGTGGGGAACTGAATAGGATATATTTGGCGCAGTTTCGCAAGAACAAAGAACGCTGGGCGCCGTCAGTGCCTGCCACAGACAATCTGTGTTCAGACCTGTGCCACTCAGGTTTTTTTATTTGTTTTTTTTTTGTTTTGGTTTCGTGATGTGAGTGCTTGTGTTTGTGGGAAATTGTTTTGGATTATGGAAACGGTAAGTTGAGTGGTGTTTTTATGTGTATGGTTCAATATGCAACCTTATCATATTTCATTTGTTTGTAAAAATTAATTAATAGAGACATTATAAAATATATGAACACTTCAGAACTTTAAACAGAAAAAAGTTACTATAATATAAATTAAACTTAACCAAAAATAAATTATAACAAAGGAAAAATTGGTAATTAAGTAGGAAATTAATATTACAACTTAAATTAGTACAATGTGTTTTTATTTGCGCGTTTTGTCAAGAACTTATTATGTGTCAGAATGGATATTTAATTCATTATGTGTATGATGTGACCTAATGGACCAAATAAAAAAATATAAAAAATAATAACATTTTAAAGTAAAATGGGCTCATCTTTAATATCCACTTGATTTTACACCTTTTGTCTTCTTTCACGAAATCGCGTACCATAATGAATGGACAGTAAATATCTGCCAGGGTATCTATTATACCAAAAAAGGTTGTATGATTTTTTAAATCCATGATTTAGATGATGAAATTGGGATCGAAAAAAATATAGTTTAGGTTATAAATAAGTTTTAGCCTACCTAAACTCCTGCTTACTTGATCTCTTTTTAACTTATTATTTAAGATATTGATGCAATAATTAATATTTTCTTAATTGTTCACATTCACAATATTTATCACATTACATGTAATTTTTTACATTGCTCAGCGGGGGGGGGGCGGGTTTAGGGTCGGCAACGCGCATGTAACTCCTCTGGAGTTGCAGGCGTACATAGGCTACGGTGACCGCTTACCATCAGGCGGGCCGTATGCTTGTTTGCCACAGAAGTAGTATAATTTTTTTAAATGTCAAAAGCACATATTCGAAATAATTACCTAATAATCACTAATCATTAATATATTTGGTAAAAATTATAACAATAATGTAAATAAGATATGTTCACTTAGCTAAGCATTATAGATTATTGTCCATTGAATAAATAAATTGAATTTAATTAACTAAAGCTTAACATTCAAAAATCCATCATATCTGTAGAACGTGTGTTCGAGAAGCCATGTCTTCAGTCTAACTTTGAAACATTGCAGCGACGGTGCCGAGGTGACTGTCTCCGGCAACCTCTTGGACCCATTATGTCGAGCACCTTATTCGACTTTGCAAAACTATGTTTTACTGGGAGATATTAATTTGGAATGGGAATTAAATAGTTACTTGACTTAATACCATTTCCTTTTCTCGATATGCAGTGTGTATTTTCGATACTACCACATATTCAAAGGGTAGTAAATAAAATCCCAAATGAATCAATTTCATAATTGGAGATCTGTATTACAGGTTTACGCCTAGTTCAGACTCTAGTCTCTCACGAAGGGTATTTATACTCTCTAATTTGCCTTTATTTTATTTAATAGTTATTGTTCAATGTATCATTTATGAAAATAACCCCCAAAATTTATAGTTTTTTTTTTCTATTTTTGTGTAAACATCTTAATGCGGTTCATAGAATACATCTACTTACCAAGTTTGAACAGTATAGCTCTTATAGTTTCGGAAAAAAGTGGCTGTGACATAATCGGACAGACAGACGGACATGACGAATCTATAAGGGTTCCGTTTTTTGCCATTTGGCTACGGAACCCTAAAAACGAGTCACTCACATATTTTAAGTCCAAAATCGCTTCTCATGTTTCATTCCGTCCGTATTGAGAATCATCGGCGCCGACCGCCAGCGCGAACTCCTGATGTCGCTCCTCGGTACGGAGTTCGGAAAAGAAACTAAAATTAATTGCACCCTTAGTTACGACTAAATTACAAATTTCTTTTAAACCATGTCATGGCACTGAATCCTACGCCTCGGGTGTATTAAAAATAAACGCTGTATTGAATCTGTACTCATTGTCATAAGCTTTATACTTTTCGAGGAAACTACTGTTATTTGACCCTCCAAAGTAGAACTTAATTCGGATAAAAGTCAAGTGAGTGAATAAATTGATTGTTAGTAGTTCTCGATCCACCCGAATTACCCGGGTAGTTTAGGATTAGTAATCGATGTGCCCTCTGAATGCGAGTATGAAGGTACTTTCGAACGGTTTAGATTGTCCTGAGAATTAAACATATTAAATTAGACTTAACGGGGAATCGTAGGTAGTTTTAGGTTTTTGGACAAAGCTTGTTGCGGATTTATACTTATGTAGATTGGACGAAGTTTGTTGCGGATTCTATTTTGTATCTATGCTTTTGACGAAGCCTGCGCTGTGGATGATATCTCTACTAATCTATAAATAAGAGTTTGTAATTAAATTGTTATGATATTTTTGACAATAAAAAAAAATTTTGACTTAAGGTCTAACTTCAAAGGGACCCGCGCCGTAGAAGGTCCATTGTTATTTTTATTTTATTATTTATTTTCCTTATGTTTAATATGAATTACTTAGAAGTTAGACGCAAAATATGAACCCATTCACAATTAGGAAAGTATGAAATTAGGAAAATATGCAAGATTTTCTTTGGTGCTTATTATTTATTAATAAAGTAGGTACTCTATTAATAAATAATAAATGAATAAAAATAAAATGTGAAGAAAACTGAATAACTTATTTATTCACTTTGAAATAGATTAGTGTTGTAAGAAATACCTTAGAAAGAGGCACCGCTATTCCTTCACTGGTAACTGAATAACAATATTATTAAGTACTGAAAAAAAAAGTGTAAAATGTCTCGTAAAAGAAATACTTTGTCCGGAGTCGACTTAAGAAACGCGACGGGCATCTTTTGGGTTCCGTACCAAAAGGGTAAAACGGGACCCTATTACTAAGACTCTGCTGTCCGTCCGTCTGTCCATCTGTCATCAGGCTGTATCTCATGAACCGCGATAGCTAGACAGTTGAACTTTTCACAAATGATGTATTTATGTTGACGCTATAACAACAAATACTAAAAAGTACGGAACCCTCGGTGGGCGAATCTGACTCGCACTTGTCCGGCTTTTTCTAAACAACACCTACATAAGTATACCTACCACGTAGGATCGAATAATCCTACCAACTTTAACGTTTAACCATATACGTATTTTAAAGCATAATTAGGGCAAAAACAGTTGCAATGTCGATATAACGAGGCGCAAAACACTTAAGATGTCTATGAGGATATCTCCTTTTAATGAGTTTTTATAAATTTTAAAATAAATAATCGGTTTGATAGGTTTGAACTTGTTATTTTCTGTGTATTTCCGTAAATATTATTTCTTGGCCGCTGAGAATTAATTTCATTTACTTATTTACGATACATCGCCACAGACTTCGCTGGCTCGGTCACCTACTCAGAATGGGGGAGGATCGCGTAGTCAAGGAAGCGTACTTGACTTGAGGCGACCAACCGACCGTCGACCGATCGGGCGCCCCAGGTACCGCTGGTGTGATGTCGTGGAGGCGGACCTACGTCGGTTGAATGCCAATTCATGGCAGGAAACCGCGCTGGATCGGGACAGGTGGCGTTCTCTCGTTTCGGAGGCCAAGATTCTTTTTGGATCGCTGAACCAAAGCAGTTAGTTAGTTATTTACGATACATAAAACAATCACAGAAGTCATAAATTATCCTAGGATGACTCAAATGTCTCAAATCATAATGATATTTTTTTTTCCGTGTGCAGGACTGGGCGGTCTTCCCTGCGGCGAAACATGTGCAGACATGATACCAGTGGGCCTCAAGTCCCACCTGACGGAAGACCCACACGAAAACATAACAGATGCTGAATATGGCGAACCTCGTGTTGCTGTGTGTCCTACACTGTGCCAATATGGACTGGGTGAGTTCCACAAGTGGGCCTTAAGACCTACCTGATAGACCCACACAACATCACAGATGCAGAGTACGGGGAGCCTCATGTGGCTGTGTGTCCAACACTGTGCCAATAAGGACTGGGTAAGTACTACTAGTGGGCCTCGAGTTCCACCTGATGACCCACACAGCAACGCAGATGCAGAGTACACGACAACGTCATATGGTGAATATGGCGCACCTCGTGTGGCTGTGTGTCCGACACTGTGCCAATACGGACTGGGTAAGTACCACTAGTGGGCCTCGAGTTCCACTTGATGACCCACACAGCATCGCAGATGCAGAGCACACGACAACGTCATATGGTGAATATGGCGCACCTCGTGTGGATATGTGCCCTACACTCTGTCAATATGGCTTGGATAAGACTGCTCGCGTAAACGTTGCAGCAGTAAAGCTGCAACAGCAACTGCTGCAGTCGGCATCCAAATGTAACCAAGACATAGTGTAATAAGAATGAGACCCCACACCGACAACCTCGTCAAAAATGTAGGAAACAGTTGGATGTGGGCATTGCGTGACCAATCGAATTGAAGACCGTTGGGGAGCAGTGAAGTCTTTCGGCGAATATGACCATGATAATGAAACTCCCACTCGATCGATTAGTCAAATTTGTTTGTCATCTTTGTGATTAAAATGAAATTTTGTCAAACAGGTAACCCGCTGTGCGCATGCGGCAGTGGGGAGTTGCCGGTAGCTTGGGACGTCGTCTGTGCTGCTTTCTGCTCCGACAAATATGAGCTCAGAGGTGAGGTCCTTGACAACTGAGATGAGAGAACTTGCAATAATATGTTTATAAATATTTTTTCTTATACACCGTGATCTCCAGTAAGTAACTAGAATAACTTTTTATTTATACTACGGATGTAGCAAACAAGTATACTGCAGTCTCGGTAGCCTATGTACGCCTGCAACTCCAGAGGAGCTACATGCGCCTTGCCGACCCTAACACTCCGCACCCTCGTTAAGCTCTGGAAATCCTTACTCACCGGCAGGAACACAACACTATGAGTAGGGTCTAGCGTTATTTGTTTGCGGTTTTCTGTAAGGTGAAAGTACTTCCCAGCTGGGCTCAGCTCTAGATCAGGAATGACACCCGCTGTGCTGTGCCCTACCACAAAAAGCGACACATACGAGTAACATAACATGAACTGAAACTAAATAAAAAGTGACCAGGCCCTCGAGTGGTGGAGGCCGGGTTTGAACCGGCGTCTTCAGCTTACGTAACGCGGCTAACACCCTGGACCTGGACCTCTAGGCCATCCGGCCACAAAAGATAAACATGGCGTGTGCAGTGCAGATCAGGAACGACCGTCGTAAGAGACAAATTTATAACTTCTTAAGATATGTCACAGACTCAACTGTCGTGGTCATCTTTTAAAAGGTTCATATCGTAATTAAAACTGGGAAATCGTATCGTTGATTGTCTTGTCCAGGTTGCCCAGCCTGCCCCACCGACTTCACGACTTCTACTTCAGCTGCAGCAAGCCGTTCTGTGGCAACTGCCCTTGTGCTGTCAACCACCGAGGGCTGGTCAGCGTGGTGCAACGTACAATGTCGGCAGGGGCACGGCGGAGCCGCCTGCAACTGCGACCGGGCGCCCTTTCAATAACCAGTAACCAATAACTGTAACCAGTACCTATAAGGATAACAACTGACGCCAGCGTTAAATACCTAGGTACAATAACTTTCGCCAGGGTAGTGGCGACCAGTCGTAACCAACTGTAACCTGAAATAAAAATTACTAACAACTGTAACATTCAATACCTCTTGGTTCGAAATCGTCTCTGAAAATTAATAGGTATACGTATGGGTTTAAAAATCCTGTATGTAATGTCCCGCTTGCCCTTCTCATCTGGCGCTCCGTGCATGGCCCGCTTTGTCAGCTCAAACATCAACGGAGTTCGCGTATGGACTGTAACATGACACCTTTTGTTCTCAACAACAAGGCTCATCAGTCTGTTAATCACGGAACCAATTATTTTAATCGTTTGTTTTTATTTTAATTAAATATTGATTGTAACGTTTAAGGTTGGTTGACCCAAAATATGCAAGCTTTACCTTTGTATTATTTAAGACCTTTTAAGAGATTTCAAACCCTTGTGTTAAATTAAAACAAAATAGCCTACATAAGGAGGACGTTTCAAACTTATACGTTATGTTGATAACATGCAATTTTTTTTTTGGTGCTTTATGAACATATGTGCAATATTTTTTATTAGTATATTATATATTTTAAAGATAGATAACGATAACAGTAACTTTTTTATTCTTTATATTAAGTACCAAACGAAAAACGTGCATTGGATCGAGGACCATTTGTTTTTATTTTCTTTTTTATTATAAATGTTAAACAACTGTTTTATTTCTATTTTTAACATATTTATTATATATTTATTTTACAATTGATGAAAATGTAGATAAGTAAGAACATAAGCAACTATATTTTTCATGATCAGTATTCGTTTATAATCATTAAAATGTATTTAATAATCAAAAAAATAATTAAAATGTATTTAATAATCATATTAAATCTAAATTAATCTTTTAAAACTGCAATTTTAATAAATATAATCACTAGAGTAAGAATAACACTAAGCAACATTATATCATTTAATTGTATGATAATATAGATCAAAAATACTGTGTGAAAGACAATATAAATTAATAATTATAAAGAATAACGTAGTAATACGTTTATTCATAATGTAACTTAGATGTTGTGTTCTAACCATTATTTTATTAAATATTTACTTTCATTTTGGTTTTTTATTTTGTTTATTTCTAATTTGTAATCCTACCAGTCAATTAGGACATTCAGTTGACTCCCTAAATTCTTCAATTTTAATAATTCGTAAATAACGGAGGTTCCGTAGGTAGATGTCGTTGTGTGTAGTCCGTGTTAACGATAAAAAAAAATGTTTTTAATATTTTGATTGTTTTTTTTTTAAGAAATTGAGTAATTAGTACCAATAAATAATATTTTCGAGTTTAAGATTTTTCACGTAACAAGTTGCAATATAAATAAATAGAAAATACATACACATGGATTGACGAAATGATGAATATTACATTTATCTACTGAAAATGCAAGTTTTAAAATATTACCATTTTATATTTAGTAAAGTAATAAAAACCAACAGTTTGTGTAACAAACAAAAGTAAATTCTTGAGTGCATAGGCGCTGTAGCGCAACAAAAAAAAGTTTTTTGACAAAATTTAATTTTTGATACAAGCGTTTCTCGCTGATTGTACTTTTCTTTCAACAGCCACTAATACTCATCAAGATCATTCTAATAAATCCTAACGTAATTAGATTGCATTGTTTTATCACGTAGTTTCTACGGCCACCTCATATGTCCATCATCAGATCAGCTCGATTTAAATGAAATTAACTTACCTTAAAAAATAAAAAATGCAGTTCAAAATGAAATAGTTCACAACATGTGTACCGAATATGACTAACTACTAAATTTTAAACTACGACTATACGAGAATGCAAACAAAGAAAACAAGTATCCACTTAAGAAAATAAATAAAATATTTTAGAGATTTGCACTTTAGTATAAAGCCATATACGATAGCTATGTATATATAACATAATCATATTGTCGATAGGTACCTCCTCAGTAGAGTGCCCATGCCCAGAAAAAATGTTAAATGCATGCTACTTTAAAATACTGCTTTACAGTCCGTTAGTTAAAATTAAATGTATACCGATCCTTAGATCCGAACAGTGCGAATAATATAAAACTAAATACTTACATGCATTCTCACAATCAAAAATCAACATTAAACTACAAATTCAAATTATATAAAAAAAAAATCAAAATTATACATCTATTATATTTTTGCAATTTACGTCTCAAAGTACACTACTTTTATTTGCTCCCTTTACATTATCAATCCTCTTAGTGATTTATTCGTACTACTTCCAAAGCGTTTTAAACTACATGTAGTAGCACATTATACTACAAACTAAAAATATCTCACAACACAAATATGCCTATGTCTAGTCTGCGAACGGTAGATATTCCAGACGTAGAGTTAAGAAAATCTAGAATCAGGTATATAATAATAATTTAATATAACGAGTGCGGCCTGTAACACGAGAAAACATTTAAACTGTAGGCTGTACTCCTCAAACTAACCAACATTTTCTCGGCAACTTTTAAAAATAACTTATATTTAGATTTTTATAACACTTTAATGTTTATTCTAATATACAACGTATTTCATTTCATTTATTTCGTTGTAAAATAATTTACGTAAAATCTAAATATAAAAGTCACTGAACAAATTGTTGGTTACTTTGAGAAGTACCGCCTACAGTTTTAGTTTTTGCTCGTCTTATAATCAGTTCAATCTATTTGGTTAAGATACTGAATTTACAATTTTTCTTTAAAGTTTTTTAAGAGTAAGTAAAAAGTTTTAGGTCACACTTATAACTATATGTTCCTTTGATTATTTTATTGAATTAAAATTATTTATTATTGTATACATAGTACATATTCGTATTTAAATGTCATATTGTTTCTGAAATATATAAAAAAAAATATTCATAAGTCTTCCATAGGTAAGTAATAAAATTAGAATAAGGGATGAATGTGGAGGGGATGTGCGTAATATAATAAGTTTTTTTATCACATATTTTGTTGAAAACGTGTCTTATACTAGTATAGCAGGTAAATATTTATTTCAATGATGTATACTTCATACACTTTTATTAAAATAAAGCAACCACTTGAAATTAGTTTACCCAATCATTTTGAAATTTAGACCAGCTTCTACATGTCTGGTACGTTCTTAACGTGTCTTACCCGAGTAGCAATTAATGAATCTAGTTGCCATCCCAATTAAAATCAACACACCAATGTCGTGCCCTTGTCTCGTCAACATTGCCAGTGCCATTTGTAAGTGGACTCCAAAGATTGTATGTAGCTCATAATTCAGTTTTTGCAGACATGTATGTATGTAAAAGAGATGGATTGTTGTTATTTCCGCTACTAAATAATTACTGAAAATATTTCTTTTAATAAATTAATCTAAAAACGACATAGGTACTAAGCATTGGTCATCTATTACGTTAGTAAATATTATATGTATAGTCATTTTTAATATGATACCACAGCAGTAGCGTAGCGTGCCTTGGCGGGGCCCCGTATAAAAATTTGTTTGGGGGCCCTTAGGAAGGGTAAAGATTTCTCACAAAAACGTACGTTGGGGGCCCCCGTGGCCCGGGGGCCCCGTATAATTGATACGGCAGATACGGCGGTAGCTACGCCCCTGTACCACAGGTTATTTGTAGTTTTTTTTTAACAAGTTTGAATCGCTTTCGCTTAATTTGATAACGTAACTTAAATTAATAGAATGTCTGAGTGTGTAAGTGGCTAGGTTTAGGACAACCAAGAATAATCACAACAAACAATATCACGAAGGTCTTCCAATAAATAAGGCTAGGCATAAGCTCTAGTTTAATTACTATTTATAAGAAAATATATAATATCATATCATAATGTCATATTAAGTGTTAACTTGTATTTAAGTGTTATAATTTAAAAATAAGTGTTTGCCAAAAATTTCATTTTTGGTACAAGGTTTTATCGCTGACTGTACTTTCCTCCACAGGCAACTATTACTCATCGAAACAATTCTAAAAACTCCAAACACAATTAGGTTGCGATGTTTTATCATAGAGTTCCTATGGCCACCTCCTGTCTCCATCATCAGATCAGCTCGATAGCACTATAATATTGCATTGTCACCCAACTTACATATGTATGCAAATTTTCAGCTTCATTGGAAGTCGGGAAGTGGGTCAAATTTAATTTGCAAGATTTGACCCGTACATACATGGTACATTGCAAATTAATATAAAGCTTGTAAAATAGTTCCCTCTGTATAAATTTAATATTATTATTTTTACAAGAATATTATTTCTAATTCTAACTAATCATAAAAAGAAGTACTTTGAACAAATAGATTTTCACTTTCTTATCAATCTTTATTTCTGTTTAAAATATGTTGTTTTTGTTATATTATGTAATGTGTCTTGTTTTTGTTTACGAATAATAATTATTCTATTCTAAATATAATTTTATTACAAATTATTATATCAAATAAATTCTAAACTATGAATTATTAATAATACTCGTAATTAATTAAGTAAAGCGCGCATCGTGTACATATGTAATAAAACGCACAAAGCCTTCTAGAATATACTAGAAGTTTATAAACTGAAATAGATATCATACACTAAAGAAAATGTGTCAAAGTCCACCGGTGGTCGAGGCGGGAATCGAACCCGCTTACCTTACGCGGTTAACGTACTAACCACCAGACCACAAGGCCACGGCGCGGCAGTACCCGTTCCAAATTCTCTGGTGTATGCTATCTTTGAAGAGCGAGCTATATGTGGCATTATCTATGAAAAGGGACCTTATCGTCGATGGCGCTTACGCCGCACTGCTTCGCGCAAAATCGCGCAGCGTTGTATTTGTATCGGAGCATCGTTTATAACGGCGGACGCGCCAACGACAATAAGGTCCCTTTTCATAGATAACGTCACATATGAATCCTTTACTGGACTACGATTAGTAAGAGATATATATATATCACACAACTATATATGGTTGGCTATACTAGAACTTTATTATTAAAGACTAAATATTTTTTATTATGATTTGAAGTAGGATTAGTAGCGTCATCTATTACAGAGTAATGGCACTCTGACTCTATTCGTATTGTAGGTAATATGTATATTGTTCTGCGTGTGTAGTATATGTCTTATCCTACGAGTATTTAACCCATAACACACTATTAATGACATATGACGTATTACTCTTTTTCTACATACTTACTTGTTAAAAATATGATTCTTGACTTTGCTCATTTCAAAAAAGCGGCCAAGTGCGAGTCGGACTCGCCCATGAAGGGTTCCGTACCATTTATGACGTATTAAAAAAACTACTTACTAGATCTGGTTCAAACCAATTTTCGTTGGAAGTTTGCATGGTAATGTATATCATATATTTTTTTTAGATTTTTCATTCCGTTATTTTAGAAGTTACAGGGGGGGGACACACTTTTTTTCACTTTGGAAGTGTCTCTCGCGCAAACTATTCAGTTTAGAAAAAAATGATATTAGAAACCTAAATATCATTTTTGAAGACCTATCCTTAGATACCCCACACGTATGGGTTTGATGAAAAAAAATTTTTTTTTTAATTTTTATGACGTATTAAAAAAAAACTACTTACTAGATCTCGTTCGAACCAATTTTCGGTGGAAGTTTGCATGACAATGTATATCATATATTTTTTTTAGATTTTTCATTCTGTTATTTTAGAAGTTACGGGGGGGGGACACACTTTTTACCACTTTGGAAGTGTCTCTCGCGCAAACTATTCAGTTTAGAAAAAAATGATATTAGAAACCTCAATATCATTTTTAAAGACCTATCCATAGATACCCCACACGTATGGGTTTGATGAAAAAAGATTTTTTGAGTTTCAGTTCTAAGTATGGGGAACCCCCAAAATTTATTGTTTTTTTTTCTATTTTTGTGTAAACATCATAATGCGGTTCATAGAATACATCTACTTACCAAGTTTGAACAGTATAGCTTTTATAGTTTCGGAAAAAAGTGGCTGTGACAGAATCGGACAGACGGACGGACATGACGAATCTATAAGGGTTCCGTTTTTTGCCATTTGGCTACGGAACCCTAAAAACGATTGCTTGCCGTAATACAATTATTAAACTAGTACGGAAGGGTTGTTTTTGCTATACCTTGCACATCCATATAATTATAAATATACCTATATGTATAGCAATGTACAGTCAGCATCAAAAGTAGCGGATCAAATAACGCTTCATAAGTATTATTATTTTTTATTATTTATTTATCTACCATTCTGTAACAGCTTAACAAAAAGTGATGTCTTTAATATAGAACAACTAAGACTGTAAAAGATATATTTTTGAACGCGAATTTTAGAAAATTATATACATTTGGAAAAGTTATACGGAATATCAGATACTTTTGGCGCGTTGTTTCATCCGCTACTTTTGATGCTGACTGTACCATACCGCTTTACGTACTTAAATGTATGCTCTTATGTGAAAGCTTAGTAAGCTATACCTAAAGATATTGATTGATTGATTGTATGAAAATAGCGGTGTTGTGAGTATCCTGTATACCTGAAAGTAAAAGTTACTTTTAATGGAAATTTCCATATTCGTTTTCATTGAGTGTAAAAAGTAGGCATGTACCCCATTAAACTTTTAGTGTAATTACAGTAGGACCCGTTCAAGACGATTTCGCAGGGACCCAACTAAAAACACGTCGTAGTAGGTGAGAGGCAGTATGTGCATATTTATTATCAAATTGCCATCTCAAATTGGGCATTTTTCATAATGCCCGGGCATTATGATAAGTGCCCAATTTATCACTTGGTCCATGACACACATACTACCTAATTATGTTACTTAAAGTAATCACACATCACGTTTTTAGGTACTTCTTAGTACATAATATCATTTAATAACTGTGCAAGTATGTATAGGCTGTATAAAAAAACTGATGATCCGTTTAAGGGCACATTCGGTAACGTATCCTGTAATAAAGATGAAAAAAAATTAGTGTTAAAAAAAGAAAAGAAAATGGAGGACGTCACCTGTTTGGATTATTGAGGTATCACTTTTTTGACCTCCCGCTTTTTTATAGTCGAAATACATATAGGACAACGATATGTCCTTGAACGGATCTTCAATTTTGTTACCTACATATAAAAAAAAAGCTATGTATAAAAATTAATATGTGGGTACCAGTCAGTACGCAACCTATTTTCTCTAAACTTTAAAGTATAAATTATAGTAAAATGTCAGTGTTTTCATTGGTGTAGTTACAGTTTGCAAAGCTATTGGCTTGCCACCAATGCATATAGATTTGTATGAAGGACTACTCAGCTAACAGTTTTGCTGACCGTACATAGTTTACATATTCGTGCCAAAATGTTTAGCCTCTTGTCATACAGTTTAGGAAAGTAACTTGTATACTTTTGTAAGTATTTATGTGAAAAATATCATTATATAGGAATAGTTACCTACATTAAAAATACTTTTGTAGTTACTTAAATGTCTTGATTTATCGTTATAATATAAATGAAACGTAAAATCTAGCTGTATAGTTATTTATATTTAAGTAGACATCTGTGATATTATTTTGTTATTTTCTGAATTTAAATATTGAGTCTTAGAAAACGATTAGAAATATAATAACTGTGAATTGTCGAAATCATGCCTATTTAGAAGCAAACTGAAGAAAATGTATGCCATAATCACATTTTCTGCACCAAAGTTTTGTTTATTATTGAGCAGCCCGCCATCTACCGTCGAGTAGCAAGAACTAGATTTGAAAAATTATTACACTTTGAAATTATTTGTTAAACAGCAAATTATTAAAACTTCATGTTGTGTCTTTATTATATTTTAAAAAGTATATTGTAGGTATTGATTAAAATTAATGCTACGCCATTCCATGTGTAATTATAGAAGTGTCTAATAAAAGTATACCAACTGTATTTTTTTTATTCCTAAAACTTTTAGTCACATGTGTCGACTAAATAATATGTAAGACTCCTGAAACATCGTTCAAGTCCTCTAAAATAATCACCCCATTGAGCGTTCATCAGTCGGGGGTGCCTGAGGTTTTGTGAGATGATCAGATGTTTTTTTTATACTACGTCGGTGGCAAACAAGCATACGGCCCGCCTGATGTTAAGCAGTCTCCATAGCCTATGTACGCCTGCAACTCCAGAGGAGTTACATGCGCGTTGCCGACCCTAAAAACCTGCCCCCCCTCGTTGAGCTCTGGCAACCTTACTCACCGGCAGGAACACAACACTATGAGTAGAGTCTAGTGTTATTTGGCTGCGGTTTGCTGTAAGGTGGAGGTACTACCCCAGTTGGGCTCTGCTATAGATCTGGAATGACATCCGCTGGCTGTGCCCTACCACACAAAGCGAGATGACATTCACAATGCCCATACCTCTCTTTTGGACGTAGTTTAAGGAGGTACCCGGGTCCAAGAATGGATGATACGCTTCCTAGCACTCGCATTCGAGTGTTAGCTTCGCTTTTAGTGATCATTTGTGGTTTACACTGATCTAAACATGATTTTTACACATTATTAACTAATATACACGGAACTTAATCGCGTATTAAGTTTTAAATGTACCTCCGACGTTTCGAGGACGGCATTTTCCCCGTGGTCTTGATGGCAACTTTAGCCAGACTTCTCCGAGACCACGGGGACAACGCCGTCCTCGAAACGTCGGAGGTAAATTTAAAACTTAATTATTCGGTGCATATGCTGTGATGTAGTGTAAATAATATATTAAATATATTAAATTAAATAAATCAGATAAGGCCGGATTATTCGCACGCCTGGTGCTGCCCTCATTTTGTTGGCTTTTCTACGTTAACCTTTTCCAGGCATTGTACGATTTATCGACCACATACGCGCCATTAGAATTTCAACTTTAGCATTCCGATTTAAGGTTCAAATTAGATAACACTTTCAGGAAATGTTACTTGTCTTCAAATGAATCATCAAAGCTGGATTATCTGGAATATATTTGGATTTTTTGGGAAAACCTTGTAGATTGGTGCGGCCTGGAAAATGGTTAGATCTGTAGTAGTGGTAGGCCGTCGACTCCCGACCGATTATGTTAATTTGAAATTTGATTCATTGAAATAAAATGAAAATTCCACCAACTCAAAAACGACGTATGCCACTTGAAGAGGAGTAAAGTAAGTTCCAGCTGCTGCCGCTAACATTAATGTTTGTCATTCCATAAGATTACATGTGTTTGTTGTGCGCCACTTTTCCGTCCACCGCCTTCGCACCTTGCCAATATGTCATAACTGTTACCCTTATAAAAGTAATTATAACGCCATCTAGTGGTCCACGCACCTGTTATTTACGTAGAATTCGGTAGGTTAGTCTGGTGATTTTCTTGAAGGCCCACAATAAGCGATAAAAAAAACTACCTACTGCTTTTCAAAAAGGTTTTAGAACGCGTTATGGTTTTGTGTTTTGGAGTAAAGTAGAATTTGAAATAGGGGTGGATCGTCAAAGAAAATTTTATAGCCACAGTAGATTTACTGCCATCTTTCGACACATGATTAAAACTTTTAGAACGCCATTTGACTTTGATCCTTATTCTTTCACTGATATGTGTTAATTTGTTAATATCAAAAAGTGGCGTCATCTTACCGAGCATCGGCTAAAGGTTAGTGTCATCGCTCGAAACGATACCTTTGGCGTTTGATCTATTAAATGGAGCCAGTTTTGGAAAGATGGCAGTAAATTAACTGTGGCTACAAAGTTTTCTTCCACAATCCACCTCTATTTCAAATTTTCTTTGCAGTGGCTTGGCATGGCCCATCGTGAGCCACTGTGTACTGGGGCCATTTACTTTTGCATTGCTTTATACCACCTTAAAAATTTTGCTGACCTTTCATTTTGACCTCCACCAATGCCAGCAGTGTGGTCCATATAGGAATGTGGAGTGGACGAGTTAGCACTGTGGACCACTTAGGAATGTGGACAAGATAGGAAAGTGACGATATAGACATCAAGTCAAGAAAACGTGACATGTTGTGACAAGGGGGGGGGGGGGGGGGGGGGGGGAGTCACAAACTTTGTGACGTCACTTTAACATCATCAATCGGTTTTTTTTTATTCGTTGTAAAGTCAAATACCGAGTTTTTGGAATGATAATCGTTTTTATTTTTTTAATTTTCCCTCCTAATCGGTGTGTTAGAAAATTACTAATATTTCTTTTGACAAAAATATTTTGATAAAATATTAATAATACCTAATTTGAATCGCTGATTTCGTTGAAAATAAAACTGTGTTGAAAATAAAAATTGTGACGTCACAACAGGGGGGAGGGGTTTGCTAAATGTGAACAAGTATGACAAGGAGGGGGAGAGGGGTAAAAAACCTAGAAATTCGTGTGATGAATGGACAACCCCGAAGAAGGTAACCAAATAGGATCATGGACGAAGCGGTCCTGGGCTATAACCGCGAAAATCGAAGTTTGTCAATTGTGGGCATTTTTCTCTGTCACTCTAATTACGTCTTAGTGAGAGTAACAGAGAAAGTTCCCCGCAATTTGTGAATTTCGGTTTTCGCGGTAGGCCCCCTGAGCCAGCCATCTGATCAAGAAGATCTGAAGCCAAGTGCTACGCCAAGGAATACTTTTCAATGGTACTTTTATCCCTTCAAAATAGGGCTAAATCAAAAACCAGTGTTAATAATATAATCATCTTTATTCTCCTTAGAAATACAGTTGTTCATTTTTGCAAAACTTTAACATTACATTTCGAAATAACAAAATCTTGTAATATAGCCTTTTACATCGACAGCGAGGCTTCCGATCGCTGAGGCTGAGTATTACGTAAAACTGCGTAGGGGCCGCCACTAGCACAAACAGTAAACAAAGCGCCTTGATGTATCAATTTCATATTTATTCGTAACAAAAATCTATCAATCAATATCATTTGATATTTACTAGTCTTTTCGGTGAAGGAAAACATCGTGAGGAAAAAATAAAGTCTAGTATACCCTCTGGGTTGGAAGGTCAGATGGCAGTCGCGTCAAAAACTAGTGCCTACGCCAATTCTCGGGATTAGTTCCCAAGCGGACCCCAAGCTCCCATGAGCCGTGGAAAAATACCGGAACAACGCGAGGAAGAAAATTTATTCGTAACAAATAATCTGTAAAAACTTGTCAAAAAAATATTTTCGGCATCTCTATCACTCTAATTACGTCTTAGTGAGAGTAAAAGAATAATTGTCATCAACTATTTACCATCATCCCAGTTGTAGCATTAGTTAATGTAATGTACTGGTACAAATTAATTTAATCGTAAGATTACTGCATGTTCACTGGGAAAAGACACTTATATAAGATGTGGTTACCTATGTCATAGATTTAAGAGCATGTGAGATGTATTATGTGTTGGTAATAAAAAAAAAAAAAAAAAAAAAAAAAAAAAAGATCGCTTTTTGCCCCCTGCACTCTGGCGGTAGAACTTTACAGTCATACTCCCTATTTGTATGGCGCCCGACCAAGGTGACCTCGAAATTGGACCGTCGGAACGGTGTGTCATCGTAGGCCAGACCAGACGGGAACAATTATTCGCCAATCTGATTAAATTTTCTAATCAAATCACTGGACGCAAACGCCAATAGGGACTGCGCGTTAGAGGGTCTGCCATCTTGTGGCCTGAATCGGAACCATAAACATGTACATTTACACGCCACATATGTTTCCTTGTGCATAGTAGGTTCTGCCATCTTGTGGGCTACATCGGAACAAAAAAACATCACATTTACGCCTCGCGCCAAAAATCTGACGGCTCCTGTGTTGCCTCCTACAGTTCATGCACGCTCCCTAGCTATTTGGCTCGCCGATTTCACTTTGTTCTTTTGTAATTATGACCGAAAAATTGGAGGTGCGGACGCAAAAATACCAATTAGTAGTAGTAGTAGGAATCACTTTATTGTACAAAAATTGATTCGCAAATTTACATAAATTGAACAGTCACTATCGGATATATCGGAGCAGCCGAGGTGGTCAAAGATATCTAAACATGCACTCTAACACCTTGACAATAGAGGCTTGTTCAGATATTTGTGAGCGCCTTGGTTGCTCCGATATATCTGATGGCGACTGTACAAAGGCGAACTTATTTATTTAAACTTTATTGCACAAAATACAAAAAAAAATACAAATGGCGGACTTAATGCCTAAAGGTATTCTCTACCAGCCAACCATAGGGCAAAATAAAAATTGCAAAATGGTGCAAGAAGAAAAGTATGAGAAATTTATCCCTATAAGGGATCTCTTCCAGCTAACCTTGAGAGTTAATAACTCTAGTATACGCGTTGTGGGCATGTATAATTTAAAACGCATTAATGTCACCATTCATCCAAAATTGGTGATTAAATTGTGATTGACGCCAATTTCATTCCTGATTAAATCGGTCGATTTGATCATCCCGTCTGGCCTAGCCTTAAACCTTGTCGGAATCAAAAAGAATTTCAAATACAGGTGGATTGTCAAAGAAAACTTTGTAGCCACAATAAATTTACTGCCATCTTTCGACACATGATTAAAACTTTTAGAACGCCATATGACTTTGATCCTTATTCTTTCACAGACAAGTGTTAAATTTGTTAAGTATCAAAAAGTGGCGCCATCTTACCGGGCACTACCTAAAGGTTATGGCGCCATCGCTCGAAACTATGTCGCCATACCTTTGGCCTTTGATCTATTAGATGGCGCCACTTTTTGATAGTTAACAAATTTAACACATATCAGTGAAAGAATAAGGATCAAAGTTAAATGGCGTTCTAAAAGTCTTAATCATGTGTCGAAAGATGGCAGTAAATTTATTGTGGCTACAAAGATTTCTTTGACAATACACCTCTATTTCAAATTCTCTTTGTCGGAATGCACGAAGGTTGCAGGCTGCAGAGCGCGTGAGTTGGCGTCTTTGGCGTAAGCACAAATAATACGATAAGTTGTGATGAACGTTCAGTACTGGCGTTCGACGCTTGAATATCCGTCGCTGGTAAAGCGTACATCCACGACGTCCTGAAAATAGAAATATGTAGTTATAATAAAATTCAATCGACATCGAAGGCACAGTTACATAAGAAATTCCTTTTTTTTAAGCCGTTACATAACAGATTAGCCAGGGCCCGTACTTTTCATCCCGTTGACGCAAAAATGACGTAATTTAACATACAGGAAGTTACTACAAATTTAGATAACTTACTTATTGATGGGTATGATAATAAATACTTGTTACGTGAATAAAAGCTTGTTACGCTGTTAAAAACCAAAAATATGTATTATTTCATAAATTAATAATCTATTATTTATTTGTGTGACAATAAAATGAAAGTCAGTTAGACGTTTCTATACTGATTGTCAAGTATATGTATCAGTTACCTAAAGAGGTTGACAAATGATTAATTATTACGAAAATCCTAATTGGAATCATACTCTATGTAGCGTGACGTCATTTTTCTGTCAACGGCATGAAATTTACGGGCTCTGCAGATTACCATTTATTAACCGTTTGACTGCCGCGGCATATACAGGGTGCCCTTAGCCATTGGACAAACCCTGAAATCCCACGTAGGGTTACTTCTCAGGAATGCTCTGACGTTAATATTTTCTTAATTAGAACAAAAGATAAAAAAATTTTTTTTTCGAACAAAAGTTATTTGCAATAATCGACAACAAAAAGAAACACACTATGGTAAGTGAAAACTTGAACATTAACGTTGTGCATTTTTGATATTTTGGAGAAATTGAGTAGCAGTTTTATAAAAAGAGATAATTCTCTATTATACCTACGTAAATAAAGTTGAGTGTGGAAGATATTTTGAAATGCGAATTTTAGTGTTGATATATAACATATACAGAGTAATTCATGAGACGTGAGCAGGACTACAGCCTACACAATCAGTAAATGTTAATGAATCGTTCACCATTCATATTAAGTAAAACAATCACATTTCTTTTCTATTATTTAACTTTTTGGTAAAAAAAAATTTGAATATCTACAATCATGGACACCCAACAACACAAAGATACAATACAACACAATTAACAAAGGTTAAAGACCGTTATGACAGCACTTTGATTATGAAGAAAATAAAATGTCACCCTTGAATGACATACGACTTTTCAAAAGTAACCAGGCTTCGACGACATTCAATTTGCACGTCACCATGACGTCACGTGTCCGTCTTACGAATTTTCAATCTGACGGTCACGTGACCCCTGACGCGAGTTTAACAGTTTTTCCCCATGACAAAAAGTGCACAGCGCCGCTAAAGAAGTTTTCACTTCAAAAAAAACTAATTATTTACAAAAAAAAATACGAAGTTATAAATAACTTTATCAGATAAGTAATTTAAATGAAAGATAAAATGAAAATATATTAAATGTCAACGTTCTTAATAGGTATAGTACATTACTATAGAGGCCGAGAAACGTAGGGATGCAGGCCAAGTAGATATACGCGGCCGGCAACCCTGTTTCTCGCCGAGATATGTATAGTGCTTTTCTCGAACTTGCAATTAAAACAAAAAATTGTACTTAGTCAATTTGTTTTGTGGCGACCTACTCGGCTCGCCACTCTACCAGCGGTGTACAACCTTACGCGCGTAAGTCCGCGCGCCTGCGCGATGCGCCACCGCCGTTGCTTAGCAACGAATATGTACAACAAATCACCGTACCAACTACCAAGCTAACTGAAGCTAGTTGATGGTTGGATGCCAAGACGTTGTGTCACAATTTGACGTTAAAAAACAAAAGAAGGTTGCTTTACAGTCCTAGATGTGTAAGGCAGTATGAAATTCCTTTACATATCATCTTCACTCATCGCACCTGATATGTAGTATTTCCGGACCTAATTTGACGTAAGTCATTTCATCATTTATAGCAAGTTTGAGAAAAAACTAATGTCAATTCATATTCGTCTATATCTAGTTGGCCTGCAACCCTTCGTTTCCCGTCCTCTATTAACCATTTGAACGCGAGGCCTATCGTGTGCGAGGTTTTTTCGTGAGGTGTATTAGAGCGATTTCGGTGATTTTTGGTATTTAGATAAAAACAATTTTTGGCTATCCATTCCGGTTATCGAAACGGCTCTATCTTGACGACTTGGCGATTTTTTTGGACTTTTCTTGTTTCTGATTAGGAACGATTTTTGTGCGGTTTTTGTATTTCATTAAAAAATTTGTATCTTCTTTTTCTTTCTTTTTTTGTTCTTGGTTTTAGGCCTCAAAATTTTCATTTCTTTTCTTCTTTCTTGTCCTGTTTTTCTTGCAACGCTGGGACATCCGGTTCCGGAGTTGCAAGCGAAACAATTCTTTGTTTTGAAGTTTTGAAACTTGTATTAATTTTCGGAAAAAATTCGTATCTTCTTTTTTCTTCTTTTGTCCACTTTTTTAGTGATACGGTTATTAGAAGAAGGTTAATAGCTGTCTGTTGCCGGTCCAATAATAATTTTTTGACATCAGAGTCAAAAGTTATTAAGGATTATACAGATTGCTATTCTCGTTTTTGCGGCGTTGCCAACTACACGACATAAGTTTGTCGATTTTTCGAAAAAGTTGCTGTTTGAACCCGAGAAGCTAGAGTTCGGGCTTTTCGGGATTTGGATAGGGGAGATAAAACTCCATATAACTATCCTTGTTCCGAAAACTTTGGACAACTGGAAGGGGGGTAAATTAAATTTTATTCCTCAATTCCGTAACTTTGTCGAGGGTGACACGGATCACCCTTGACCGTTTTTGCGGAAAACGTTTCTGCGGTCGCCTCCTCCATGGGTGTGGAGGGGGAAACCCCGGATCCGGGTGGGGATAAAGGAGAGGAAGGGGGGGAGTCGAGAAAAAGGGGGGGTAACCAGTCCTCTAAGGGAATGGGGGCCAATATGGTGTCCCAAAGGGAGGTTAGCTCAGAAATGAGCCAGGATGGTGATGACTCCGAAAGGGGGTACATTGGTGGGGGGGATGCTTCCCCCACCCCTACTCGGGGGAAATTTTGGGCAGGCAAAAAGACGGTAAGACGCCTCTCAGAGTCGTCTTCTGACGAATGGGGCAGTGTCGTGGGGACTGACGGAGCGAGGAGCGTTAGCCAGGAGGAAATGGGGGATAAAAGGGGAAGAAGGGAAAAAAGGACCAGGGATGACCCTGACCCAGACAGTGAAGGCGAGACTCCGGTGCGCAAAGTTAGCACTTCCCGCCGGGGCCGAGGCAAAGGGCACTATACGGGGCTTAGCGCTGCCAAAAAGCAGCTAGAGGATGTTGGGACTGACACGGAGACGGAGGCCCCCTACAGTCCCAAACCTAGACGAAACACGGGCAGGCAGTCGCGAAGCCCAGTACGAAGCCCTGTACAAAGCCCGGTACACATGGAGGAAACGTCAGGAGAGTTTGAAACGCCTGGTGGCCGCATCAGGGCCTGTGCGCAGGAAATAATGAGTGATGCGGCCAAAAGCAAGAATTTAAAGGGCGATATATGGGGCAGAATTAACTCCGCGTGCAGGGAGTTAATGAATGATCTTGCAGATTCGCTCGGGGAGTCGGAGGTTGTCCGCGCACTGAAAGCGGACAACGATAGAATGCGGAAGGAGCTGGGGCAGCTCCGTCTGGAAACCAAAGCGCTGCGCAAGGCCTTCTCGGAGCGCAAGCAGACGGAGCCAATCAGGGCAGGGACGGAGACGCAAACCCTTCTCGAGGAATTGGGCAAAATCATGGAGGTCCGCCTGGGGAGCTTCCAGAGGGAAATGTTCCAATCCCTGGGGAACATGGTGAATGCCCGCCTCGAGAGTGTGGAGGGACGACTGCCGCCGGAGCCCATCCGCCGGCCAATGCTGGCTGCCGACAGGAGGAGGATCCGGGAGAGTGCGGGTCAAGGAATGGACGTGGTAACGGCGGAGCACCACGTTAACGAGCCTAGTGCCCCAAGGCTGGACAAAAGAAGCAGGGGGGTATCCCAATCGGCCTCCCCAACGACGGCTAGCCAACCAGCAAGGGAGGCGCCCCGTGCGGCAGTAGTGCCCCAGCTGCCCCAGACGCAGGTCGGGCAGACCCAACCCAGGCCGGTACCCACACCGAGGGTTAAAAAACCAGTGGTCCCTGCTCCTAGGGCACCCAAGAAACCGACTCGACCGAGCATGCCGCCACCTGCGCCGCCTGCACCCCCACGAAGCGAATGGACCACGGTGGTCAAAAAGGGCAAGGCCAAGGGCAAGAGCCCTGCCCCTCCCCAGCCCCCAAAAAAGGCGGCCCCAAAACTAGTGGCCCCAACCATGGCGGCGGTCGTAGTGGCCCTTAAGCCTGACGCCCAAACCAGCTACAGGGCCGTCATGGAAAAGGCCACCACGCTGAAACTGGCCGAGCTTGGTGTCGACCACCTTAAGGTCCGCAGGACGGCAACAGGGACGCGTATTATTGAGGTCCCCGGGGCACAGAGCGGACAGGCCGCCGACAACCTGGCTGAGCGACTCCGGAGCCTGGTAGGTGACATGGCTGATGTCTACAGACCAGTCAAGAAGGCGGAAATCAAGATTTCCGGATTTGACGAGTCCGTCACGCCGGAAACCCTGAAGAAAGAGGTTGCCGCTAGAGGCAGATGCCAGGAGGACCAGATATCGGTGGGAGCGATAAGGATGGCGGCCAACGGGACTGGCTCGGTCATCCTGCGCTGCCCACTGACGGCGGCCAAGGTGGTCGTCACGGCGGGGCGAATAGTGGTTGGGTGGTCGGCGGCCCGAGTGGAGGCCTTGGAACAGTTGCCCCTGCGCTGCTACCGCTGCATGGGGACGGGGCATACTAGGCCTCTGTGCCCGTCCCCGGTAGATAGGGGCGAGTGGTGCTACAGGTGTAGCAAACCGGGCCACAAAAGCCTGGCCTGCGCCGCGTCGGCCCCCTGGTGCGCCGTGTGCCACCATGCTGGGCTAAAGGCGGGGCACGTGATGGGAGGAAAGGCCTGCACCCCCCCACCAATTAAAGGGAAGGAGACATATGCTGCCAGCCCTGCAGCTCTCGCTGCCGCTGCGGTTGCCTCCCGGGAAGCACCTCATAACCGGACGGATCCCCAGGCAATGGAAAGTTAATGCCTCCGTTGCAGGATATTGAGGTGCTTCAGTGCAACCTGAATCATGCCGCGCGTGCGCAGGACTTAATGATTCAGCACATGGCAGAATGGGAGGTTGCGGCATCGGTGGTGGCGGAGCCGTACTTTGTCCCCCAGCAGGCGAACTGGGTGGGCGACAGATGTGGCTCGGTGGCCACGGTAGCCATAGTGGCACCAATGGGGGGAGGCCTGCCCCTCTCCAGAGTCTCAAGCGGCCCTGGTTATGTGGTGGCTAAATTGGGGGACATCGTGTTAGTGGGCGTTTACTTCTCCCCCAATAGGCCACTGCATGAATTCGAGGCCTATCTGGAGAGGCTCGGGCGGGCGGTGGCTGGCGCGGCTCCCTCCCCCATAATGGTCCTGGGGGATCTCAACGCCAAGTGCGCTGCCTGGGGCTCCCCTAGGACCAACCCCAGGGGGACCGTGCTCCTCGAGTGGTTGGTCGGGCTGGGGCTTGAAGTGGTCAACCGGGGCACAGCCAATACGTGCGTGCGCCTGGCGGGGGGGTCTATCATCGACGTGACATTGGCCTCCCCAGCGGCGGCAACACGCATTGCGGACTGGCGGGTCCTGGAAGACACGGAGACCCTCTCTGACCACGTATACATCAGAATGAGGGTCTCCAGAGCCCGGCATGGCCAACAACCAGGTCCGGCGAGGGGCACGGGGAGATCTCTGAGGTGGAGTCTGGCCACCCTGGATCGGGAGGCGGCCAGAGAGGCGGCCATGGTGGAAGCCAGATGGGGGCGTCAAATGCCAGAGGAAGCCAATGTGGACAATATGGCCCTTGGCTTCCGTGCTTCCCTCACACGGGCATGCGACGCCTCAATGAGGAGAGCGGGGCCTCCGCGGAGGAGAAAGGCGACGTATTGGTGGTGTCCGGAAGTGGCCGCTCTCCGGGCTACCAGTAATGCCGCGAGACGGCAATTTACACGCTGTCGAAGGAGGCGGCACACCCAGGAGGAGCTGGATGCATACCACCTGGCGCTGAATGAGGCAAAGAAGGCCCTCAACCTTGCCATCGCCAAGGCAAAGGACGCGGCGCACGGGGCCTTTTTGGCCTCTTTAGACGGGGACCCATGGGGACGGCCTTATAAACTTGTAAGAAAGAAGCTTCGTCAGGCCGCCCCCATGGATGCCATGGACATGGGGACCCTCCGGGGTATCTTAGAAGGCCTGTTCCCTCCAGCCCCAGAGTTCGCTCCTCCTGCAATGGTGGTCCCCAGGGAGGAGGAGCCCCTGGATCCTGAGGAGGTGCCCCTCGTAACCGAGGGCGAAATGGCCCGTGTCGCCCATAGGGTTAGGGCCTGCAAGAAAGCCCCTGGCCCAGACGGGGTCCATGGCAGGGTCCTACCTATTGTAATGGAGCACCTTGGAGACTGTCTCCAATCCATCTTTAACCGGTGCCTTAGGGATGGACAGTTTCCAAGGTGCTGGAAAGAGGGAATAGTGTGCCTCCTCCGGAAGGAGGCCAGGCCGGCGGACTCCCCATCCGGGTGGAGGCCAATAGTCCTGTTGGACGAGGCGGGGAAGATGCTGGAACGCATATTGGCGTCAAGAATAAACCGACAC
The DNA here is from genome assembly GCF_033807575.1 of Cydia pomonella. Taxonomy (NCBI): domain Eukaryota; kingdom Metazoa; phylum Arthropoda; class Insecta; order Lepidoptera; family Tortricidae; genus Cydia; species Cydia pomonella. The sequence continues at coordinate 583,321 of NC_084728.1, forward strand.
TTACAGGAGACGGGCCCCAATCTCGCTGGGCGCCAATATGGGTTCCGAAGCGGCAGGTCCACGATGGACGCATTGGGGGCACTTCGGGCCTTCCGTGAGAATAGCTGGCGGGGATGTTCAGGTGAGGCCCCATATAAAGTACCTCGGCCTCACGCTGGACAGGAGGTGGAACTTCGGGGAGCACTTCCGCCAAATTGCTCCCCGGGTAGTGACGGCGGCGTCGGAGATGGGCCGGCTGCTGCCCAACGTGGGAGGACCCTCGCACGTGTGCCGACGCCTCTACGCAGGAGTGGCGCGCTCAATGGCTCTTTATGGGGCCCCGATCTGGGCCGATAAACTAAACCAAGAGAACAAGGCCCTACTGCGAAGGCCCCAGAGAGTCATTGCCATACGAGTGTGCAGGGCGTATGTGTCAGTGAGCTGGGCGGCAGCGTGCGTGTTGGCGGGCACCTCACCATGGGAGCTGGATGCTGAGGTGCTCGCTGACGCGCACAGACGGAGGGTCAGGAGCAGGGAGACAGGCGACTTTCCTGCTCCTGAAGAAGTCAGGGAGGCACGCAGAACGGCGCAGAGGAGGTTGCGTGGAAAGTGGAAGGTGGACCTGGAGAATTCCCCCTATGGAACCTACACCATAGGGGCAGTTCTCCCGTCGCTAGACCGATGGCTGGACCGGACGCACGGCAGGGTTGGATACAGACTGGTGCAGGTACTGACCGGACACGGATGCTTCGGTCACTACCTGCACAGGATCGGTCGCGAGCCTACCCAATCCTGCCATCAATGTGACGAGACGGACGACACCGCCCAGCACACCCTGCAGGTGTGCAGCCGCTGGGTGGTGGAGCGGAGCGCGCTGGTGGCAGCCATCGGGACAAATGATCTCTCGCTGCACAGCGTCGTGGCGGCCATGTTGGACAGCGAGAGATCCTGGGAGGCGGTGACCTCCTTTTGTGACGCGGTTGTCTCGCAAAAGGAGGTCGAGGAGCGGGAGCGCGAGGAGGACCCAAACGCGCTCCCGATCAGGCGAAGACGAATGGGCAGGAGACTTAGGCGGTTCGCCATTGCGAACCGCGCTATACCTCAGTAGGGCAGCGGGCGAGGGACCCGCACAACACGGCCCTACATGGGAGGGGGGAGAGTCAGTTATGCGTTTGCTGACTCTCCCCAAACTGGTGTGAAGTCCCGGTTCATCCGAGTCGGGACCGCCGGGGGGGTGCTGAGGTGACATGCTTGCGAGCCCCCAGCACCCCCCTTAACGGCATGGACGGAAACGCCGCAGGGGAGGTTAGTGGGTATTCTCCTCCTCTCCCTCTGAATAGCAGAGGGGGTTACGGAAGGAGCGAGTCCCACATACCGCCCCCCCAATGGGCTTCCCTCGCCCGGGGGGCGATGATGCGTAAATGCATTCACCCCTGCGATACAAAAAAAAAAAAAAAAAAAAAAAAAAAAAAAAAAAAAAAAAAAAAAAAAAAAAAAAAAAAAAAAAAAAAAAAAAAAAAAAAAAAAGGCCTATCGTGTGCGTTGCGTCATCGTGGACTTTGTCGGAATGCACGAAACTTAATATTGTTTTCATCACACTTGTTCGAAAAAGAGCTTATTTCATGCAGGTGTGCTGAAGAACAAAGGCCTATTTTGTTCCCGCGGGAGTTATGGATTGTGAAAAAAGCTATAACTCCCTAGGGAGTTATAGTTTTTTTTTTATTATGTCACTTATTCATACAAACCAAGTAGCATAAATGAGTCATGTTTAAAATTATTTAATTTGATTAATTTAACAGCCGTTTAAAATATTTTTACATAATTTTCAATCGTGGCTGAATGCCTAATAGATCTGTGCCTTCGATGCGTCACCTGCCAAGAAATTACAAAATGGCGGACGAATGTTTGATATGTCACCGTATTTAAGAATTATTTCGCTTAAAATTTAGTTTTTTCTTCCCAAGTGTGATGAAAAACATTGTGTGTAACTCCGGGGGTGAGAATATTGCAAACTCGGGTCTTTAATTCCCTCCAGCCTCTGGCTGTCGGGAATTACCACCCTCGTATCCAAAATTTCACTAACCCCCCTCGTTGCACAATGTACTATAGTTGACGTTTTTGGTGGTCAACGGGTTATATTTGAACAAAATATGATTTTCTTTCTCGTGAGATTAGCCGTCCAGTAAATATTAAGTTTTTACTCCGTTTTGTGGTATTTTGAATAAATTCCTAGCTAAAAATAATCTTAAATTGTAGTATGTATCATATTATTGTACAATAAGTTCGTAGATTTAATACTTAACTGTAGTTTGTTCTGTACATAGTGTAGTGTACATATTGTTTAATAGTTGTATGTAGTTATATAGTTAGTGGTAATTTGTATTTCTTTGCAGATCGGATACTCCACCGAAGACTGTCTATGACCGTAATATGATAAGATTCATATACTAGCCGGGTCTTATCCAACCTCGACATTGGCAGAATCATCAACACCTCGATGGAGCCATAACACGAAAAATTGTTTTTTTTTTTTTTTTGTTCTTTATTTAACATAATTTAGTACAATGTAATTACTTAATCTAGTGTACATTTCCATCCTAGACAGTAATAACAATAAATTAATACAGTTTAGTGAGCTATAGGCGCTCATTATAAACTTTTTAACAACTTAGTGTTTATAACATTGCCATGGGTAAAATCATACTTACACTAAAGCTTAGAACAGCAGCATAACTATTATTACGTTCGCTCAGATATAGCTTACGTTTGTTGCATACATAATAACCACCTATAATTGATTGAAAGTACCTTGAAATCATCCGCGTCCCCATAAAAGTCCCACCTGCTCATAGTGATCGGCAGCGGCAGCCGCAGGGACGCCTCGGCGGCGAGGCGGGGGCTCCGCCGCATGGCGCGCCGCGCCAGCGCCACGCGGCGCACGGCCCACACCAGCCGCGGGCAGTCGGACAGGTCCAGCGACTGGGACGGGTAGATAAACATGTTGTTACATCTGTACATATATATATATTTTTTAATTCCGCTACCTAAAGGTTGTATGGAAGAGATCGCTTTTTAGCGATAAGACCGCCTGTTGTTTACCTCTTCTTTATGTGTTGTAATATTTGTACTGTTTCTGTATTGAGGCGTGCAATAAAGTATATTTGTATTGTATTGTATTGTTGTTTTTTGTTTTGCAAATTTTGAAAAAAGGAAAACAAAACAAAAGATAAAAATTCATTGTGTCAATAACATGCCAAAAATCATAGGAAATGGAAAATATTTAGAAGTGGTAAAACCCTTAACTAGGGAACAAATTAAATTATTTTACAGTACATATGGTGCTACTTTACCACACTAGTGCGTAAATTAGCATATTACGTTACTGTGTCGAACATTTAAAGGGCCATATGTACTGTAAAACGTTGTACGATACATGTGCGAATAGGTAATTCGCAACTCGTGTCGATTTAAAACACTCCCTTAGGTCGTGTTTTAATTTATCGCCACTCGTTTCGAATTTCCTATTTTTCGCACTTGTATCGTAATGTACTATCATTGAATTTTCTTAATATCCGGCTCATCTTTATACGCTGTATCATTAGGTTTTAAAAAAAAATGTAAACAAAATCTACCCTCTGATGGCTCCTTAAGCCAGTTGAGCGTAGATGAAAACATTACATGATCAAATAATGGAGGTTTACAATCAGGTCGTTCAGTGACAGATCCAGGCGGTTTTGTATTTATGTAGGCGTAAATCCTTATGTACACACACTTAGAGTTATATTACAATACTTTTATGTATAAATGAGTCCACTTTCCACAATATTTTAACATAAAATCCTAGGTTTATGCTCCGCGAAAACTTTTACAATCCGACATTTTTTAAACTAGGATTTACGCCGGGCCCGGTCGAACCATTTAAATCTGTGCGTGACCAATCCAGCGAGTATTGCCGCTGTCGCCAGAATTGGGTACTTGACACATGTTGAATATTATAAGTATTATAACAAAATATAGTTAAACGGATAGAAAATGACCTATTATAAAAAAGTTGAATTAAAAAAATTATATTGAGATTATTAAAAAAAACCCAAGGCTCCAAAGTCTCAAAAATATTTTTTTTTTGTCTTTCAAAAACAGAAAAGAAAATGATACCATTCGATTCCTTACATTTTATTGAAAAATAAACTGTATAACAACTATACACATAAACGCAATATTTCAGGGTCAAAATGGCAATTTCCTTGATCTTCCATACATTTAGGACAGACTTATATGATGTGACGTCACATCATATTATCATTTTGTTCGAGGCGTTTCAATCGTCGAGTGCGGGCGTCAGACTTTAACTCTCATTTCTGACCTTTGTGTTGCTTAAATGCCATGAGTCCTATATAGACATTTGATCCTCAGGAAAATCAAGATCGATTGACTTTATATACAAAAAACTGTCAAGTAGCCAATTATCTAAAAGGTATAGTAAATAAATAATAAATAAATATTATAGGACATTATTACACAAATTGACTAAGTCCCACAGTAAGCTCAATAAGGCTTGTATTGAGGGTACTTAGACAACGATATATATATAATATATAAATATTTATAAATACTTAAATACATAGAAAACACCCATGACTCAGGAACAATTATCCATGCTCATCACACGAATAAATGCCCTTACCAGGATTTGAACCCGGGACCATCAGCTTCGTAGGCAGGGTCACTACCCACTAGGCCAAACCGGTATGTGATAAATTTTTGGTGGTTTGAGTAATGCTAGTAGTTAACAGTTTAACCTATGGTCTATAGTTCGTAATTATTACATCGAAGGCAAAATAAATACAGGTTGGTTAACCATTAAATGTTATAAACCCGAAAATTTACAAATTGTTTGTTTACTTTTAAATACCTAAAGATACAGAGTATAATAATTACCAGTAGTTTGGGGCACGCGTACACACACGCGGCCACGTCGTCGTCGGTGAGCAGGCTCTCGGCCAGGTTGAGCTCCAGCAGGCGCGCTCCCACGTGGCGGCACAGCGCGTCCAGACCGCGCCGCGTTATATCTGACAATTAATATATATTGATATTAATATTAGTCAATTTGTGGAAGCATTGACGACCGGTTTGGCCTAGTGGGTAGTGACCCTGCCTACGAAGCTGATGGTCCCGGGTTCAAATCCTGGTAAGGGCATGTATTTGTGTGATGAGCATGGATATTTGTTCCTGAGTCATGGGTGTTTTCTATGTATTTAAGTATTTATAAATATTTATATATATCGTTGTCTAAGTACCCTCAACACAAGCCTTATTGAGCTTACTGTGGGACTTAGTCAATTTGTGTAATAATGTCCTATAATATTTATTTATTTTATTTTATGTCCCTATAATATTTATTTATTAATATTAGGTTTACCGCAAGTCGCGGTAGTAAAGTCGTTGTAACTATCTTGAAGATTCAACGAATTATCGACCTTGAAATGTCGTGAGTCATACTAACACCAAAGAGAACTTAAATTAGAGGTGGATTGTCAAAGAAAATTTTGTAGCCACAGTAAATTTACTGCCAGCTTTAGAGACATGATTAAAACTTTTAGAACGGTAATTGACTTTCACCCTTATTCTTTCACTGATATGTGTTAAATTTGTTAAATATCATAAAGTGGCGCCATCTTACCGGGCATAACGATGCCGTCATATTTGGCCTTTGATCTATTAGATGACGCCACTCTTTTGATATTCAACAAATTAAATACATATCAGTGAAATGATAAGGATCAAAGTCAAATGGCGTTGTAAAAGTTTTAATCATGTGTCGAAAGATGGCAGTAAATTTACTGTGGCTACAAAGTTTTCTTTGACAATCCACCTCTATTTCAAATTCTCTGAGCTAACACTAACTTATTAGGTAATTAGGTATACGGTTTAACTCACGCATCCGGCACGCAGCTATCGTGTACGAATAGTCGTGCACTGTTGGTGCTTGGAAATGGACACGTACGTGAGTTAGATTATCGACTCTTAATCTATATGAACAAAAGATTACAAGTCAAAGAATATACATATAAAGGACCAAAACTGCCTGAATCTGGAGGAATATTTTATATATTATTTTTACAAGGCTCGGAAACCGGGTAAGTTTCCAAACCGGTATCATGTCGGTGAGTAAGGTTGCCAGAGCTCAACGAGGGGCGGGAGGGGGTTAGGGTCGGCAACGCGCATGTAACTCCTCTGGAGTTTCAGGCGTACATAGGCTACGGATACTGCTTACCATCAGGCGGGACGTATGCTTGTTTGCCACCGACATAGTATTTAAAAAAATATATGTACTTGGCGCATTTTTTAATTTCGGTTTCGCTCGAAAAATTATTTTTAAACCGGTTTTTATGAGAACGGTTCTTGTCAAATTAACCGGCTTAGAACAATAAAAACCGGTCGCTTTCTAAATCGGTGTCTATGTTTACGTGGCACATCACCAGGCTGGCTGGCCGTTGCGTCATTCGTCGAATAAACCGGTTTTTTAGGTTACAATAAAGTTCTTAAGACGTTCGCGTTCTTATAAAAGTTCGCAGGAAAACCGAAATAAACCGGTTCCGAGCCTTGTCGTTGTGGGCTTTTAATTTTATTTTATTTATTTAGAAGAACCATATAATTTAAATGCAAATGACGATCGGTCTGGCCTAGTATAGTATTTGTATATATGTGAGCACAGATATTTGTTCCTGAATATATAGAATATTTAAGTATTTATATATCATATACAAGGTGGCCAATAAATATGTGCACTCCCGTTGCCATGGAGGTTTTGGGATTATACTGAGCAACTTTTACTATGGGACCAAAACCGATATCGCGAAATTTTTTTTACCCTCCCATAGAAAATGGACCAGCAGAAATGTATGAAACAGCCAGAATTTTTTTTAGCGATTTCGGGGTTGGTCACATAGTAAAAGTTGCTCAGAATAAGCCCAAAACCTCCCTGGCAACGGGAATGCACATATTTTTTTGCCACCTTGTATATCGTTGTCTGACAAAGAAAGGTACCCAACTGTCCGGTTCCGATTTGATTCATATTTATATATGTTATAGAGTAGTCTAAAATAACGGACACGTATTTTTTTTTAGCTGCCCACACTCAACATATTGGGAGAAAAATTGTCCTCCAAAGTACTAAAAAGTTACTAAATCTTCTAACTCCTATAGAAAGTGATGCTCCAGCAACTTGCTAGTTAATGGCTGGTTTGAGTATATGTTTGAAAGCAGCAAAAAATAATGAGCACGTGTTTTATTATATCTGCTTAAACTCATTTTTTCCTAAAAAAATCGACATTCGAAGTTTTATAATATCTTATCGCTAAAGTTACACATAAAGACGGGTGTTTTTTTAGGAAAACTTGAGTTTAAGCAGATATAACAAAACACGGGTACATAATTTTTTCCTGTTCTCAAACATATACTCAAACAAGCCATTAACTAGCAAGTTGCTCGAGCATAATTTTCTATAGGAGTTAGAAGATTTAGTAACTTTTTAGTACTTCGGAGGACAATTTCTCCCAATAGGTTGAGTTTGGGCAGCTAAAAAAAAATACGTGTCCGTTATTTTAGACTACTCTATAACATATATAAATATGAATCAAATCGGAACCGGACAGTTGGGTACCTTTCCTTGTGAGTACCCACAACACAAGCCTTCTTGGCTTACAGTGAGACTTAGTCAATTTTTGTAAGAATATCCCTATAATATGAAAAAAAAAAATAGGCACTCACGGTTGCATATCAAGTCCACTCCCATTAATTGCTTACAGCTGCTCGCCAAAGCCTCGAGATGGTTATCCCACACTTGGAAGTTTGCATTCACGCGAGTCAACTTCTTGAGTCGACAAATCGACTCGAAAAAAACATTGCTCTCAGCGAGACGGATCTCTTCGTCAGGCCTCCTCAGCATATCGTATATCTCTATATCTATCTCCCTCAAATTAGGCATTTTCTCAAACAACAGATGAAGCTTATCCCTTATTTCAATTTTACTACGATTTCGTTTCCACAATTCTAAAACCGTTAAATTACTTAAACGGTCTGCGGCAGACAGCAGAAATGGAAATCTCAAGGCTCGACAATGCTTTAGTCCGAGACTCTTCATATTATTAACAGGTTTCAAATTATTAAGAAATCGACCTGTAACTCGCTTATTATATGTAATTCGTAATTCCTCTAAGCTATTTGTTAAAAATTGACTGACGCAATCATCTGTTACCTCCTGAAACAAATTAATGTAGTGTGAAAACTATCGATATAGGATCTACTGGAAATACTGGGGTTCGGGGGGGAACTACGTCCAAAAGAGAGGTATGGGCATTGTGAATGTCATCTCACTTATTGTGGTAGGGCACAGCACAGCGGATGTCGGTCCAGATCTAGAGCAGAGCCCAACTGGGGAAGTACCTCCACCTTACAGAAAACCGCAGCCAAATAACACTAGACCCTACTCATAGTGTTGTGTTCCTGCCGGTGAGAAATGTTCCCAGAGCTGAACGAGGGAGCGGACTGTTAGGGTCGGCAAAGCGAATGTAACTCCTTTAGAGTTGCAGGCGTACATAGGCTACGGAGACTGCCATCAGGCGGGCCATATGCTTCTTTACCACCGACGTAGTATAAAAAAAGCGCGAGCGTCAATTGACGTCTGCGGCGGTCGAAGGGACGACTGGTTCGGGGACAAAATCGGATAAATGATTATTACAGTCCGTATTGATTTGTTAAAATCCAGTGCGTGTGTTAAATTGGGGTTAAATTGCCGAGCGGACCACAAGCTCCCCAATACAAATAAATGAGACAGATATGAATAAATACATACATACATGCATACATATAATCACGCCTATTTCCCGAAGGGGTAGGCAGAGACCACGGATTTCCACTTGCTACGATCCTGACATACCTCTTTCGCTTCCTTCACTTTCATGACATTCCTCATACACGCTCGTCGGTTTAGGGTGCTCTTGACCTGGTCTTTCTTCAGGATTTCCCCGATTTGATCAGATAAAGTCCGCCGAGGTCTACCCCTTCCAGCTCCTTCTTCTACTTCTCCCTTATATACTCTCTTTATTAACCTTCTTTCACTCATTCTTTCCACGTGTCCAAACCATCTCAACATACCTTTCTCAATTTTTGTCACTACATCTTCGTTCAGTCCACACTTTTCCCTTATCACACTGTGAATGAATAAATGTAACAAATAAATCAAATCGCAAATCAGTACTTACGTCGCAGCAGTCGAACACGAGCCAGGTTAGTTTCTGAAAGTGGAGCGTATCGGTCGGCGACAGTTTCTTTTTTAACCTGCTGAGCTGAAAACATATCAAAATAAGTTATTTAAATACTTAAATCTTTTATTCAAATAAAGCATGTCAATACACAGAATAATAAAAAAAATATAACTTCAGACTAGCTTAACCCTTTACCAGGCTGACAGTTCAAAAATGACAATCGAATGTCAGTCTTACTCATCGAAAATAGAACACATGTTTGAAGAGCCGCATGTGGGAAATATATATCCCTTAGCCTGGTAAAGGGTTCAGCATAGTCAAACAGACCGCCGAATCTGACCAAAACTTGTAATTTTTTTGCTCCTTATGACCTCAGGAAAGCGTGGTAAAAATTTGTCCCGTCTTACCAGCCCGGTACGTACGGTAATATGGGGTTTATTCATTAATTACGTCACACGAATTTCTAGGTCTTATGATCCCTCCATCTCTCCTTGTCACACTGGTGACATTTGGCAAACCCCTGCCGGGGTGGTGTGACTTCACATTTTTGGCAATTTCGTTTTCAAAGAAATCGGCAAATTGAATTCGGTATAAGTAAAAATTTATCAAAATATTTTTGATAAAAAAAATACTAGTAATATAAAAACCCAGCCCAAAACTGATTAGGAAAGAAAATTAAACGAATAAAAATACGGACTAGTGCGAGTCGGACTCGCCCACCGATGGTTCCGTACTTTTTAGTATTTGTTGTTATAGCGGCAACAGAAATACATCATCTGTGAAAATTTGAACTGTCCAGCTATCACGGTGCATGAGATACAGCCTGGTAACAGACGGACGGACGGACGGACAGCGGAGTCTTAGTAATAGGGTCCCGTTAAACTGTGCAGCGAATAAAAAAAAATCGGTTACTGATGAACTTAAAGTGACGTCCCAAAGTTTGTGACTCCCCCCTTGTCACAACATGTCACATTTTCTTAACCCCCTCCCTCCCCTAAACGTCTTTTTTGAACTTACCTTAAGACCTACTAGATTCGGGCAGTGGTCTCTAAGGGTCTCCACGGCATCCTTGTAGTGGTTACAGTCCATGTCGAAGTCCTGAACGGAGCCGCCACACTTCCTCGCCCAACGTTTGAACGAACACCAGGCCTCACTCGATTGTTTCAATATTAAGGTGTTTTCGTCTATTTCCATACTGTGAATAACTATTGGACGATCTGTAAGAAAAGATAGGCACGATAGGATAGGATATTCTATTATTACGGACTTTTGTTTTAATTGAAGTGATTTTATTTTTATTTTATTTATTTAAAACTATTAGTTTAGCACCGTTACACCATAAATAAATAAATAAATAAATAAATATTATAGGACATTATTACACAAATTGACTAAGTCCCACAGTAAGCTCAATAAGGCTTGTGTTGAGGGTACTTAGACAACGATATATATAATATATAAATATTTATAAATACTTAAATACATAGAAAACACCCATGACTCAGGAACAAATATCCATGCTCATCACACGAATAAATGCCCTTACCAGGATTTGAACCCGGGACCATCAGCTTCGTAGGCAGGGTCACTACCCACTAGGCCATATAATGTATAATAGCAAAAATAATTTGAAATAGAATAGAGGTGGGTTGTCAAAGAAAACTTTGTAGCTACAGTAAAGTTATAGCCATCTTTCGCCACATGATTCAAGCTTTTAGAACGCCATTTGACTTTGATCCTAATTTTTTTAATGGTGTCTGTAAAATTTTTTAAATATCAAAAAGTGGCGCCATCTAATAGATCAAAGGCCAAAGGTATGGCGGCATCGTTTCGAGCGATGGCGCCATAACCTTTAGGTTGTGCCCGGTAAGTTATCGCCACTTTTTGATATTTAACAAATTTAACACATATCAATGAAAGAATAAGGATCAAAGTCAAATGGCGTTCTAAAGGTTTTTATCATGTGTCGGAAGATGGCAGTAAATTTACGTGGTAACAAATACAAAGTTTTCTAGGACAATACACCTCTATTTCAAATTCTCTTTGATTATAGTACTGCCGTACAAAAATGACACTTCCTACAAAACCTAAGTTTGACAGCGAGTCTGGAACAAATCATGCTGTCTCTATCTAACCTATGGCACTATCCCTTTCGGCTATTTAGGGTTGTCAAAATTAAAGTCATCTTATCTGTGGTTGTGCACGCAAAGGGACGTCAAGTTGTGCCAACCCTAATAGTAGCTAATAATAGCTGAGCCGAACGGAGCCGAGACTGCCCGAACGCTCTAATGTCTCCCCACTGCCTACACATAAAAGCGGCCAAATGCGAGTCGGACTCGCCCATGAAGGGTTCCGTACCCTTTATGACGTAATAAAAAAAACTACTTACTAGATCTCGTTCAAACCAATTTTCGGTAGAAGTTTGCATGGTAATGTACATCATGTATTTTTTTTAAGTTTTATCATTCTCTTAATTTAGAAGTTACAGGGGGGGACACATTTCACCACTTTGGAAGTGTCTCTCGCGCAAACTATTCAGTTTAGAAAAAAAATATATTAGAAACCTCAATATCATTTTTGAAGTCCTATTCATTGATACCCCACACCTATGGGTTTGATGAAAAAACATTTTTGAGTTTCAGTTCTAAGTATGGGGAACCCCCAAAAATTTATTGTTTTTTTTTGTTGCCATTTATTGTCTAAAATTAATATAAAATAAATTTATTCATTATATGCCATTTCACACTGAATTCGCTACCATATAAAGCTTAAAAACAAAACAAAAAAACCGAACAAGTGCGAGTCGGACTCGCCCACCGAGGGTTCCATACAATTTTTTATTACAAGTTATAGTTTTTAGATTTTTCCCTGTACTTGTAAGACGATAAACATGTGACCAGCTGACGGTCTTTCCACCACGATACAACCGGCTTACGGTTTTTTGGTTTAAAATAGCATCTAAACTATCATCTGACTAAGCATCAGCCTGGAGGCTGACGCTGACTGACGATATATGCCCCTGGCCCGCGGTCTATATGCACCTTCATTTGACTTATTTCGATTCTTTGATTATTTAAGGTAGAAATACTATTGCTCGACGCTGCACTAGTACTCGACATGGGCACTTTATGTCAAAGTGACAGGGATTAAGTTCGAATACAGAAAAATCTTCGTTGTTCAAATTTAACCTACATTTCCATGAAATAAAGTGCCCATGTCGGTGACTAGTGCAGCGTCGAGCACTAGTACTTCTACCTTATGAGAGTTAGGAGAAAAAACAAATTCAAAAAAAGGGGTATCGGGAAGATTGTCCAATTTTTTATGATTGAAACATATTTCTTAAAAAGATTTAAACTAGAATTGTACAAGTCTATCAGATAATAATAGTTCCTTACGTGATATGTGATCAAGCACCAACTTCTGCCAATCTTTGCAGGTCAGCTCCGTCTGCAGGAGCTCCTTGATTGATAAATAATCCAAGATGAGACGCCAGCAGTCCGCATTTAGGGAGTTTATTATTGCACTGTTGCTTTGTACCACCTGTTGAGAGAGAGATAGTCTTTATTTGTGACCAAGTACATAATTTAACCTTTCATATGTGTTCTCAGTAAAAAATTGAGAGTTCAATTAGTTCAAGTTCAAAGTCTCGCCGAAAAGAGCAGAAATAAGTTTTCAGCTAAAATTTTATTTATTGCGGACTGTAATTTTCTTACCACGGGTAACTAATACTCATCAAGATAATCCTAAAAACCCCAGACACAATCAGGTTGCATTGCTTCATCACAGAGTTCCTATGGCCACCTCCTGTCTCCATCTTCAGATCAGCTCCATGATACCATAATATTGCATTGTGACCCGACTTACATATGTACACAAATTTTCAGCTCAATCGGAAATCGGGAAATGGGTCTAATTTAGCTTCCCAAATCTACCCACACTAACTAACAAACCAATAAACATATGTTTAGACTAACAGGGCAAGTGAAATAAAAGCATTTTTGCAATCTTTAAACTTTCATGATTTTTACACACAATTAAATCAGAGAAGTGGTAAATTTAAAACTCAATACGCAACGAGATTCGTTCGTAGCCATCGCCTCCTAGCAAATGGAACCTTTCGCATGTTAGCACACCAGTATTATCCGCTCCCGGACACTCCTCAAATTTTGTTTTCTCTTTTGCACCTGACTTGTTTGCTGACAAAAATCATAAACTTTTTAAAGATTTTTTACAATATTGTGATGAAATCAGCGTATTAATTATTCTCATATTTGTCGTATAATTTTATTACCTTGCTTATAGGACTATTACTACATAATTTTTTACAGCGCATTGGCCCCCCCTTAGCTGTAATGCTGTATAATTGTATTTTAATCAATATCAATATCAATATCAAGTCCCGTTTCTATGATTTAATTATGTTAAAATCAATCTTAACAAAATTCTGAACAAGAATGCAAAATGCACAAAAATGACTAAAAATATGTATAATTTCGGCATAATTTTATATGACAACCAAAACTCTTTCACTAAAATTAGCATATTAAGATTAATTTTATTGTATTAATACCAAATAATATGGGCTTATTATGTCTGAAATAAATGATTGAATTGAAAACTCAGTAATTATTACCACTAGTTTAGAGCCCGAGAGAAACATAACAAAACCCTAAACCGTGAGTTATATTAGCAACAAAACAAGGTTGATATTTGTTAAAGGTGAGTGTACTAAATAAATAGTATGCCACTGGATGGTTTCTGATATTTAAAAGAAAAATTATTTTGGAAATAAAATAATATTCTTAATATTTTGATAAACCACGGTGTTGTTTACATGGAGAAAAGTAGACATTATGTAATTCTAAAATATTCGCAACTTGAATATTACACACTTCAATCATCAAGCTATTGGCCCTAAGACAGACTGGTAGAGAATACCTGGCCACCATGAGACATAGTTTATGCTTTTTAGGTTTTTAAAAAACTATAACCTCACTTACTTGTTGAATTTGGGCATCCATTTTCAGTTCTGACTCTGTTTCTTTACATTTCTTGATGAACAAAATCTTCTATGCACTTACAAGCATGGTTATTTATGAAATGATATGTTGAAATGTCGTCAGGCACTTGGATTCATATATACCTAATACATTTCTTATAAACAAGGTAAATTTAGTTTTCTACCTGTAAAAAAATATTATCATATTAAGATTATAAGTACCTACAGTGAGTATTGATAGTTGCAAATGAAGAGCTTGTTTTTCGATAGGTTTCTACAAAGTTAGAACATCGATTGAGTGTTGATTAGTTAGTATTGAAATTACGGGCAGATTACCTAAATTCTATATTTTTCGAGCTACCCCGAATTATATAATATATATTATACAAACACATCAGCAAATTTCACAAAACCTTGTTATTTTAATGAAGTAAATGAGTTAAAAACTTTCAATAATTCAGTATCAATCGAGTTCAAAATATTTATTTTGACACTGACTGACAGTGACAGATGACAGCGGAGGAGGCATGACCAGGTCGACACTTAAAAACGAAATTAACATTAGTAAAAATGGAGGCGATTTCTATTAATTGGATCCAGAATTCTAGACAACCTTTTTTTTGCGTAAGGTGGACTTCCGATTATGCAAACTACGTCACCAGATGTCACTACTATAAACTAAATATAACTATTACTATATAAAATTGATACAATTTAAAGGCATGAATACCAAGACGAACATTAAGAAGGTTGCATGTACCTCGTATGTTAAGACCTTTCTTTTTCCATAATGTTGTTACATGGTTGTTACCTAGCAACAGTTATTTACTGTCAGAAAAAATAAATATCGTAAACATCAGAGATATGATTTTTATAATTTATTAATAATATGAGATACGACTTCTCGTAAATTACATAGAGATATGATTAATATGAACATATTATTTATCTATTAATTTTAAAGTACATAGCAGAGCAGAGTAAAATCGGAGCAATCATTAAACACAAGTAAAATTCAAATAGAGAAATTAGAATCCCAATTGCCCCAATGTTACAAAACAAATTTAAAGAGTGTTCAAGGCAATGTCGGGATGTTTAGATATTCGCAAAGGTAAGAAGAAAAGATAATCCTAGGCGCTAATGCAGCGATGAAAAGGCTAGCTATGATAAAGACTTAAATTTATTTTAATTTTGTTTACGACAAACATGTCCGATGACACTGCCAAGATTTTTGCAATTTGATTCAGCTAATTAAGACGAGATAAAATAAAGTGTATCTATCGAGGTAAGTGCGTAGACAAGACACGTCCTAGGTCTGAAATTCATCAGCTACAAGAAGGACCCGAACGACGACATCATTAATCATGTTTCTTTTTTAATGAATATCGGGAGCGAATTTTTTACGGAGCGAGACGAGACGAACTTACCGGGAATTCTCCTAATATGCACTTTACCTCCGGAATATCTTAAATTCAAGTCCAACTGGACTTTTGGTCTGGATGTTAAGGTCAAAGAAGAAAGGCTCAGTTGAGAACTAGGCAAGTCAGTTATGTGCACATGAAAGAGTTCTAGGTCAGATTGAGACACAAGTCACAGAAGACGAAGCTAATGCAGCTTTGTAGGTACAAAAAGTTGAACACAACACCTAGTCTGTTACTATCTTGTGTACCAAATTGGAAGCAATAAACAAAAAAGGTAAACCGTCTATTACTGGCCACCCTTCAATTATTGGCCACCTTATACTAAACTAGCTAAAATAAAAATTCTATTTATTTATTTACACAATTCAAGTAAACTAAATAACTATTGTTCCGATGATTAACTTAGATTGTGTGATATTAAACAGAATCCCTTTTAGTAACGTGGCCAGTAATGGAGGGTGGCCAGTAATAGACGGTTTACCCTACTTGCTTTACTATAAAGTATATAGTTGGTCAAGCAAATCTTGTCAGTAGAAAAACGCGGCAAATTTGAAAAATCGCGGGCTAGCAACACTGTGTTCGAATAATTCCAAAATTGCGTGTAATCTGTGTTTTATCTGTAGAATGTGGATCGTCCATCTTGTTTGTTTACATTCCGAATCGGTGCTAATTCAAGAGAAATTTCTGCTCCCAGCATTAAAATAAATATCAATATATTAAATAATATTGTGCATGACCATAAGCAAAGTCAAGATGCCTACAATGTAAGTAAAATCATGCTCGTTGATCTTAACCATTAGAAAATTTTGAGGTTATGATAATTACTTCAAGATCCCGGAGAATTTTTAAGATAATGTGCAGTTTTTTCTGTTTCAGGGTTAAAAGGCTTAAATAAAGATAAAACGTATGCCTAAATATATCCAATAAGACCACGAATTGTGCCCTCGAAACCGCAACTGATTCGATTGTTCCCAATATCAACAGACGAAGTCCTCAAATATTTTCAAAGGTAACTTTTTTAAACAATCTTAAGACGTTTAAGAACCTTGATTATACCTACTTTCTTTCGCAACATCAACCTAATACTTCCATATGTTTGTTGCAGGATTAAAACTCGCCCAATATAAGGCGTTCGTAAAAGTTTCTCTTCATACAAAACTTACCTACGGCGGTTTACGTACATACGTGTACATGTACAACGCAAACAAGACGAAAAATAAACTTGTTAATTAAAAAAACTAAAAAAATTGGGACAATAGTTTAGATTATTATTGTAAAAGTTGTCCGTTTGTTAATCATCACGAAAATATATTATTTAGGCTGATTTGTTTCATGCACTCAGCTATTGCACATGTATACCTATGGAAAATCCTAGTTTATACTTTCTGAAGTTGGTATGTACCTATTTAAAAGAAGTTTTAAGTCGCTTTACCTGTTTGTTCAATAAATTAAAATAATTTATTCAGTGTGCATAATTTTAGAAAAATATTTTAACATTTAAATCATACCTTCTTTTATCCAGAAACAATATAACTCCATATTACTCACATGAGTGGAAGTTGTTAAGTTTCCATTGTCAAGGTATCTTTGATTAATATTTTGAGTACCTGAAATTGTGTCAGTTCCTGACAAGTCTTGAATAGACTAATGTGAAAGTTAATAAAATTTCTTAACAGCATTCTCCTGATATCTAAATGACTTTTTTAAATATCTACATATAAAATATGATCTAGCCAATACATATACCTGTATAAAAACAGTAGTGTGAGCAAAACCTTACCAAGCTAGCATGTAAGAGTGGTCTCAGAGATATTGGAATATCTCTGTACTATAAATTAGGCAAATTGCTCTAGACTAAGTTTTATGTGTAACTACTACTATAAGAATACATTTTGAAACTTGGAATGGAAACTTTAAACTTGAAATTACAAATTTTCAAACAGATCTGTTTTATGCTTAAGATGCAATAAGTGACTAGGTACAAAGTATTCTGATGCTTGGAGTGGACCAGTAACATTGGTAACTTAATGATATTTTTTCAATGAATGGCCTGAATTAAGTGTAAGTAAGCTAAAGTGACCCGTATCTTAATTGCCTTGAAATTAAATGAACACCAAAATATCTGCAGTTGTGTTTTATTTATTTTTAATCTGTATATTTATATATTTTTAATCTGTATATTTATATAAATATATTGTGTTTTATTTATTTTTAATCTGTATATTTATATAAATATATTGTAAAACCATTTCAAAATTACACTGGTATGTGAATGTGACATTGTTCAAGAGAAATACACTAATTTACAATTAACAAGTGGCATAATTATTTTCTTTGGGCTTCTTCAGTTTCTGAACTGATGTTAAAAACAGCTTTCTACCGTGGTGCTCATGTTCTCTTTGCTCCCTATTTGTCTTCTAAGTTAGCTAAAACAGAATAAAACCATATCAAAATGATGTAAATAGTCCAGATATTTGATATTTAATAAGCCCTGCAATTGTGACAAGAATAGTTACAGTGATACCCTACCAGGGCTACCGCTGCCAGTGATGGCTCAGGGGTTACTTACCTAGGTTTTAATATTTACCTATATAAAACAATGGATTGTTTTATTCTAGTTAAATTCAGTAGTATAGGTACCTACTAACAGCTCGTTTGGTAAAAAGTACTCAAGTGCAAATGCCTTAACCTTTACATTTATTTAGCTATGACATCTTCATGTTTAAGTTGAATATATATGTAGCAGATCTGCTCCTAAGCATACCAAAGGTTAAGAATGCGAGCGCTCGCCTTTTGCGTCCACCTTTTACTAAGCATACAAACCTTTATTTTAATTCAATCTATTGATATATTTTTCGATTGTACCTACCTAAATATGTCTAATTAGCTTTTGAAGGTCGCATAAAGGAGCATTTGTATTGCATTTTATCGTGATATATCTTTAATATTGAATTCCAACCGAGAAATCTGATAATATATTAAAATCCAGCTACCTGCGGAAGCAATGACTTGATTCAAACATTATTTTCTCCAGCATAGTCCGTTTGCAAATAGGTATTTTTTGATCTCGTTTATCATATTGATTGACATCGTTTTTACTCCAGTTTAAATTGTCCCTCTCATAATAATAACAATTTCCAAATGCTTCAATAAACCGCGAGCGGCAGTTTTAGTTGACGTACGAAGAGCGCGCTCAGCGGAAAAAAAATGTTTCGGTTCGATGTACATTGCTGCTTTTCTTAGCGCAATACTGCTCTGTGAGTGTTGCCATACTTCAGTTTGCTTTACATTGCTACTGACAGACTTTGCTTGACAGACTATAGTAAGTATATTCAAATAAGTTTTTTTATTTGAATTTCATTCTTTTAAAACCTTTTCTACATAATATTTACTCGATATCTTGTAAACAAAAACTATTCAAGTTACAAGAAATCAAACAAAAAAAATACTTTTAAACCGCCCAAGTAATCCTAATATTATGTAGATATGCACGCACATAAACATTGTTAGATTTGGATCCAAATTAGAGATAGCGCTTCGAAATTAGTTTCCTTAAAATGCTTCTAGACGGCTCTCTTTACCTATATACTTACTTAACTTACTTTACTCTTTGGTCATGACTTGTTTAGTTGTATTGTCAGCTGTCAAAACATGTTAAATTGTAATTTTATTGAGAGATTATTTAATTGAAAGTTTTAATTCCATTTGATCTGTAAAAAACAATCGCATCATATTATATTACAATATGGAATATATGGAAGAAGACCCACAGCTAGGAGTGGTGGGTATCCGTGTAATAAGTACCTAAGCAATTTCAAAACTATTTTTCTAAGCTTTTAACTTTACATCTAAAGTGTGCTATTAACGATCTTGACGAGAAAAGTTATGAACTTTTGATATTACAGACTAGCCTTGATTTTTTTTTATTCTAAGTTACATAGCATAACAGTATTACTTCTGATGAATAAAGTCATCGTTGTAATTTCACAATCTTCAATTAAGCTTAACTAGTTGTAGCCGCCGTGCAGGTCAGGATCTCGACGACTTAAATAAAACTTCGATTTATAATGAAGCGAAGTATAATCTTCCAAAGGGTACTGGTTTACAAGGGTTCTTGTCAAAACGGGTTAATGTAGAAAAGTGGGTGTTGATAGTATGGAGGGTGATGAAAGAGTGATTTGCAATATATGATCAGTACAAAAAGGTAGTTTAAATTTAGATGCTTCTAATTGGCCGCGATACAGAATATGTGGAGTGCTCCTATTGGTGCTTTTAAAAAGCCTCCGAATACTAGCCGAGCCCGACGGCTGCGTTTAGCTACTGCATTGATTTTTATACAATAATAAGTTGCATTCGCAACATAGTAGATAAAGTGGTAAGTTTTGCAGGAAGTTTTGTCTGGCAGTTAATTTATTTGTTAATTAGCTATCCAATACTTGGACATTGTGAAACAGGCCCTTAATATTTTACCTGCCTCATACATCATTGGAAATTAGCGTTTCACACTTCCTTCTAATTGCATTTCTTGTTGCTTTATAATTATAATCTGATGACCGGTTTGGCCTAGTGGGTAGTGACCCTGCCTACGAAGCTGATGGTCCCGGGTTCAAATCCTGGTAAGGGCATTTATTCGTGTGATGAGCATGGATATTTGTTCCTGAGTCATGGGTGTTTTCTATGTATTTAAGTATTTATAAATATTTATATATATTATATATATCGTTGTCTAAGTACCCTCAACACAAGCCTTATTGAGCTTACTGTGGGACTTAGTCAATTTGTGTAATTTATTTTTATTTATTTATTTATTTTTATTTTAACAACAAAATTACACAGCATTACAGTATATACTAATGCACTGCGAAATTTAGGACAGAAAGTATATCAATGCATACACATCAGGTACAGAATACAATCTGGGACTAAGTAGGTCAATATTATTTTAAGTTATATATCCGTACACAAATAGAAGGGTATTGATCATTAAATTGTGTTATACATGAAAAATAGAATTACAAAACACAGGGTAATAATGTCGTATAATATTTATTTATTTACACAGGTATCAGAACCAGAAACCAACAGCGCAATAATCAACTCCCTTAATGCAGACTGCTGGCGTCTCATCTTAGACTACTTGTCAGTTCAGGAGCTCCTGCAGACGGAACCAACCTGTAAAGATTGGCAGAAGTTGGTGCTTGGTCACATATCACGTAAGGAATTCTTTTTACACTACTATAGTTTATGAATTTAGGAATCAGTGTATGTATGATTGATATATTTCATCACCATTGTCATTTTAGCCTCCAGTCACGCTATTGAACATAGGCCTCTCTTTGTGTATGCCACTTGTCCCATTTCTTGGATAGTCTAATGCAGAAGTGCCCTGGGATCCCCCAAATGTCGTCGACATTCCAACACACAATGTAAAGGACATCAGGTGCTTCTTTCATCCAAAAGTGGCCACCAATCCATTAACATTTCGGTCCAGCAGCCCACTGTCTGACATTGCTGGCCACAGGCAGGCCTATGGAACTCTCCGCGCGAGCGCGGTTTTATGCCTACGAATATTGCTATTTAACTTGCTCATACTCTAGTTACTTTACGCTATGCTGTTATATACCTAATGCTAGTACCTATACCTAAGTTCTAATATTGGTTTGATCAACCGATTTTGAAATTAGTCTTGACATAAATTAAAACTTATATTTGTACCTACCTAAGTAGGTAGGTATATTCTATTGAATGTAGTCGGTATACCTACTGTAGCAAAGGACACATTCAAATAATATAAAACCTACACTAAAACCAGCCACAATCAAGATTAATAACAGATCTCTTAGAGAAGAAAATAAATCATACATTTTTCATACAAGTAATTGTTAATGAATGACTACAACATTTAAGATACTTGAAGATTTTATTTTATTTCACTCTGTTGTTTAGGAGTAAGTAGGTATTTATTTGTAAAATCATTTCTTAGCGTGGACCAACTCTAGCGTTGTGTCGCTGCGCGCGGTGCGGGGAGCGGTGCGTTGAATAAATAAGTATTATAGGACATTATTATACAAATTGACTAAGTCCCACAGTAAGCTCAATAAGGCTTGTGTTGAGGGTACTTAGACAACGATATATATAAATATTTATAAATACTTAAATACATAGAAAACACCCATGACTCAGGAACAAATATTCATGCTCATCACACGAATAAATGCACTTACCAGGATGTGAACCCAGGACCATCAGCTTCGTAGGCAGGGTCACTACCCACTAGGCCAAACCGGTCGTCAAACCGGGCGTTGAAGGTCACTCCATTGTATTTTTGTGTAGGTATCAAAACGGTAGGTATTTGCGTTTTCTTTGAGAGATAAGTATCTGTTCGTAAGTACTGCGACCTTGCACAGGCCTCATCTTATATGAAGATTCAGCTATAATCCAGAGTCGCACAAAGCGGGTTGGGGAATAATGAAATTCTCCTTTACAGATCGCCAAATCATGATCCTCGAAAAAGAATGTGACGAAAATACCTTGATATTAAGAAAATCGAGTGACGTGTGGCCTTCCTTCAAACGCTGGCTCAAAAAATGTGGACCTGCGGTCCGCGAGTTTGATACAGACTGCCAATATTTTAAGAATGTGATGGAAGTTCTCAGGGACACCTGCCCTAACTTGGAAGTCCTCAGGGTATGTTCACATTATTTAAGGTTCCCACTATTTAACCCTTTGACTGCTAAAGACGTCAATAGACGCGCGCGGCTCCAGCGCATTGTCAACCTTCATGCTTTCTGACAAGGTTGCTGATGTACCGCACATGATAGGCGTGGTGTTCAGAGTTGCATTTTGTTAGGTTAACATTCATCAAAGAGAATTTAAAATAGAGGTGGATTGTCAAAGAAAACTTTGTAGCCACAATAAATTTACTGCCATCTTTCGACACATGATTAAAACTTTTAGAACGCCATTTGACTTAGATCCTTATTTTTTTGTTTAATATCAAAAGTGGCGCCATCGCTCGAAACGATGCCGCTATACCTTTAGAATATACCTTGATCTATTAGATGGCGCCACTTTTTGATATTTTACTAACACATATCACTGAAAGAATAAGAATCAAAGTCCAATGACGTTTTACAAGTGTAGATGGCAGTAAATTTACTGTGGCTACAAAGTTTCTTTGACAATCCACCTCTAATTCAAATTCTGTTTGCTGTCTATTGTACGTAGTATACAAAAAATGGTCCTAGTGTATAAACCGTTCATACAGTACAGTTTAACCCTGTATACCTAAAGGGTTAACTGCGAGTTAGTTGTCTAACTCTGGAACGCGTAAGTCGCCCTTAGAGTCCTCGCTACATCGCTACACAATGAAATGTCCATGGAGCGTGACTATACCAGAATTTTCCGGATTATTTGTGTATCTCTTGCCTACGTAATACATAAATAGGAATTAGGATAATAATATTTGCAATATGAGAGAGATAACTCATTTTTATTAAGCAGTTAAGTCTGCGAAAAAATACAAATTTTTATATAAAAAAATCTACAAGGCAAGAGAGATTTTTAGAACCGCATATATTTTTTATTTTTTTGTTTTCAGCTCAGCAATTTGAAAAAGAAGCTTTCCCCAACCAACAAGCTTCACTTCCAGAAACTGACATGGCTCGTGTTCGAAAATTGTGATGTAAGTTTGTATGTAGTACACTAGCCACAGCCTGCGGCTTTGTCCACGTAGAGGTAATTAACCCTTTGAACGTCAACCTATCGTACGCCGCGCGTTGTGAACCTTATCCGAATGCATGAAGGTCGATATTGGGCCGTAGTTCACGTCTTGGGCGGGCAAAGCATTATTGCCCCTCACCTTTGTACGAGCAGCGCCACTCTTTGGCTGTCAAACTTTTTTTGATTAAAGACATCTGACGTCCTGCCGCGAATCTCGTTCGACATGTTTCCTCCCTGTCACACTTACGTACGAATTTCCAAGTTCGACAGAGAGGCAACCCGTCGAACGTGGTTCGCGGTAGGCTCTCTGATATAATGAGGGCTAACGCGTTTATTTCGCCGCTAGGGGCACTAGTGTAGACGGAGGCCTTTCAAAACGTCAAATACGTAGTATTTTGAGGGTTACAAACTTTTTTATTGCAAATTTTCACTCCTTATTCATAATTGTGGTAAATCTTTTTTCTATTTTTGATTATTCATGGTAAACATTAGTTATAGTTCAACAAATGTTGTGATTCAAAACAAGTGCCAAGTAAAATATATGCAAAATTAAACAGGTTTAAAAAATGGCAAATTTAGTCGGTACCTTAAATACTTTTGTTTATATTAGAACATTAAAAAAAAAAAGCATAGCCGAATTTTGAGAGCTGTTTTTCTGGACCATCGTCTACAGTGGCGCCAACTGGTGAGTACAAAAACGGTAGCCCTCATTAACACCTAATATTTTATTCGACGTGATATGACGTCCTTGGCGTATTTGACGTTATATTGGTTATGGTGGATATATCGGATGAATAATTTATAAAACTTAATCGGGACTTGGTCGCATGACATGTTGGCAGGCAGGTGGTACTGGTCTGCCTGTGACCACAGACGTACTGTTACATTCGAAACGTCAGGCCAAATAATGAACGTAAGTCCCGATTCAGGTTTATAAATTATGAGTGAAATCGTGCTAGTTTAAATCAATATGTCGGACGAAATTTGAATAAAATTAAATGAGTGAGCCGTTTCATAATTACTTAAACCTTTTGAATGCCAAAAAAGCCAAAAGCGTCGTAACTAGTCATGCAACACAATATCTAAGTGTTATGTATGGCGTACGCTCGTCAAAGTAACCTTCCCACTTTCAAGTCAAGTTCACATTAGGTCGCCTGCGCCCCTGACCTTGGCGTATTAGTGACGTTTTTGTTTATGACATAAAGCGTGCAAAGGATTATCCTCCTACTTAAGATTCACATCCTACCTACAGTGTATATTAAGTTCGATGAAATTTAAGTTATTTGCAATTGGTTTTGTTTCGTTTAATTTTTGGACAAAACAAAATCAATTTTATTCCTTACATTATGAGTTCAAGCAAATATTGTTTTTTTTTTGTTTTGTTTTGACCTTAAGAGGTTAAAATAGATGTATTTGTTTCAGGAGATAACAGACGATTGCGTCAACCAGTTCCTTTCAAGCGATATGAACGAATTGGCCATCATATCCAACAAACGCGTGACAGGCAAATTTCTAAACAATTTGAAAACTGATAAAATGAAACGTCTAATACTAAGAGACTGTAGAGCTTTAAAATTCTCCTTCCTCCTTTCTAGCGCAGACCATTTAAAAAATCTGACTAGTTTTGTGTTATGGAAGGAAAATCGTAGCAAAATTGAAATTAGGAACAAACTTCACTTGCTATTGGACAAAATGCCTAATTTAGGAGAGATAGGTTTCAGTGTTGTGGACTTGTTTACTATGTATGACGACCAGCACTATCTTGAAGAGAGTAATGTGTTTTTCGAGTCTGTGTGTCGGCTTAAGAAGTTGCATCGGTTTAACGCGAATTTCGAAGTGTGGGATCATCACTTGGAAGCTTTGGCGATGAATTGTAAGGAGTTGTTGGCGGTGCGCTTGCTGTTTAATCGTGAGTATAATACATGTTGTTTATTAAGTCACCTGCAATAATTTACGGGCTGAATATATAGGTCATACTGAGCAACTTTTATTATGGGACTTATCTCGAAATCGCGAAAAAAGTTACCTACTCTCCCATAGAAAATGTCAAGGTCAGACAGCCAAAATGTATGAAACAGACAATTTTTTGCAGGTGACTAAATAAACACCCTGTATAAGGAATATCTACCCTCATCTGTTGTTTATTTGTGATAAGAAATAAATGATAGATAATATGTATGTTCGGTGAAGGAAAACATCGTGAGGAAACCTGCACACATCTGCGAAGAAATTCAAAGGTGTATGTGAAGTCCCCAATCCGCATTGGGCTAGCGTGGGGACTATAGCCCGAGCCCTCTTGCACATGAGAGGAGGCCTGTGCCCAGCAGTGGGACGTATATAGGCTGAATTATTATAATATGTATGTATGTATATACTTTATTGTACATAGAAATAAAAACACGAAAAACACAGTTACAGAGTAAATTATATACAACAAAGGCGAACTTATCCCTGTATGGGATCTCTTCCAGTTAACCTTTGAGGAAATGAGTATACCAGAAGTAACGGTGAATGAATGACAAACACAAACAAAAGTGTACAATCACTGAAATTAATGAAATGCACGTTTTGAATACTCATAAAACACAATACACAAAAACTACCTGACCTGCCTGCCTGTGGTTCGCGTCCTGCCTGAGCTACCGAGACTTCACTCGAGGAAGGAGGGTGAGCTAGTGAGCCAGAGTCGCGAGCTCGAGCCAAGACAGTGAATATTCACATTGACACGTTGCATTTTAGATAAAAATCGGTTAATATATAGTAAATAGGCAAAATTACAGTTAGATTAAAGATTATATATAAAATAAGCGTTAATTTGATATAATATACGACAGATACTTAACAAAAAAAGTAAAAAAATATCTGTCCATACGCATCTGTATCGGTTTTAAAATTTTGAAAGTCTACGTATATAATACAGTTGACAACTCAATAATGTGGGTATAATCGAGCGGATCTGATGATTTAGCCAGAGGATGGGTTGTGGAACTCTGAATTTGAGTGTTAAGTGCTTGGTAAGTTCAAATAAGCACAGTTTTAAGTTTTTTTTTTAATACTTTATTTTAAGTTATTTGTTGACTTTGTTTATTGAAGTGACAACATACATCAATAGAATATTAGGTACATAAATTATTGTGTTACAGAAGTATAAATTAAAAATGTTGATTAGCCAGTAACATACAATTTAGCTACCGAGCACTGAGCTACCGAGACTTCACTCGAGTAGGGTGGGCTAGTGAGCCAGAGTCGCGAGCTCGAGCCAAGACAGTGAATTTTTTCACTATTAATATAATTCTAAGAGTTATTTGATTTCTGCCGACAGAAATAACTCGAGTGGGACTTGACGCGCTGTGTCGCTACTTGGGCCCTCAACTCTACGAGCTCAACTTATCGGACAGCACCTTTGATGACGATGATATAGTCGCGTGTGTCTACGCGTGCCCGAAACTCGTGGTAATTATATCATCAGCATAATCCTATCATTATCGCTTTTTTTTTACTTAAGTTTATTGACGTCTGTAGGCAGCATGAGTCCTTCGACGTAATATGACGTCTGGCGCCCGAATGGTTACAGAAATAACTCGTGTCAACTGGATTCGCTGCGTCGCCACTTGGGCGACAGCACGCGGACTTAGGACGGATTAGGGACTAATGCCCTAAACTCTACGAGTTGAACTTTAAATACAATACAAATACAAATTCTTTATTGAAAAAACTACACGTGAAATATGATGCAGGGGATGGAGCCACCCTGTAAGCAAAAATATTCCCGTGTTGGGTAACACCGCTCTCCCTATGATGTAACATAAGGTAAATAACTTATCGGATAGCCGCCTCAATGGCGATGACATCTTAGCCGCGTGTGTCTGCGTCTGCCCGAAACTCGTGGTAATTTTATACTGTGTCAAAGAAATTTGTCCAGTAGTATAATTTTATAGAATTGGACATGCTTGCAAACTTCTATCCTACCTGATCATGCTTCTTGCTGTATTTAATATTATATCCCACATTTAGAGATTGGCTGCGTAATTCATTATCCAATTATCCTGCTTTTGGACAGATGTAGTACTAAAATGAAGATTAGTTCGACAAATTAGGGCAACTGAACTGTAATTTAAGCATCCGGGATAGATATAAGAACCAGGTTTACCATGAAGTCCATTGACGTCTAAAGACGTCACGGGCACGTCTCTGTTGACGTGATAAGACGCCTGACACCCAAAGGATACATAAGTACAGAAATAACGCATCTTGGTTTAGACATCTAGTCATCTGTAGACGTCGTTGCCATGGGCAAGATTCCGTGGACGTGATATGACGTCTTTGGCGCTCTAAGGTTAAATAAGATGGTGGCTCAAAACTCTTGATTGTTTTGACCCGTAATTGGACATGAGGATGTCAAAATTTAGTCAATTTAAAAACCTGTCAAACAAAGATAAAGTTCGGAATAGGATGGGAAATTGTACTGCTTATGATGGATTTAAGCCAAATGGCAGACCCTACTACCCGCAATAGAGCGTACGTAAACTATACATATACGCGCTAGTTGTAAAAGTTTTGAAAATACCTATCAGAAGATTTATCAATACATAATGTGTAATATGTTTCAGTGGCTAGACATCTCCTACTGCCCTCTATCGGACAGAGCGGTACACCGCATCGCGACCGCGCGGCGCGACATGCGCGACAACTTGCGCGACAGCAAGTACGCGAGCAACGACGATAACAATCTCTGCTATCCGCTACAGCTGGTCATAGGTCGGTGGAATTTAACGGGAACGAAGAAGATTTTAAGGTGGGTACTTATTCCGAAGTGTTAGCGAAGGTCTACGACTCTGACATTTTGCTTTCGTATGTTCGTCGTGTCGTGTCGTAAGTATGTTACCGTGTATATCCGGATCAAAGAGCATATAATCACTACGTTTTAAGAGACGGGACTTCCATACTAGCGAGTGGACTCGGTTTGTTTCGCAAATCATTACCAAAATCTACGACAAAGAACTGTCAAGGAACCATAATACCAACATAACCGATTTAAATAGTGTAGTACGCTACACGCTTGGGATTCTTATCGATATCGATAAAATGGGCAGGGTTGAAATTTTGTACTCGAAATCAGGTTAGCATCGAGTCCACATTTAAGTTGTATGGTATATAGTGGATAGTTCTTTGAGTGGACTGTCGGGCTTAATGTGGACCCGAATTATTTTAATACAGTTTTTAAGTCGTGTTTTTTTATTTTATTTAAAGCTTTATTTTCAAAATGTTCTGCATATACATGTTTCAATAAATGTTACTTTTCTATGGGAAGATGTATCGTCAAGTCTTCGTTCCCAACAAATTTGACCCACTGCCTGCATCTGAAAACATACAGCCTTGGACAAACATGACTTTATCTACAGTTTATATTCCAAGTATTTGCTAATGAGATGATCAACTGATTATTTAGCGCTAATATGCATCTATAAATCATGTTTTTCGGCATCCAGTTATCAACAACCCTTTATCAATGCTCTAACTTTTTATGTATTTTTTATGTCTGTCATGAGAACCGGTTTGGCCTACTGGGCAGTAACCCTGCCTATGAAGCCGATGGTCCCAGGTTCAAATTATGGTACGGGGCATTTATTTGTGTGATGCGTATTTGTTCCTGAGTCATGTGTGTTTTCTATGTATTTATATGTATATATCGTTGTCTAAGTACCCACAACACATGTCTTATTGAGCTTCCTATGGGATTAAGTCAATTTGTGTAATAATGTCGTATAATATTTTTTTATGATCACAAAAAGAGAGATTAATTTACTTACATTTCAGATTAATATATTAAATAATTACTAGATAAAAAAAAATATGTCAAATAATGACCATTTATGCAAAGATGATAGATAATTTTCCACTGAAAATCTTCGACGAATTAATTTTGTGTCATATTGCATGCAAGTTCTCAGGAAATTTCACATATTTTATTTAATTACTTACACTGATATACAAATAAACATACAATTATCGATAGTTTTAGTACCACCCTAGTTCACAACTAAAAATAATATAAAATATCAAATTTTCGATGTGTTTAAAGCCTGCTGCACCAAAATAAGGTCAAAAGTATCTAAAGCAATACGTACCGGTCTTTATCCAAGGGAAATTTCGCCATAAAATCCCTTTTTTCGTGATTTTCTCAAGTGGCTCGCTTGCCACATATTTCACACTTAGTAAACCATTTTCTTGGTGGCATTATAACAAAGTCGCTCTTTACTCTGATCACGGTTCACTATTTTCGATATTTTTGCACTAAATAATAAAGAAATTGTACGAAATACCCGAACAAAACATTGAAGCCTTCATAACAAACAAAACAATTAGGCTGACAGTTGACTTGATGTAAACTTGACAGAATAAATAGCACTGACGTTTTATTTTTCTTCGTTGGCAAAGATTTGCGAAACAAGTTCCATACAAAACTTATTTTGTTCCTAGTTGCGTCAGCCTGATCCGGATCGCGATTCTCCTCTACAGGTCGCAATTCTTAACCGATTCTCGTGAAATTTTATGACCATGCAGGTTCTATGTTTAAATAGATTTTTTTTAATGCGGAATATCGCATAAAAGGCTTAAGCTCTTATTAATTCTCTCTTAGCTCTTAATTCACGGTGATAATGACTCGACAAACTAATTATTTTTCACTTTTACATTTTATAAGCTTAATCAAATAATAAATTTAAAAAAAAAAAGCGCTGGTGGCCTAGCGGTAGAGCGTGCGACTTGCAATCCGGAGGTCGCGGGTTCGAACCCCGGCTCGTACCAATGAGTTTTTCGGAACTTATGTACGAAATATCATTTGATATTTATACCAGTCGCTTTTCGGTGAAGGAAAACATCGCGAGGAAACCGGACTAATCCCAACGAGGCCTAGTTTATCCTCGGAAGGTCAGATGGCAGTCGCTTTCGTAAAAACTAGTGCCTCCGCCAAATCTTGGGATTAGTTGTCAAGCGGACCCCAGGCTCCCATGAGCCGTGGCAAAATGCCGGGACAGCGCTAGGAAGAAGAAGTTTTTTTTTTTTATTGATTGTAAAAATTTGTCATGTAAAAGTGCCCGCGTGGCCTATTTGTTGAATAAATGTTTATTTGTCATTGCAAAGGCCATGCAAAGTTGACTTGGTCCGACTTTATTTTACTTCCGCATTTGTAATATACTTAGATATCTTTTTCAGGATGTCATCGATCTGCGATTTAAAAGCTTAGAGTAACGCCAGCTATAATATTAAGAAGCCTCTCTCTGGTTTTTTAAACGTACCGGAGCTTACGAAAGAGCACTAGTTTATGAAGTTCACGAGTGATTCGTCGGCTGTGATTTAGTTTTGATTTGAAGATGTTTAACTATATTGTTACCTCAAGGACCACTGCATAGTTTAAATAAAATTAATTCCTCAAAGACACTAGTGTTTTATTAACCGCTTAAAAGGAACGGCCGCGTATAGGCTCCACAAATACGTAGTCCCGATTTTCCTCCTGTTTGCCTTTTTGTTAATTATAAAAGAATTAGGAGCGAAAAACAAGTTCCATACTAATTTACAAATGCTCGTAACTCATAATAATTAAAAAATAGGAAAAACTCAAATTGCCGTGGTTGATATACATGACATCATGTCAAAATATTTTCAGTAATGTTATTATCTTGAGGAAAATGAAGACTACGTTTGTATGGAAAGATGATTTAAACCCTTTGACCGCCACCGTCGGCTATGGCCGACATCTGAATGACTTGCCAAGGACGCTAACGACGGCTACAGCCGACAGTTTCGCCAATGCAATAGCGACTAACGCGGGACTCTGTAAAGTTCAATTTCGCTTAAATAATCGTGACAGCCAGCGTCCGGGGCACGGCATGTTCCTTTGTCGTCTGGCGTTCAAAAGGTTAACGCGGGTCGCCCACTCGTCTAAAGTGGCTGATAGACGGGCGAGTAAGTTCGCGAACTTATGGCTCGACGACTTTTTTCGCTTGTAAAGTACGCGTACTTAGGCTCACACACGAGCGAAAAAGGTCGTCGAGCTGTAAGTTCGCGAACTTACTCGCACGTCTATCCGGGACTTTAAAACTATCACACATCACATATTATATAGGAATGATTACGGTTTAGACTCACGTGTTTTTAGTCTTGCGCGACATGTTTCGGAGAGACAGAGAGGTCTCCATTCTCAAGCACCAACAGTGCGCGCAGCGGCACGACGGCCGTGCTTTGCGCACTGCGAAACATGTGCGCGAGTGACTAGAAACACGTGTCTAAACCCAATGATATTATATATTATATAACTATATATAGATGGATTATAGTCCAAGATCCCAGAGCCGCCAGACCTTACTGATTTTCTCATGAATAAGATAAGATGTATGGCATAATATAGTGTTAGTATGTACCTTTAATGTCTGCATATTGTCTATGTATATTGGACTGACGGCCATTTGTCCGGTACAAGGTGCTAAAACTTGGTAGAAATATTAGTAATTTTTCTTAATATTCTCATGGCTGATTTTATGTATGTTTTAAAAAATTTTGTTAAAAATTGATAATCAACATTTACAGACCATTTCCGCCGACGGTAACTTTTACCAGACGCTTTATAACTGTCAAAAAGATATTGTAACTTACATTCTCACTCTTGATTTTTAAATATGATACTCAGGGAACTATTACAAACCATTTTGTTAGTAGCCAGACCGATTGGAGGGGCCCAACCATCCCCCTTTTAACTGTATAGTACCTGGGCGTTTTTTTACTAAATTAAACTTGTCTAAAACAATAAAAATTTAAAAATTATATATAAACTTGAACATATAAAAAAAAACAAAAGTTAGTCACCGGGCAAGATTCGAACCCGTAACACTCGTTTCTAGCCGTCCGCGTCTTCACCCGCTGGACCAGACGGACAGTGGCCGGCAACACGAAATTAGCGACCATATTCTGCGTCGAAAGAAAAACGCATGAAAACTCGAAAACACGCGTTTTCCCAAACATAAGACTAATCTAGATCGATTGTATACCCCCAAAAACCCCCATATACCAAATTTCAGCGAAATCGTTACAGCCGTTTCCGAGATCACAGAAATATATATATACAAGAATTGCTCGTTTAAAGGTATAAGATAGTCCTCATCGAGTTCGTCGACTCGACTATTATGGGCCCTAATATGGCTGGCCAGGGTGCGTAGCGAACGAAATGCAACCGTCTCTGTCGCACTAATATGGAAGAGTGATAGAAAGAGATAACTACGCTACGATACGGAGCGTGAACGATTGGCATCTTATCTACGCACCCAGGTCGATCTTGGTCTTAAAGACTCTTTTTTCAGGGGTTACAATAGAGTTGGCCACTTTGGCCAGGCGCGTTGTATGTATACGTGTAACAGGGCTTCGGTCTCCCTTTACGTTGTTGGCATTTGGCATCTAAAGTATTCAGGCGGTTTTCCTCACACGATTTGATAGTTAAAGATCCAACCCAACCACCAAGATGTAGCAAACTCCTCCCAACGCTCATTGCAAGCGTTCAGGTGTCGCTTGAGCACGTCCTTGTATCGCAGATGCTGACCTCCGTACTTCCGCTTGCCTTCCACCAATTCAGAGTACAATACCGTTTAGGGCAAGCGGCGGTCATCCATACGGAGGGCATGCCGACACCACCTTAGCTGTCGCTGAATTTGTAGACCCTCCATACCGTTGATATTTTAGTAATATTTTTATGTTTCAAAGCTTTGATGAGCCATGTTGCTTGAAATAAATGCAATTCAATACAATAGAGCCCGGAACGACGCAGGACCTCGTAATTTGGAACTCGGTCTCGCCATTTGATTCTGAGTATATGTCTTAGATACCTTAGGTGATAATTGTCTAGCTTTTTCATAACGGATTTGTAAGGCACCATGTCTCTGAGCCATACAATAGATGATGATTAGCGCCGTGTAGACGCTAATCTTCGTCTCTAGCTTTAGATAATAAGACTTCCAAAGCCGGTCAGCTCAAGGGAAAGACCATACACCTGCGAAGTATGTAATCATTAGCTTTCACAATCGACCCTTTCAGTACGGGATAGACGAATAAGAGTAAAGCCATACGCCTGTGAAATATGCAACAAGCAATTCATTGGTAAGGGAGCTTGAAATAAACACAAACTGAACCGTTAGTAAAAGTGGAGTATTCTGTAACTATCATATGGGCATTTTTCATAAAAATATTGCTTACATTTTAATTAAAAAAAAATTAATAATTTGATAATTGTCAATACCTCAGCACTCCCTTAAATGTACCTGTATGTAAATACATGTAATTTATATAAATACAGGGTGTTTACCCTGTATAAAAGAAAATAGAAGAGGTGTAATTTATATTCATAAATCATACTTTACATAATAAAACATACATTTGTTTAAAAAAAATTTGGTATTATTTTTGAATACCACGGCAACGGTGGCAAACAACTATACGGCCCGTCTGATGGTAAACAGTCACCGTAGCATTGAAGCGGTTATTGGGTGTGGGTAATTTCAAAATAAACACCAACGCTTACAAATTACTAATTATATTTTAACACAAAAAAAAAAATGGAAAAAAAAACTGAGCGGAGGTCGTGGTAAGGTCCGTTAGGTTATCAATAAGCCTGTCTGATTTCACTGACGTAGTAGGGTACTCCCCTGACGTGGCAAGGTGAACGAGCAGGGCCCGGGTCGGTCGTCGGGACGTCTCGGGAAGCGCCGAGGTCAGCTGGTGGGTGGATCGAGGAAGACTCTGGCTGGCTTCCTTCTCTGCGGCCGGATCAGCAGGTCCCTCCTGCCGCCGCCGTAGGCTTACGCCGTATAAATGCACCCTGGAATTTACGTCGTCCAGCTTTAGGTCCGTGTATTAAATGGCCGCTCGGTATGAAACCCAGTGATGTCGCAAAGCCGTAAGCAAGGGAGTAG
Organism: Cydia pomonella; assembly: GCF_033807575.1. Lineage (NCBI taxonomy): Eukaryota > Metazoa > Arthropoda > Insecta > Lepidoptera > Tortricidae > Cydia > Cydia pomonella. The sequence goes on from NC_084728.1 coordinate 617,663, forward strand.
CGGCAAGTAGATGGTGGGTGTTCATAACCAGAACGGAGTTACAGCGTGGCAAGTACCAAAAGCATAGTGCAAGCCTTGGAAATTAATATTACAATAAGAGGAATTTACTAATATGGTAAGAGTGCATTCGAGCTAAGCTTGAGATGTAGGCTATTAATTCTCTAGAGTTAATTAACTCTCTTGGCCGAATGTATGAGGCGCCATTTTGTAACGGTACTTTTTATGGTACGCCGCAACGGCTACGAGCAGTACATAGTAGAAATGATATTTAATGCTTAAATTAGGCAATAAACAATTAGAAAAATAACATTATAGGACAATTAGAACACTAGCACTTTCTTAAAAACTAGGTAACGTTCAACACTTACCCTTAACCGGGGTGCACAACGGAAAATACGTTATTTGACTAGTTCGTTAGGTAGCTCATTACTGCGAACTAAGTATTTAGAAAAAGAATTAAATTGTCCACGGCGAACACTGCCGATTAAAATATAAAACTTGAAATCGAACCGGCGCGTGAGACGACACGGCACAAGGCTCGTGAACGCGACCGGCAACGTCCGTCCTTTAAGACGATTGCGCGCAGAGTGAGGAGCGGAGATATATGGCCAGCGCTATAAGAATGTTCGCGAGAGTAAAACTGCTGACGCAAGTAGTTCGGCCGAGAGTACACTCGCGCGCATTATGTTGCATTATTTAAAACAAATTAACATATTGGTTTAAGACCTATAATATTTATTATTTAAAGTATTAGATGAGATTGAGATTACGATTAATTTAATACCTATAGTAACGTGCATCGTTACATTACCCCGCGTGCCACCGAAGGATTTTATTCTTTTCCAACAATAAAATCCGCACTTTTGAGTACGTATTCGTATTTACCTTTCACAAAAAAAAACTTTCAATCTTCACACTTCCAAACAAGCGAAAATAATCTTAAAACATATTTACGCATTCTGCCATTGGTAAGGTGCACTGTCTACCATATCAGACAAGAGACCCATACAAATACTAAGTACAACAGATGAAGAAAATTGACTCTAAGGGTAACGTAAATAGTAACTAAATTTTAATAAACTATCGTAGTTCTTAATTAGGATTAATCACTATTATTTACTAGCTTAATGTCTTTGATGTGCCAAGTCCCCAGATTTTTGCCCGACAAATCAGCTAGTACATAACCAAAGGAGATTTTTTATCTATGACACGACACTTAATGAATTTAGGTGCGAGCTTCCTACTGAAATACCTATCCTTATCACTTAGTACATAAGCTCGTTTCATTACGACATCACCGATGTTGAATTCAGCTGGCTTACGACGAAGGTTGTAGTGGGAAGTATTCTTGGCGTGAGCGTGCCAGAGTTTAGCTTGCACGTCGTCGAAAACGTCCTTAAGGCACCCTAGGTTTTCGGCATAGATGTCGCGCGGTAAGAACAAAATCTCATCGCCTAAATCATTATCTAAGTAATGTGAACCACAAGTCACGAGTTCCCTGCCAAACACCAAAAAGGAAGGAGAGTAACTCGTCACCTCACACCTTGAATTGTTTAGAGCAAACTGCACTCTAGGAATAAATGTATCCCAACTGCGATGATCGTTATTAACGAAAGTTGAGAGACACGTAATTATTGTCCTATTATGGCGTTCAACAAGATTGACCTGTGGCGTGTACTTTGGCGTATAGAAGACATTTGGAATTTTATAACGCTGGAACAGAGACTCTGTTATCTTACTGATAAACTGACTGCCGTTGTCCAGAAATATAGTCTGAGGGACTCCATGCACAAGAAAGACAGACTCCTCCAAAATCTTCGTAACTGCACTAGCAGTAGCACTCCGAAGTGGAAAAATTAAGCAAAATTTCGTGAAACAACATGTGATAACGAAAATATAACTATTTTGCTTTCTAGTAACTGGCAAGGGACCCATAAGATCAATGGAAATCATTTGGAATGGCCTGACACATTGCTTAGGTCGGCCCATTTCACCCAAGGTCCGATGATTTTGAGCTTTATACGATAAACACTTATCACAAGCCTTTACAAATTCCACGACGTCCCGATACATACCAGGCCAAAAATAACGTAACGCAAGACGGTGGTATGTTTTGAAAACACCAAGATGTCCAGCCGATGGTTCAGCATGATTTTCTGCTATGATTTGGTCCCGCAACTCGAGAGGTACAACTTCTTTCCATGCGAACTCGGAAGCAAGTGGATGGTTAGACTTAGCACGTCTGAATAGCCTATCCTCCTTGATAATGAAATTCGAGTACGATTGTGGCTTAGTTCGACAAGAGTTATAAATGTTCTTATACCACGGATCCTTTGTTACGAGGTTCGAACCAGAAGTGTTTATTGCGGCTACTGGAAGAGCTCTGGATAGGGCATCAGGAATAACATTGTCCACACCTCTACGATGCTTAAATTCAAGGTTAAACGAGGACAATCTTACACCCCAGCGAGCTAACCTACCTGTCGGATTCTTCAGGGACAGGAACCATTTCAAGGCACTGTGATCTGTGTAAACAGTGAATGGCTTCCCGTTCTCCAAATAACACCTCCAGTGTTCTAGTGCGATTACCACAGCCAAAGTTTCACGTTCAGTAATACTATAATTCTTCTCTGCTGCCGACAACGACTTGCTCATGTAAGCAATAGGGTGCTCCTTGCCGTCAATAATTTGAGTCAGCATCGCGCCCACGCCGTAATTGCTAGCGTCTGTATGGACCTGGAAACCTTGTCGTAGTCGGGACAAGAGAGAACAGGAGCGGTTACCAAGCACTCCTTTAACTTCTTAAAAGCAGTATCAGCCTCAGTGGACCAGACAAAAGGAGATCCACCCTTCTTATTCGAAGTCAGCTTGTGTAGAGGGCCCGCTATCGTGCTGAAGTTGGGGACGAAACGACGATACCAAGTAGCGGTCCCGATAAAACGTTGAATGTCCTTCCGACAAGAAGGTGTCGGAAAATTGAGGATAGCATGAACTTTCTCAGGATCGGTTCGTAAACCAGAACTATCTACAACATAGCCAAGGTACTTAAGATGACTACGGAAGAACTGACACTTCTCTAGATTAACGGTAAGGTTCGCATGCTTGAGCTTACTCAAAACCCGTAATAGAAGTGAAACGTGAGAATTAAAAGTCATTCGAAACGACAATGATGTCGTCGAGGTATGCGAAGACCTTGAAGTCGAATTCCCTAAATAATAAGTCCACCAATCTCTGCTGTGTCGCAGGCGCGTTGGTCAAGCCAAAAGCGGTACGCTTAAATCGGTAGGTTCCGCGATTGGGAACGAAAAACGCCGTTTTATCACGGTCTTCGTCAGCTATCGGTATCTGCCAGAACGCTTTGGATAAATCTATGCTAGACAAGTAGCGAGCATCACGAAGACTGTCCAAAATCTCGGAGATATAAGGGATACTATAGGCGTCGCGCTTAGTTACTGAGTTTAGTTTGCGGCTGTCAAGACAAAAACGGGGTTGGCCATTCTTTTTGGTGACGATAAGAACGGGAGAAGACCATGCACTCTCGCACTGTTCAATAACGTCTAACGCCAACATCTCGTCGACCTGTTCTGCCAAAATACGTTGCTTCTCCGGTGACAACCTATAATACCTCTGCCGAACTGGCTCGGAGTCTCCTGTATCTATGCGATGAGTGATCACTGTAGTCTTTCCTAACCCCCGAGTCTTGAAAGAAATGTCGCTAAACTGCGAAATAACGTTGTCAGCCACCGACTTTTCCGATTGCGGAAGGTTGTCATAAGCTTGTATGAAAACAGGATGGGCTTCCTTAACACTAGCAATTAATGCCGGAGTACTAGAGAAGGTAATGCTCTTTAAATGTTTAGGAAAAATATCAAACGCGCGCCAAAAATCAAAACCTAAAATGAAATCAATATCGACGTCAGGCACTACAAAAGTTTTGATGATGCGGAAATCATCTTCAAAACGTATAGGTAAATTCATGTAACCAATGCTAACCATCCTGCGGTCGCCCGCAACAGTTACCGAAATAGTATCATCCGTGTATAATTGAAAACCTTCATTCAAAAATCTCTTATAAATTGACGTACCGAAAAGCGTCACTGCGGCACCTGAATCAAGGAGACCATAAAGCTCAAAACTATTTATTTTGACACGAGCATAAGGCCTTGTGTCATGCAATGGTCTATTCAGCAGAATTGTACCGATCTTGTAAGCATTAAAATAAACATTAAGGGTTTGCAGCCACTTCTGCCAATCCTCGATATCAAACTTAGGTGGCAGCAGACTACTGGTACAATCCTGCTGGTGAATTAGTTTTTTGGCATGTTAAGTTTACCCTTGGAGCATTTGGGACAATCTGGGGCCTTAACACCAACTTCCCCACAACTAAAACAAATAATTTTGTCCTTGCTCGCTCTACACTGGCGAAGACTGTGGGTGTTATTACGACACCTTGGACAATAAACAGATTTACCTTCTGTGCGCTGCAACGCATGAACATACTTGTTTCCCTCAGAATCAGTCTTTCCATCTGAATTCATTTTACCCTTATTCTTGTAATCGAAACTATAAGTATTATATCTGTTTTTGTAAAAATTACTACTATTGTTATTATTATTATAAGGTCTGTTAGAGTAGCCACTGTTGTTGTTACTATTGAATTTACTAGATGACTGACCTGTATAAGCAAACTCAGGTGCCAGTGTGCTCTGGGAGACCTTAGGAGGTTCGTGAAACCCTACCATCCTAGCCTGGATACTCTCATAATTGCGACAGAGTGTGCGCAATGTCTCGATGTCCGTAATCTTCGGAGCAGAAGCCAACGTGCTAGCATAGCATGGCCGGATATTATGCAAAAGTGTCTCTAACTTCTCCTCTTCAGACATACTATTTGTTAACCGAGAAAATAACCCAGACATAATAGACAAATACACAGTAATGTTTTCCGTCTCGCCCTGTGTTCTAGCCCTAATCTCATTAGCTAGCCTGAAGTCATAATCATCTTGGCTGAAGTCAGCTTTTAGGCGAGCAGCTAAGTCCTCCCAACTAGACACCTGATTCTGCACGGTACGATACCAGTGTAAGGCCACGCCGGTAAAAATCTCCGTAGAATACGTCAGCAGTTTTGCCCCGCTTATGTTTCTAGCCTTAGCAAAATCGGAAATGCGCTCAATGAAAGACCGCACGCACGACTTCCCGTCAAACTTGTACTTAGTTATCTCTCCGGACACACTGCGCTCACAAGTAACGTTTACATTAAGAGGCGAAGAAACACCCTGCGTCTCGCTAGATGTTGTGGAAAAAGAATCGGTTCCAGAATCTTTTACTGCATTGTAACGCTCCGAAAGGGACTTATAATCCGCGACGCATGACTCGAAAACGAGCTGAGATGCACTGTCACAGGTAATCCGATTAAGTCGGTGATATAAGTGGCTGATGAGGTTTTGAGCACGCAACAATGCATTCCTGTCGTGAGGCGGGTTGATAAGTACTCTGAGTTTCGACAAAGCATCGCTAACACCCTTCAAATCATCGCTGACAGTCAACACGCTCTCCAGAATGTCCTCAGAAGGGAATAAAGGCCCTAATTTAGCTATTTGTTCGCGTAATCTTGTAACGTTGTTGCCCGGCGTTTCGCCACGAATCGCAACCTCGTACTCTAACTCGGACTTTTGCAACGACAGAAATTTTACCCGGAAAGACATTTTAGCGCGTAAAATTGCAGTAATTAAATAAATAAATACGAATCGCAAAAAACTACTAAGCAAACCGTGAAGGATAAGTGTTGAGCGCTATAAACTTAAATCTACTCCGTTCTGTTACAAAAAATCTATGACAGTAACGTTCTGGTTGATCCGATGTATAGATACTAATGACCGGCTAAGAAAAGCAGCACAACAACGCCACCCGTATTGAATAAAAAAAATGGCAGCGCAACAGACAGCAAAACAAAGAAAAAAATATATATAAAACAAAATCTGCAACTAGTGTGTACCTGTCACAATAATAAAATTCAATAAAATAATAATAATAAAATTGCCTGCGTGACTCAACTGAACTAGAGTTCTACAGCTAACATTAGATCAAATGTAATAAAATAAAACGCCTACAACAGTAAATATATCCAGTAAAAAAAACGTAACACTTATGGTGCCCACTGTACGAAAGATGTAAACAACACAGAGTAACGAAGGGCACAGAGTAAAACTTGGAATGCGATTCAAAGTTGTAAGAACAACCTGACGCTATAAAAAATTCTTAAAATTGCAGTGATAAATCCATAAAAAAAAATTGCAAAAAAAAATGACAACAATTGACACTAAATTATTAAAATTTGTACACACCAGTTGCTCCAACCATGAAAATAAAAAACAAACGTTTAACAAAAACAACACAAACACCAACTACTTCTACGCAGTGAAACCAGACTCTGACCACGTTAAAGGGCGCCAATGAAGCGGTTATTGGGTGTGGGTAATTTCAAAATAAACACCAACGCTTACAAATTACTAATTATATTTTAACACAAAAAAAAAATGGAAAAAAAAACTGAGCGGAGGTCGTGGTAAGGTCCGTTAGGTTATCAATAAGCCTGTCTGATTTCACTGACGTAGTAGGGTACTCCCCTGACGTGGCAAGGTGAACGAGCAGGGCCCGGGTCGGTCGTCGGGACGTCTCGGGAAGCGCCGAGGTCAGCTGGTGGGTGGATCGAGGAAGACTCTGGCTGGCTTCCTTCTCTGCGGCCGGATCAGCAGGTCCCTCCTGCCGCCGCCGTAGGCTTACGCCGTATAAATGCACCCTGGAATTTACGTCGTCCAGCTTTAGGTCCGTGTATTAAATGGCCGCTCGGTATGAAACCCAGTGATGTCGCAAAGCCGTAAGCAAGGGAGTAGCGGCAAGTAGATGGTGGGTGTTCATAACCAGAACGGAGTTACAGCGTGGCAAGTACCAAAAGCATAGTGCAAGCCTTGGAAATTAATATTACAATAAGAGGAATTTACTAATATGGTAAGAGTGCATTCGAGCTAAGCTTGAGATGTAGGCTATTAATTCTCTAGAGTTAATTAACTCTCTTGGCCGAATGTATGAGGCGCCATTTTGTAACGGTACTTTTTATGGTACGCCGCAACGGCTACGAGCAGTACATAGTAGAAATGATATTTAATGCTTAAATTAGGCAATAAACAATTAGAAAAATAACATTATAGGACAATTAGAACACTAGCACTTCCTTAAAACTAGGTAACGTTCAACACTTACCCTTAACCGGGGTGCACAACGGAAAATACGTTATTTGACTAGTTCGTTAGGTAGCTCATTACTGCGAACTAAGTATTTAGAAAAAGAATTAAATTGTCCACGGCGAACACTGCCGATTAAAATATAAAACTTGAAATCGAACCGGCGCGTGAGACGACACGGCACAAGGCTCGTGAACGCGACCGGCAACGTCCGTCCTTTAAGACGATTGCGCGCAGAGTGAGGAGCGGAGATATATGGCCAGCGCTATAAGAATGTTCGCGAGAGTAAAACTGCTGACGCAAGTAGTTCGGCCGAGAGTACACTCGCGCGCATTATGTTGCATTATTTAAAACAAATTAACATATTGGTTTAAGACCTATAATATTTATTATTTAAAGTATTAGATGAGATTGAGATTACGATTAATTTAATACCTATAGTAACGTGCATCGTTACAGCATATGGACGCCTGCAACTCCAGAGGTGTTACATACGCGTTGCCGACCCTTTAAAAACCTGTAAACTCCTTTTTTGAAGAACCTCATACCGTAGACCGGGAAAACCTCGGCAGGTACCTCATTCCACAACCGGAGTTCATAGTTAGTATTTCGCTCGCGTTGGTGTGGTGAATTTTTTTGTTTCACTCGGAGGCACTTTGTTTAACCCACGAGCCTTGAAATATCAATTCGAACTACTCGCTACGCTCGTGGTTCAATTTTGGAATCTTTCTTTGGCCGTATATCAATATTAGCACGAGGGTTTAAATAACAACTTTGCCCCCTTGTGAAACAAATAAGTAACTATTATTATGCTAGGGTAGTTTTCTAAATAAAACTTATTTTACTGTAGGTATTTTTTTATTTTAAAACGTCACTTGTTTATCACTAATCAATTGCTACGAGTACAATCAACGATATAAAAAATGTCTATACACTTTTTTAACTCGAACATGTAACGAAAAGTCTGATATGTAACACATAAGCTGCATATTATATTTTACTAGGTTCAATCTTTGTTCTTACTAACTTCAGATTCTTCTTCCATGCATACATCATTACTCTCAATAATTTCTTTCTTTACATCTATTTCAATATAGATTTCATTTATTCCATCTTTACTATCTTTAGGTCTCTTTCGTCTATTTGAACCTATTTCAACTGTTTCTTCACCTATAAAATCATGTTCATGTCCATCTTCATTGTCAAGTGAAACTTCATTTTTGCTTTGTCTTTTACTGACTCTAGCTTTCTTAGGTTTTCTGTTAGCATACACTTTAACTTTCCTTTTATTATTAAAATTAGATTCAATTGTATCTTCAGCTACTTTTATAACTTCAGTTTCATTCGTATCATCATCGAATAGCCTAACATCATTTGGATTAACTTTTTCAGGTGTTGGTAACTCACGTTCAATTTTAATAACTATAGTATTTTCTTCACTCTCTTTACTATTATTTTCTTGATTTTCATAATCATCAGTAACGATGATAAGCGAATCCTGAGCTGCTTTGACAACACTAACAAACTCTGCTATCTCTTGTAACTTAACATCACAATGTCTACAAACAGTATTTGGCAGGTAATCATTACTAAAGTCTAGGTTTACACAAATACCGTTTAAGGTAAAGTCGGTCTTATGGTTATTGACGTAAGGCTTGTTATCGGTGATATAAAGGCAGGTATTGGAGAAATCGCCGCAGAAGCGACACTGCTCGAGGCGGGACACTAATGGGACCCATTCGTCATTGGTCACTTCATGATCTGAAAGTTGAAAATATTTGTGTTAGACGACCGGTTTGGCCTAGTGGGTAGTGACCCTGCCTACGAAGCTGATGGTCCCGGGTTCAAATCCTGGTAAGGGCATTTATTCGTGTGATGAGCATGGATATTTGTTCCTGAGTCATGGGTGTTTTCTATGTATTTAAGTATTTATAAATATTTATATATTATATATATCGTTGTCTAAGTACCCTCAATACAAGCCTTATTGAGCTTACTGTGGGACTTAGTCAATTTGTGTAATAATGTCCTATAATATTAAAAAAAAAAAAAAAAAAAAAAATTGTGTTCCAAAGGAGTAAAAGTAGGACATCGCGTGCCGCGTGTAAAATTGTTACCCGAGACGAAGGCGAGGGTGGCAAACACGCGGAATGGAAAATCCTACTTTTCCTCCCATGGTGCGCATACTATTTTTCTGCTCGACGGAGGCGGAAAGCGGCAACTTCGTTTAGAGCAGCGGCAGCAAAGTTGACGCTTTCCGCCCGGAGGGCAGAAAAGATAATTTTCACTTCTCTTGCTCGTAAAGGTGGTATGCTCTAGTGCATCTATTGCGACCCTTATTGACTTAGCAATCGCCGTCCTTCACCTACCATACGGCGTGCCAGCTGTCAGACGCGCTCCCCTTATTGACCGAAGCTTTAGCGAAGATCTCCGGTTTAAGCTGAGAATAAATTTAAAAGTGGAAAAATTACTGTCTTGGGTGAGACTTGAACTCACGGCCGCAGACACGACCGTTCGCAGACGTTTCTGCTTGTTAACAATTAATTTAGTATGGGTAGCACATCGTTACTGGTGAATTTCCAATATGACTTGGAACTCCGGTAGCCGTCTAAGTGTAACGTTCTGACGGTAGATGTCGCTAGGGTCCCCCAGACCCATATCGTGGAAAGTTTGCTGCCTTGCCTTGGATGGTCTTGGTGGCTCAGTTGGCAGAGCGCTGGAGTATCGATTCAGAGGCCGTGAGTTCAAGTCTCACCCAAGACAGTAATTTTTCCACTTTTAAATTTATTCTAAGCTTAATAGTTTGAAGTAATGCTTGGTTTCTCGGAGTGATGCGTAATGCAATATTACGCGTGTGAGTGATATCTCATTTGTGATGTTACGCGCATTACTTACACATGTCTACTTTTTTGATGCATGTTTTTGTAATACATATATTATCTAAATTATATAATTTAAATATATACCTTAATTTGACATTTAAAAATTAGAATTTTTACATTAATTGATAAGCATGTGTATGTAAATAGTTGAAATTTATTATTTTGATGATGACAAATACCTACATTGAATCTCATGAGCTACACCGCCACTCACGTTAAATATTTGTATGCCTCATAATATGGCCAAAAGTGGAGCACTTAATTATCTGTACGTAACACCTGTTTGTAACACTACCTGCTTTTCGACAAATAAATGCATTGAATTGAATTGAATTGACGTTTCTGCTTGTCATAAATTAGTCTCCGTTTTAACTCTGGTAAAATGCTTTCGTATGTCCGGATGTTCTCCTCTACAGGTCGCAATTCTCAACCGATTCTCGTGAAATTTTCTGACCAGATTCTATGATTAAACAGTTTTTTTTGTCTATCCAGTTTTTGGAAATGATTCAAACGCGAAAATTTGTATAAAGGACTTAGCGTTTTTCGGAACTTCTCCTTCTTCTTCCTCGCGTTGTCCCGGCATTTTGCCACGGCTCATGGGAGCCTGGGGTCCGCTTGATAACTAATCCCAAGATTTGGCGTAGGCATTAGTTTTTACGAAAGCGACTGCCATCTGACCTTCCAACCCCGAGGGTAAACTAGGCCTTGTTAGGATTAGTCCGGTTTCCTCACGATGTTTTCCTTCACTGAAAAGCGACTGGTAAATATCAAATGATATTTCGTACATAAGTTCCGAAAAACTCATTGGTACGAGCCGGGGTTTGAACCCGCGACCTCCGGATTGCAAGTCGCACGCTCTTACCGCTAGGCCACCAGCGCTTCAACACAACAACAACAACAACTTATGTACAAAATATCATTTACTAGACGTTTTTTGGTGAAGGAAAACATCGTGAGGAAACCGGACTATTCCCAATAAGGCCTATATTATACTTTCTGGGTTGGGAGTTGGGAATTCGCTTTCGTAAAAACTAGTGCAGTGCCTACGCCAATTCTCGGGATTAGTTGTCAAGCGGACCCCAGGCTCTCATGAACCGTGGCATAAAAAGCCGGGACAACGCGAGGCAGATGACAAGTTTTTGAAATTTTTCAAAATGGCGTTCTCACGATCTTCACAAATTACAGACCCACTAATAGTTCTTAAGACACTCATCTTATACTGTTGTGTCGTACATGTTGAGTCGAACCAAGACATTTATTGATTGGAGATTTATTTATTTATTTTCATTTATTGGTACCAAAGAGAATTTGAAATAGAGGTGGATTCTCATTAAAAACTTTGTAGCCACAGTAAATCTACTGCCATCTTTCGACACATGATTAAAATTTGGCTGTGTCAAATTTTACGTACAATGTGTGGCCCTCTGCGGCGTCTGCCCCTAGGCCTCTGGCGATCTCAACTTGCCCCCCCTTCCCCTAGTTCACTGGCTGGCAATGCCCTTGCCGCTTGGAGACACTCTTAGACATAGACGTAGGAACATTTCATTTAACAACTCTTGGATGAACCATACCAGAGCTATCGTGGTCCTGCCAGGGAAAGGTTTCCGGGACTTTCGACGGGACTGAGCGTGCGTCCTGCTTACTCATCTGTAAACAAACAGAGATACCGATAACATACAGAATTGTGTGTTCCATTTGGGGATGAATCCTAAGAGCATCAAATTTGACAGCAGAGGGCGCTGTACATAATACAGTTACTCTGGTGGTCAAAAGTTAATGTTTTAAAATTCAGTTACCTAAACTGTAATGATATAGGAGGCAAGCGAATAGACGAATCGCCTGATGGTAAGCGATTACCGTCGCCCATGGACATCTGTAACACCAGAGGGGTTTATAAGCGCATTGCCGGCCTTTTTCTTGCAAGTTTTTTGGTTGTATTTTTTATCGTAGTGGACAAAAATATTTAATCCGCTTTACCTTCAAAACAGGAACGGCAGTGCTATGAAGTTTGGCGATGCCTTTCTGCGTGAAATATTTGTCTTTCTCTTCGAAATGTTGCGAGCAAACCCTGCTGTTTATTGAGGGCATCCAGTCTGGATCGCTGCGCTGCTTCCGAATTATCTTAGTCCATTTCTCGCGGATTGGCTCTTTACTTGGGAACCTAAAACATATATCCAGAATCAACGAACTATAATAGCTTTAACTATAGAAGTCTGACCATTATTGTGCCGCGAGCGACTCAATTTACCGGTCTGGCTTAGTGGGTCATGGGCCTTTATGACCCTGTCTTAGAAGGGATGTGTAATGATCGGTATAAATCGGTATAATCACTCATTTATAATATATCGCTCATTTAGTATACAAATTTTATTATTTAAGTAATATTCGATATAATATAAGTATTTTTATGACCACATATGTGGAATTTTAACACCTAACACTTTTTACATAGCAAAGGCGTTAATACTAACATATACACAGATATTATGTGCAAATTGCATTTCATTTACCTAACCTAAACTTCTTTTCTTTCTTTTTGTGTAGGTAGGGGTCGCAGTTCTACCCTAACCTACTTTTCTGGTGGCGGTTCCTTTTGCATTGGGGTCGCAGTTCTAACCTAAAATAACCTACATTTATGCTAGCGGTTCGTTTTCTGTAGGGGTCGCAGTTCTAACCTAGGTTGGATTAGGTTTGTTTTATGGAAATCCTGAAAAGTTACGCGTTTCTGAGAAAAAGCAAATTATGGCTAACGAAAATGCGGACAAATAATATATTATGACTTAAAACTTTATGGGAAACAATAGAGACCCATCAGAAATGCATATTCTCTGTTCCTTTCCTGTGGACCAGTAATGTCAAAAAGGAGTACCTACTTACGGTCCAAAGAATATGGAATTTCGTAAATTCAACGGACATTAGTAATGAACGTAAGTAATTAGAAAGGGCCGCCACAATAGATCACTGCTTGGCAATCTGATTTGAAATCAGATTCCCTATGAAGCGTAGGTTCATCCTACCGACTGCGCCATGTTGTACGCAGTTCGGGAGTCGTGAATCAAACACGGGTGTCGAGTTGAGACTGGTTTATTTAATGTAATATATTTTATCAGGGATCGGAACCGGTTTTTTGCAAAAACATCGAAATAACCATATATTTCGGTTTATTTTATACTCAAAATGTAGGACTCAGTTGTGTTTTTAGATAACGACTTCGTATTATTAGATTGCCCGGTTAGGAATGAAATAATTAACAAATAACGAAAAAATACCGTTTTCGTTCCCATACAAAAAATACCGGTTTCCGATCCCTGTATTTTATCTTATTTATATGATGAATTTTACAATTGTAATGGTTGTTATTTAATTTATTTATATTAACTCATTTTTGTTTATATTTAAATTATCTTGTAATATCGATTTCATTCTAATTTTAACATTTTTATTTTTATTAATGTAATTTCGTTTGTATTTAGTTATAAGCTATGTTATATGGATTCCTTATTGTCCGAAAAAAATGAATATATATTTTTTTATTGTATTCAAGCATGATGCTACCCACCTTTGTCAAATACAAATATGTACCTACATGTGGCACCCATAACAACAATAAATGTGACATTCCATATCAAAAGGGACCTTATGGCGGTTGGCGCTTATCATGCCGGAATAGTATTGGCGAGCCGCTAATAACTGCGTAAGCGCCGACCGCCATAAGGCACCTTTTGATGTGGACTGTCACAAATAATAATGTTACTTACGAATGATATGTGACGCCGGCTGCTTTGTTCGCAATATTCGGGTAGTTGCTGCACCACCGTATCACGCACGTTGGCATTTTGGACTCTTGTTCAAGTTAGGGACTCGCTCGATGGTAACTCACGCGAGTGTAACGCGTTGGTGACTCGACACGTTCGGTGCACTCCCTTGTTCAAGCGCTAATAAAACGAAAAGCAGCCAGTGAGGGCAAACACGCAAAGCTTGAATAGAATAGAATTTCTTTATTTGTCAGAAAACATATAGTACCTACAACATGACAATAGAAAAGGTTTCACACATTGACCAGGGCCAGTACAGCGGTGTTACGAACAAGAATTCGAGCCAATTGTGCAGTCCATTGGTTGATAAGTGCGCATCACACGCGCGATTGATCGCAACTAGTTGCGTTAGACTGCACGATTGGTTTGAATTGGTGAGTGACACTGCAGAACTAGCACCGTTCTTAGTACCCATAAGGCCTCTCCTTACATACATGGTTTTACGTGTATCAATATTCAGTTGAACACACAACATGTAAATAATTAATAGTTTGATAATTATCAAATTGATATAAATTTACAAGTTTAAAATAAAATAAAGGAAAACGAAATAACCGTGGGTGAATTTCTCATAGTTTAAAGAAAAAAAAATCATCCACTTATAAAAAAAATTAATGTAAAATAAGAAAATGTCCGAGAATAAATGAAAAAAAAAGAATGGACTCAGATGGCACTGGTTGGCGTCATCTGCGGCCAGTTACAGCTTGAGGTGTAAGATGTCCGACACTGCTAAGTATGAAAAGAGAAGAGAGATAGAAGTAAAGATGACAGAGAAGACTAGAGGAGAGGACTTGCACTAGAGGAGTTTTTTTTTTATTAAAATAAAACTGATCGGCGATAGGCTCTAGTCACATCTGATGGAAAGTAAAGATAGGACCTAAGATAGAGCTCACCGGTTCAGTTGTAGCCTATTCACTCTTGCTTTAAAGAGACCGAGGTCATATTTATCAGGGAATACAGATGGCGGGAGTGCTGAGTGAAGATGGGTAATGAAGTAATTCTATTGGTTATTAAGAACAACATCCCTCGCTATGCATCCTCGCACATCTCTGATAGAAACGCAGCCCTTAGGCGCACCACACATGGGCTGTTATTGTTATTATCAGTATTTATGCATTTTAAGCACCGGAACGTCTTTGGTCATGGAATAAAATCAGATATCATGTATGTTTCATTTATACATACAAAAACTTCAGAATAGTGCACCTTACACTTGAGTTGCTTAACTTCAAACTCAGGTAAATCCATTTGTCAGATGTTCCAGTTTTGGTATTAACCTTTTGACCGCCAAAGATATCATATGACGCGCGCAGCTACAGCCCAATATCAACCTTCATGCGTACCGACAAGGTTCACGATTACGCGCCGCGTACGATAGGCGTGGCGTTCAAAAGGTTAAGAAGGGTAGATATTTCCTAAGAGTGTTGAATGGATTTATCTGACATTGAAGTTAAGCAACACAATGAAAATATATCCCAGATGATTTATATCTATCTTTTAACTTTATTATACTATTTATAAACAAGGATTAACTTAATTTGAGTAATAATAATTTCAAATTAAATACTAGCTGTGATTTATTGAAAATTTTATAATTTTACTTAAATTTGGCAGTGATGAAAACTTGTCAATTTCACAACTTTTAGTTTCTTCAACTTTACAACCTCACAGCCTAAGAGGTCCTGGGTTCAAGTCCAGGCAAGGGCATTTGAGTGTTCATCACACATAGTTGTTCCCGGTGAATGTATTATTTTAGGTTTTTAAAGGGTCGGCAACGCACATGTAACACCTCTGGAATTACAGGCGTCCATAGGCTGCGGTGACTGCTTACCATCAGGCGGGCCGTATGCTTGTTTACCACCGTCGTGGTATTTAAAAAAATATATACATATATATATTTAAGTTAAAGTATATCTATTATAACGCAGAAACAAAGAACATGAGCTGTTCCTTATCATAAAATAATCGCTTAAAATTTGTTTTAATCAATTAATAAATGTAATCAGAAATTACTTACCAATAAAATGTAATTTGTCTATCAATGTTTTTGCCTTATATGGCGCAACGGGGCATTTTTATATCATCCTACGTGACTATTGGTTTGCGTAGTATGCATATGGACTACGATTCAGGACTGGCTCGCACTAGTGTTTTGTAGATCCCGTAAAGCGAGTATGAAGTAATTTGTAAGTCAATGTTTATTTGATACTCAGGCAATCATAATTAATAATTACATTAATGACACTTGACGTGACATTGACAACTGCACATCGATTTTTAAGGTACGTTCTATGTATGTTCGTGCGTTCCCATAACTAAGCTGTATTTTTAAAATGTATCCGTGATATTTTCTTTAACTACTTATACCTATTATCTACTTTGATAACTAAGAACAATGAAGGACTAATTCTAAATAAAAGTAACCATTTGTGTTTCGCGATCATATAACATTGACTTGACGTTGACGCCGTCCATGAACATGAACGAGACAGAGCTAATATGCCGTTATGCAGTATATATATACTATATATTATTAGCTCATATAGCTGAGGGTCTACCGCGAACCACGTTCGACGTGTTGCCTCTCTGTCGCACTTGTAAATTCGTACATAAGTGTGACAGGGACGCAATACTGGCTTCGCGGTAGGCCTGCTGTTCCGCAACTCCCGCACGCGCCCTGGGCGGCATGCAATGCGGCGTACGGATCCGAGTGGAACAAGGTGATAAGTTTATAATAACACCAAGACCGAACGGAATAGTCTTATGGAACTTACAATAGGTGTGACAAAGGAAGCGTTATTATCGATTGTCCTTGTCAGACCTTTTTTTTTCATTTTTATATGGCAGTCTCATTCCACACGCCAAGCTTTGGTGGGGAACAACGTCACCAGTGTAAACAGTGATTTCATATTATCGTTTTCTTGGTAAAATCGGGCTTTTACTTACAAAAAATACAATATATTTCAAATATATTAGAAAGTTTTACGAATAGAATGGTTAGTTGTTCAATCTTGCACTGCGTTAGCGATACCCGTCAAAAACACGAAGACGTAACCTTTCACAGGTAAGTTCAGTATTTAACACTTACAAAAGATTTTATACTTACTTAATATACAATCTTTTTAGAGAACGCATTGAACTATTGGCAGTGAAATTCGGAAAATAAAGTCTTCTGCCAAATTAACCCACTAAATTATGTACACTGTCGACAGCGACCCGTCAGCCATTTTGAAACGCGTATATAATTTAGTCGCATTAACACTTATTTTAGGGATACCAGTCCGCGATGCTTGTAATTACCCTAAAAATGAGGTAATTTCTATTCCCTAACCAAGAACCGACTGGTAAATATCAAGTGACATAATTAAATATATATAAAACTTATTGATATGAGCTGGGATTGAAATCTTCGGGTAGAAATAATTTTAGAATTAAGTAAATAAACAGTGCGAGTCAGAAGGTTTCGTATTTTTAGTATTTGTTGTTATAGCGGCAACAGAAATAACAGACGAGACGGACAGACGGACGGACAACAGAATCTTAGTAATAGGGTCCCGTTTTACCCTTCAATTTCAATATTTATTTGCAACCAAATTAGATTACAGTAGACAAATGCAACTTAATGCTAGGTACATACATAACTACTAGGACCCGGATAGGGCTTAGCAAAATACAAAATATTCTTAATCTAGATTTCATTAGCAATACCTACATCATTCATTTATATTTTTAGGTAAAATAAAATTATTCGTTAAAACTCAAATAAATCAAAAGGTATGACGCACAGTTCACTTCAATTATGGTAATAATAATGGTAAAACATTGTAAAAATAATTTAGTAAAACATCTGTATAAAGCATTGGTAAAATTGTCAGTAATAAGAAAAATAACAATACGGGTACTTATTTAAATTTGGATGAAAGGTGAACATAATATTATGTCATTATGACTAGGACTGCTTATATTTTAATGTCAAGATGAATTTAAGAGTTCAAGTATTGATTAACGATGTAAAAAGCATTTTCGATTAGGTAATTTTGTAAAGTTTTTATAAATTTGTTATAATTTTCTTCTGGCAAATTATTGTAAATTCGTATTGACATAGAGTATGGTCCATTTCTTTAAAGTTGTAATTTTGATGACGTTTGGAACAAGTTGTTTTTATAACGTGATTCGTATCGACGTGGCACACCACCGAATGTGGAGTATAATTCTGGATGATTTTTCACGAATTTACAGGTTTCAAATATGTAGATACATGGCAAAGTTAGGATTCTTAAGCTTTGGAAGTAAGGCTTACAGCTATCTAACTGTTTAATATTTACAATGATTCTAACGCATTTCTTCTGAACGTCAGTACTATTTCCCCACAAATTAACTCCGTAAGAAAGCCATGTGTGTGCAAACGAATAATATGCCACCATAGCTGACTGGATGTTTGTTGACTTTTTAAGTTCCCTTAATGCATAAATAAATTGGCTTATTTTTGTTTTTATTTTCTGGATGTGGGCTTTCCAGTTCATATTACAGTCTATTGTTATACCAAGAAGAGAAAATGTCGAAACGCAATCAATTTTGGTATTATCAAAAGTAAAATCTACGTCTAATTCTGTTTTCTGACAAGACCTCAATTGCATTAATTTTGTTTTATAAAAATTTATCTCAAGATTATGGTCTTTCATCCAAAGTACAACGTTAGACATAATCTCGTATAGTTTTCCATCTTCATCTCAAAATCTTCATTATTTTCACATGAAACCAATAGAGAGCAGTCGTCAGCAAACATGACGCACGTAGTGATGGGTAGGACATCAATTTAAAATGAGTTTGTATGAGTACCTCATTCTCTAAAATGAGGTGTTACAATGTCTTACTTCAAATGAGGAGAGGTACTAGCAGTTTTGCAGCATCGACTATTCCATCAACTCCAACGGCAGCAAACCATATTTAATGTAAATACATATTTAGGCATTGCTAAACTTCCTTTTAAATATTTAATTGGAGTGCAATTCTGGAGGTTTAAAACAGAACTTTAACAACAGAAGACATACATTTAAGAATCAAACTAAGGAGTTAAAGTACATACATCATATTGCAACTTAATTTGATGCTTTTATGAAACTTGTTCTAATTTAGCAGTTTATTATTTTTATTGTTAGATTGTTCAGTATCAATTTTTGCTACTTGATATCATTTTAAGTTTAACATTCATATATTGAAATAAATACTAACCATAAACTACCAAACAAACAATTAACAAACTAAGGAGAACAAATCCAATATTGTTTGTACCATTATTATATAGAAATTACTAACTTACCACCTCATAATTTATCAGTAATAATATCATTGTAATATGATAACAAACGAAAGCCTCAATAACGTTCGCGCGGTAATGCCACCGGCGTGTAATATACACTTGATTTTTGTATGCAAAAGACACAACGAAAGACTTACAGGTATATTTTATCGCGAAAACAATGTTAATATATTGTTATTTTGGCATAATTATAAGAATGGTCACTGATCACTATTTATAAAACACAACTAAAGATTACGAACAACTTTTTCGAGTTTCTCGTATTATAAATATGTCAAAATCATAAATGATCGAAATAGTTTACGAAGCACGTTAACAAAAAGTATTACAAATTCAAATCGTTAAAATGTACATGTTTATTTCACCTATACAAATTATATTTACTTTTTTTATTAATAAACTAATGTAAATTATCATATTTTGTGTACGCCACTATATTATATTTCAATAATTTAAATAATATTTTGGTCTCTTAAACGATAACTGTTTTTAAGCAAGCTTCGTAAATGCCCAGTGAGACTTGGTTGGCATTTCAATCGCTTATCAAGTAACCATTTCACTGTCCAGTCTAATTGATTCAGATTATACATGACACCAGCAATATGAGTCTTGAGGTCAGGTTATACTGGTATGCGCGTTAGTACAATAATAGCTAACAAATATGGAGGCCTACCGCGAACCACGAAGTTTTGCTTTGCTGTCGCACTTACGTATGAAATTACAAGTGCGACAGAGAAAAAAAACTTTCTTCGGTAGGTTCTTTGATGACTTAGATTTTTCGCTTTTGACAAGTAACTTAGCAATGCTAGGATCAAAATGGCGTAATATGTATGTAAGCTTGCGGACGCTTACGCTTGTTTTCTTTCGTGTTTCATTTTTAACGTATTTTCGATGAGGTGTTATTGAAGCACGGCGCGTGTCTGTCTCACTCCCTCTTTCGGTAAATCCAATTCATTGTTTCATTTTGAAAGGATTTTTGAGGGGATGTCACAGTGAGGCGAGTGAATGGTATAAACACAACGCATTTCTCGGTGGACCTTTTGTCCTTGCAATAAGGTTTGTAGTTGGACAGTTGATAGTATGAGCGATGAATACGATGACGTCAATGACTCATTTCTTCATTTGAATGTCGGCGAGCACCGAGCGCCTCGCGACTCTCTTGCGAGTTGTGAGGAACGCGAGTGAGTTTGAAAGGCTGAGTTTTTTTTAAATTTGAAGTGTTTGAGTGGTAAGAGCTGTGTGTGATGCGCGCGAGTAAATGAGTAAAATTAATTGAGGAGTGATGTATGACATTTATGCGGTGTGAAGTTCTGCGACAATTTAACAAAGTGAGTGGCACAAATGAGGTGCCTCACGAGTGAGCAACTCAACACTAGACGCACGGTTCTTTAAATATTTTAGGGAGGTCGTTTATGTATATAATAAAAGTACGCATCCAATCACACTCCCCTGAGGGATGGAATCCGTAACTGGTTGAACTTCAGACCCGATAGTACGTATCTCTTGCGAATCTTTATGTATGTGTTCGATCTCGACATACTGGGTTCTGTTTTTTAAATATGATTTAAACCATTCATGCGTAATGCCACGGACTCCCACGCTATAAAGTTTGTGCAGTAGTATATCGTAATTTACTTTTTCATACGCCTTCGTCATGTCAAGCAAAATGCCTAAAGCATATTCTTTATTATTTAGAATATTTAAAATTTCGTTTGTATATGTGTAGGCGGCTAATGTCGTGGAGCGATTCTTGCGGAAACCATATTGGGCGTTATCAATTATACTATATTTTTCGCAAAATGAGTTTAATCTGATGTACATGGCCTTTTCGTAGACCTTTGAAAACACAGGTAGAAGCGCGATGGGGCGATAATTTTTGGGATCCGTTTTTTTGTCCCTTTTATGGACCGGTTTTATTAAGGCAATTTTCCCGAATATATAAGGTACCCAATCTTCTTGGGTACGCAATACCCTTAATTGGGTACCCAATCTTCTCGGGTTAGAGCCGATGTAGCTTTATTTGACGTTCATAAGCGCATTGTAATATGCCTACTTGAATAATAAACTAAAAGAGCCTTTGAGGCCTACTTGCAGAATATTTTTTTTAATGTTGAATCTTTATCTTTACGGAACCCTAAAAAAACAATCACCGTAATAATCTATAACTATACCTGCTTATGACAATGACGTGTATATTTTCCAGATTTCCGCGAAATAAAACAACACGTCAAAAGTGGATAGCGGCTACTGGAAGAAAAAATTGGAATCCGGCTAAAAACAGCCGCATATGCTCCAAGCATTTCGAACAGTTTCATTTTCGTAAGACTCCACGAAAAGTATTCCTGTGGAAGTATGCAAGTCCAACATTGTTGACACCGGTACCGGTGAGTGTTTATTTCTGATTTTGAGTACACCTACATATATTGAGCAAACGTAGGCCAATGTATAGTTGGTGTCATCCACGATGGCGCGCAGATTTGTCAAATATAACCTTTAATAACTTGACAATAGGAGTCAAGGCAAGCGTCTTAGTGAATGACACGATCTGTAGGTACTGTTTCTAAAAACGGGTATCTAGATTTCCCGAATGCTTGATAGCGCTGATAGCACTGGCAATAAGCTTTTACCGCAGATGTACTTTTCTTTCAACAGGCAACGGTGTAAAGATCCCTTTTAAGTTTTTCGTAAAACTCGTAAACGATAATCCGTAGACAATAATGTTTTAACGATGGTTTTAGGGTTTTACGGAATCCAGTAATTGGTAAATGTATGGTAAGCGTAAACGAATACCGCCGGGTGAATAACCGGATATCGTAAAGTGTTTGGCACCAAACACTGCCGACCGAATCACAGGCCCAGTGTAAAAAGTGGATAAAGAAAATCAAGTCCGGGTAGTTCCGCGAAGACAATGTCTTCCAAACGTCGGATATCATTTTTAGGGTTCCATTGTCAACTTGCCCTTGCCTTGTAGTTTCGTCATGTCCGTCTGTCTGTCTGGATGTCCGTCTGCCCGTCCGCAGCTTTTCTTTGTAGAAAGCTGAAATATGGCCGTTAAAATAAAACTAGAAAAAAAAACATTTGTTAGGGTCGCTTCAATCTTATGGTGTTGTCTTTGGACTGGTCTTTCAAAAAGAATTGAAGAACCATTTATAAAATAAAAATAAAAAACATAATATTTTCGGAATAAACCGCTCTGAATGAAAAAAAATATCCTGTCTAACTTTTGAACCATGGGTCCAAAAAATATGAAAGAAAATTTCAGTAAAGATGTTCAAGGAAAACTACAGTGAACCTGATCGGTTGGGCCGTTTTTGAGTTTTTGCAAAAAGTGTATTTTGACGGGTCGACATGCTCTTGTTCTCCGGTTTTTAAGTTATACGCTATTAAGTTAGTCAATAATAATGTGTTAAAACCGTTTAAATTAATATTTTATTGCGTGAGTTATCTGTCTTTAAAGGATAAAATATAATATAAATAACATGATTTAAGACTTAAACTGACAATAGAAAGATAAATAAAACTGAAACCTAAATCCAAAATTAAAAAAAAAAAAAAAAAAAAAAAAAAAAATAATTTAAAAATAAATAATACTAATCTTAAAGTAAAAAGATTAATACATTTGATTTAAGTATATTTGAATTATCATTATGTTATTATAATACATTTTTCTTTTTTTACATTATATAAAATATTATAGTCTATTCATTAGACTCATGAAATCACACCCCAGTATGCTGTCAAAATATGGGGTAAATTTTACTAACATGGTATCCCAACTATTACGAAACCCTGCCGTACCCAACATAACAATAACAAAAGCGGGACAGGCATATGGTATAATCAATAGGTGTGACAGAGACAGGAGAAGCCATCACGCATGAGTGCGTAAGAGACAGACTACAAATGAAAAAAACGTGATCATTGAGATTGTATAGCGTCCTAACGCCCTTTATAACCCTATTTTTAACTTCGAAAATGTAATACAGTTGAAAGAAGTATTGCGGACAACATGGTGTCTTGTTGTGTGTTAGATTGTAGTGTAACGCCGCGAAATAATCCAGGAGATTACTCATTTCACAGGTAATTATGATTTATTGGTATTTGACAAAATTTAGACCGGGATCGGTCTAAATTTTGTCAAATACATAGCATAAATAGTGTATGAAACCGGTTTATATAAATAATGTAAGGTTTTATTTCCGTTATGTGCTTAGAGTTTGTCATATTACTCAGTATTTAAGGTAATTTTGTGCAAAAATAAAAATAATAAAAATTGTTATGGTACGCTAGGGCTTGACAAAATGATGATATGATTAGTATCGATATCGCTACTGTTCTGTGATAAATCTATATTAACTTTCATAACAGACTTGATTAAAAAAGGAATTTTGTTCGTTTAATATACATATTTTTAAAAGTCAATTTAAACCATGATGCTGAAATTAAATTCCAGATATTATTTTTATTGATAAATCCGTACCATTATAAGTGTCTATGGACGACCGCACCGGACCGCGACTTGGTGCGGTGCGGCGCACGTTCGATCGTGTGTATGATGGTCCGCCGTGCGGCCGTTAAAGACGCAGCTGCGAGAGCGAGTAAGAAATATTTGGACCGAACCAAAGTCGCGGGCCGGTGCGGTCGTCTGTAGCAACACAGACAGTGGCATGCGATGTTACCTACAGTTAATAAATGAAAATATTTTCTTGTACCATGAGTCCATGATGATATATAAAGCCGCACGGAATATGAGGCTAATGTAGAACTTCCATTCCCAAATATTAAAGAATAAATATCACCACATTTTTAAAAAGGTAAATTCGTCAGGAAACCTGAAAATGCACCTATATTAGTTGTAGCTATGGACCTATGCTATGGAGATTCTTGACTGAGTACTTCGACAAAAGAGTTTGATCAGAGAAATCAAGCTAGAGGATCGCATCTCGTTTCACATATTCCGGCGATAAATATTGCACATCGGTCTTTAGAAAGAGACAATTGGGGACAACGAGAGAGAAAGAGACAACGCCCTAAGAAGCCGAAATTCCCATGTGCAATATTTGTGACCGAGTACTGTAAGTCATTGGACAATGAATCCAATACAACAATAAATCAATATCTCGATTTAATTTAATACTGTAATCCTCTAATTTTATCTTCAATCGGACCGTTTTCTCTAGTCTCCTATGATCCTGTGTTTTTCGTGTTTTTATTTCTATGTACAATAAAGTATATACATACATACATACATATCAACTGTCGGTGATTAAGTTCAATTGATTAGCAAAAAAACGACAGTTAATATCCGGTTCTATGTACATCCGTGGTTGTAGCCAACTTTTTTCCCTTCCCTTTCCAGATTTCCCCAGAACCCTGAATTGCGCCAGAAATGGCTGCGTGCAGTTGATAGGAAAACCTGGACTCCCCAAAAATACTCCGTCATATGTTCAAAACATTTCGAACAAAAATATTTCAGGGGAAAAGTACGAACAAAACTCAGAATCGACTCAATTCCAACTTTGTTTGTACCTGTACTAGTAAGTATTATTATGTTATCTTATAATCCCAGTCCTAGTGAACATTACCTACCGTCTACAATTTTATAAGTGTAATCAAGAAATTTGACAATGCTTTTTACATGCATAAGTATATATTTAAACATATAAGTACATTGACTAGTGCTGCACTGGTCGTTTATTAGTGTAGGTTTTAAGGTTCTGACGGAAGATCAGCGCTGTGGTCTCCGCAGCATGTATGCTGAGTCAGCGCCTATTCTTTACCACAACACATGACCCTCTACTAATATCTCTATTAATCTAAAAATAAGACACGTAATACATTTGATTGTTGACGTAATTATTGATATTAGTGTCAAACTGTATGTTACTTTTTCTTTGTCTCTTGTCAATTTTCTTTCTCTCTTGTTATTTGTTTGTGTCACAAAGCATGTAAGTTGTGGTTGAATAAAGATTTTATCTATCTATCTATCTATCTATGCCTATGCCTACGAAGCCGATGGTTCCGGGTTCAAATCCTGGT
Source organism: Cydia pomonella (assembly GCF_033807575.1). Taxonomy (NCBI): domain Eukaryota; kingdom Metazoa; phylum Arthropoda; class Insecta; order Lepidoptera; family Tortricidae; genus Cydia; species Cydia pomonella. The sequence goes on from NC_084728.1 coordinate 642,957, forward strand.
AAGGGCATTTATTCGTGTGATGAGCATGGATATATTTTGTTCCTGGGTCATGGGTGTTTTTTATGTATTTAAGTATTTATAAATATTTATATATTATATATATCGTAGCCTAAGTACCCTCAACACAAGCCTTATTGAGCTTACTGTGGGACTTAGTCAATTTGTGTAATAATGTTCTATAATATTTATTTATTTATTATGTTCTATAATATTTATCCATCTAAACTTGTAAGTTGGAGAGCAGGTTAAACTACGCTAAAAAGATGCTAAACTACGTGTACATGCTCATTGTCTCGTCGATGGACATCGACTATAAATATCGAATATGCAGCGTTCTCCTTTGCTTTATTATTGCGTTGCGACGATATCGTTGGACTTTATTTAATAATTTTGACAATGACAACAATGACAAATCGCGAACCTAGTAGAGCCTACCGGCCCTAACTCGAACCACGTTCGACGTGTTGCCTCTCTGTCGCACTTGTAAAATTAGTATGTACGTGTGACAGGAAGGCAGGGAGTATGCAACTGTTATTTTTATCTGCCTCTACGAAATTTCGACCAAACCCCTCACAGGGTAGCAAAACGTGTATTATCTCGTTCCATCTTTGGTTATCAATTTCGTTGGTGGTACCTTTTCTCTGCAGCTGACTGTACAATTAACAATGTATAACCAGATACTGTGGCCATGTCGATAAACTATCGACATTTCTTACAATTATAAATAAATTGATTTATAGCAAAATTATAATTGTAAGTACTTGAAAGTTTTAACTGTACTTATAATGGACAGAAATCGCTTTTATTCTTTATCGTGGTTATCAGGTCACGTTTTTATGGTCACGACACAGTTTAAAAGTAAGGGAAAGTTCGGATTTTTAATTACAATACATAAGTAACTAACTATTAAAATAAAAATGTTCACCGCGAGAATGTTTAGGGTTCCGTAGCCAAATGGCAAAAAACGGAACCCTTATAGATTCGTCATGTCCGTCTGTCTGTCCGATTATGTCACAGCCATTTTTTTCCGAAACTATAAGAGCTATACCTATACTGTTCAAACTTGGTAAGTAGATGAACCACATTAAGATTTTTACACAAAAATAGAAAAAAAAACAATAAATTTTGGGGGTTCCCCATACTTAGAACTGAAACTCAAAAAATCTTCTTTCATCAATACGTGTGGGGTATTTATGGATAGGTCTTCAAAAATGATATTGAGGTTTCTAATATCATTTTTTTCTAAACTGAATAGTTTGCGCGAGAGACACTTCCAAAGTGGTAAAATGTGTGTCCCCCCCCTGTAACTTCTAAAATAAGAGAATGATAAACCTAAAAAATATATGATGTACATTACCATGCAAACTTCCACCGAAAATTGGTTTGAACGAGATCTAGTAAGTAGTTTTTTTTTAATACGTCATGAAATAAATAAAAAAATTTTTTTTCATCATACCCATACATGTGGGGTATCTATGGATAGGTCTTCAAAAATTATATTAAGGTTTCTAATATATTTTTTTTCTAAAGTGAATAGTTTGCGCGAGAGACACTTCCAAAGTGGTAAAATGTGTGTCCCCCCCCCCCCTGTAACTTCTAAAATAAGAGAATGATAAACCTAATGTTTGCGCCGCATAAATATAACCTTTTTTATTATCTATTCTGACCTCCTTGTCGGGTTTTCAAATAAACGGCAAGGCGGAAAAAGAAGTATATGTACATGACACATTTCAATGTCTGAAGAGAAAAAAATCCACAAATTACGATATTGCATGCACTACAAATAAATATATAAAGGAAAGTGAGATCCATATAATTCAAGCACATCAATATACAAGTGCCGCCGCTCTGTGGACGCTCAACAAGGAGTAACTCAGAACCAGTATAATTATTTCGGTAAGTTATTCCGCATCTACATTTTTTGGCCTATGAACCGGATTCCAAATTTACCTTTAAAATTCTATAATTCATCCTTGTTGCTCACTGAATCGCGGTTTCTTAATTCTTTATCAAGATGTTCCCGTAGGTAATTAATTTATCCAAAGGTACAGTCAGTATACTAAGTTATTGTTATTGTCTGTTATTTTTACGCGTAGTGTGTGGAAATGTGTGGAATTATTCATCGCGCTACCTTATTCATAAATAGATGTGTTACAAATAATATTTCGTAATTTGTAACTGTCATATTGTGTTTTAATTTTCACGGGACATTTTTGCATGCAATGTTCGTTATATAATTTTTATGTATTTTAAGTTACAAAATACATTAAAATAAACTGAAAACTACGGGTAAATTATTCCTGAAGGCCTCAGTTTTTCTGTAACTGTAATTAACCTATTGCGAAAGTTACACTTGTATTAATAAGGTATCATACAAGCGGAACGTTCGTATTTACTTCATTTTCCTTCGACTTGTATTAAGATATTATTCAAGTTGAATATAATTTACAATTACTTGTGTATTTTAGGCAATTATTCATATTTTTCGTGCTGTCATAGTAACAACTAGGTAACCATGGCAACGAGACTTAAGCTCGCCGAAGCAAAGCGTGCTCAATGTTTCATACGTTTACAAAACATTTACGATATGATTCCAAAGCTAAGCAGTGACAAGAAGGCTCTATCGCAGTTCATCGCGCAAGCTCGATTGGTCGATCAACTGAGGAAAGAATTTATAGAGTTGATGGATGACGTCAATCTTCTGAACTTGGAGTTGGACCCGGAATATAACGTGAACTACAGCGCAATGAACGCGTTTGAAGATCTCTACTGCGTAATCAAATGTCAAATTACAAAAATTGATGCACCTGCTCCGAGCCTCTCGACATCCAGGGATTCAAGCCATACCTGTAAGGACGACTCCATTAAAATCCCACGTATTGATCTTCCTTCTTTCGATGGAGATATCCAAAATTTCCCATACTTCTATGAAACATTTAAGCGTATCATACATGAGAATAAAAAACTTACAGATTCTGAGCGTGTTCATTACTTATTTAGTCATCTGACAGGAAAAGCAAAGTCGATCTGTGTGGGAGTTATACCTGCCGCAGAAAATTACAACACAGTTTGGGAAGCATTGATCGCAAAATATGATGATAAACGCGCATTGGCAACGTCATATTTAAACCAGCTGTTTTCGATGAAACCTGTCAACGTCAACGGTCCTTCGGCATCTATTTTAGAAAAAACAATTGATTCGTTTGCTGCTACTATTTCAGCAATAAAACAACTCAAGCTCGAAAACTTAAGTGACTTTATTTTCATTCATCTGGGTCTTAAGTTATTAGATTCAGATACCACAAAGAATTTTGAGATGTCTATTCGGAATTCTTCTAAAATGCCTACATATGACGAATTCATTTGTTTCGTTAGTGAACAAGTGAAGATTTTATATCGGACATCGCAACGAACGCCAACTAAGGCTGAAAGCGGCTCCGCTGCCAGCACTAGCAGCGTGCGAGCTCCTCTCCCTCGCACACCCCAAGCGTATGTTAGCACGCAAGGGCATGACAACGGAAATCCATGTGCTATGTGTAAGAGTAATGATCACTCGCAACTTTATAATTGTAATTCCTTCATGAAACTCCCACCTAACGAAAAATTTAATTTCGTTAAGGAAACTCACGCGTGCACTAATTGTCTGAACACGCATCATACTGCATCGAAATGTTCCTCAAAGAAAACTTGTCGTAAATGTCAAGGCAAACATCATACAACGTTACACTTTGAAAACTCAAAACCTGTAATGAATAGAAACGAACCCAAGTCCTCACCTAAGGATGATAGTGAAGCTAGCACAAGTTCATCTGTGACGGACAACGGTGCCTCCGTATGTACTCATTCGGCATTGAGACAGACTAAATCACCCTTGACGGAAATTCTCGCCACTGCTAAGGTGCTAGCTAGTGGGCGTAACGGCAAGGACAAGGTTTTGAGATGTCTGCTGGATCCAGGATCACAGAAACATTACGTTACATTGAAGTGCTGCAAGAATTTAGGTCTTCCTGTACACAGCAGCCCCGTGACTTCAATAAATGGATTAGGGGGAACAACGATAACACAACCCATTCGAGGAACTGTCAACTTAACATTTAGGTCAAGATATGATCCTAAATGTCAATATACTATCGAAGCGCTTGTATTAGATGAGATCACGCCTGATTTACCGACCTGTCATATTGATCAATCTTCATCTGATCTGTATGATAATTTACATCTAGCAGATGATTCCTGGGCGATCCCAGGAGAAATTGACGTACTTCTTGGTGTTAAGTTGTTCACCAAATTGTTAATGTTGGATAAAATTGAGAACCAACCTGGTTTGCCTGACGCTTTAGAAACTACACTGGGGTACATCATATTAGGTGATGCTCCCGCAGTAAATGCTTCCTACTCAGCAGCTGGGTATTTTACTTCGGTTGAAGTGGGAAATTTGATGCAAAAATTTTGGGAAATTGAAGATTTAGATGGAATCATTCATAGTCCTGCCGACAAACAAGCTGAAGACATATTCAAAAATACAGTGAATCGTTTGGAAGACGGGCGGTACGAAGTTGCACTTCCATTTAAATTGGAACCAAACAATTTAGGCAATTCTTACAAGACTGCTGAACGCAGATTTTTAGCACTTGAAAGAAAATTCCTCAAACAACCTGAGTTAAAGCCAGCTTATGATGAAGTTATCCGTGAACATATTGATAAAAAATACTTATCTGAGGTTCCGAATGATAAGTCAAATTATGCTTATCACATACCCCATCACGCAATTGTCAAAAGTGACAGAACAACCACAAAGGTTAGAATTGTGCTGGACGCTAGTGCACAGACCACAAGCGGCTTATCATTAAATGACATACTTCACGCAGGACCAAGTCTACAGGCTGACTTGTTCTGCATTCTCCTAAACTTGCGATTATTTCCTATTGCCATCACGTCTGATGTACGTCAAATGTATCTGTGTATTGACGTACGGGGGGAGGATCGTCCTTATCAGCGTATCCTTTACAGGTTTAGTCCTGAAGAAACTATAAGGGTGTTTCAATATAACAGGGTAGCTTTCGGTCTACGTAGCAGTACTTTACTGGCACTGCGAACTGTCAAACAGTTAGTAGCTGATGAAGGTGATAAATACCCACTCGCAAAAGAAATCGCATCTCGTGATATTTATATGGATGATGTAGCCAGTTCAGTTATTGATGAAGACCAGGCTGTACAAGCGACTAAACAACTGCTGGATTTGTTCTTGAAAGGCGGATTCCAACTGGCAAAATGGTCGTCTAATTCTGCAGCTGTTCTGAAAGAAATACCAAAGGAACTACATCTGTCCCAAAGTGTCACCTTCGACGATGATACAACGTTGAAGATTTTAGGTCTTCGTTGGTATCCTGGTGAAGATGTATTCAAGTTCCAGGTTAGTCCCGATGATCGACCGTGTAGTAAAAGAAACATTCTTTCATCAGTAGCTCGATTATTCGATGTTCTGGGCCTAGTTGCCCCTGTAATCGTGTTCGCTAAGCTTCTAATAAAGGAGTTATGGCTTTTGAAAATCGATTGGGATGAATTGCCGCCTGATCAAATTGTACGCCAATGGCAACAGTTCCAAAGTGAACTACCGCTACTATCTAACATTAACATTTCCAGACATATAGGTGTTATTGAAAACTGTTCATTAACTATAGTCGGTTTTTCGGATGCTAGTGAAAGGGCTTATGGTGGAGTGGTTTATGCCTACGTCACCTTTCCTAATAATGACCGGGGTGTCATTAATTTAATTTGCGCTAAATCTAAGATAGCGCCCGTGAAGGTTGTTAGCCTAGCAAGACTGGAATTATGCGCAGCATTGCTATTGTCACAACTAATGAAAAGGGTGGTTGATACCTACTCAACCAGATACCCAATTGACTCTGTGTTGGCCTTTTCCGATTCAACAGTGACACTCTGTTGGATTCATTCGTCGCCCCATCGATGGCAAACCTTTGTGGCCAATCGAGTTACCAAGATCCAAGAGAACTTGTCAGGCGATCATTTTTATCATATCAAGGGAACAGAGAATCCAAGTGACTGCCTGTCTAGAGGCTTAACTCCAGCACAACTGGTGAACCATCCTCTATGGCTATCAGGCCCTCCATGGATGAAGCTCCCAAAAAACGAATGGCCGATTCAGGCGTTTATTCCAGACGAAGTTAACGTTCCTGAAGAAAAAACGGTTTCTTTAATGACTTGTGACAATTCGAACGACAGCATAATTTATGATTTGTCTAAACGGTTCTCGTCATGGATTAGATATGTTCGCACAGTTGCCTATATCTTAAAATTCATAAAACGATTACCTAAAGGTCTTATTAGCGCTGATGACTTAACAACAGCCGAACTGGAAATTGTACGAGCTCTACAAAGAGTTTATTTCAGTCAACATATTTTAGACATGACCTTGAAAAAGGGTTTACAAAGGCTTTTGCAAGCCTGAAGCCATTTATTGAAGATGGAATTCTTCGCGTCGGAGGACGTCTCAGTAATTCTAATGAAGATTACGATTATAAACATCCTTTGTTATTGCCACGTCGTGATCACATCATTAATCTACTGGTCGATTACTACCATCGACACCATTTACATGCAGGACCTGAAACTCTTATATCTATTCTGCGACATCGATTCTGGATTATAGCAGCTCGATGTATTATTCGTCATCGGATTCATTTATGCAATTACTGCTTCCGGACCAAGCCAAAGGCTAACTGCCCAATGATGGCAGATTTACCAGCATGTAGGGTAAATCAAGTTGAGAAAGCCTTTATACATACTGGTTGCGATTACGCTGGTCCTTTGTATTGTACACCTGTTCGACGAAGGGGTGTGAAGAGTCAAAAGGTTTATTTGTGCTTATTCACATGTCTCACAACGCGAGCAATTCATTTAGAACTTGCAACTGACTTAAGTACAGCAAGTTTTATGTCAGCATTTAAGAGGTTTTTATCCAGACGCGGTCCTGTTAAATACATATACAGCGATAACGGAACCAACTTCCAGGGAGCCAATACATATTTGCAAGAAATTCATAATTTCCTTGCGAATGAGTATAGAGAGGCTTGGGAAAATGAACTATCAGCCAATAAGATAATTTGGCGATTTATTCCCCCCAGTGCTCCACATTTTGGAGGATGTTGGGAAAGTAATGTTAAATGCGTCAAATTACACTTGTATCGTACTATAGGTAAACAAATTTTGTCATTTCAGGAATTAATGACAGTTCTATGTGAAATTGAGGCTTTATTAAATTCTAGGCCACTATCCGTGTTAAGCTCTGATCCCGCTGAGCCTTCCGCATTGACACCAGCTCATTTTCTTAATGTTACTCCATTGAAATATCTTCCAGCTGCGTCTGTTGCGGAGGTAACATCTGATCATCTTTTACAAAGATATCAATTATTAGATCGTTTCAACACAACACAACACAATCAATCACAATCATTTTGGAAGAGGTGGCGCGATGAGTATTTGCACACGTTGCAAACCAGACAAAAATGGAATACTCCTTCTCAGCCTGTTAAGGAAGGAACAGTTGTAGTTATTCTTCAAGAGAATGTTATGCCTTTACATTGGCCGTTAGGTCTTATAACTAAACTCATGCCGGGCAAGGATGGTATTGCCAGAGTTGCTTTGGTTAAAACAAAATCAGGCATACTTAAAAGACCTTTAGTCAAATTATGTCCTTTGCCTTCTCAATAATATATGTATTTCTATTAGTAATTCGTTATTTCTCTTAAGTTATGTAGGCCTAATTTGTTTATGTTCATTTAGTTTTCTCTGAGCAATAAGGATGCTATTATGTAGTAAATGATTTATTTAAATAACTTTTTGAAAACTATTCCTTTCAAGGCCGGGGGAATGTTTGCGCCGCATAAATATAACCTTTTTTATTATCTATTCTGACCTCCTTGTCGGGTTTTCAAATAAACGGCAAGGCGGAAAAAGAAGTATATGTACATGACACATTTCAATGTCTGAAGAGAAAAAAATCCACAAATTACGATATTGCATGCACTACAAATAAATATATAAAGGAAAGTGAGATCCATATAATTCAAGCACATCAATATACAAGTGCCGCCGCTCTGTGGACGCTCAACAAGGAGTAACTCAGAACCAGTATAATTATTTCGGTAAGTTATTCCGCATCTCCACCTAAAAAATATATGATGTACATTACCATGCAAACTTCCACCGAAAATTGGTTTGAACGAGATCTAGTAAGTAGTTTTTTTTTAATACGTCATGAAATAAATAAAAAAAAATTTTTTCATCATACCCATACATGTGGGGTATCTATGGATAGGTCTTCAAAAATTATATTAAGGTTTCTAATATATTTTTTTTCTAAAGTGAATAGTTTGCGCGAGAGACACTTCCAAAGTGGTAAAATGTGTGTCCCCCCCCCTGTAACTTCTAAAATAAGAGAATGATAAACCTAAAAAATATATGATGTACATTACCATGCAAACTTCCACCGAAAATTGGTTTGAACGAGATCTAGTAAGTAGTTTTTTTTAATACGTCATAAATGGTACGGAACCCTTCATGGGCGAGTCCGACTCGCACTTGGCCGCTTTTAATTAAAGAAATGAAAAGAAGCGTATATCGATATATAACATGATTAAAATCGACCAGTCCCCATCCCTAAAAGCCCACACATACACGGCAGTCTAACCACCAAAATGGCTACGGCTTGAGTATTATTCAATTCTGTATTGAGAACAGACAACGTTGGGGCCTTGGCCCCGACCAAGCGTCGAGATTAGCTGTCGCTACTGACAATCTACGCGCGTCAGTTGTTGCAACAGGACGTCCGCGAAAATGGCACGTTGCGCGATAGTTAATTGCAACGGCCCAAAAAAAGCGAGCACCCGAAGGAAAGGACATATTTCCTACCACAGGTAATTAATTTTAAAATTATGCGCAAATTCATTTTAAAACTATTTTTAAGTATTCCAAGTTGTGATTCCAATAATATACCCAAGTAACTATAGATTAACGTTACAAAACTATAACTTTACATTACACGTCGCTTTGAGTGTTTGATCTGACGTTGACTGTAAATGTATGTACACCTGAAAAGGTAAAGTTTCGGTGTGACTAAATATTCAATTGTATATTCGACCTACAATGTAACCTGATTCTTACATACAATAAAAAACTTTGAACTTTGACGACGAATATCAGATCAAGCGATACGGTCGCCAAGTCGCACATAGTTTCGACTTCATCATGGTACGGGTCATTTATCATTCGTCTGTCAAATTTAGCGACTAGTATTGTTCGTTCTACAACATATATCAATAATCGATTTTAATCGATATTGGACGGACGAATGATATTAACTATTATAAAGATTAACCAATTTAGTAGTTATTGATATAAACAAGCTCATATCCTAATCTTACACGACAGCTTTAAAAAAAGGAGGATAATTTGAACATATACGACTACTTAGTCCGGTAATAAGTTCTGTCACAAAGATGTTTACTACCTAACAAAAAAGTTATAGGTACGGGTCCCTTATTATTCATATGCGTTGAAAGCTTATTTAATGCTGAATTACTTACAATATAATTTAACGTAATTTTCTGTCTCAGTTTTGCATAATTCTATGTAATACTCGGAAAAAAGCTATAAGAAAACATGCCAAAAATACGCGACCTATTTATTTAAGGTGATTTTGATTCTTGTTTATTATTTTTCTTTTTTACATGGTCTTCTTCTTCTTTCGTGTCTAGGTTCCCTTAAACAGCGGATGCCCAGAAAGCAGCAGTGCTGACAGCCCTGACTGTCGCGTCCCTCAGGTCAGATTCCGAGCAGGAGTACGGGCACGCGGGGCATGCCAAGAGCTGCGCCATGGTTTGCGGTGCTGTGTTGCAGGCGCATTGAGTAGAGTGGCCGCGAAGCAGTCCCCATCCGGCCATGTTTTGTTTACAACGGCCGACCTGAGACCTGAGCCTGTTCAGCGCCTTCCATATGGGTCATGGTTCTTTGTGGCCGGGTGGTAATTGTTCTGACACTGGAACATATGTGTCTGGTGGTGGGCATCGGCTCCGTTTCCGTTTTACATAGTTGAATCTTACTTACAACAAAAGCTGGATTTTTTATATTTCTTAAAATACATAATACATATTTTACCACACCTACTCGTCGGATGGCAATCAAAATTAAGCGTGTTACTGATAAAAACCCTAAGTTTGAAGGGTATTAGCTGAAGTACAGACTTGTCGGAGAACTAAGTACTGGTAATAAAATAGCGTTCTAATAAAGTAGGTTCATACAAATAAACAATTGTATCTATTTTATTAATGTGGCACTGATTTATATTCCCTTTTGTAAAGTATAATTTTTCACATTCCAGCCGCGTATTCGCGTCTGACGACAATCCCAAAGTAAACAAGTAGTAAATGAAGTCGAGATCTAAATATCAAACTAATTATATTACGTTTTAATCAGTATAAAACAAACTTTCAAATCATGGCTAACTTTTTGTATTAAAAGCTTTATATTAAATTTTATCAGTCAAAACCTTTGTGACAGAACTTATGAGCTGACTAAGTATATGTCTATACGTTTATTATGTTTATAAATTTCTATTGTGTTTATAGAAACTTTCATTATTTTAGTTTTCCACATGATCCAGTCGTAAAAGAAAAATGGATTGCAGCCACGGGACGGAAACACTGGTTCCCGACTAAACACAGTACTATCTGTTCCAAACATTTTGAAAATACCAGTTTCATTGAAGGGAAAAAGTTGCGATTGTTGAAAAAAACGGCATACCCCACTATTGATATACTAAAACTCATTGACAACGGTGATGAGGTCAGTGAATAGATGTCAGTGTTTTTATTATTATTAGCGTATAAAATATCCGGTACACCTATACTCGTTTGTGTTTTACAGAATCAAGATACTCCGCTAAAACCAAGCCCTGGTATTGGACGATTGGAGATATTTTAGTGTTTTATTTAATATTTCCGTTTTTTTTAATATCATTCGTCTGTCAGAAAATCGATGTCATTCATGTTAACCGATTTGTGATTTTTAGTTTCTTAATAGTTTCTTAGCCAAACCTGTGATAACTCGAGGCACATTCTAGGGTTTCATATCGATAAAAGAGATGTCGATATATACTACTATAAAAAGGTTCGATATCACACCTGATATCAAGCCTCTTAAGATAATAAACACACTTTGTTTTCTGATGCTTCAAAATTTTCGCCCGCCGGCTGTGTAGGAGTTGGTACCTACCACTCGCAATATGGAATAGTACAGAAGGCGAAGTGTCCTCCTGAAAGCTCGGTTTTCGCTGGAGAATGCATGGGTATTCTAAAATGCCTGGAATACTGTCGAGTGGCCCGCCTTAAGCGGTCTCTAATTTTTTCTGACTCGAAAAGTGCTCTACAATCTCTTCTTTTGGATCCATTTTTATCAAAACTACCTACATAACCCATTAATATTCTTAATCAAAGAGGAGATTGCGATATCCTACCGTCGGGATTGTGAAATCGTGCTCGCCTGGATTCCTATAGTCATTCAGGTACCTATTCCGGGAAATGAACTTGCGAACCATACAGCTAAACAGTCCGTAGCATGTGGGGACAAAATTCCTTTCAAAAATTGTGCTTTCTGTGATGTACCTATGTAGGTAGACACATATATATTGTTTTACGTGTGTCACGTACGTCAGTCCGGAATAAATCCTCGAACAAGTACAGTGCCTATTATTGACGAAACCTATCCGTATTCCTAGTCCCTCGGGATACATTACAGTGGCGACAGGTAGTGATAATTTCGCGTGTGCAGTACATTTAAATAAATTAAAATGTCGATCGGCAAGCTACACGAATTTAACGTCAGCAATGACGCGTGGTCATCGTACATGGATCGCGTGGAAATGTACTACAAGGTCAACGCAGTGCAAGACGACATGAAAGTGCCGGTATTAATTGCAGCGATGGGTGATGAGGCATATGAGCTACTGGAGAACTTGGCCAGTCCTACAAAGCCAGCGGAGCTAACCTTAGATAAAATAAAAGAACTAATGTCACATCATTTGCAGCCAACACCGTCGGTTTTAGCCGAAAGATACCGGTTCCGGCAAAGGCGGCAAAATGTCGGCGAAAATGTAGCTACGTATGTGGCGGAGTTAAAAAGGCTATCCAAGCATTGTAAATTTGGCTCAGAGTTGAACGGTAACCTTAGGGATCAGTTCATTTGTGGCTTAATCAGATTTGATTAGGCAGCGGCTTTTTGCGGAGGACGACAACATAACCTTTGCAGCTGCAGTCAAACTTGCTACATCATTGGAGGCTGCAGAGAGGGACGCGGCGATAGTGGAGCAAGGGAAGGTAACGGGTTCGAGCGGGACGGGAGATATGCAGGCCGTTATGTTTGCGAGTCGGGCGAGATCGGGCACATTCAGCGGAGGACAATCGCGGGCGCCTGTAGTTACGCAACAGCGGCGAAACGTAAATTCCAATGGCCGGCAAGAAAGGCACTGCGACGCCTGTGGCGCACGCAGTCATAATTACGCGAATTGCAAGTTCCGGGATTATGTGTGCAGCAAGTGTCAGCGTACAGGTCACTTGCGGCGGGTGTGCCCGGACTGGGGCGCGGCTACGGGACCCGCGGGCCGTGGCGGAGCGCGGGCGTCCGGCCGGCGCGGAGGGGCAGCGACGGCGGCGCCGGCGCGGAGTGCCATGCATTTTGGGGTGGCCGATCACGAACCAAGTGAGGATTACGGCGGAGACATCGAGGAAGAATTACATCACCTATGTTTAAATAACTATCCGGCGGTGAGTTTACCGATATGTATAGACAACATATATATTAATATGGAAGTAGATACTGGCGCGGCAATTTCCTGTATTAGTAAGGCCACATATGACCGATATTTTTCTCATATAAATATAGAACCCGATAAAACGGTATTCAATTACTACACGGGGCCACCTATTAGGCCTTTAGGTATTATTAGACCCTTAGTGACCTTCAATGAGTGCAGTAAACAATTAGAGTTGTTCATTATAGAGGGTGGCTCAACTTCTTTGTTGGGCAGGAGGTGGTTGGTCGAACTAAATATAAAAATACCAGAGTTAAAATGTAATTATGTAATAGACGAGGCCAGTGGACAAGGTAAACAAGACATTGTAAATTTGCTCGGCAGATATGAGGCGTTGTTCAGCGACGGACTGGGCCGGTACAAGGGCGGCAAGGCGACCTTGAGGGTGCGGGAGGGCGCAGCACCGGTGTTCCATCGCGCACGCCCGATGCCCTATGCGCTGCGCGAGCGCGTGGACGCCGAACTGGACGCCATGCTGAGCGCCGGCGTCATCGAGCCCGTCGACTGCTCGGACTGGGCATCACCACTGGTACCTATTAATAAGCCGGACGGTTCGCTTAGAATTTGTGCAGACTATAAAACTACCTTAAATCCGTATTTATTGGTCGATCGGTATCCTCTCCCTAAAATAGAAGATGTTCTTGTTAATTTAAATGGCAATATGTACTTTAGTAAAATTGATCTTTCACAAGCGTACAACCAAGTTGAATTGGACGACTCGAAACGTTACACGGTTATAAACACCCATCGAGGGTTGTTTCAGTACAATAGACTAGTGTACGGCTTATCATCTAGTGTAGGGATATTTCAGCGTATTATGATGAATTTATTAGGTAACATACCTAATGTACAAATATTTTTAGACGATGTTATTATCGGGGGCAAAACTCAATCGGAACATCTACAAGCCTTAGAAGCGGTTTTCCAACGTCTCCTTAATAACGGATTGAAATTGAGGAAAAATAAATGCGTTTTTTTGGCTAAGGAAGTAACTTACTTAGGGTATGTCGTTTCTAGGGAGGGCATCAAACCAGATACAACAAAGATAAAAGCGATTTTGCAAATGCCACAACCCCGTAACGTATCAGAGCTAAGGTCGTTTTTAGGGACAGTAAATTTTTTCGGTAGGTTTATTAAAAATCTCAGTTTAATATTGTCACCTCTTTATAAACTATTAAAAAAGGAGGCGGAGTGGCACTGGAGCAAGGAGTGCGGAGAATCTTTCGTGCAAGTAAAACGATTGTTGTCAGGCGCTAACGTATTAAGGCATTACGATCCAAGTAAACGTTTGATAGCAACTTGTGATGCGTCACCCCGGGGGGTGGGGGCGGTTTTGACCCAAATTGGACCGGACGGCGGCGAACGCCCGGTCGCGTACGCATCTCGTACCTTAAACAGCGCGGAGGCGAATTATTCACAGATACACCGTGAAGCTTTAGGTATTATTTTTTGTGTCAAGAAATTTCACCAGTACCTTTACGGACGTCATTTCACATTGCGCACAGATCATAAACCACTAGTATCAATATTTGGACCGAATACGGGTATACCGACAATGACAGCTAGCAGGATGCAGCGGTGGGCAATCATATTATCAGCTTATGATTATGAAATTGAATATGTGAATACGAAGGATAACTGCGCGGACGGGTTGTCTAGATTACCTAACGCTAATGAGACACGGAATAATTCATGTGATTCCATTCCCGAGCAAACGTATCTGCATTTCGCACAAGACGCGATGTTATTAGATTATAATAAGATTAAGTACTACACTATGCGCGATCCTGTTTTAGCTAGAGTATTAACTTTTGTTCGCGATGGTTGGCCAGATAATTGTGAATTTGATACGTTGAAGCCATATTTCAACAGAAAGTCAGAATTATATGACGAGCTGGGTTGTGTTATGTGGGGGCACCGGGTAGTAATACCGGAGAGGTGCCGCGATAAAGTTTTGAAAATTCTACATGAACCTCATATGGGTATAGTCAAGACCAAGGCGCTGGCCCGTAGTTATGTGTGGTGGCCGGGCCTCGACGAGACGGTGGAGGCGGCGTGCCGCGAGTGCGAGCCGTGCGCCGCGGTGGCTAGCGCCCCGCCGCGGCACGTGCCGCGCTGCTGGCCATGGCCAACGCGAGCATGGACTCGGGTACATGTAGATTTCTTGGGGCCTTTTCACGGAAAAATTTATTTAATACTAGTCGATGCTATGTCGAAATGGGTCGAAGTATTCCAAGTTCCCAGCACGGCCGCCGTATCAACCATCGAAAAATTAACCGAAGTATGGGCTAGATGGGGAATACCTAAACAATTGATAAGTGATAACGGCCCGCCGTTTTCGAGCAAAGAATTTTCAAACTTTTTAGCCATGGACGGGGTAGAACATATTTTTACGGCTCCTTATCACCCGGCGTCGAACGGAGCCGCGGAAAATTCGGTGAAAGTAATAAAGCAAGTTATTAAAAAAGCAGTTTTAGAAAAAAACGACGTACTAAACGCTATTAACACGTATTTGATTTATTATCGCAATACGGCGCACAGTTCCACAGGCGAGAGCCCCGCAATGCTCATGACAGGTAGGCAATTGCGAACGCGTTTAGATTTGCTAAAACCGGATGTAAGTATGAATGTAACTAAAAATCAGCAGCGGCAAACTCGCTTGGCCGGAGGGTCGGAACGGAAGATTGATGTGGGTGAGGACGTTTGGTTTCGAAAATATCTGAAAGGAGAGAAATGGCAACCGGGTAAGGTGTCAGGGGTTTTAGGTGATACGGATTATAACATAACTGATCGTCAGGGTAATATTATTCACCGCCATATCGACCAATTAAAACGGAGAGCGAGGAGTTCTATAGTCTGTCCAAGGGGTAGCGAGGAAAGTAATGAGACCGTGGCCCCGACCCCATCCCCAAAAATGCCACAGGTACCCAGGGATGAGCCTACAACGCCGCAAGCAAGTACCAGTGGGCTCAGGAGCGCGACGGGTGCCTCGACGCCGATGTTCGATGCTTCGCCGGCGCGAAGTATGGCGGAAGGGGAGGAAGAAGGCATAGAATGCTTCTCCACGCCCGGTAAGGATATGGGGAGTGGCGAGGAGCAAGTGGATCAGTCGACGACCCCCCTTGCACCGGCCCGGTCGCGGCCCTTTAGACAATGTAGATTGAAAAAGCCATCATATAAAGTATAGGCACGAGTAAATAGGCACTTAAGTCAATTAGGTTAATTAAATATATTCTTATTGCTGGATTGTGAAGCATTTCCTTATAGTGTTACATTAAGCAGATTTAAACTGAGTATCGTGATCTAAGTTAGCTCAAGCCACGTTACATATGTAATATCCTAGTAGGAGGTAATTTTTTAATATAAATAAAATAAAATACAAGATAACTCACTGATATAGTATTTATTGTTAATGTTATGTCTACGAATAATTACACCATTATGAATCGTATTCCTTGATTAGAAGATTCATGATTATAATTCATAGCGGTGGATTATTATTGGATGAACGGGGTCTCCCGGTAACAATGTATACTTATTGTTATGTAAATTGCAGAATGCATCTACCTGATTAGTGATTAACAACCCATGTTTTCCTTATTGTAAGTTAAATAGGATTTGAGTTAATATGGTACATACCTATTTGTAATACTACTAGTATTAATTAAGTGTGGAGAAGTGTGATGTACCTATGTAGGTAGACACATATATATTGTTTTACGTGTGTCACGTACGTCAGTCCGGAATAAATCCTCGAACAAGTACAGTGCCTATTATTGACGAAACCTATCCGTATTCCTAGTCCCTCGGGATACATTACACTTTCAACCTGATCTCTCTTCCTAAAAAATATCTTTATAATTCCTGGAACGCCCGTTGGCATGTATCGAGTAGGACTAAGGCTAAAAATTACGGGTTGTTGCAGCCGGACATAGGGCAAAAACGCTGGTTTTATAAGCTTTTCTTGAGCAAAAGGGCGACTTCAACTATTATCCGAATGAGATTAAATCACTGCCTCTCCCTAGTTCACCTATCTAAGATGCATTATCGGGACACATCCTTATGTGAGTGTGGCCTGGATGATGGAACCCTGAACCATATTATCCTGAATTGCCCCCGTCTTAATCATTCTCATTTGTACTCTGGTCTCATTTTTCAAAAAATCCCTCTTCCGACGCATATGCCCTCTCTTTTAACTCCTAATCCCTCTGTATTTCGAATCCTTTCAAATTTATAACTATACCTTGCTCCTTAATCTGACCAACACTTTCGTGTTAAATTCGCAATCCCTACTATATTGACGTGATGCTGGCAAATGCCCTCGCGGCGATAGCCATTAAAAAAAAAAAAAAAAATATTAATAATATATGAGGTAATATTCCGCTACGATTGTTACGAAGTCCAAAATAATCATGCCGCCCAAGAAAGTCACGCCCAAGTGAATATTCTAAACCTTTAGCGCCAATGTGGAAATACTGACCTGGTTTAAAATAAAAGTAAATTCTTGAAAAAAAACACCTTTTTAAAATTTTAGAAGCAGTATATGGCGCCATTGATTTTCAAAATAACAAATATCAATGAAAAATTAAACTTAAGCAGCTCTTTGGCTCTTGTTTATGGTAAAATGTTGCCAGCGATTACAAACTGATGGTAAATACTTGTTTTACAGCATTTATCTATACCATTCCATTACCAGAGGGCCTACCGCAAAAATCGAAGTTCGTCAATTGCGGACATTTTTCTCTGTCACTCTAATTACGTCTTCGTAAGAGTAAAAGAGAAAGATCCCCGCAATTTGCGAAGTTCGGTTTTCGCGGTAGGCCAACCTGGTGCCTGTTCCATTATAGGGGTGTTTACTATATGCATGTCTCCTTGTTTCAGGTAAATACGGGTGATACAGAGCCAGGCCCGTCGAAGAGGACTCGGCATGATTCAAACAGCTCGAGCGACTCAGGTAGGATCTATATTTTTTATTGTGCTGATTATAATTTAATGTACTCCTACTCATAGAATCTCACGGCATATTTTTTCTTTTTTAAATAACGAATAAATATTGCCCACAGATTAGACAATGATATACTTGATAGACCCAAGGGCTGATAAAACCCGACAGATTCGAACCGCTCATTCTGATGTCATAAGGAGCAAAAAAATTTTTTGGGGGAATAAATTATTTGATGACGTATTAGTAGCCAATCTTCTTTAATTTAAATTACTCCTTTTCAATAACTTTAGGATACCTTTTATACACAGTAGTTTTTATAGTAGTATATATTTCGGTGAGTTAGACTTAGTATAATTTACTCTTTTATACAGGTTTTATAGTTGTATCGAATGTTTCCTTTTCAAAACCTCTTTTTTAGTTATAAATAATAAATATTCAACTTTGTGTGTTATTTTCTGGTTTTAATCGAAACCTTTGTTTCAGATTCTAATGAGAAAGTCATTGAGCAATGTCGCTTCTGCGCAGAATACAGTAAAGACTGTATTGATACTTGCTACATACCATTCCTTATGGAAAACAAAGCCTTCATAGTCTTCAACGATTTAAGTATTAAACTGGACTTTACAGATAATGCTTTACCACAAACTGTTTGCCGCGACTGTAACAGTAAACTTCAGGAGATGATAAACTTCATTATACAAGTAACAGAAGCGCAAAAGAAATTTAAAGTTGAAGCTAAGAGCAATAGAAAAGTATATGATTTCAAAAATGAGTCAATAAAAAAGAAAGAAACAAAAAAACAAACGATAAAGTCAAATGAACAAACATATAGAAAAGACGATGATAGAGTCACTAATGATGCAATTGGAATTAAAATAATTACAAAAAATTATGATGATGATGAAGATACTAGAGACGCTTTTGAACATAGAGATATTAAAGTAGAATATGAATCACCAACGGATGAAGATCTCATCAGAGATACACATACAATTAAAACAGAACGAGAATCAGATGATACTACAGAAATAACAGATTCTTTACCTGCTGAAGAACCTATGTTCTTTAAAGGGTTTAAAAGGAAAAATGAAGATACTGCTATAGCAAAGAAAGCTAAAGTTATTAGTGAAGAAGAAGTGGAAATAAAAGAAGAAGTAACAAATGACGCAATTGAAGATTATCATGAAGTTCAATTACAATATGACAGTGAGTCAGCTAGAACTGGGAATGTTACACCTGGGACTGTCACAACTGAGAATGTTACACCTGGGACTGTCACTACTGAGAATGTTACACCTGGGACAATTACAACTGGGATTGGTGCATCTAGTGCTTTAGCTAGTGTTAAATATATTACTATTGATGGAACCACTGGAAGATTTAGTGTTGAACCTGGAAATAAAAGAATGAAGATAGAGTGAACATTGCAAGAGACAAATGAAAGTGATTCAAGTAAAAATAAGCTAGTTTTGTGGATATTGTGAGATACAAAACAAATTAACCAACAGTATTTTTAAGTAAGTTTTAGTATATAAATTCTAAAATGGAAGAATTTCTATATTTTTTTAAATAGCCAGTCAAACAACTTTGTCAGTAGAAAAAGGCGCGAAATTAAAATTTTATATGAGACGATAATCCTTCGCTGACTACTGACGGAAATGGCTTGACAGACTATATATGTGCAATTAACAATTATTAAGAGATTGCCTTGTACTGTTTCTGTATTTGATTGTAAAGTTAAGTACAGTCGGCATCAAATAGTAGGTACAGTCAAGTCTGAAAATATCGATACAAAAAATGTTCCAAAATTATGTATACACTACCTTAATATATGAGCAATAAAGTCTTGTATACATATTTTTGGCACTTTTTTCGTATCGATATTTTCAGACGTGACCGTACTTAACAGCCTAAGCGGCGAAATAACTGCTGCTAATATTGCAATATCATAGTTGTCTTTAAATGGTATAATTTTTGATCACTCCCATGTAAATGAAGATAATCTATGTGTAACTATAGAATCTAGAGCTGATGAAAGTAATGAAATACGTATACCGTTCAAAACAGACATCGATCGGCAGCATAATTTTTTAGCACTCATTTTTTCATTTATATTTCTATACTTCAATTATAATAGTAAATAAAATGAATCAAATTTTTGTAACTGTAAACAAATCATTTACTCATAATGCTCATTTTTCATTTCACATAACAGTTCACACAAAACATACTTAATATTGAGAAATAGAGATATTGTTTTCACCACACCAGCTACGGTGGTAGCTCGGTCGCATTTTTATCGCTTTCCACCATGTCTGTCACGTTCTAACAAGTATGTAAGTGCGAAAGTGACAGGCGATAAAAATGCAACCATGCTGCCACCACTCTGATAAGATAACTCTTGGTACTTCTAAAACTGATGAACAGTTGCAGCAAAACTATAAAATCTATTTATTATATACATATAATCTGTAAATATATAGTGACGTATAAGATGTAAATTTTATGAATAAATAATTGAATTGAATTGAATCGTAAAAATATCAGCAATTTATTGATGCAGTTATTGTTCTTAAAAAACATAGAATTATTATAGATATGTTTGTCTAACTTGAAAATAAGAATTTCACAAAAGGATCTTCAAACACCAGAATTGTATAAATAATACTAGTCTAGTTCTAGAATAAAATCTAAATGTCAAGAATTACGTATATATACCTATACATTGACTTATTAAATTTTCATCATTATTAACAATAATAAATAATTAATTCTTTTCAATCACACTTAATCCCAGGGTGTTTTATCATTCATGTAGTCTTGTGTGCTATAATAGGATTTAGAGATAAGCTTAAGTTTAACATAATTTTTAATTTACCAACAGACAATTCAGTGATGATATTAGGAAGTTTAGTGTAAAATCTTACACAATGATTACCCACGAATGAATTTCTAATTTCATGGAGCCGATTGAAGGGCACTGCGAGCTTGCTTATATCTAATATTAATCTTGGAGGCCTTGGTCACTTTTTCTTAGTATATAACATTTATTTTAGTTTATAATCTTATGTATGTCGCAGTTTTTCTTAAAACTGGCAATGTTTTTATGTACATACAGAATAGGCTCATAAATATATTGACAGTGCACTGTCATTATTTTTTATGTCCTTAAACTATACCTATTTGAGAAACTTACATTTATGGTAAAGAAAGAGTAACTCATATTATAACAAGTAGAAAATTGTATATTTTGTATTCCATCATCTTATTTCAAGACAGTATTGTTTTATATGAACAACAAAATAAAAATAATATATGAAAGAAAGATATTCAGTCTTATACTTTCAATATTTCATATCTTTACATAATATTCAAATATGTGTTACCATTATATTGTTTAGAACTAACTTAACCTACTATATTTTAGTTTGGGACTGATGGTGTGATGGTTGATATATCCCAAATCCCAATTGTAGTAAAGGTGTACACAATATACATATTTTGTACCTTATTGTGTTCATTTTAGTCATTTCATTCTCCACTACTAGCTTTTTTGCCTTTCACGTGTATATCACTAAACATCTGCTTCCCTTTTTGATAATCAAAATTAAGTTCTAACTCACTAGGCTTCACTTCAGTCCCCGTATCACTAAAATCAACACCATCTTCACTATTCCCATCATTGTCAACTATTTCTTCTTTAATGTCAAATATTAATTCTGTATTTAGATTTTTTAAACTTTCTTCATTTTTAACTTTCTTCAGCTTTTCATCATCAACTTCATGTTGTCTTTTATGAGTTTCTTTCAAAAAAACCGTTTCACCGAGAGTTAATGAATCTTCAAGAATATTAACTGTACTTTCACGTGAATCTTCATCCGTGGACTCAAAT
This sequence comes from Cydia pomonella, assembly GCF_033807575.1. NCBI lineage: Eukaryota > Metazoa > Arthropoda > Insecta > Lepidoptera > Tortricidae > Cydia > Cydia pomonella. The sequence goes on from NC_084728.1 coordinate 664,680, forward strand.
TCAACTTTGACTATTTGAGTATCAATTTCTATGTGTTGAAAGTCATTGGTGTGATATTGGGTCGAACTGTTTGCATTTGTAGCATTGTTTGGACATATGCTGACAAGTGAGAATTGTGCAATGTTGACTTGTTTGATGAATTCGAAGGTTTCTAGTAGCTTGGTGTCGCAGTCGCGGCAGACGGTTTTCGGGAGAGCGTCTATGCTGAAGTCCAGTTCTGGAAACAGGTAAAAAATTGTAAGTGCCACATCATACCTCATGTGATACCAATGAATCTCATATTTTGTCACTGAAATCCAATGGGGTTGGCCAGTCGAAGACAGATAGATGTGTGTTATGTATAGGAATAGTGCCAACCTTTTTTTTTTTATGGCCTGGACGCTAATGCAGCTAGCTAAAACTAGAGACAGGTGAAACCTATGATTTATACAAATAATAATTATAATAATAAACTTAGCAATTCATCGAAAAATACCCTAAAGGAACCCTAGTGAAATGGGCATAAAGTTACGTACCCACTCGCAAATTATTGAGTGCAAGTGTAGTCTTATTGCCCATGAAATATGGCTTCTGGACGACCGGAGAACATTCTTTGAAGTCACCGCAAAAACGGCACTGGTCGCCTCTGTTCGGCTCTGGAGGTTCTGGCTGTGTTCGCCTGGAGTCGGGATCTGGAAAAAAATCATAAAACATATAGATTTGTTTATAATACCCCATCAAAAGTATAGATGGTGTCATTTTGCAGTAAATATATTGTCAAATTTCAGCAAATGAATGGGAACAAGTAGTGCTTGGTACTTGAGCTGTGAAGTGTGGGGTATTTTGGTAACTTAATTGTAATAAAAAGATATTTTACTAAACAATTTTTTGCCCAGAAATTAATATCTGATAAAATTTGAACACAAACTGTTTTCTTATTTAGACGGTCATCTACTTTTCTTAGGACCACAATGGTGGTAAACAAGTATACCTACAGGCATAATTTTCATTAATTGCTGGATAATACAAATATGGCAGTGGCAGAATAACAGCATCCGTTGCTGGAAGTCTTTAGGGCCACTGTGCCCAGAGCCCTTTTGGTGCAGACATTAGCTGAGCCACTTGCCTTTTCAATTAGTTTGTAAGCATTATTGTGTATTTTTACAATGTACCGATGTTTAAACTTTTTGAATAAACGTCTTTATTATAATTGTTATAATGTATATGATAGTTTTTATTGCTGTTAGATTTATTTATTAAAATAACAAAATTCATTAACTAATACAGATTCACTACTTTACTCTTTTTTTTAAATAACCTATATTGTTTGTTTGTTTGTTTAAACTTTATTGCACAAATTTACTCTCTGGCATTCTCTACCAGTCAACCATTGGGCTAAACAGAAATAGTTAGTTTGGTGCAGGATTGTAAAGAGTTTATATGGGAATAGACACAAGTCGAGACTACTATGATACTATACTTACACAAATATATATTTTAAATATACCTACATATATACATATTCAATATATATATAAATAAACATACATATATATAATAATTATGTACCTATTAGTGTGAGATATCACGCAGATATTTAGTCACGAATGTTTTCAAATAGGTGCTTACGCAACTTGCTTTTGAATGTAAGCTTGCTCTGAGCTTGTTTGATAGGTTGAGGGAAAGCATTCCACAGACGTATTGCTTGGCAAGTGAATGAGTTGGACAAGAATCCAGTCTGATGAGGGAGGACAGCCAGCTTCAGAGTTCGAGAAGCATGAAGAACATAACCAGGATGGGCTGTTATAAATTCAAATTTAGACCTGAGATAACTGGGTGCAGCTGGTTCAAATAAAATTGGATACAGAGTACATAAAATTCGCAATGATCTGCGTTCACGAATTGCGAGCCATTGGAGTTTAGCAAAAAGCAGAGACATGGCCATATTTGCGGAGGTTAAAAACGAATCTGATGCAAGATGTTGAGGAGACGATCAAGTTTGGAAAGCCAGGCCTGTGTAATGTTAGTGCAACACACATCAGCGTAGTCAATGATATATGGTGTCCCACTTTACTCATTTAACAAAAACAGACACAGAATGTTGAAAACATTATCTTCCAAACATTTCTTTCTTACCCTTAACAAATGTTTCACCTTCACACCGTTTAATCTTAGCTGCAGCCTTATCAACAGGTACCCGTGCCACTGTACGAAGAGTATGTCCCGTAAAAGACTTAGCATCGGGCAAGTTCAAAAACTCCGCTATCTCTTTAGGCATTGTACTAAATTTGTTTATCCCAACCACTTGCGCACGGCATCTACCATTTCTAAATGCTTGGAAAAAGCGATTACTTCTTGAAGCTACACGTAAGTCTTGATATTTTTTTAATATATTATAGTATTTCCCTTGGACCACAAAATAATCTTGTGATCTGTTTTTGCTACGAGCTAATTTTATGATAAATTTTTCTCCATGGTTCTCTATGTGGTTTGTTGTGAGGTTTGATAATTCTTGCCGCCTCAGACCTCCCGTGACTCCAAGAATTAGGGCTACCTGTAATTAAGGAAATAGATAGTAATTTAATTAAGATAAGTAACTTAATTTAATTAAGTAATTTAAGTAACATAAGAAACATCTATTTAAATTTTTTGTAGTAGGTTGAAGATCATTGCAAATAATTTATTTATACATACTAATGTGTATATTAAGAGCGAGTTCATGTATTTGCCACTAAACTCAAGTAGCAAGGAGCAAATATGTATGAAACATTTCACACAACACACATTTGTAATAAACACTAGTAAATGAGTAAACAGGCCCCAGTGTGAAGGCCAGCATTTACCCATATGCTATAGATCAGGGGTGGCCAACTTGATTAGACCCAAGATCTCCTGTTTACTAATGAAACCCTGTGCGATCTACCAATTATATACTTCTTGAAACCTTAAATGAAACTGGTCTACATATTTATATTTTTTGCCTTGCCACAATCGACTGGACTAACAGTCGCAATCAACCTGTTGGCCACCCCTGCTATAGATGTAGTGCATAATTGTTTTCCATCATATTTTCTCGGAACGTTCGTATTTGTCATCCTACTTCAGTCAACTTCAGTACTTTTTGAACCGAGACTGACGGAAATTGCAAGACACGTTCGTACAAGAAAAAAAAATCCAATATTTGTTAATTCAACTTACCTTAATAGCAAGATATTTATTATCAGGCGCCTCATCTATAAACTTCTCAACATTCTCAAATGTGAGAACCTTCACTTTCTTAACATATCCTTTAGATAAGTTCTTTAAAAACGCGCCTAATTGGGCATATTCTTTTATATTGACATTGTGCCTGCGTTTCAAACCACATTTCAACATGGAATAAAAAGCCCATAAAGAAGTAGGTTTATATTTCGCGGATATTTGTTCAAAGTACATCAACAACACTTCTTCACAGAACGAAGTGATGTTCTTTTCTTTTTGCCAAGAAATAAAGTTTTCGTATGTTGTGTTATACTTTTCTTTTGACTTCGCCGGTAATTCATGGGATGACATGTTTCCGACTTTAAGATGAAAGGTCAAAATAAATACAAATTCCAAGCAATACAGCTTACAACGACGTATAAATACAATGTCAATAACAGCGATGGTGGATTGCATTGCAGTTTGCAGTCAGTGGGTTGTGTCATTAATGACATTAATTCTTTACCACAGATAATGTAAAATGTAAGGGTTTCGTTCAGAAACATGAGGCAATATAGCGATTAGTCTAAAACAAATTGTAAAGTGGAGTAAAGTAAGTATATAGGAAGTCTAAAATGAATCTTCTAAGAGCATGTCGGGCCATGCTGAATGTAGGGTTTCGTAGTTACCAAACGCAGCGCTTTGTAGAGTCAGACAAAGATAAGTTGACAGCGATATTCAGTCTAGACAATGCAAGTGTTATTTTAAACGTCAAACTTCTATGAAATTATGACGTTTACTCGGTTTACTTAACACTTGCACAGGTTGGGCCTTGCCCGTCATAACGACGATCATTCATAAAAATATGTACCAACCTATTTAAATCAGTAGGGCTAATGTCGGCTCTTTATCATTTGTCACCATGTCTGTCACGTTCTAACAAGTATGTAAGTGCGAAAGTGACAGGTGATAAAAAATGCGACCATGATAACGCTGCAGGGGGCTTACCGCGAAAACCGAAATTGCGGGGATCTTTCTCTTTTACTCTTACTAGGACGTAATTAGAGTGACAGAGAAAAATGCCCGTAATTGACGAACTTCGATTGTCCCGGTAGGGGCCCAGATCAGATTACAATCCGTCAACTTGTAATTTAGGCTAACCGCCTATAAAACCATACAAATAAATCAACGTTTAAAACACGTTTTTTGTTATCTTCCGAAGTTAAACTACGTTTTTTTTAAATATTTCTTTAATCAGAAAAATTACTAGTTAACACAGACATAACTATATAAAATAATCTTGTGGAAGTCAACTAGCATTGTTGTCATAAGTCAACTGATGTTTTTGTGTTTAGTTTAGATGTTATTTAATTTCATTTCTACAATTATATGTAGCACTGCATAGTCAGCATCGAAAAGAAAGTGACGGCCAAAAATATGTTGTAACACACTTTGTCACCACAGAAAAAGGGACGTGTTTCACGTGTTATATTATACATTAGGCCACTTTGGTCTGGACAGTGACAATAAGTGAAATGTCAAGTGAAGTGGCAATAGAAAAATAGAAATGGCAAATAATGTAAACAAATATGACGGATTTCGTTAGCATCTGACATATAATCTAAAAGTTGTTTTCATTGAAATATTAATGATACGTTTATTTCATTACTTTTTGCAGCAGTTCATAGTATATTTTATGATCATCATAGTATATTTTAACTAGTAATTGATATACATTAAATATTTTACAGTACATATGGTGCTACTTTACAGCACTAGTGCGATAATCAGCACATTATGTAACAATGACGAAAATTTAAAGGACCATATGTACTGTAAAATGTTGTACGACTATACATGTGCGAATTGGCAATTCGCAACTCGTGTCGATTTAAAACACTGTAATGTACTATTACAGTACATATGGTGCTATTTTAGGGCACTAGTGCGATATTAACCACATTACGTAACTATGTCGAAAATTTAAAGCCAAATGTTCTATAAGTAAATAAATATTATAGGACATTATTATAGTTTCTATTTTCCTCCGTGAGCTTCTACGGATTATCGTCTTATCTATTGTTTAAAAACCGCAAAGGCGCGTGCCACTATGAAAAAATGGTCAAGCCGCATAGGTAGCGTTTATTGAATTAGTACTCTATTGAGCACGGAATAAGATTCATTATGAACTAATACAGAATTCTAACAGAATAGCTGTCTGATCTCTATTGGTGCGTCTAAGGTAGGCGACTAAACGCTCTCAAACCAGCTTAACTTGTGACACTGCGATCCGAAACAAAGATACGTATTCGAAGACCTCGCTTGCACTGGTAATGCGAGCGCACGGCTAGCTAGCGCCAAGGAAGCAATGTTATGTTTCTCGAGGAGCAGGTAAAAAACAGGGCCGGATTTTCACACAAATATATTTGGGTGGTTTTACGAAATAACGCTAACTCTTCAGACTTCTAACAAACTGACACTGTTTGTATGGTTTGCTTGAAAGAGTTAGCGTGATTTGACTCTAAACGATATGCATATTTTGTTTTATATTTATTTATTTTATGCATACACTATTATGTATATGTTACTTATTTTTTGTTGACTCATAATATAAATTTGTATAAATGTTTTACTAAATGTGTACTCTATTGTAAATAATATCTTTATTTTAGTGTACATAATTATAACGACGACCGGTCTGGCCTAGTGGGTAGTGACCCTGCCTATAAAGCCGATGGTCCCGGGTTCAAATCCTGGTAAGGGCATTTATTCGTGTGATGAGCATGGATATTTGTTCCTGAGTCATGGGTGTTTTCTATGTATTTAAGTATTTATAAATATTTATATATTATATATATCGTTGTCTAAGTACCCTCAACACAAGCCTTATTGAGCTTACTGTGGGACTTAGTCAATTTGTGTAATAATGTCCTATAATATTTATTATTATTATTTATTTATAACATATAGGTCTATTTTAACATTAGTAGTACGGGATTGTTAAATGGATATACATATTTATTACTATTTTACCATTGTTTTATAGTTTATTTAAAATTAGCCTGTTTAAAGTTTAAAATTAGCAAACAACTGTTTAAACAGTTGATTATAAAAATGAGTATATCTCGTTATTATTGTAATTACACAAACCCATTCTGTTAGATGTGTACCTACTATTTAAATAGTGTTATGTTTTATCTCTTTAAATTAAAGAACGTAAAACCACCCAAATATATTTGTGTGAAAATCCGGCCCTGTTTTTTACCTGCTCCTCGAGAAACATAACATTGCTTCCTTGGCGCTAGCTAGCCGTGCGCTCGCATTACCAGTGCAAGCGAGGTCTTCGAATACGTATCTTTGTTTCGGATCGCAGTGTCACAAGTTAAGCTGGTTTGAGAGCGTTTAGTCGCCTACCTTAGACGCACCAATAGAGATCAGACAGCTATTCTGTTAGAATTCTGTATTAGTTCATAATGAATCTTATTCCGTGCTCAATAGAGTACTAATTCAATAAACGCTACCTATGCGGCTTGACCATTTTTTCATAGTGGCACGCGCCTTTGCCGTTTTTAAACAATAGATAAGACGATAATCCGTAGAAGCTCACGGCGAAAAATAGAAACTATACACAAATTGATTAAGTCCCACAGTAAGCTCAATAATGCTTGTGTTAGGGTACTTAGACAACGATATATATAATATATAAATACTTAAATACATAGAAAACACCCATGACTCAGGAACAAATATCCATGCTCATCACACAAATACATGCCCTTACCAGGATTTGAACCCGGGACCATCAGCTTCGTAGGCAGGGTCACTACCCACTAGGCCAAACCAAAGTATATAAAGTGTAGATAAAATTATGGTTGCCCACAAAAAGTGCGAGATTACGAAGAAATGAAGCTAAATTGGTATGTCTACATTATTTGCAATTTCTATTGAACTCCATATTGATATTCCTTAGTTGCATTAATATATTTTATTTTCACAAGATTTCAACTGTCACAAATCAAATTCATTATCTGTAAGCATCAATCTGTATCTACAAACAACACTTAAAAACAGAAATATAAGTAAGCCATATTAAAAAAAAAAAAAAAAACAGAAATCACAGCTGACAGCAGCATCTTTTAGCAAATCAGCTATTTAACATATTTCTAAAGTACCAATATAAATAGAAAATAGAATTAAATCTATTTTTTGTATGAATATCATATACACACAAAACAAAATATTGAGAAATAGGAAAATTTCTCATCATCTGACAATACTGCATTTTATACAGCTATTTAAGAAACATTCTTACTTAAAGAAGAAAATAACTTATACTATATAAGAAGTAACTAGATATGTACATTTTGTGTTCTATTATCATACATCAAGACAATATGCATGATGACAGTAACAAAGAATCATGGAAATAAAAGTCTCATTCTACAAATAACCCTTATTTCAGTATAAATTTTAGAATTAATAATTGTTTTTTTTTAATGAAAAAATCTCCAATCCGCCATATTGCTTGAAACACCAGTGTTTTCCAAACACTCACGTCATCACTCCATGATATATTTGAGCAGCATAGACAACCACATTGAACGTGATCCATACGTCCGCACCAAACAGTTTAGATAAACAAAAATGTATATATTTTTTATTTCGCCATTAAACATTTATTACGTTCTATGGCTGAATTGCAAAAAATATTTACGTAACACAATTGAATATTCACAAAAAAGTGACACAAAAATGATTAAAGTTACACAAAAAAAAATCATAAACACCGTGTCACATTGAACAAAAGAATACATATGATAGCTATCTAAAAAAATTTAGATTTATTTTTAGAAATTCGACTTTGACGGAAATACCAATTGCCTACCTAATTAGCGAAACCATAAGTAAACATTTCTAAATGCAGAATTTTGAGAACTAATTTATTACGAGCTATTTTTAACTTGCAAAGTTTGTTTGCGTGTTCGGGTCAAACATTGCAACTGAAATTTAATGTATTGTCCTCAATCGATTAACGAAAAAATGTTTGTTAAAGACCCTTATTAGTTTTGAAAGACCTTTCTAACGATAACCCACACTGTAGGGTTGAAGCAAAAAAACAATTTCACTCCCACTTAACGTGTAGGGGAAGTACATTAAAAAAATATATTTTAGATTTTATTGTACGACTGTCGGCTTTATTGATTTATATGTCCATGCCAAATTTCATCTTTTTAGCACTAACGACCACGGAGCAAAGCCGAGGAGAGACCGACAGACGGACATGGCGAAACTACAAGGGTTCCTAGTTGACTACGGACCCTAAAAACGAAAGTAAAACCGGTATTTTCACTCAAAATTTAAATGTATCTAAATAATTTATCTTAAATTGCAACCATGCGAGTGTTTTTATATAAAATGAGTTATGTGTAATTTTTTTTGCAAATGTATTTTTTTAAGATGTTAAGCAGTTTATGCACATATTTATTCCACAATCAATGAACGTATCGATATATTAATGTCAATAAATCGATTAATTGAAATTAACAAATTTCAAGTAAATGGTTGGTTTCCTTTCACATCTCTTTCCTACATCACTGCAATATTTATAAAACAATGACGTCACAAACGGACGTCATGACACTAGCGTGCGTTTTCGTGCGAGGTCTAAAATAGTTTTAAAAATGCAATTATTTATGTGTGTATAGCTGAAATATTGTGTTTTTCGGAACCAATACAAGCGTTTGTTATTCGTATACCTCGAAATCAAAAATTCCTTGCAGCTTTTCACCTATTCGCGTATCGCCGCGATCTCATAATTTCTGAACAGATTTTTTTTTGTAGTATGATTTTTGGTCGCCAATTACAATGGTGTATAAAATTCATAGTATATTTACTTCCCTGCCTTTCTTCAATGTAGTCGCTTTTCACCTCGATAGATATTTGTTTATAATGCGTTATTACATATCGCGACATTTCCTTTAAGCACTAGACCTCTATAGTTTTGTTTTGTAAATGCATTTCGCACTTGTAGTTTATCTCCTGGTTTTGAGTGTGATATATGTAACCTTAGAGGTAGATTTCCTATATAACAAATTCTCCAAAGCTAGTTCTACAGACAATAAATCAATTATGAATTATAAATTAAGAATTAGTTAATGTATGGCTGTAACAATGAGGTCAATAAGCGACCGTATTTTTATTATATCGCAGTGATATAGCCAATTATTTTTACGATTAATACAATACAGTACAACAATATGCGACCCAGGTAAAATGCAACAAAAAATGTTTGCGGCTATTGATAATACATGCTACATCAAAATTTGCTACTGTTGTAAACATCTATTGAAAATATATGCGGCTAACTAAATAGGATATTGAAAATACATGCTACATTAAAATTTGCTGCTGTTGTAAAAATCTATTAAAAATATATGCGAGTAACAAAATATACCACCGATATTACACGCTACAACAAAATACGCTATCACGGCGAAACGCGAATAGGTGAAAAGTTACAAGGATTTTTTGATTTCGAGGTATACGACTTACAAACGAATACAAGGGTACCAACAATATTAAAAAAGAGATTCCAAAATGTGTCATCATGCCTATTGTCATGTATTTAAGTAAAGAAACAAAACTAAAACTTCAGTCTTATACTTTTTTATATCTTAACAATATCTGAATTTTTAATTATATATCTTAGGAGATATACATACATACTTAACCTACTTTATTTTAGTTTGGGAATTATGGTTGATATTTTTTAGTCTATCTCATCCGAAGAGTATTTTTTATATCCCAATTGTAGTAAATGTGCACACAATATACATTTTGTACCATAAACTTTTTTTTTTTACACGAAACATTTTTAACATAAAATCATGCTCTCTGGCAAAAGGTACGATTTTGTTTAAGTACCATTTATACTGTAAACTTTGAAATATAAAATAAATTAAGAAATCACCTAACTTACAACAAAGCCAGATTTATTAACAGAACAGAACTTTACTTAAAAATAAAATAAATCACTCTTAATGTCTCAACTTATCTTAGTGTATTAATTTTAGTCATTACACTCTTCACTAGACTTTTTGCCTTTCACGCGTGTATCACTAAATGTCTGCTTCCCTTTTTGATAATCTAAAGAACTTTCAGCAAGTTCCAACTCACTAGGTTTCACTTCAGTCCCCGTATCACTAAAATCAACACTATCTTCACTATTTTTATCCTCATTTTCCATCCTTTCTTGTTTTATATCAATTATTAATTCAGTACTTAGACTTTTTACACGTTTCCCCTTTTTCACTTTCTTCATCTTTTTATCATCGACTCCATGTTTCCTCTTGTGAGTTTCTCTCAAATATATTGTTTCGCCGAGCGTTAATGCATCTTGACGAATTTCAACTTTACTTTCATCTGAATCTTCATCCGTCGACTCAAATTCAGCTTTGACTATTTGAGTATCAATTTCTATGTGTTGGAATTTGTTGTTGCGACTGTTGACCGAATTGTTTGCATTTGTAGCATTGTTTGGACAGACGGCGACCAGTGAGAATTGTGCAGTGTTGACTTGTTTGATGAATTCAAAGGTTTCTAGTAGCTTCGCGTCGCAGTCACGGCAGATGGTTTTCGGGAGAGAGTCTATGCTGAAGTCCAGTTCTGGAAATAGAAAAAGTAAAAAATGAAAAAAAAAAAAACGAAACAAGATTTTTAAAAACAAGAACAAGCGAGTTACTGGACTTCGAAAGACAACCGTTGCGTATTATAAATAAAATTTGGTCTAAGACATAATTGAACTTAGAAGTATTGTAAGATATTCTTGAAGCCAGCCATTATGAGATCTATGGCATTTTCTTTAAAACCCTCAATAAAAACAAATACAAAAAACCGGACAAGTACGAGTCGGACTCGCCCACCGAGGGTTCCGTACTTTTTAGTATTTGTTGTTATAGCGGCAACAGAAATACATTTTCTGTGAAAATTTCAACTGTCTACATAGGTAGACGGTTCATGAGATACAGCCTGGTGACAGACGGACGGACGGACAGCAGAGTCCGCGCGCACCGGCGAAACGCTAGGGTTGCCGACGCTTAGAAATGTTTTGTACAAATAAGTACCTACTTTAACTATAGATTCTATAGAAGATACCTACCTACTTTAGTAGGTACAAATAAAAGTTTTAATGGTAAAACTATCATTAGAACTTGCCATTAGCTGTAGGAAAGGGTAGAGTAAAATAACTATGAGCAAGATAAGTTGTAAGTAAGTAAATATTCATTATTGTGCACCATACAGTTAAAACAAACACGGAAAGCGAAATACAAGCTTAAGATTACCTACTCTTACCTAAGAACAGGCGGTCTTATCGCTAAAAAGCGATCTCTTCCAGACAACCAAGACAAGAGATAAGTTGCAATAAGTAATTATAATATTCCGTTTATGCGTTTCATTCTGAAGAGTGACTGTGTGACTTCGTTTAAAGTTTAAAACTTGACAGATATTTATGTTACACAATAAAGAAAAATATGATAGAAATCATAAATAGACATACATCGTATATCGTAATTAAAAATAATAACAGTAGGTGTACTTATGTTGAGAATGTCTTCTAACTTGTCCTATCTATCGGAAGAACAAAAAACGATATTTCTTATTAGTTTTTTTGTTTTTGAATCCATTCACATTACACGCTGTGTTTTTTGTTTGTGACGAAGATACTTCTTTCGCATACATTTTGGCATATTCGAGCGCGCGGCGACGCGGCATGCGTACGTGAGACAACCAACTGGCTTGCTTTTGTACCGTGAACGGGACGAGATTCGTAGGTATATATTCGAGCTCGCGCGGAGAGTTCCATAGGCCTGATATAGCTTTTAAGGAAACTGGAACATGCCTTTACTAGTCTAACATGAAAATTAGATTTCAAAGTCCATTTATTGTATGATATCCACAAGAAAGACCTTAATATAAAAAAGTTTATGACCTAAATATACAATGGAAATCGCCCGTTCATCGCGTGATACATACCGACTCGCAAATGATTGAGTGCCAGTGAAGTCTTGTTGCCCATGAGGTAGGGCTTCTGAACGACCGGGGAGCATTCCTTGAAGTCACCGCAGAAACGGCACTGCTTGCCTCTGTTCGGCCCTGAAGGCGAAGGTTCTGGCTGCGTTCGCGTGCTGGAGTCAGAATCTGAAAAAAAAAGAACAAGAATAAGATAAAGCCTGTTATATAAGTATGACTATGGCGCCGGGTATGGGCACATTAGTTATAACAGTTGTCAACAAAAAGCAAATAGTATGAAGGAATTTTTCCCATGAAGTGTGTTGTGTTTGTACTCATACCATTGCTAATGGTAAAGAAGAGCCACCTGTTTCTATCTCATCTGCATCATGGGTGAGACAGCAATATTAATTACGCGAGTTTGAGAGAAACAGGCAGACCAATGTACGAAATTCCGCGTTCTAAGTGTCTCTTCTTTAATGAAAAAAGACAACGGAATACTATTAAAACATGTAATGTAATAATATCTCATCAAGAGTAGATGGTGGTGTCACAAGTTTTGCAGTAATGGTATGCAAGTTTTAGGAAATATCCCACATATTACCCGTACTGTATAGTACCATCTACTTGAGCTGTGAAAATAAAAATCAGCAACTTAATTGAAATAAAAACCTTTTTTTAACAAATTCTTTTACTATATAGCAATTTTTTGCCAAGAATTTCATTTCTTAAATAATTTTGAAAACCAACTTCTTTTTTAGATAGTATACTTTTCTTTATACCAGGTGGCAAATAAGCATAATTTAAATATGATAGTTTTATTTTATTATAGTTTTTATTGCTGTTAGAAATTATAAACTAATACAGATTCACAACTTAACAAATACAGAACTAAATATAATCTACCAGACATTTCTTTCTTACCATTAACAAATGGTTCACCTGCACACCGCTCAACCTTCTCAACAGGCACCCGCGACCCCGCACGTAAAGTATGCCCCGTGTAAGACTTGGCGTCCGGTAACTTCAGAAACTCTGCTATCTCTTTAGGCATCTTACCAAACTTATTTTTCCCGATTACTTGCGCACGGCATTTTCCATCTCTAAATGCTTGGAAAAAGCGATTACTTGGAGCCGAAGCTACACGTAAATCTTGATATTTTTTAACTGTCTTATAATATTTCCCTGGGACCACAAAAGAATCTTGTAATTTGTTTTTGGTATGAGGTATTTTTATGATGAATATTTCTCCGTGGTTTTCTATGTGGCTTGTTGTGAGCAATGAGAGTTCTTGCCGTCTTAGGCCTCCGGTGACTCCGAGGATTAGGGCTACCTGAAATTGAGTAAGATGGTGATTTAGTTAGGATCATTGTGATCCCTAAACTGGGAGAGAAAGTATCAATATCATTGGGTAGATATGCGAGCGTGTTCCAAGCTGAGGTATGTGCAATAGCGCGCTGTGCACGTATAATCAAAGAGAGCGTGAAGCAAGAGGGTGCTGTTGTAATATATACCGACAGCCAGGCAGCACTGAAGGCACTGAAGAAAGTATCAGTCACCTCCGCTCTCGTGAGAGAATGCAGAGAGGAGCTAAACTCGATAGGCAAGCAAAGAAGTGTCACGGTGGCATGGGTGCCGGGGCACCAGGGAGTAACAGGGAACGAGAAAGCGGACGAGCTGGCGAGGATGGGGGCGGAGACGGAATACATGGGTCCGGAACCGGCTCTACCTATGTCAGCGGATGTCACGAAGGGAGTTATAGAAAAGGTAAAAGAAATGGAAGCACAGAGAGAATGGGAAGAAGAGACTAGCTGCAGACAGTCCAAGATGATGGTCAAGGGCATTGACCACAAAAGAACTAGGTATCTTCTGAAACTAGGTAAGAGCAGTCTGAGAATACTGACAGGTATCATTACTGGTCATAATACTCTCAACAGACATCTTAAGGTAATGAAAATAAACAGAGACGCCTCCTGTCCACACTGTGGTAAGGAGGAAACTAGCTTTCACCTACTAGCAGAATGTATTATGTACGCGGCACTGCGATATAATATATTCGGTAGAGATTCACTAATAGAAAATGAACTAAAGGACGTCGAACTTAAAGATGTCCTTCTGTTCTGCAGGAAAACAAGAAGATTTGAGGAGATTGGTATGGGAATGCCGCCGGGACAGTAACCTGCAGCTCCAACTACAGGGAACTGGGCTGAATGAACGCAACATGCGATCGACAGCCCGCCTGCTTCCGGCCGGGCGTCCCTAACCTACATCTACATCTACATCTAGTTAGGATCAAGTGACATAACAATTTTTTTTTGTGACAAGGCAAGATCGAAAATAGATAATGGTCAAAAACATAACTAATTGGTTCCTAATATACAACAAGAGGTGCCACAGACACCCGAAAATGAGTTAGGAAGACAATTTCCCACCAAAGTGGATACAAACTAGGATTGGATCACAAAAGCATCTTTTTACCTGTTTTTGGTATGAGATTTATTTTGATGAATATTTCTCCATGCTTTTCTAGTTAAGGTCAATGTGGAGAAGACCGGCATATAAAATTTTTGGTTGGGAAGACCGTCAGAGGACAAGAACTTGTATATTTGTATTCATACTTTACTCAGACACGGGCAGAAAGGAAGAGCTTCGATCATTCTGCTCTACTGACCTTCTGTAAGTTAAGTTTGTGTGCAAACACAAGAATAAGAAGCTACAAAAGAGCATATAGATGGTCTTCTCCACTTTGAACTTAATTCTCAATACAAACCCCTGGGTTTTACATAATACACACAATAAACCATTTTGTAATCATGCCTGTAAATTTTATTGCCTTGTATCTGTTTTTTTTTTTCAATAAAGAAAATAAAATAAAATACAAAACTAGTACTGGAAGCAGACCTTAGTAAAGCATAATCAGATACTAAACTAATAAAAAGCTCCAACTTACCTTAGTCGCCAGATACTTGTCATCCGGGGCTTCATCTATGAACTTCTCAATATTCTCAATTGAGAGAGCCTTTAATTTCTTGCAAACATATCCCTTATTCAAATTCCTCAACAACGCTACGACTCGCCGATAATTCTCCATACATATATCATGGTTACGTTTCAACCCACATTTCAACATTGAATACATAGCCCATAACGTAGATGGCTTGTATTTAGCTGACATCTCTTCAAAATAAGATAATATTATATCCTCGTTCAATGAATCCGTATCCTTATCTTTTCTCCAAGTGAGAAAATTTTCGTAAGCGTAAATATAACGATCTTTAGATTTGACCGGATATATATCGGTTTTAGTTGTATTTACGGATAGCGGTTCACAATCGGAATCGTCGGAGGACATTTTTACGCGGTTTGTAACGGTCCCGAAAATAAGCGTTTTATTCAGTTACTTCAATTAACTGAACAACTCCAATACATATCTTTAAAAACCACAAGTAAAAATTAACAGCGCTTGTGCAACGAATTAACAGAGCAGAGAGAAAAGGTTTAATTAGCACAGTTAGAGCAGGTAGCACAAGCAGAACTCTGAGAACTGTCATAAAGAAATGTCATTGATCCCACGCTACAGAGTGAAAATATTTCGTTCGGAAACATGAGACGAAGTCATTGCGCTCATAGCTCGGCGCTTGTACGCGGCGCTAACTTTTGAACCGTGAGCCCGATTGCGATTATACAATTTAATACGACATTGAGGATCGCTCACGCTGATGGGTGCATGCGAAATGACGTGAAAGTCGTGAGTAAGGTCCACGCCAATCACCAAGACGATCGTCAAGGTTGTATCAAAACCAGTTTAAAACCATAGACCAAGCTACATATTTTAGTTGGCAGCAAATTTCAGAAGTTTGACGTTTAAAAAACACATGCACAGTCAAAATTGCTGCTAACTTAGCTTAGTCTAACTCTAATAAAATGTGAAATTGGAATCAACAACGTAACACAATACCATTAGGACAAAAGATATGAAAAAAAGTTGGGAGCCAACCACTAGGGTACACACTGGAACCCTCTATTATGCGTGGTCCAACATGCACACGTGGCCGGATTTTTGGGGTTATTCCGTTATGCGTTACCACTAGGAAGTTACCGGTAACTAAAAAAAACTGTAGTTTCCACCAATTTAGTGGTCACAGCAGATATTATTTTCCAACTATTATGTTGATGGTAGCAGGTGAAAATAACCCAAAACCAATATTGCATAACACTAGTAATTAGACCCATAAAAAGCCACTCCTTACCATTCATTGGAACATCAATACAGCGATCAGCAAACACCCTTGGGCAATCAGCAGATGTAGATGCTTTGCGAAATGAATGGCCTGTATATGCATTGGCATCGGGCAAATTCAGGTACTCTGCTATCTCCCGCGACATTGAGCCAAACCTATTCTTACCAATCACTTGAGCGCTACATTTACCATTTCTAAATTGTTGAAAAAAGCGGTTGGTTGGTGCTTTAGTTGTACGTAAACTGTGATATTTTTTAACAATTTGGTAATATTTGCCTTGTACCACAAAGGAGGCACGTGATCTGTCTTTGGTGTGGGGTATTTTTATTACAAACACTTCTCCATGGTTTTGTATGTCATCGGTTGTGAAGTCTATGAGATCTTGCTGGCGGAAGCCACCAGTGACTGCGAGAATCAGAGCTACCTGTAATAAATGTAATCCACCATTGTTATTTTCGTTTATATTTTAATGTAGTACTGCCCATAGGAAATAAACAATCAATCAATTTTTCGTGTTATGGCTCCATCAAGGTGTTGATGATTCTGCCAATGCCGAGGTTGGGGTGGATAAGACACGGCTAGTATATGAATCTTATCATATTACGGTCATAGACAGTTGTATTTCTTTGCAGATTTATCGGATACTCCATAGGAAATAGTATATGCTCATTTGTTTCTTGCATACTTTATAGTTAAAAACAAACATTAACTCAATATTTGTTAAATTTCAATACAAGATATACCTTGTTTTTTTTTTCCTGTTAATTTCAAGGGTGCATTCCTGAGCATAAATTAAGTTACTTTCTTAAAGACACTGGTATTCTAATAAACTCCATTTTGGAGATAATCAATAACTTATTTTTAAGTCATAAGGCCTTCCAAACTTATACACCCTTAGGGCCTGTTTACATATTTATTAGTGTTTAGTACTAGTTTATACATTTGCTGCTTAATACAAGTATTATCTAGAATGATTGATATTCGAATTGTCATTGATATGTTATAGTTTTCAATTGTTTGATTGAGTTAAATACCTGTATTACAACAATCCTATGTGCAGCACTTAATTACTTATCATGAAAATTAAAAAAAATAGTAAAACTTATTGAAATTAACTATGCCGTTTAGTTTCCTTTAACATACTTAGCCATATGGTATAAATATGAATACACCTTTTAAACTTCTTAGGTGTTTAGATATGTAACTAAAATCCAAATAATATGTGATAATAACTTACCTTAGTAACAAGATATTTATCATCGGGCGCCTCATCGATAAACTTCTCAACATTCTCATATGTGAGCGTCTTCATTTTCTTACAGACATATCCTTCAGATAATTTCTTCAAAAACGCGCTTAATTGGCAATATTCCTCCATATTAACGTTATGCCTGCGTTTCAAACCACTTTTCAACATTGAATAAATTGCCCATAAAGAAGTAGGTTTATATTTTGTAGATATTTCTTCAAAATACAACAATAACACTTCCTCGCAGAACGATGTAATGTTCTTTTCTTTTTGCCAAGAAATAAAGTTTTCGTATGTTGATATATACCTTTCTTTTGACTTTTCCGGTAATACATCAAACGACATTCTGTCCGAATTTGAGATGACAAGCCTCACAAAGTAAAACGTATCGTATAAATTCAAGAACATAAACGTACAGATTTCAATCGATACAGGCACAACACCGTATTAACGTATTAATAACAACAAATGTAACAACAGCGATGATCATTGGCGCATTGTAGTCTCAGTGTCATCCCAGTCTCCCAATGACAATAACATTGATTCCATACCACAGATTATGTAAAGGTTTCGTTCGGAAACAAGGGAAATATATAAAGGAAGAAAAACAGATTTTTTTTACCCGACTGCCAAAGGGAGGAGGGTAATGTTTTTCGAGTGTATGTATGTCTGTTTCTTTGTGGCCTCCTGTAGCCTAAACGGCTTGATGGATTTCGATGTATGAAGTATCGTTAGATTCATCTTGATCACGGGAGTGTCATAGGATAGGATTTTTTGGGGGTAACTAAAAGTTATAAAAAAAAAAAACCAACTGCACACTAAAAAGGAGGAAAACAAGCCCCACAAGAATATTGTTGTTGATGGTAAGTATCGCAGGCGGGGACCAACAACCAAAATTACTATAAGTAACCCTCTGTTTACATCGCCATTGCCAATTACATCCACACTTTATCAGGACCCGATTTCAAGCCCGAAAAATAATATTTTTGAGTGTCACCTAATATCAGCACATCGTTATTCATATGCAAAAATATCAAACATTGAACGTTTTTGACAATTAGGCGGGTCCACACAGAACGAATATACGCGCGAGGCAAGTTGCGTATGCTCGCTCTGTGTGAACCTGCCTATTCGAGACAAAAGTTTTTTTTATTTCAAATATTGTGAACGATGTGCTGATATTCCGTGAAATGGATAACGATTATCAGGCCCGAAATAGGGGCTGATTTCGGGCCCGATATCGGGAAGTGTGGATGTAATTGGCGCTTAAGGCCAGAGCGCACTGGCTACGTGTGCGTAGACGTAATATTTGAACCGCGCATGCACACGTCAAGCAAACGGTGTGCTGTCTCTCATAATGATCTGTATTATGGAGTGTGAATTTAAAAGGAGTGAAATCTCTTATGGTAGAACTGTTGCAAAAGTGTCTAGCTATCAGCTATAAATAATAGTTCCAAATCTCTCCAGAGTAGCGCTAGAGTAGCTAAGAACCTAGGCGTTATTTGTGGCCGCCTCTCCCCTAGCCGCCTACGGTATATAAATGAGACCGTAAAGAGGGGAAAGGCGGCAACTTATATATATGTTATATTAGGGGGATCTATTGGGGTATAGAATGCATCGCATACATACCTTCATATCCCATAAGGGACTCTTCCTCCTCACTCTCTCTGCACCTCAACTCCTGGGCCAGAGGAGCCTTAATCTGCTTCGCTTATCTTAAGGCGGCTGAATGTATGACACCCGAGATCTGTGGGTAAAATTGCTCTATGAACATGGTATTCTCCAAACCATTAACCTCCACACATAAATCTATATATCTTACTAGTGAGCCCCATCTTACCCGGCCGGATGTAGGTTACACAAAGCCAACTACCTAAGTAGCTGTATAGTCAAGGGGGCGTACCGCAGCCGAAGCTGCCCCTTGCGTGCTGATAAAGGAGTAACTAGCGGCCGAAGCCACCTTACTCCTACACGGGGATAAAGGAGAACCTAGCAGCCGAAGCCACAGAACTCCTAACGCCTTTCTCTGGTTTCAAGGGGGCGTACCACAGCCGAAGCTGCCCCTTGCGTGCTGATAAAGGAGTAACTAGCGGCCGGAGCCACCTTACTCCTACACGGGGATAAAGGAGAACCTAGCAGCCGAAGCCACAGAACTCCTAACGCCTTTCTCTATAGTAGCCGCCCCCCTTACGGGGAGCATCTAGCAGCTAAACCTGCCATTCTCTTACACATTGATATAGGAGGATCTGCGGCCGAAGCCGCAGACTCCTACACAATCATAAGTCCCTAGTCCGCCTTACCTAAGATGGGCTCCCAATAGCTTCCACGTCAAGGTCACGTGGCAAGCTCGAACCAGAAAGGAATAAAGGAGATAATCGCACAGAGAAACCATACCACTACTGCGAGCTTTCACCAAGTAAATAAAATACTTAGCTTTAGATGATTCCGGACAGCTGTAGGCTTCCTCACTTTATATCACATTTTATAGAACTAGCGCGTTTCGCGCCATACTGAATCTAGCTTCACCAACTTACTACGTTGGTTAACTTACCACAGTTCCACATAGAGGGCGCTGTTCGGTGTTGCCGCAGGTGAATTAGTATTGTGGCATCGGATTTTCGCGTCCGTCGCGACACTCCCCAACACAGGCAGGAATAGGGCGACTAGATTGCTGGTCCATTCTTTGATCTTCTCAAGGGCTCGAAGAGCTGCGGCTCTCTTAGGTCTTGACTCGTTGCCTAGCGTAACCTCCTCCAGGTTGTGTGATTCTGGCTTAGTGTGCTCGTAAGATTCGAGGTCGACGACCGCGAACGGTTCTGGTTCGGACATAGACTTAGGCTTAGGCTCGTTTGACTCACTATACATAGGCTCTAGGATTCGTTGAGAGGAACTCCTTCCCTCTACTGGCGAGGCATAAGGTTGTACTTCTTCTTCTGGCTTATCTCTGACTGCTTGCGTGCATCTTTGCTCAGAAAGAGACTCGGATTCGGCAACATCGTTGACGGAATCCACCGTCATGTCATCTCTGCGTGACGAACGGGGTAGATTAGGAAGTTGCAGAGGTTCTTCTGCGCTTTCGTCGTAAGATGATGTTTGTTTACACTGTTCTTCTCCATCTTCGATCTCTAACGGGTAGAGATGCGCGATAGATCTTGTATACTCTGTATCTCCTACTCGTACCGTGGCAACCCTACATAAACCGTCGGCGCCTTTTCTTAAAGATACTATTTTCCCAACTTTCCAATTGACTCTGTTCTTCGTGTCACCTTTGATCTGCACGATTTGACCTATCTTTGGAGCCAACTTGGATATTACCCTAGGTTCTTTAGGATGGTGGGAATATCTTTCTCTCAAATTTAGGAGATACCGGTTCTCGAACATCTCTTTAAATTCTCTTAGAATTATCTGTGCTTTCTTCCAACCTTTAATTAAATTGTCTTTAGTCACCGTTCCTTGTGACGTAGTAGGATCCTTTCCTGACGTTTCCATAATGATACATTTTCCCATGGTAAGAAAGTCTGAAGGTTTTAATACATGATCAGGCTCCGAGTCCACGTAAGTTAAAGGTCTTGTGTTAAGAACCGCTTCTATTTCTTTAACCACTGTAACCAGCTGGCTGTCATTCAATAAATGTTTCTGTAAAGTTTTCTTCATACAGTTCTTAACCAATCCGACTAATCTCTCGTAGAATCCTCCATGCCATGGTGCTAACTGTGGTATAAATTTCCATTTTATTTCTTTATCTACGCAGTATGGATTCTGAAGAATCTCCGAGAGTAACTTAAAGTGAGCTGCGTTGTCAGACGTTATCAAGATAGGCACTCCTCTTGTTGAAATCATCCTGCGTAAGGCCAATAAACCTTCTTCCGCTGTTAGGTCCTTTACAACTTCTAGGTGAATGGCTCTTACAGCCAAACATGTATAAAGGCTAATCCACCTTTTGCAATTGCCATTCCCATTGTTAACTAGAAGTGGTCCCAGGTAGTCGGTACCAACGTATGTAAATGGAGAACTATAGTTGACTCTCTCTTTCGGTAAAGCAGGAGTTTCCGGTAGTCTATATGGCCCTCCGTCATGTCTCATACATTCAGGGCATTTCTTCAGGATCCTTTGAACTTGGCTTCTTCCTTGTGGAATCCAGTATGTTTCCCTTATCTTGTCTAACGTGTGACTCACTCCAACATGTTTATTTTCTTGATGAGTCTTTATTATAATTTCGTTGGTGAAATCTGAATTTTTTGGAATAAGTATAGGATAGCGTTTGTCAAATGACCAGTTTGTGTGTTTCATACGACCTTTGCACCTCAGTAACTCATCTATATCTTTAAATATGCCTAAATTCAAACTTAAACTAGTTACTTTTCCCTCTACTTCTAGAGGAAAATACTCTGCTTGAATTTCTTTCAATTTTTGAAACTTATTGTCTGGCATCTGACCATTCTCTTGATTTATTATCTCTTTTGCAGTTGTGCCATCTTCCGTTTCCACCGGGTTAACATTAGGTATATCTGGATCATCTATTTCCATCAGTTCTTCATCTTCTTGGATCCCAAGACCCTCCCCAGTCAAGAGAGAACTGGTGGGTCCACTGCCGGATGTAGTTGGCCACGTCTTCGGATCTTCTACTATAAATTGTGGACCACTCAGCCATTTCTCCCCGTCCTCTCTCGAACAGGTGGGTCTGGTGCCTACGTCTGCTGGATTTAGGTCTGTTGGAAGGTATCTGATTTCCAGATCTTTATTTGTTCTGATCTCTTCTATCCTCCTGGCAACGAAAGGTGGTAATAGTTTGTCAGATTTACACCATTCTATGACTATCTGGCTGTCGGTCCATAAGACTTGCCTTGCTATCTTCTGCTGGAAGAATTTAAGAACGAACTTTATCAATCTACTGCCAATCAGTACTCCTAATAGTTCAAGACGGGGTATCTTGAGACTCTCCTGATCTTTACTTGGTATTAAACGGGATTTACCAATGATGAAGCTTTTCCCCGAGCCGCAAACTAAAAAGACTGATGCTGCATAAGCCTGTAGGGAGGCGTCAGTGAAACAGTGTAGTTGGTAGCCTTTTCCCACTGGTGTCTTCATGTAGCATCTGTTCACTGACACTTCCCTAATGGCTTCTAAGTTCTGTCTGATGACGTTCCACTCTTCTGTTAGTTCGCTTGACAATGGCGAGTCCCACGACACTCCAGCCTTCCAGAGTCCTTGTAGAAAGAGTTTAGATGATAGAGTATAGGGCACGGCATAACCACATGGATCATAGATTGATGCAATAGTCTTCAGTATTCCTCTTTTTGTGACTGCTTCCTCTTGCAAGTTAGGTTTCAACTGAAGAGTATCTTTCTTAATGTCCCATTCTAAACCAAGTACCTTTACTTTATCTTCTTTACATGTATCAGAAACTTTCTTCATAAATTCTCGAGAATTTGAGCTCCAATCCCTGAGTGACATTGAAATATCTTGAAAAGATCCTTTTAGATTTCTGTAGAGCTCCATCGCTTCATCTGTAGTGCTGGAACCCGAAACAAAGTTGTCCACATATATGTCATTTGCTTTTAGTCTGACTTGTTGATGTTCCGCACTAGACAGGTGGTGTTTGATTGTTGCATTAAGCAAAAACGGTGACGAAATGACGCCAAATGGAACTCTACAAAACCTAAGGTGTAATAGGTTGTCTTGAGATATCGGTTTAGAGGTATCTTTGAGCCACAGGAATCTGGTTACGTCACGATCCTTTTCGTGTAACGCCATCTGTAAGAACGCCTTTTCAATATCCGAGGTTAGTCCTATCTGATGAGTTCTAAATTTAATGAGTAAACCTGTGAGGTCTTCTAACATGAGTGGTCCTCTGTATAAACATTCGTTCAGACTCTTGGTGTCTTTGCTGCTCTTGGAGCTAGCATCATAAACTATTCTCATAGGTTTCCCTCGATGGCATACTCCATGGAAGGGTAGGTAGTGAACTACGTTATCCGTTGACGTTCTTGAAGCAAGTACAACTTCTATTATACCCTTATCTAATTGTTGTTTAAACGTATCATCGTATGATAACAACGTGCCTTGATCCATACGCTTCAATAAGCTTGATAAGCGACCAAAAGCCATTCCATAATTATTGGGTAAGTCCGGTGGGTAAGTTATCCACGGCCAGCTTACCGTGTAACGATTATTTAATTTTAGAGTGGTATTATTAAAATACTTGATTGCTTCTTCTTCTCTAGTTGCTTTCGGTGAATCACTAATACCTATACATTCTAGTTCCCAGAGGCTCTTTATGTCTCCATCACAAAGGGGTGGGTCAGGTTGATGAAGCTTCGTTTCTATACAAGTCTGAGCGTAAGTCACTACATAGGGCTCGTCACTAAGCTGTGGTTCTGTTCTACCACTTATTATCCAACCAAGGGCAGAATCGACCAGGAACAGGTTACTACCCAATTGTATTTTCTTCTCGTAAATTAGGTTGAAGTAGTACTCGTTTCCAACCAGAATCTGCACCTGTCCGCTTAGCGAGCCGTCATCCGCTAGTATATATGACTCCGGTAAGTCCTTCAACTTGACAGTGGGTATGTATCCTCTTGAAATACGTTCAACGCAGTTGGCTTGTATAACTATCTTCTTATTTGTCCTTGACAGCAATTGTAAAGTAACTATTGGACTATGTATTTCTTTAGGAGGATCTTCACCGAAGGTAAATATAGTTAAATGACTTTCCTCTTCAATGGGAAGCTTCAATTCCTTGGCAGTTTGAAATGTGACATAGGAGCGCTGAGAGCCTGGATCTAAAAGAAGTCTATATTTATATTGTTTATTTTTATCATCTAGGGGGTTAGCCCTAACAACAGAAGTTTGAAGAGTAGTGAATCCCTTTCCTAGAACCGTCAGGACTGTTTCTTCATTGCAGTATTCTTCTGAAAATTTAAATGGCATAAAGCTCTGTTATGCGGTGTCTCACTACAGCAAATGCTACACTTACGTTTGTTCTTGCAGTCTTTTATAAAGTGGCCTAACTTCAAACACATGAAGCATTTCTTTCCA